>NW_026555344.1:1200000-2400000 GCF_029017545.1 Prosopis cineraria
GAAAAGTGGGAGGGTAAGCCTATCAATTCAATTGGGTCTTCAGCTATTGGTGCTAAAATGTCTGAAATGGTACAGAGAAAGGTACGTGTCACTAAAGAGAGCCTTTTGTGACTTTGGAAAAGGAATTGGTACAACTGCTGGTCATAGGAACTGTCAATCAGAGCAATATATCATATATTGATTACTCTGGACTTCATTCATAATAATTTATTATTATAATAATAGAATAAATTCATTATAATGTTGGCAGGCATCTCATCTTCACATGGCTTCATTCTTACCAGCTGCGCTTCTGAAATTGTTGTCAGCTTCGTTCCTTTCATTTTATCTTTCATTCAAGCTTTCTGTAGCCAGCAAGAATTGAATCTCACTTCTTGAATTAGAAGTGGAGCATTGCAAATAATAAATTGGAACACCAAATCAGTCCAAATATGTGATCTGATGATAATCCTTGGCTAAACAACAAGGCTCACATTGTTTGGGATTCAGGGAAATACAGTGGACTTGTTACATTATTGGAATCCCAGATTGCCTTGTCTGCTTTAATGAGATATTTTAGTGGGTCAAAGATAGGTATTTAGAGTGAAGGTCCATGGTATGCATGTAATGATTCCGACAGGGCTAGTTGCTGTAAAGCAAGGTTTGCCAAATATGAATTTTGTAAATTTATATGCAGGAAATCACCCATGATAGGGAGACAAAGGGGACTTCTTTTTGCTTTTCTTTTTTTCTCTTGGTTTTTGTTTGAGGAAGAGTGCACTTAAGGAAGTTATCAAATGGGTTCTCTTGGTGCATGATATATCTAAAGAGTTAGTTATTGATAGGGTACAATAACATCATACATTGACTTTCTATATAGCCAACCTCATTCAGTTTGATGAAGCTTCTTCTTGGTGGTGGTGAGGAAGAGAAGATCACTTGAACTATTGTTATTCAAAATCTAGTGTATGGACCATAATTTTTCACCAATACTTGATCCTGCTGTAGTTCATCTTGACTCACTCCGGTCCTTCTCTGGCTCCTTATATCAATCCCATGAGTCTATTGTCCAATCTCAATTCTCATTATCTAGAACTTCCTCATTGAGCTCCTTTTTGTGTTGATGATTTTATGCTCAAATTATTTACGTATCCTTAATTTTCCTTTCATATTCATAAACTCTGTAGATTCCTACACTGCAGCATGGCATTGTTACTCTGATTTTTTGGTCATTGTTTGTTATTTGTTGATGGATCTTTGTTAGAGATTATATAAAATTATGAGCCCTCACTTATTTTTTTGTCTAAATGTTCCTTAGCATGGCATTTGAGCTTTTCATTCCCTTAATTCAAATTAAATTCAAGCACAAGGTATGCCCTCAGGCTGGCGGGCCTTGTGGGGTTGTGTGAAATGCCTTGTACCAGTTTAATAAATATTATTTATTGGCCTTCACTTGACAACTTCAGCTTTTTCTTAGCTGAAGTAGCTTTGACAATCTGTTCTAAATAATCTCAGTTGGTGATTGTCCAATTAGTTTTTCTTCTCGTTCATGTACTGTAAACTCATGCTAAGTTTTCCTCTTGCAGTGCAAGAATGTAATTAGCAAGTTTCAAAGGAGAATAGATAAGGAAGGTCATCGGATTGTTCCTTTGCTTACTGACTTGTGGAAGAAGAATTCTGGACACACTGGTGGGTGTGGGAATAATTGGTTGGACATACAGAAGATTGATCAGCGAATTGATAGGTTTGAATATAATGGAGTATTGGAGCTTGTGTGTGATGTGCAGTTCATGCTGAAGTGTGCGATGGATTTTTATGGGTTCTCACATGAGGTTAGATTTCATATCTGTTGTCACTGTGCAAAATTGTCTACTTAAATTTTGGCCTTTAGTATAGAAGCCCGTGGATTTGTTTATGGCATCTGTATGGTATTCTCTTTCCAAATAGCCAGTTCTGAAAAATTATCAGCTTGTCTGGTTCCCTTTTGGGTTGCTCCAGACATGATTGGACCAGTTACCTCTGCATGGATGCTGCTTTTTGTAAAGCAAATTCAAGAATGAATCGAGAAACGATTGTAAATGGAGTCTAAAGATGAAAAAAATTACGCCTGCTTCTGATGCTCCGTCTTGCTCTTTTTTTTTTTTTTTTTGTATTTTCAATCATAATTCTTTTTAAATTGGATCCACTAGATTCATGAATTCATACATTCAAAGAGATGGTGACACAAAATAATGTGACTATGTGTACTATTTCAAGCACAAGGTATATACTATTTTTGATATAAGGGACCCAGTCTGACTTCTCTTCTTCTAATTTATCATAGGTAGAATAAGAGAGAAAACTTATTGATCTGGTTCCATTTGGACTTGGGGTGCAAAGTACAAGGGTCCATACACACACGTGCACAGTATCTATCGGCATTTTTTTTTTGTGGGGCATAAATTGATCAGCAAATTTGAATTGTGCTTGATTTCATGGAGTTGGTAAGCTGTAGGCAGATAATTTTTCCACCATATATTGATTAAATTGCGTGAGATTGAATAAAGTAGTACTTTTTTGTGGTGTAAAGTTCATGCTTGTGTCGATGCTTTGTTAAATTAGGAATTTCAACGTAACTGTAGCACAAGTTTTTTATTTTATTTTATTTTATTTGAGTCTTTGTTAAATGAACAAAGATGACAAATACAATGATAAATGATGAATACAGTTCAAAAAAATCATTGATCCTGACATAACCTTATGCTACGAGTTATTTCCCAACTGGATTATGATTATGCCTGATGTTCGATACTGTTGTACATTTGAAGAAAAATGTTTACACGAGATCCTGTCGTGATTCTGATTTTCATTATCAATATGCCTCCATCTATATATATCCATTATCCAACTGGCACGTCAAAAAAATGTTACAAGAGTTATATGTGATCTCTGTATGCTAATGCAACCAATATCATAGTGATTCTTGCTGTAAAAAATGGCATGGCATGTGCCTACCCTTATTTCAATTTTGAGGATTGTTACTGAATATTAAACACGAGACTGACATATTTTTAGGGTATTGATTGAGTACTGATTATATGACTTTGGCCATTAGAATTTACACTCTCTAGCCCTATCTTTCTGAATTTGTGAAGTTCTCATAGGTCATCATGATTCACACAGGTAAGATCTGAAGCAAGGAAGGTCCACGATCTCTTCTTTGGTATCTTGAAAGTTGCATTTCCTGATACGGACTTTCAAGGGCCAAGAAGTGCACTTTCTTTTGCTGCACCGACTTCAGTCAGTACTCTTGCATCCCCAAGGCATTTAGCTGTTGGCCAAAGCAGAAGGCACAAGCCGATAAATGAGGTGGAAAATGATCCGGGCCCCTCACAGAAGCAACTGCATCGGGGTTTTTTTCCGAGTGGTGAAAGCACCAGGATCAGAGTGCATCTGCCACCTAAGGATTCAAGAACTGGAACAGCTTCTGGCAGCACCAGAGAGCAAACTCAGCAGGATGATTCTCCGCTACTCACTCATCCAGGTGAACTGGTAGTGTGCAAGAAGAGAAGAAATGAGAGGGACAAATCCTCAGGGAAGACTAGGGGTGGCTCAGCCGGCCCTGTTTCTCCGCCTAGCTCTGGTCCTGCTATAAGAAGTCCAGTACCAAGTTCAGGTTCAAAGGATGCTAGACTGGCTCAACAGACTGCTCAAGGGTGGACACGCCAGCCATCTCAACAACCAAACGGGTCTGGTGGATCAGCCGGTTGGGCGAATCCTGTGAAGCGGTTGAGGACGGATTCTGGGAAAAGGAGACCGAGCCATCTATAGAATTCTCAAAGACGGTAAATTGTTATGAATTAGTGGCCATTACCTTCTGTGGAGTCTAGTCCAATTTGTTCATATAGCCTCTGTTGGTATTCTAAAGCTACCTCAATGGGTTAAATGCCAATAATTTTCCTAATTTTTTATCTGGGTATCTGCAGCTTGCAGGTATTGCCTTTCTTCAGATAGCTGAAGCTTTTGTATAGATTTTTTTTTTTTTAAATGATAGCATCATTGGAAAGAGGGGGGGATGTTACCTCTATCTCTATGACTGAAAGCCGCCATTTATTTACGCCTTTCAGCTGCAATATCGATTATCGATCATTTAGTCGCTATTCCATAGATAGTTGAGATTTTTATCTTTGGATTTATGGTTGAATAAATGGTAAATCGGCTATCTGCAAGAAAAATATTTTTCAATTCGAATGTCATATTCATAAAAGAATAATTGTATATGATATATTTTAACAATTTTAAAAAAGAAAGAAAAGGAAGTGGTGAGTGAGTACTGAGTGCAGAGTAAGAGCCTAACCCAAGTTACAGAGGTATTTTTTAAATTGCTTGCCGTAATTTGAAAAATCGTTTCAACGGAGGCATTTTGCTCGAATTCTCTCTCACCCAAGTTACGTATTCGACAAGTTCTCAGTATTATTATATTCGCCTGTGAGGCCAAATTGCCAGATCGATCTCAAACATCTTTCTCGTTGGAATTTTATCTAATTGAAAAAGTCATTGTACTAGTTCTCAGAATGTTATTTTATAATAATGACTGTTGTATGACATGAATACAAGTTTGAATGTTTTAAGCGAAATTAGGTTATGTTATTAATTTTTTTATTTCAAAACTAAATGTTTTTTGTTGAATGAGTTGAGTGCTTTTGTTTGGATTTATGGTTATTGTTATTTTTTAATTGCTAGTAAGTATTCTCTTATTAAAAGCAATCTTATTTGAGACATATTCAGACATTAAATGTGAGAACTTCTCTACGCTCTCTATAGGGATTTAAATATTTATTTACTATGTTATGAGGGATTAATTTCTTCTATTAAATCTACACCCATTAATAATATAAGGTTATTCTTTTAACATACAAACTTTTGCAGGAATTGCGTCTCATCTAGGGAAAACATTAATCGAGGACCCTTGGAGAACTTAATATCAACTAAGGACCTTGGAATTTTAATATTGCAATACACCCCATAATATTGATTTGAAAATAAGTTTTAATGAAAAAAGACCCAATTATGCCTAAAGTTTAAAATAATAACCCATTCAAGTGTTGATGATAATTCATTTGTAACTAACAACAACCCATTAAAAAAATGAACAAGTTAAAAAAATTGATAATACATGTTAAATTGGACAAGTGTTAGTTTCATATAAATAAATATTTATTTAAATTTTAACAATAATTTATCAGTAATTAACAATAATCAATTAGGAAATGAACAAGTTAGGCAAATTGATATGATAGGTCAAACTAGATAATTAGTCTTGCATAAACAAGTATTTATTCACATTTTGACAGTAACCTGTTCATAATTAATAATAATCCATTTAAAAATAAACATATTAAAAAAAGGATAGGATAAGTTGAATTAGACAAGTGTTAATTCTATATAAATAATTATATATTTAAATTTTAATAATAACTCATTTTTAATTAACAACAATTAATTTGAAAATGAACTATTTAAAAAAAATTAACAGGATATGTTAAATTGGACAGTGCTAGTCTTACTTAAACATGTATCATAATTAACAACTTGTTTAGTTTCGTCATGGGAACTAGCTGAATCTACGATGCCTTTTTCAGAAGCTTCTCTGTGCAAGATGTCAAAGAAAACGCAATTGGAAGGACTGATAATCCTTTTCCACTCGGTCCAGCATCATCTTCAATCTTTCATGTTCTTCTTTCACCCCACCCATCTCTTCTTTAGCAGACTTGAGCTCATCATTCCTCATTAGAAAATAAATAAATAAATAAATAAATAAATAACAACATACAATCAATAAGCTTTTGACCTGAATTTCTGAGCCATAGCGTTATAGATTATGACAGAAACTATGTGCCACATTCAACTAAGCCCAGTCCGTACGAGTCCTTTCGCCGAGGGTTGCTTCGTTCCAAATTCCAGAGGACTCTGTCCATAAAATGTTGGGGCGGAGGGTCTTGTCGCGAGGAGGATGCAACCTTCTAGAGGAAATATGAGTAAGATATTTTAATATCGGATCTATCTACACCTCTTGGGATCGCCCATTAATTACTTTTGCGCTGTTTTCAATTTATATATCCAATGATGGAAGAAAACGATGGAGAAATCTGGATTTTTTCACTCACGAGAACTTCGATTCTCAGCTTCAGCTTTCTCGTTTAGTTGTTGCTCTTTTATCCAAAGGGATAATTATGTCTTTTCGCATAAAATCTTATTGGGAAAATAGCAAGATCTCAGTATTAAATTAATATCAATAAAAAATTAATTAACTTTAAAATTATAATGTAGTCCCTTAGTCCTTAATTTGTGAGGTCAAAAGACCAAATAGTCCATAAAAGTAAAAAAAAAAAAAAAATTCCACCTCTCCACAGTGCATTCAAGCTTTTAACAAGCTAAAAAAATAGATAGGATGACATAATTGTACTTATTAGTTTTTCATCAATAAATATCTATTCAGGTTTTAACAATTACTACTTATTCAAAATTAACATCAGTCATTCGGGCTTTAACAAGGTAGAAAAACATATACAATGAACTTAATTGTATGTGTCAGTCTTTCATCAATAAATATTCATTCATGTTCTAACAACAAATCATTCTAAATTAACATTATATTCAGGCTTTAATAAATTAAAAAAAGAATAACATGAGTTTAACTGTACAAGTGTTAATCCTTCATCGACAAGTATACATTTAAATTTTCACAACAAAAATGCATAATTTTAAAACTTCTAATTTATAATTGTCCATGTTAGATTAATAAGTAACATTAATAAAA
Source organism: Prosopis cineraria (assembly GCF_029017545.1). Classification (NCBI taxonomy): domain Eukaryota; kingdom Viridiplantae; phylum Streptophyta; class Magnoliopsida; order Fabales; family Fabaceae; genus Prosopis; species Prosopis cineraria. Next base: position 1,206,779 of record NW_026555344.1, read on the forward strand.
TAACAAGTACAGTTCATGAATTAATAACACACTGTTATATTATAAAATGAAAGTAGTTAGAAGCTTGATTTACTATTTATATATATATATATATATTGGCATGTATAATTAAAGGGTTTGGTGACTTAGTGATCATGAAGTGTTTTAGGTAACTAAGGAGTCATGAGATCAAACCTTCCCTTAGCCATCTAAGCCAAATATTCCTTAAATAAAAATATCGTTAGCATCAGGGCTCTAATGACCTCGCTACCAGCGAGGGTCCAGTGGCGGTTTGACACCAATGATGGTGGGAATGTGGGGTTTTTTTTTTCCCCACCTTCAGGAACAATTTGATCTTTTAACCTTACAAATTAATATCAGTTAAGGATCAAGGGACTGCATTACAGTTTTAAAATTAATTGATATTTAACTGATATTAATTTAATACTAAAGTCCTTGATTGCTATTTTCTCAAACTTATTTTTAGTTAAGTACTATGTGAGTGCAGCACAGTACTTGAATTTTAAGCACCTCAACTGGTATTAAATTTCTCTGGAAGTGGTCCTCAGCTAATATTTTCCTGTTTCTCTTTATTGCCATCATTGTTTTGACATCGTCTTATCTCTTACTGCTGTGTTAAATCCTGTTTTTATTAAACTCCTCTATTCCTTGGTGCCATTTAACGATTCGAATTGGAATTCAAAATTATCATCTAATAAATTATATGAAAAAACCTTCGTTGCAACTCTCCTAAGATTATTATATTTTACTGAGCATTTCAATTCATTCCATTATTTATTGTTGGCAGAATGAAGGACGGAATTTGATTTTTCTACCCCAGCATAGTTCATTAATCACGTTTAGGTAGCGGTAAAACATATCTGCTGAATGTTTAACACAACTGGAAGAACCTAAAAGTTCTCTAATCTGTATGCTCTAGATGAAGTTGATGTAATTAGGAATTTGTTTCTGCACAAAATCTGAATATGAAAATTTAGCTTGCACAGACTAGCGTGCTATCATACTCATTAAAAAGATGGAGAGAATGAAAAGAATACACTAAAAATCATCAGTTGCAAAAAAATAATAAATAAAAGAAATTGCTTTAAAATATCCAAGTGCAAAATAAGCATGCTTAAAGGATCCAACTATTTCGCGAGCATGTTAGAATACATTACTTACCATCAGGCTCAAAGCACAACTCCGTCGGATCATGCACTTAAAAGATTTTGAGAAGAAAAATATTGCATCAGGAAATCAATGTGACATTATTTACAGCGACAGGAAACTAAGAGGGAAGGGAATTTGTTCCCCCTTGTCAACAATCAAGTTCGTTACATGAGATAAGATATTTAGCAGTATACCATAATGTACAGATAAAATACAGGCAGATTGAATGATAAAGTAGGCTTATGTGGCTAAGGGTCAGCTTTACCAGCCACCTGTTCATCACTGGAGTCAAATTCATCCTCAGTCAGCTCCTCATCGCTGCTGGATTTCTCTTCTGCAGCAGCTCCGATGTCTTCAGGCTTCGCAAACTTCTGGCAGTATTCTGAACAATGAACTCAAACGTCAGTACAATTTTAAATTCAGAACAAAGGTCTCTGATGTACAAACTGAAACCATTCAGAAAATGGGTCTCGGAAAATTAGCACTCCCCCAGCATCCCCCCCCCCCCCAAAAAAAAGGAAAAAAGAAAGAAAGAAAGAGGCAACGCTATCTAGTCTGCATGGCAGCGTTCATGAATCACGATGGCCAGCACTGGTAAGCAGTAATTCTAATTGTTCCTTTGAAAACAAGAATGCTGACAGCTGAATTCTTGTTAAATGTGAATTAAAAACATAGCATGAAGAATTCAACCGCCTTGCTATACACCACAGAGAATAATGATCAATGACCTTAGGAACCAAGAGAGATTTTTAGGCAACCAAGCCAATATTCGACATATCAAGTTATCAACACACAAGTATAGGTAGATTCCACTAAAAGATGTGTCCAACATGGTCGCTGATTTATTCACAATCGGTAGTCTACCTATGTACCTAGTGAATCTTCAAGGATTTAATACACATGTCTGAATGTAACATATTACAGTTAAGTAGAAGGATGCATCAAGTAATACACATCAGTTCAACATTATTAGAAACTTAAGAAAGTTGATTGAGCCCTAGAGCTTGACAGATCAGATGCTTTGAAGTGAAAAGGGTGGAGATAACATGATTTCACCATAAACATTGGAATATAAATTATTTTCATAAGCAAACTCAGATTTGTTACATTCATTCATGAAATGCAGTAACATGAGATAAGAGGTTTCCTAGCCAAGTCAGTGAACAAATATCAACCCTTTTATTCACATGAACAAGAGCTTATTCCTTGGCACATGTTTGTTATTAAAAGAAAGTCATTCCTGTGCATATAGTGGAAAGGGGAAAGCCTATTTTTCACGGGTAAATTGGGCACATACATTGCTAGCAAGGATTTATTCTTGTAAAACATAGATACTACCATGCAATAGAAGAGATGACGAATCTCTTAGTGTGTCTACTAAAATAGACATAATTTTGAGTTTCCATGTGTGAATATAACAAATGGTAAACCCAAAAAGTAAGCTATGCTTCAAGAGTATTCTCTCTTCCCCCTGAACCTGTTACCTGAGTCTTAATTTTCTCTTCCTCTTCTCTCTTCAGAGTTAAGGAGATTGATCCCTGTATTTTATTCTTGTGTTTAATTTAGCCTTCACAATTTCAATTACAACAATTGAGCCCTCGTAATGATCTGAATAGAATAGACAGTCGCAAGGATTTTCTTATCCATAACAAGATACCTTGTAAATATAAACTAAAGAGGAAAAAACAAATTGTGCAAAAGCTTGAGCTAGATTTGGAAAAAAAAAATCCATAAACTTGGTTTAGAAAGCAACTTACTAACCCAGAAAAAAAGGAGAAAGAAAATAGGATTTGTTCAACCATCACTGGATTTACTATAAGAAGTTTCACATCATCATTAATCAACTATTCTGTTCAACCATCACTGGATTTACTACTATACTCAAACAAGCTTTCCTGTTAACTTCATTATATAGTCATTTCCTACTCCTTTTGTAGAAGCTCATATCTCTCACTTTCCTTTAAGGATGCCACAATGCAGTGGCAAGATACCAGTGGAAAATGTTGATTAATTCTGGCAGGTAAGGTCACAAGAAGGTGAGGTCTATAATGCAGGCAATCAACAAAAAGTTGCGACATCTTTTCTTTTATCAATATGTTCTCAAAAATCATTGAATATTTATGCACTTACAAGTATTTGTGTGTGGGGCTGTGCACATTTAAGCTGAACTGTATCTGCTTGGCAAAATGATCAAAGCAGTCTAATTCTATTCTTCTGAGGCCTCAAAAGTTGGTTCAATTGTTTTCCATGGTTGTAGAATTTTCTCGTAACTAACACTTGGATGAAGAAAAGAAAATTTGTAAAGAACACAAGTCCTACCTCTAAGCTTTCAAGGTTTAGTCAAAGAAGCACAGGAAGTAGGTAATCCTCTCAAGGAACAAGCCCATATCAACTAATAGAAGAGCTGAAGATTCCAGAAAATAAATCTTTACAAATGATCAATACCTTTAACCCTTTGATCATAAGCAGCTCGGTCACGCATCATTAAAGCTGCAGCTTCTCCATTCAAAGGGTCGGATGGGTTGGGATACAAAAGAAGTTGTGGAAGAAACACCTCAAATACATTAACAAGATCTAGAAGAAAACACAGTTTGACATTTGATGAGGAATAAAAATCTTTAAATAGAAAATTAAAATGTAGCTACACTTTTCTCAGAAAACCTATTAAGATCAATACCAAACATGGGGCTCCAGGTTTGATTGATAACATCCAGACAAACTGAACCTGACCTGAAATTAATGTTATCCAAAACAGTCAGGCATGAACTAGTTTGCTCTAAAAATAGAGAAGAAAGGTAATCAACTAAGTAGAGTTACAGAGTACTGAATTTAGACATGCTCACATCTCATCAACATTTGGGTGATAGATCTTATTGACAAAGCCTATGGAGGGTGATTTATAGGGATAAGCATCAGGCAGTTCAACTCTTACTTTCCAAACACCTCCATGATAAGGACCTGGCAGAAGCCATCACAAGGATTAAATGATGATTGGAAAAAAGATGCATCAGACAAGAAAAACCCGTTTACTCAAATTCTAAAAGGCTGAGTTCAGTTCAATATGGAGAACTTGAACAGAACAATAACCAAAGAGCTAATCAGAAGTTGCTATGGTATATATAGAACCATCCCCCATCCCCCAAAAGAACCAAAAAGAAATCTAGCTCATACAAATACTAATTTGGCTAATAATTATTGCCATTTTTGGACTGAGAATACAGGAATAGCAAATGGGAAATCAAAAGTAACTGATAAAGATTGCTTTGTATCATGTTGCTGCAACCCAAATCTAACTCGAGAGCCGCCAAACATATAGGGTGGTCATATACTATATCCAGAAAGCGAAAACAAGTAGGTAGCCATCGAAGCTGAATATTTTATACACCAAGCACCGAAAGAAGAAATAGAATATACAAGAACGGGAATTTACTGTCATTAGGTCCATGGAAATGCACATAAAACTCTTGCATTCCATCATTGATCATCTCCACCTTGTAATCACTCATCATCCTTCAAAAATATACAAGTCCAAAATCAGAAACCAAAACGAGAAACTAGAATCAAAATTGAAGACCCAATCAGATTTTTATGTTTTTAAGAGGATCAACAGTTTCATCAAGTCCATCTCTCGCCGCTTGCTTGAGGAAGACATCTTTGTTCTGCGCCTACTTTTTGCTTGCTCAGAGGATGGGAAGATGAAGAAAAGCGATGGATGAGAAAGAGGAGACCTGGCTTTTGAAACAGGAAGAAGCAAAATTGATTGAGACGACAATCAGCAAAACCAGGAGGAGACAACGATAATGGATGATTATAGATTTCCGATTAGGTCCAATCACATTATTTTATTACTACTGTTTACAATGCCTTGTACTTCCAAGATTCCTCCGTCAGTCCTTCCCAGTGGTGCCTCTTTGTCAAAAATTAACCGCCCTCTCCTGTTGTACTCACTGCTTCTAATTCTCTAACCCTAATTGCTTTTCACAGGGTGACTTTTTTGACCACGAATTGTTCTTTGGGAAGGTGCAGGTCGGATTTGATTTTCTAGATATACTCTTTAAAAATATAAAATTTTTTTTAAAGAATTTAATATTTAAAAATATAAAATAATTTTAATCTTTTAAAATATAATTATTTTTTAAAGTGTTTCTATTAATAGTAATTTTATATTTATTATAGGATGTTTAATAAGAATAAATATAAAAAGATAGGATTAATTTAAAAATAGTTAATTATTTTATTGAGATGTGAGATTAAATTAAAAATGCCTCACATTTTTTAACGGAGGGAGTACATCTTTTTTATAAATTCAAATAACTTTGAGTGTGTGAAATTTTGAAAAAAAAAAATCTTGAATCCCCTTAATTTTTTCTAAACATTCAATAAATTTTCATCTTTTTCACTATTAAATATTTATACTTTAAAAATAAAATATTTTAAAATTTATAACATTCTCAATATTTAATAAATGTAAGAGGATAAAAATTAATATAATATTTATTTGAGTATCTTATAAATAGTATCAATATCAAAATAAATATTTTTTACCATATAAGTAGGACCTTTAATATTTTTTAAATATTTAAATTTTTATCATTCAACAAGCTTTTGATTTGTATTGAACCATACAAAGAAGGCTAACAAAAAATTGCATGATCTCATGGAATATGTGAAGAAAAATTGAAAAAACAATTGTGTGGGAGGGAAAAAGACACACTATTTATGATTTATGAATTATGTAGCCTCATGTAAATTTATATTTTATATGGTTGATTTATTTTAGATAGTATATCATACAAATACAATTTAGAACCTTCAAACAATTTTTATACAAATGTTTGTATGTCTTATTTCCATACATATCCACTTCATTGTTCGTGCTTAATGTTTCCTTGAAATTTTGTTCGCACTTTTAAAATAACCTCGTGAGCTTAAAAATTTAGACACCTTTTAGTATAATGGAAACATTTTTTATGAAATTAAAATCAGAATATAGTTATAGTATTAAAATATGTTTGATATGATATGGAATCTTTTATAAGTTTTAAATTTGTAAATGTATTTACAATATGAAAAGACAAAATAAACAACTCTATAGCTAACATTGAGAGGAGGGAGAGAGATAGTGTTGGAATATTTATGAAATATTTATATACTATGAATTTGCATTAATTAGATATTGAGTCAATAATAGATTGGTCTTTATGATTTGTGTGTATTGCAATAGGTGAATCACACATGTAAGTTTAATGGACAGAGGCCCAACTTATAACTTTATAGCCGTCAGTTATTTCTTATTTTTTAAATGACCAAGTCAAAGATAATGAGAGATTAATTTATTAATTAATTATTAATGCAGTTACTAATGTGATCCATATAATGCAATTAATCGGTAACCAATACACACAACACTTTCCACTCTCTCCATTATCTCCGTACTCTCTAAAAACTATGAGAGTCAAGGAGATTGTGAGTTTCTTTATGCTCAAGATAAACGAGGAGTCACAGTCATTCATGAATTCTTCATGTATGCATATTACTTTACTTAATCATATTTGACTTATATGAATTGAGATATTAAGGTTATCACATGGTATTAGAGTTGAAGTTATGAATATTAAATTTAGAGTATCTGAATTAATATGTTCATTTTTGTAACGGGATGGAATTCTATGAGAATATAATATTTGGTTGGACTTTCTTATTTTAATGACTATTTATCATGAAATTCATGAAAATGAAGCGATCTCAATTCTAGTCTTGTATTCGACAGTACTTGCATATCAATGTAATGCTCGCTCTAAATTCTTTAAACCTTCAGTGCATCACCTGCTTCTTCTCTGCCATTTGCTTTAATTCCATTTCTTAGCAAAGATGGTGCATATTATCATAAGATTCCAAGATAATTGCGTGAATGGATTTGCTTCCTAGTGTGTTTTGGATTTATAAAACTGTTGGAAGCCTATGTTTTTTCGCTTTTGACTCTACTGTGGCTATCTTTAGGAGCTAGCATCATTAGGTCATCAGAACTCGCTGTCAGAGATTCTAGTTCACAACCTCTCTCATTCAGTTTCATAATATCGTAGCAAGTTCTGGAGTCATCAGTGTCGTGGCTGTCTAGAATATTAAAAATATAAAAATATAAAGACTTAAAATATTAAAAAAAAATGTAAAGACCTATAACATTGAATGATATTTTAACAGTTACAAATTATTTTTGAGAAATTAATTATAAAGAATATAATTAAATTAAATTAACAAAATATATAAATGTATAATTTTTTTATTTTTGAAAAAAATTGGCTCCCTTCAACTTCCAAGGCTAGTTTCACCCTTGTGCTTATGCATTTGTATGATCAAGGGTTTACCCATGTGGGTTTAAATCTTTTGAGATAATCTTGATTTAGTAGGAGTTTGAGTTGTATTCTTGTGAGGACATTTGATGATTTAAGATCATTTTACTATTATGCTCAATTTTTTGTTTAAAAAACAATTAGATGCTTTATATTATTTGCTTCCTCATAGAATTTGATGATTTATGTTTGTGCATCTTGTATAACTTGTTCCTTCATAGGATTCAATAATTTTGTGTTATTTCTCTATTGAATTTCAATCTAGATTCAAAGATCTTATGGTGCTTTATATAGTTTGTTTCCTCATAGGATTCAATGACTTGTGTTAATGCATTTTATGTCACTTGTTTTCCCATAGAATTTAGTGACTTCATGTTGTCTCTTTACTGAGTTATGGTTAGAAGACCCATTGTATGTCCAGTTTAATTAGACGTGTCTACATCATTTGTATCTCTATAGGATTTAATGATTCTGTTGTGGTACGTTATACATGTCGCTTGTTTCTTCATGGGAATTAATAATATTATGTTGTTATCTTGCTAAACTGTGTTTGAAATAAAATTTTATATTTTGTTCTATTTAGATTATGAAACACTACTTTTATGTCTAACTATCACTTGATTCCCCTTAGGGTCTAGTGATTTGTAAAGTTTCAATTTTTAAATTTTATTGGTGGCCTAATGGCGTTTAATTAATATAATCGAAGTGGGAGATTATTAAAATATTTATATATTATGTATTTGCATTAATTAGATATTGAGTCCAGAACAGATTGGTCTTTATGATATTATATGGATCATGATAGGTGGATTACACAAGTGAGTCCAATGGGCAGAGACCTAACCTTATAGCCGTCAGTTATTTTCTATCTCTTAATAGATCGAATCAAAGATAATGAGAGATTAATTTATTAATTAATCATTAAGGTGATTGCTAATATGATCCATATAATGCAATGAATTGATAATCAACACACATAACACTTTCAATTCTCTGTACTCTTTGAAAACTATAGGGGGTTTAATAGTTATGAATCTGCTTACACTCAAGGTGATCGAGGAGTCACAATCATTCATAAATTCTTCAAATACGCATATTACTTTACTTAATCTTATTTGATTCATATGAATTGAGATAATAATGTTAATAGGCAGGATATTGAAAGGAGGAAGAGAGGTAGGACAATTCCATGGAATCAGCTTAATTCTACCATGATAATGATGGAAACAGATTCCAAGTATTTTAGCTAAATTGAGTTCCATGAGAAGTTTGAATTGATAAATACCAACTAATCAAAGTTTAACTCCAATCCTGTTTACTCCAATGTACCAAATGAGGTCATGGAAGAAAAGAACCTTAAAATCCCACCAAAAAATGGGAGGCAACTCAACTCCACCAAAAAAAGGGGAGGCAACTCATTCATTAGAACACACATCATTGCTACTCCATTAGAAATTAACTCATTTGAAAATTTGTTTTTTACTATGTTATTAGTCATGCTTCTAATCATTAGATTAGACCTCTTAATATACCAATGTCCTATGGTTGAACTGGAAATCAAGGGCTGAGTCTTGTGCGAATGGGTTTGTCCAGTACAACTTGTCGTGTACAGTTCAAATTAACTTATTCTCTTCACATTGAGCAACTTAGAAGTCCAGTTCAATTAAAAAAGCATGAATGATCTGTACAAAAGTCTAATGGGATCCAACTCTATCTTAACTTGTTTTGTCTTAATTTGAAATTCGGCATAGTAATTGAGTTCGAATAATTTTGTTTAAATTTTTAGATATGTGAAACTCTTAAAGTCTTGAAATTATTTTATCATTTTAAACATGTAGTTCTTCGGTCGGTAAAAAAAAAAAAACCATGTAGTGGGTCGTTTTAATACTATAAATGTCGCCCTCGCCCATTCTTTGCATCACTTATCTACATTGTGCACGTGCTTGTGTTTATTCATTTTAGGATTAAAATAAAATTAATTGTCTTTAACCAACTAAAATTGATAGGATCATATGAAGTTTGAATCTCTCTACCCCTGTATATATAGTAATTTAATTGAAAAAAACCTATAATTTATTCTCAATAGTTTGGAAATGCTAAAATATATAAAATACTTCTTAATTTTAAGTTAGTTGTATATAACACTCATAATATTTTAAAGCTTAATAGTAATCTCATTAGCCTCTCTCTTTTTTTTAATTCTAAACCCCCATCGTTAACTTTTGCTGTTAACTTGCTAATTGAAACTCCAAAGTCGAAGTAACGAGGATTGTGTGGCATCTCATAAAAAATCAACCTCATATCTAGAAGTTGGTGAACCAAGAACTGTGAAATACTAAAAATGGCCCCATTTTTCTTAATTTTTTTTTTTTTTAATCATAAGTCCGTCAAGTCAATCGCCAAAATTATGCTCTGATTCCTCTTATTTGGAATCCCTAGCCGGCTAGCCGGTGAGGTAGGGTTTCAAAAAAAAAAATTTCTCTCGCGTGTTCCCTTTGGTTAAGCGTGCGGTGTTAGTTTGCGTGTCAGGTTGTCCTCATTCATTCGTGGGCTACAAGTATTTGTTCGAGTAATCTACCTCAGTGCGCGCGTTGATTTGTATTCCCAATTAGTCTCTGCCTCTCTGTAGTTTTAGAAAACTTGCACTGTGGATTTGCTACAGTGCTCATCCAATCCTGTTGCATATCCTGCTCAGCCCGCATTCTTTTCTCTCATTGACTAAAAGAACGAAATCGAGTGTCAGGGCTTTTTTTGTGATGGGTCAGGTTATACCGGATGTTTGTGCGCAAGGGTCCGACGACTTACTATGTCTCCTACTGTGTCTGAGTGTTGATTGCTTCTGTGTCTCTTGCTTTTGCTGCTTCGGTCTCCTTGTGTTGTTCTCATGCATCCGTTTGTGTTTCCTCCTTGCAGGTCCTCAGCCGTGGAGGAGGTGTTGGGTTGCTCATCTGTGACGGCTGCCGATGCAAGTAACGTTTCCCCCATTTTTTTTTGATAATTTTATAAATTTGTAATTTTTTTCTCCCTTTATATCTTTCACTAGAACTTTTTAAAGCCCGCCCATTTTGCTCGAACCTCTTATTTTGTCATTATTTCTCTTTCGATGTTCTCCCCTTTTCTCGCTCCCTTTTCATCGGTCATCCTCCTACCAGTGTTACTCTTCAATCCCCATGGCTTCTCATTTTGTCATCGTTGCATGCTTCTTTGACGAGACCTGAATTGCACGGTCAATCTCCTTGCACGAGGTCATAAATTTCGGCGAGAGTCATTTGGAAGCAAGGTAGTTCTTGCAAATGCTATGTTCTTCTATCTCCTTTTAATTTTCTTGATGTGAAATTTCTAATTATTTTTTATTATTTTCCTTTAACTGTAAGAAGAAAAACAGCGCATTGCTTTCTGTCATCGCCATACAATCTTAACACATTGTATCCAAATCCTCTTTTTGATAGCATGAAACTTTAATCTAGGAAGTAGGGGTGAGTTCAATTGCAATATTCTCCTTCTATGAAATTTTTAGTTAATTTACTGTCACATAATCCTCATTTTCATTCATTGTGGAAATTAATTTTTAGCATTTTCAGTTTAATTGAGCTTTTAGTTTTGCTAGTGATTCAATTTGTATTGTCGATGATAGGATTAGATGTTTATATTCATTGACTTGAAGATAATAGATACATTCAGTTTACACTTTGCGATGAATCATTGATGACTTGAATAATGATTTTTTCTATCATTTTATATTCCTTTGTTGCTTGCTTATGATTTATGAATTTGTGCTTGCCATCTGATTTTGTTGATTTTCTAATAATGATAAATAAATATGAGGAATTATAGTTAAAATTAAAGAAAAAGTGCAACTTTTTGGAATCCAAAGTTCAACTGTTGTGCTTTTGGATTGTCTCTAATGCTATTTTGAAATCCAAAATGCTAAATATTTTGATATGATAAACTTGGTCACAGAGCTAAGCTGATGCTTTTGATATCCCTGTCTTAATTTTCTTCTTTGAAATTCTATTTTTGGCTCTAATTTTCTTTGAATTGCATTCTATTTATTTGTTTATAAAGGAAATGAAAGGGTAACTACCTAACTGAGATAAACTTGAGGTATCTGCTGTAGAATGCCGAATAGTAACAATATGTTGTGATATTGTGGAACTTGACTTTTTGAGTTCAGGTTAAGGATTATACTTCCTCTAAGGCTGATGAATTGGCAATTGGCCTTAATATGGTAAATGGTCTACGTCTTGAGGCTATGTCTTGTAATTTGTCATGCCATGTTCTTTGTACTTAAACTTTTTGTATAAGCCATTGTTGGAGACCACTGCTTTTTTCTTTGTGTGTTTATTTCAGAAATTTTGGTGAAGCTATTGCTGTAGGATTTTGAATGCTTAACATGCACAATTTATTCAAGAGCAGTGTTTCTGATGTAACACACACGCACACACCCTCACACAGATTTGAATAGAGGGAGAGAGTAGAGAGAAACGAGAAATAGGGAGGGAGAAATGAAGAACAGAACAATGGGGGAGCAAGGGAGAGGGAGACAGTATGCAGAGAGAGGGGGAGAGCTTCTGAATATGCAAATTTAATATTCATGTATTATGAAAAATTTATGTAAATTGTGTTAGCAAAGAATATGGTGGAAGTGGTGTTGTGAAAGGAAACTTGTTGATCAAGCTGTAAGGTAATTATTATTAATGTATAATTGATTGTGATTTTTGTTGTATTTGGAAAATTATGTTGGTTTAGAAAGAATATATTTTTGTTTGAAAAAAATAATGGTCAAGTGGGTTGAATTGTATTTGAGTATTATGTTTGGTATAATATTACTGTTTAGAAATATGAAATTGTTTATATATGTTTTTATTCAGAAATATTTGAAATATACATGAACTGTCGAGTTTTGAAATGTGTTGTTGGAAATTTTGTCTAGAGTTATTTTACTATGTGGTAAGCCCTCATTAAATTCAATAGGTGGCTTGTAGCTTGGGCTGATTTACCTTTGATCGAGTGACTTAGCTTCGAGCACGATGTATGGAGGGACATAAGGTGCTGCCGTGCAAAATTATTTTTGTCCAAATTGTTTGGATATCATATGTATGGAAAATAATCTTGTATGCCCATTTAACAATCACATGGTTAATTATATTGCATGCATTATTACATATTAATTTGGTTATTGGGACCTTTGTGCCTCATCCATCATAGTTAATATTTTACAAGAGCGAGTCTAGCTGAGGAAGCATTAGAGGCCTATATTGGTGTATGAGGCACCAACCCATTTTGCTTTTTTCTATTTTGGTTAAGTAATATGCATATTTGCTAATCTAGGGTAATATTTTATTACAATTGAGCATATAGACTCTATATTTGGATTGACAGTATTTCGGTTCGTCATGGAGATTCTATTTGTCACTCATGGCGCATTAATTGACTTTGCAAAACGGTCTTTGTTGTTTGCTTGGAACAATTATGCTATGAACAAACTTTAGAATTTGGATTTAACTAGTTATAATTATACAACCCTGAGGGATGACTATAACCCACCTATAACTTTACTTAATTCTTATTTAGATTATGTTTGTTAAATTATGTTAGATATGGATGTGCTGTTGACAAATGTACATCATAGAATAGACTTTGGTTAGGTCATGTTTTTAAATTGTGAAAAGTGTTATTCAAGCCCATATTGGATATTGATGAATAAATTTATGCTTGGAAAGGGTTATCAATCTAACTAGAGTTTGGGGTGATTATTTTGTATGGACATTTCTATTACTTTGTTGTCTATTTACAAGTGATAGAGTGATATTTTAGATTTAAACCACCCTTGGAGACCATGCTTCTCTTGTGCTTATAATTTTTATCAAAACATTGGATTTTAAAGATGTGTTTTCAATGGAATCCCATTACATACCTATTATTTAACATTATTTTTATTGGCATCTATTTAACTAAATTATACAGTTTTTTAATTACTATGGTAGGTCTATTTTGCTATGTTTAGTCTTTTCTACCATTGTAGTTTGTTTTGAGAAATGTTTTATTATATTTTAAAAAAGTTTCTACCATGTTAAACCTTTAAAAAATAATTTTGACTCTTAACTATTACGATAAATTATTTTCTATCATAATAAGATTTGAGATAAAAATTATATCTAAAACTCTTTTTATCATGATAAATATCTAATTACCAGTATTTTTTAAAATTAGTTTTATTTTGTATTATTTTAATAGATACTTTTCTACTAAGGTAAGTATTTAATAGTTAATAGTTAATTACCTTTTTATATTTGTGTGAAAGATAGTTGTGAAATTTAGAATATTACATATATCGATTCACATGTTCTTGTACATTATTTTATGTAACGCAAGTTGCTCCATATGAAACTTTTTTTTTTTAAATACAAAGGCCATGGCGAACCGTGCAGGAAGACTTTCAACAACTAAAATTAAAATAAAAGGGGTAGAATACTTGTATTACATTTTTAGTTTTACCATTCAGAAAAAATGAAAATAATTTTTTAAAATTATATAAATGATAATTTAGTTTCTTGAAATGTCAAAATTTCACTGAAGTCTCTAGAGGCTTCTTTGTCAATAAATTTTAAATTAAAAGGATATTTTTATCTTTGTTAATAAGTTATAATTTTTTGTTCAATTCTTACAATTTTTTAAATTAAAATTATAATTTTTTAAATAAAAGTTGTAAATAGAGTTTGTTATTTTAAAAACTTATTTTTGAATAATAAAAATTACACTCTATAAATTGTGATTTCTTGTTCAACCCTTGCAATTCACAAAACAAATTATTCTTTAAGCGAAAGTTGTGATTGTGATTTTTTTTTTAATAATAAGAAATTACAATTGATAAGTTGTGATTTCTTATTCAATTCTTGTTATTTACATGACAAAAATTGTTATTTCTTAAACAAAAATTATGATTTGGGCTTGTTATTTTTAATAAAGGTAAAATGATCTTTTCACTTTAAAATTTATTAATATAGGAGTTTTTAAAAACTTTATTAAAATTATGATATTTTAAAGAATCTGATTGTTATTTATGTATATCGGAAGAATTTTATTATCATTTTTCCTTCGTTTAGAATGTGGAAAAACTTATTGTTTTTATTGAAACTTATTATCCCCGTGTAATCATTTTTTTGAATGAAAATGGAAATCAAACTACAGTAGTAGCAATACAAAGCAAAAGGCAACAATAACAAATCTTTGATCAACTTTTACCATGCTAAGAAAGGTTTTTTATCATAGATATACAAATTGCTTACAAAAAGTTATGACAATTCCTAATTGAGCAATCAGCTAGGCAAATTAGCATTCTATGTATGAAGTTAAGTGAAATAGACCAATCCTTGTTGAGTAAGTTCTTTGTCTCATTAATGAGTTCTTGACAAGGATACGACAGTCCAAGAAGAGCTCCACGTTGTGAAAGCCATGAACCTATCAAAATTCCAGTCCCATCTGGATCCCAATTAGCTCAGCAATCGTTGACGAAACATAACCTAGTTTGCAGCAAAAGCTTGAATCCCAATTGTCCTGTGTGCCTCTGATTGTACCAGCAAGCACCGAGCCATCTGTATCTACTCTAATGAAAACAGGACTAGGTGGATGCCAGCTTCGTTGATGATGCAATAAACCTCTTTTGCTATCAAATTTTTCAAGTAGTTGACCAATTCCCGTGTGTTCTTCAGCAATCGTACACGACAGTCTCAACCTCTCAATTAGTAAATTCATGGAAAAGTTAATGGAAATGATTTTGTAATAAAAAAAAATAAAGAAATTCTGTAGATTGATATTAAATTTTAAAATATTAGGAGGGTTATGTGCAAGTAACTTAAAATTTTAAAAAATTGTATTTAATCTTTTGGAAATGATTTGACAGTACCGGTCTGGCCCATTTCCTAATACTCCTCATGCATAAAAATTAATTTTAAAAAAAATGGTGGGTTTTTTTACGTACAAATTGTTACTTGTTAGGTGTTCCTCACGCTATTCCATTGGATCGCTTGCGCCTTCGCTTCCTGCGGCCCCGCTACACGCACATTCACGTCACTTCATTTATTCTATGTCTCAACATTTTTTTATATGGAGCTCACTTCTTTCTTTCTTTCGTTAAAGCAAAACAGCACAAGCCTAACTTGTTTCTAACAACGGCTAATCTCTGGAAATAATCAAATTATTGAGAAACAATGTGATTTTTCTTTACATGTGAACTCTCATTCACCTCATCGTCCAAACCATGCGCCCTTTATATAACATAGAAAAGATTTTTTTATCCTTTTTATTAGTTACATTATTAAATTTTTGTTACAAATTACCTTTTTTACCTACTATTAAATGTTGGCAGAAAATATATTGTTAAATACTCCTTTCAATTCTATTTATTAGGTAAAAAGACTTTTTTTTATTCTATTTATAAGTCATATCATTAAATTTTCATAATAATTTTTTTTTAATATTTCATTGAATGTTGAAAAAAAATATGTTAGTAAAGTATGTATAGTTGATAAAAAAAATTTGATAATTTAATAAATTTATAGACAAAATTAATAGGGTTTAAGTATTTTTTTGTTTTAATAAAATATGCTAAAATAATTTATAAATAAAAATAAATAAATATGTATATTTAATAGGGACAAAATTGAAAACTACTTAAATTTTTAGACAAAGCTAAATGATAATTAGTTTTAAAGTTTTTCTTAATTTTGATAAATATGTTGAAAATCATTAATAAATAGAATTACAGTAGTACTTTAAAGTGATACTGTTTCACTAAGCATAATTAATAATGTAATACTTCAACAATAGAAATCAAATCAAACCATACGATTGGGATCTCCCTTGGTTGTTTGAGTTGAAAAGTCACCAACTATAATAAATTTACGCGCCATTCATTAATTCATTAATATTTCTAAAAACATTTTATGGTATTGATAAATTTGTCATGAAAGTCTGATAAGGCCTCTTTTAATTAATAGAGTTTAAGTTATTCTAATCCTACCAAGCTATTTATTAATTTTTAATTATTAATCCATCCAACCCTTATTATAAGGCATTATTTCTAACAATCTCATTGCACTTAAGAGAGGTGATTAAATTATTAATTTTGTTTGAAAATATAATCAACTTTCAATTTTTTCCATGACTAAATGAAAATTTTTCAAATTTTTATTGCATTATCTCTCATAATTTATGGGTTTAAAGCGAATAATATTAAAAAAATATAATTAATGTCCCATCAAATGCCTTATATTAAGGATCAAAAAATGTTTCTACAAAGAGTCCTATAATAAAGACCGGAGGGAACATTTAGAAAACTCCTACTCCTTCCAATTCCTATTATAGTCTTATAGAGCACATTTTTTTAAAAAATAAATCTTGGATCCTTAATATAAAACATTTGTAGGGTTATTTTACTATTTTTTAATTTTATCTCTGTTGTAAATTTAATTTTATGACTTATCATATATTATAGATCTCTCTCTTTCTATTTTTATGAGGGTTAAAGTTGAAAAAAAAAACATTTTAAGATTTATTTAATTAAGTAACTGTCATTCTTCTTTTAACTATTAATTGTATTATATTTAATTTTATAATTCATCATATATTTTATATCTCCCCTCCTATTTTGAAGGCATTTTAAGATAAAATAGGGTTTGAATGGTGAAAGAGTGGATAGAGAGAAGAAGGTGGAGGGTGAGGAGATCAAGGAGAGGAAATAGAGACTTGGAGGGAGGTGCATCATGAGAAGATACTAGAAAAGATGACTAGTGATCGTGGTAAATAATAAATATCAGGCGTGCCAGAGACGCTGAGTCTCAATTGATAATAAAAGAGTCACGAGCTTCCTTACCACAATTTACTCGGATGTAAAAAGATACAAGTAGAACAAGTATTTGATTTTATTGAAATGTGGAAAAGGTTACAAGTATAAACTAAAAGATTAACTAATAAACTAAAAGGCTAAAAAGTATAAAATGTGAGTCTTTGATTGAGTGTTGACTAGTTTGTTTCGTGTCTTCGTCTTCTATTTATAGTGTCAGAGTGATGGTGACCTCTTTCTTAAGACCTAGTATGTTCTGCCGAAGAATCAAGGATTCCGCGAAACTCATGGCACGGTCTTTATTCCATGCTCTCCATTTTGATAATCAGCCTGTTTCACCAAGATACTTGGGTGTGAAGGTCGTAGTTTTTGGCATTACTTGAGATCGTGTCTTTCATGCCAATAGTCTAATATGTGCAGCTGATGGGATTTCAGTATGTTTATTTATTATGACTTTTAATTGGGGCCGACCCCTTTTGTTTATATTAGACCTAACGTTTCAGTTACTCAGCCCAACTAACCCTGTAACCTATTTGAAAGAAAGAAATCCAGGTTAGCTTGTCATATTGGAGTTTTTTGATTAAAGCAACATATTTAACTATCAACATTGATGGTAGGATGACATTATACTTTTTTGGAAAATTATAAGGTAACTTTGCTCTCATAAAAAGTTAAAAATACCAGGCATACTTAATGAAAATGTTTCGGAATAGATTTGCTATGTAACTCTAAGTTATACTCCACTTGTTATTTTTCAACAACTAATGAAAGCTCCAAGCAAATGAACGAAATCACATCCCATGTATATTATAGCAAAATCGCTATGTACCAAGTCCTCGACGATATTCTATGTATTGGCTATCACTATATACACGCACACGCACACGCACACGCACACGCACATACACGCATGTATATATTTGACAAATTATTTTTAAGACATTTACTGTCATTTAAAAGATCAACAACCATAATCGACATTTTTTTCTCATGAAAAATAAGATGACAATTTAATGTAAGACTTTATGTTACTAAAAAGATTGCAATATTTGATATTATGCCACTTGTTTTATTGATTTATGTCAAATGCGAGTTTTAGTCATAATAGAAAATAAAAATATTTCTTTTCCATGCTGTTTTGTGCGTTCTAAAATATAAAACAATTAACAACAATATCACTCGTCATCTATTGTTCATTTTCTAATTCAACTTTGTTCTCTTGGATTAACGTCTAAGAAAGTATTGATGAGCAAAAACATGAATTCAATTTCAGATACCAATATCACCATAACAAACTTGTCTTTTATGTACATTGTATCTTTGCTGATGAGATTTGGATAATTTATATCTTATAATTTTATGAGAAAATAACAATAAAATCTCGTCCAAAATATATAAATGATAACTGAGTTATCAAAATATCATAATTTCTCTGAAATTCTTGAGTACCTTTCTGACATTAATGATTTTAGATTAAATGATTAAATCATCCTTTGTTCAAACTAAAAATAGTGAGTCTGGTTTCATTTTTTCAATCACAATTTTTGTTTTGTGAATCACAAAAATTAAACAACAAATCACAATTTTTCATGTAATTTTTTTTTATGATTAATAAATAAGTTCTGAAAATAATCAATTCTAATCATGACTTTTGTATTACAACTTTTATTTGAGTAATAATAACTTTTATAATGTAAATCACAAAAATTAAATAAAAAATTATAACTTCTCACATGAAATTTCATTTATTATTGAAGTCCAAATTCTGAAAATAATTATTTATAATTTTTGTTTAAGCAATCACAATATTTATTTTATGAGTCACAAAAATTGAATAATAAATCATAATTTTCCACTTGAACCTATTTTTTTATTTTAAACAAGAGGTAATATAGTTATTTAATCTAAAATCATTAATATTAGAAAGGTACTGAGTATTTTAGAGAAATTATGATATTTTAATAGACTTGAATGTCATTGATATATTTTCGTGTAATTTTATCATCATTTTTCCTAATTTTATCATATTTTCCAATAAAAGAGGCACAAAGTTTTAATTAAAAAAATAAAACCTCCTTCATTTTAATGAGATATGCTGGTGCGCATATGGTACATTTTAATTACTTTTCCTTTCTTATAAAAAAAGGGTACATTTTAATTATATGGCCCCAATCCATTTTTAAATCTTGCACCAAAATAAATTAGAAAAAATACATTTCTAGTCCCTTAATTATAAATTAGATTTCATTTTAATTCTTTAATTATATTTAGGTTCTTTAACTAAGTTTCCCAATTCCTAAGACTACTAACTTTTTAAAGGAAAAATGTTCACAATGCATTCTCTAATTCAAACATAATAGTTCAACTCATTTTATATAGTAAAAAAATAACAACTCGAGATTTTTCATAAGGAAAAAATAAATTGGCTTTTTTTAAAATAAACGAGTAAGACTATTTATTTTGTTCATAAAAAATAAATCTTATCAACATACCAACAGATGATAATGATTTAATTTATTGTATTTGAGAATGTTTTCTTAATATATTTTCGCTAACAAGACTAATAGAGTTAGAAATAAGGATGCTTTTGATTGTATTTTGAAAGTTAAAGATTAAAATCTAGTATAAAGTTAAGGGACTAAAATTATATTTCTGGCTAATAAATTATAAAAATTGAACTATGATCCAAAACACAAAGGATGTCACATATTATTATCTATCTCTTTTTTTATTTGACTAAATGATTAGGTGAGATTTGATCATTGTCAAGTTCAATTGGGGGTAACTCTTTCAAAAAAAAATTTTATATTCACACGAATTTAAACCCCAGTTATCACACTATTGATTACTGTTTCTTTTTATTGATAAGACATTGGTTCCTAATTAAATGACACAACTTATTTTCATTTGATCGAGGCTTGCGTTTCTACTTACGTGTGTGTGTAAAGGTTCTAATCAATGCGATGTTATTATCAATATTAATACAACAATCGCTTTAATTAATAAGAAAAACAATATTAAAATCACACTTACAGTCGTAAACACTAATTTAATCTAGTAAAACAAAAATTAAAATAAAGAAGAGTGGAAATGAATGACTAAATAAATAATAAATTTGTAAGATAACATTTATTTGTGAAAGATATGGCGTGTTATAAATTATAAATATATTTTAAATGAATCAAATGCCATATTATTTACATATATATATAAATAAATAAATAAATATATATATATATATATATTATAATTTAATATTAATTAATTTTAGGGTGATTTACTTATTTTTTTCAATTTTAATTTATTATGATATTTGATATGTTTCAACCGAAAAATTCATTTGATTTCATAATTTTTTTTTAAATTGGATCCACTAGATTCATGAATTTATACATTCAAAAAGACGGTAACACAAAATAATGTGACTATGTATACTATTTCAAGCACAAGGTATATATTATTATTAATATATTAAGAAAGAAAAGCACGTACTAAGATTTGGTGGGTCGAGGCAGGATATCACTTTCTTGTGTAGCGAGAATATCATTATTTGGAAATTCAATCAATTCAAATCTTTCCATATGCCATTAATAAAAAGATCAATTTTTTTTGCCAATAAAATAAAATATTAATATGCAATTTCAACTTTAAACTATAAATTCAGGAGGATTTAAACTTTAAACTTTTAAAAAGTACATTCTAAATCATAAAGAATTAAAGTTACAACAATTTCACCTTCATCATTAAATTTTAACAAACGTCTATCAAATTAGAATATAATGTACAATTTTTATCAAATTTTACCGTCTCTCTCTTCTACCCTCACTTGATGAAAATCACATATTAGACTCTAATCTGACGGGCATTTGTTCAAGTTTAAAGACAGGGGCAAAATAGTTCTAACTTTAATTGTTTAGGATTTGGAATGTATCTTTTAAAAGTTGAGTGTTCAAATTGCAATGTTCAAAGTGTATATTAACCTTGAAATAAATACAATGAAGAGTTAATTTAATTTATTATTTAGCTAAAAAAATAAACCTGGACTCGTAAGCAAGGACTTATGTGAGTTCGCTCTCCCGAAATAAATGCATTGATCCCTTAGGAATAATAATTTCCAAGGGAATGTAAGCTTTGATGATCTTTCAAAAATCCAAGTCATTGAATATGTAATATGAAACAAGTTTTGATATCAAACTCTAATACCAATTGCTTTGAAACAGGCTCTAATACTACGCTTTTATATCAATTGATGTGAAATGGACTCTAATACCAAGCATTAATACTAATTGATATGAAACACACTCTAATATTAGTTGATGTGAAATGAGAAAGAAAAAGGTAAGAGAGAAAAAGAATAAGGTATATATTTTGGTTAATATGCCAAGAAAGAAAAACACATGATAAAATTATAATGGTGAGTAAGAGGAGGGATATTACTTCCTTGTTTGACAAGAATGTTATTGTTTGGCAATTTAATCAATTCTAATCCTTCCATTTGCCATTAATGAAGAGCTCAATTTTTTTATAACGAAATGGATAATAGTAAAAAGTTAATCAAATTTCTTATTTAGCCAAAAAAAAAAACTTGGCCTCATAAGCAAGGATTTGTGCTAGTTCACTCCTTAAAAAGAAATGCAAAGATCCTTAGGAATAATACTTCCTAAGGGAATTTGAGCTTTGATAACCTTAAAG
Source organism: Prosopis cineraria (assembly GCF_029017545.1). Lineage (NCBI taxonomy): Eukaryota > Viridiplantae > Streptophyta > Magnoliopsida > Fabales > Fabaceae > Prosopis > Prosopis cineraria. The sequence continues at coordinate 1,228,814 of NW_026555344.1, forward strand.
AATTTTAAGTCATTGAATGTGATGTGAAAGATGTTTGGATACCAAACTCTGAAACTAATTGTTTTGAAATGGGCTATGATATTAGAAACTAATACCAATTAATGTAAAATGAAAAGGTAAAAAAGGAAGAGAGAGAAAGGAAAAGGAAAATGAAAGAGAAAATTTAAAAGAAATAAAACACGAGGAGGAATAATACTGAAACATTTAAAAATTTATTTAATAATAATCAAAGTTAAATGCCACTGAAGAACTTTAGAGCTATTTATAAAACCCTACAAGTACTTAAACAGTAAATTTGGATTAAGAAGAACTCCTATAATTTTTAAATATTCTTAAATTTTGTAATTTTTTATACAATTATATTTTAATTTTTTCCTCTTCATTATCATTATATTCTACTTTTTCTTTTATTTTCCCCTTCTATATGTCTATGGCAGATAAAGCTATTGATGCTGGGGTATATATTTTAGTGTGGAGAAATAAAGTGAGGAAAGAGGTTTTGGAAGAGAAACATCAATCCTTCATTATCAATTTTAGGGTAATTGGGTATTATATATTATATCTCTCCAAAATAGTAATGACATAGACCTAATAATTAAATTAACTACAATTATAAGAAATAAGACCATTGAAAATATTCTAAAATGATTAAATATTTTTTAATTAATGACCTGCTCGTCGTAGATACTATTACAATTAGGTGTAAGAGAAGAACCACCTTCCTAATAAAATGTGCATGTAAAACTTTACAAAAAACCATTAATAATTATGTTCACCATTATTACCCAAATAGTTAAAATGTATATATAGTTAGAACAACATAGAAAAGTATTAGTAATTAAAACTATATATGCATATATAAACACGTACTAACTATTAAATCCTTTTTAAAATAATGAACAAAAATCATTCAAGGACAAAATTAAAAGTAATGCACAAAAATAAATCATGAAGATGTTTATTTATAAATCATTCAGGGACAATATTTCACATACATGAAATCAATGAGAATATTTCTTTCAAAATTTGACATATCAAAGGAATTTTATTGGGAAGAATTAATATTGACATATTTTTTATTTGCTGAAATTCATAAAACACAAACACTAACTTAAATACAAGTATCACGAACACCATTGGATCCAACCTCATCTAACCTTTTTTGTCGTACGAATCATGACCTAACTCTTAAGTTATGATACCAAGTGACGTGAAACAAGATCTAATATTAGGCTATGGTATTAATCAATGCGAAATAGGCTCTGATACCAGTTGACGTGAAATGGGAAGGAAAAAAAGGAAAAAGAGAAAGGTAAAGGAAAATTAGAGATGTAATAGAAAAGAAAGATGACTTAAAATATTCTATAAACCATTATAATCTCTGTAATTTCATAACAATAATGATAATTTATTATTATAAATTATGGTATAGAAAAATCAGAATAACCACATACGAGCATATATATATATATTGCATCAAATATGAATCTAATAATTTTTTTAAATTTTTCTACTAGTTGGAGGTGGTACTGACAAAGATAAAAAAGAATAAGATTATTTTGAGTATAGTCAATAACACATAAATTAATAAGCTCCTATTTATATTAGTAATAAAAAATAATAATAATTAGTAAATCTATCCATGTAAATGATATGTTACAAATTATGCTATAAATTTAAAAAAAATACCATTAAATTTGTATGCATAAATTCATAAAACACCACCAACAATCATCTTCACCACTATCACTTAAAATATTTCAAAGTACATGTTGTGGGAATAAAAGAAGAAAGCATTAGTAATTAAAACTAAAAATATATATGACTTGTCAAAAAAAATAAGAAATATATATAAACATGTACTAACTACTAAGTCCTATTTAAAATATAAATCGTTATGCTAATTTGATTTATAAAACTAATATATATAAATAAGTTATTGAATATATGTTTTGAAATGGGCTCTAATACCATGCTATGATGCAAATTGATGTGAAATAGGCTCTGATATCAAACTCTAATACTATTTTATTTAAAACGACAAGGGAAAATGGGGAAGAAGAAAGAAAAAGAAAATTAGGGAAAAAATAAAAGGAAAGAGTGGAGGGAGAATACCAAAACATTCAAAAATTCTATTTAATAGCATAATCCTAAAAATTAAATCAACTACAATTATACGAAACAAATCTATCATAAGTATCATAAAATAGTTGAAGATTTTTCTTTCAAATAACCTACTCAAAAATATATTTGTTCCTCACATATGTTTTTATTGTTAGGCATGGAAGTAGACACATCTTGTTAAACTATGTGTCATTGCATCATTGATGACTCAATATATTCCACAAATCATCATAATTTTTGCTACTTTGTAATGATAATGATAATTTATTATCAAGGATTATGGTGTACTAAAATTACAATAGCCACATAAAAGCATATAAGTTGAATCAAATGTGAGTCTAATGATGGTTCTAATTCTTCTACTAGTTGGAGGAGGTGCCAATGCCCTAATAAGGATGAGAAGGATTAAGGGCATCTCAAGTATAGTCAACAAAACATAAATTAATAAGTCTTTACTAATATTAGTAATTGAAGAAAAAAGATAATAATTAGCAAATATCTTCATATGAATGATATGCTATAATTTAAAAAAAATACCATAAAATTTACGTGCAAAAATTCATAAAATGCTACCAACAATCATGCTCAGCACTATCACCTAAAATATTACAAAGTATATGTTTTTGGAATAAAAGAAGAAAAGGAAAATGACAAATAAAGACATCATACGACCATTAATGTCAAGTCAGGATATATTCACAACTAAAGTTTCACAATTTAGTACTCATTCTCTCATGTTTCAGTACCAAAATCTTTAAAAAATCTTAATTTTGTATAAATATTCTTATAAGGTCCTTACTCATCATTCTCTCGAAGAAGAAAGCATTCGTAATTAAAATTGAAAAAAATATATGTAAACATATATGAACTACTAAGTTATATTTAAATGTTAATTTGATTTATAAAACTAATATACATAAATAAATTGTAAAAATATTTATTTATAAATCATCCGAGGATAAAATTTCATATATATAAAATCAATGAGAATATTTCTTCTAAAATTTGACATATCCAAGACAATCTATTAGGAATAACCAATATCAATCTATTTGTTTTCATTAAACGTCATCAAACCCAAACACTGACATGAACATAACTAGGAGTGTTTATGGAATAAGATGAGATCGAGATACTCTAGTCCCATGTCTCATCCCAACAAATGGCTAAGACTAAATTTTTTTCCTATATTCCTCCTTATCCAAAAAGTTATCCCTTCCTATTAGAAATTGGACAAAACAAGGACGAGATTAAAACATTCCAATAATGTGGAAACCGTAGGAGAAAGACTTAGATAACAACATTCATTAAAACCTTAAATCACATAAATTGTTAAATTTAAAACTAAAATAACATGAATATGTAAATCACAATAATTTAAACTCAATTATTAAGTTACATTAATCACAACTATAAATGTATGATTTAAAATCAAGTATACATGAGACATAACATATCATGACGGCAATTACAAGTAACTTTTAGGCTACAAAAGTATCAACAATAGACAAGTCAAATACAATATCAAGTCATTATTTTTCTTCCTTAGTTGAAATATTTGAAGATACTAATTTTTTTAAAAATAAAACAAGAAATATAATATAAATAAAAATTATTAAATAAATAGATATAAGAATAAATCAAATTAAAATAATTAATATATTGTAAAAAAAGATATTACCTAGCACTACTTGCTTTATGCCATTAAAATTAGCAATATCAAGAACTTTTAATTTTGAATAGGGATTGCAAATATTGAAATTATAATTAATATACTTTATTACTATAATTAATATAAAAATAAATTATATCAATATATTTAATATATTTAATGCATATTTTTAAAAATAAAAAACCATATATATATATATATATAATATTCAGAATGTGATGTCCCAAGCACAATCTTATGTCTTGTCCCACATTTTTCACATCAGGAAAGACTCATCTTAATACTATTGAGATGGAACTGAATAGATCGGGGCAAGTACAAGGTTAAACACCCTTAAACATAAGAATCATGAACAACCTTAGATCCAACCTCATCCAATTGTCTTTCTTGTACAGATCACGACTTAAGTTCCAATCCCTTCTCCATCTTGAAGCTTTTCCTTTCTGATCTATCATGCTAGACACTACCTCTTGAAGGTTGAAAAGGTAAATAATTGTAAATGACTAGGTTAGGAAAGTCCAATTTAAAGCATCTGACTTTAGATTAGCAGATATGAGAAGTTTTTATGGAACAATGATACCCAAATGATTGCTTTGATAGCCTTTAAGAAGTCCAAGTACTTGAATATGTGATGTATAACAAACTCTAATATCAAATTCCACTACCAATTGATGTGTAACAAAAGGGAGATAGGGAAGAGAGAGAAAAGGAAAGGTAAATGAGAGGGGGGAAATAGAGAGGAGAGAGAGAAGGAGGAGGAGAAATAATGAAAAAGTTAAAAATTATATTCAATAATAGTCAAAATTAAATACAACTGAAGAACCTTGATACTATTTATAAAGTTCTAGAAATACTTAAACAATAAATTTGGATTAACGGCAACTCTTACAATACTTAAACAATCTTGAAATTTGTAATTTTCTATATACTTTATATTTCAAATTTCTTCCTCTTTTCTCATCGTCATCTTTTACTTTTTCTCTTATTTACCCCCTAATAGATACCTATGTCATATAAAGCAATTGATAATGAGGTACACATTTTCATGTTAAGAAATAAAGTGACTGAATTTGGAAGAGAAACATCAATCCCTTACCATCACTTGTGATAGTTGGGTATTATCAAATCTAGCTCTTCCCTCAAAACACCAGTGCAGCACCTAAAAATGCAACACAGATGATGTGCAAGAGAGGAGATTCCAACCTTCGGAGTAAAAATCAACGAAATGGGAGCCGCCATTAAAATTTTGAAGGAAATCTTAAAAACCCAATTAAAGGAGGTAAAAATGGTCTGTGAAATTAAGAAATAGATTCAAAAGTTGATTATGTTTGGAAAAGGTGTTAAGTATTCCATAACACCCATTCGTAAGATCAGTTATTCGAAGTTTGTTGTGCTAAATTAATATAATTTTAAAATTATTTTAATTATTCCTTTCTTATTGATGTGTTTGATATAAAAATGATAATAATTAAGTGAGAAATATTTATTTATTTACAAGGGATGACTTGACTCAGAATCAGACTCTCAGACCTACATACCTTGCAATGCGGGTCAAAGTTCACGTAATTCGAGATTATAAATTATTGGTAAAAATATTTTTTGAAGAGAAATTAATTAAAAATAATTTACTATTTTGCAAATAAAATAGTTTTCTAAAATTTTGATGTGTATGTTTTAAATTGCAAAAAGTATGTTAATTTTAATTATTTTCTTAATTTTTGAAAGAAAGAAAAGGTAAAGAGTTTAAATTATTATTTTTTTATATTTTATGGTTGAAAATTTAACCGCTATACCTGTAAAATTTTATTGGCTCATAGAGGTGTTCAACTTGAATCCATCCTGATTGGCTCGGTATCTTTCCGATCATATCAGGATGGGTCTTGTCACAACCCAAAATAATGGGGACACTTTACGAGATGAGACAGGAAATGGGTTCGAGACGAGACGGGACGGGACTCAGGATTACTATTAGGACGTCCCCTCCTGTCCTAAATATTATATATATTATTTTTTATTTTAAATATATTAATTATATTAATATAATTTATACTTATATTAATTATATCAATTGTAATTTCAATACTTGCAATTCTTATTTAAAACTAAAGTTTTTTTATATTGATAATTTTAATGACATGGAGTAAACATGACGATATCTTTCTTTATAATATATTAATTATATTAATATAATTTATTCTTATATCTATCTATTTAATAACTTTTATTTATAATATATTTCTTGCTTTATTTTTAGAAAAGTAATTAACTTAGTACATCTTCACTAAAATAGAAGAATAATGATTTGATATTGTACTTAAATTGCCTGTTGTTGCTAATCTTATAACATAAAGATCACTTGTATTTGCTATTATAATGTGTAGTTGTGATTAATATAATTCAATAATTAACTTTAAATTATTGTAATTTATGTACTTGTGTTGTTTTAATTTTAAACTTAATAAATTATATGATTTAAAATTTTAATAAATGTTATTATCCAAATCCTTCTTCAATATTATCCCATTTATCGAGACGGCGAGACGTCTCGGTCTTATCCTAGTCCCATCCCGACTCCTAACAAAACAAGACGATTTTTGGGACAGGACAGGACACAGGATCAAAATTCAATCCTAATTTTTTTTAGGACAAGACACGGGATAGGGGTATTCCGGTCCCGTCTCATCCCGTGAACACCCTTATTAGCTCATACGATAATGCAATTATTCCAAATACCAGTGGAGATTCTGAAATCACACACAATAAAAAAATTTAATAACTTAATTTATTTATTTATATTTTTAAATATTAATAATATTTTTTAAATGTGTATATATTTTTACATTTTTTAAAGATTATTAATCATTATAACTGCAAAGCCTTATTAACTTATACAATAATATGATTATTTTACATATTTATAAAAATTTTAAAATCTCACATGATAAAAGATTAAATAATATGCATTTAACTATATATTTAATTTAATTGATTTATTATGTTTGTATATAATTTATATCTTTTATATAAAATTTTAATCGTTATACCTGCAAAACTTTATTAATTCACATGATAATATGTTTATTTAAAGGTCTAAGGCTATTCAAAAATCTCATGTGACTAAAAAATCTTATTAGTAAATGAGATTATAATTTAAATAATTTAATTAATTAACTTTTTTAAAACGTGTATTATATTATTGTAAAAATTCATTTATTTATTTCTATATAACTTGAAAATTATAATATCTATGAGGATTTATTATCCCACACAATAATATACTTATTTTAATTTTCTATGAAAATTCTTGAAATTATACTTGAGACTTAAATATTTTATTAATTTATATTATAAAAAAAGAATTAATTTTAATAATAAGCCTTTAGAACCCATGTTTAATATACAAAAATTAAATCTTCATACCTGTGAAATCTTATTGATTTACACAATAGAAGATCATTATAAATATCTTAAAATATTCTTGAAATTTCACATAATAGATAAATCCTCAATAAATACATTCTCTGTTGTTGTTGTTGTTGTTGTTGTTGTTATTATTATTATTATTATTATTATTATTCCTATTATTATTTTATTGAATGTCAATTCACGGTTTCAAACAACCTAAGAAGGAATGCTATGCACTTAAAAAAAAAAAAATACTCTCTCTCCTCGAATTAAAGAAAACGCACAACAATATTTAGAAGGTTTCCAATAGTTGAGTTGAGAATGTGATAAACCGTGTATGAACACAACACTGCTTCAAGTAAATAAAAGGTCACGAAAATTCATTTACAAACAAAGGCTATGCTACTTCATATTGCAGCTCAACATCATATATCAAATTTTTGAAGATTGAGGTGCCATATACTCCGGAAAGGAAGATTTGGAAGGTAAAACATATATGCATGTACATATGCCGTAGGTAATTTTTTTTTACCATTTAATGTAAATGTTCTTCACAATCATGAATGTCTCAGCAGAAGATGGAAGATCTAGAAAATATTCTTGGTTAATAAACCATAGCAAGGGCCATCCTTCGAAATTTCCTTCAAACCAGAGTATATGTTTTCATTCACTGAAAAACAATTTATGAGATCAAAATAGACACTTTATAAAAAGAGAACATATTTCCAATCCTTCTAACAAAGGTGGTTTTAAACCTATACAAATCACAGTGCAGAATTTCATGCGCTTACTCCCAGAAACACAAAATAGAGCCAAATTCCATATCCAAGAATTCTAACAAAATGCAGGCATATAAACGATCAGACAAGCACATGTCAACCTCTTGTTTAGAAATTTCTCATGGTCCCCAACACTGATCAAAGCTTTGGAATACTTAAATATTAATCTTGTTTGAAATGAGAAACTGAAAAAAATCAATCATTCCAAATCTATAAACAGGTAGATTAAGAAACCTGTGAAATGCCTCTTCCTCTTTTCCCGTTCACTGTTGCTCTCTCCTTCTCAAATTCGTCTCTGAATCCCTCTCGTGCCCTCTCCGTTCTCTCTCCCTTGGACAGCGTCGAACTCAGCTTTGTCTTTCGCGCTCTCAAAGCTCCGATCCTTTTAAATCTCTCTCACGCTCAAAGCCTTTTCCATCCTATCTAGAAAATCGCTCACCCCCTTTGTTTCTTTTCCTAAAAATTCCCAGAAACCTTCCTCAAATCTTCGGTTCCTTCTCCAAAAATCTTCTCCAGTTCTTTAAAAAAAATCCAGAAATCCTTCCAGAAGTCCTCTTGCCCTCAATCCTTCGGTCTCCCTCCAGAGAAATCCTCTAGTCTTCGGTCCCTGTTCAGACTTCCTGCTCTCTCGTTCTCTTCGTGTATGTGTCCTCTGCATGGCTGCATTTCTGCTCTTCTAACTTTTCTTTTCTGCATATGGCTGGCTGTGCGTTTTTGCGTGGCTGTGTTTCTGTGTGCGCGTCACTGCGTGGCTGTGTTTCTTTGCTAAGGGTTCATTGAAACGCTGCAGATATCAGCGTTTTACTCTCCCTAATAAATACATACATACATACATACATACATACATATATATATATATATATATATATTAATTTTATGTTAATTAATTTTAAGAAATTAGATTAAGAGAGAAAAGAAATCTAATTTTGAATTAAGCAAGAGTATCTCTTTTGAAAAAAATAAAAAACAGCAAGATTTAAAGAAAGAAATTAAAAAAAAATGAACTCTCAAATATAGATTCTCCTGATCTTTAAATTAAGATTTAAACAATATTTTTTTTAAATTGATTCTGAAGACTAATTTATTTATCTGCGTTATTTTATTTTTATTATTATTATTATTATATATTTTTTGAAAATATAATCCTAAAAAGGATTAAATTTTATTTTTATATTTTTTGATTATTTTAATAAACTAAAAAAATAAAATCCTAACCAAAAGACTATAAAATTAAACCCTATTAATTAAAGTTTTTTATCTTAAAATTTCTTTTTTTTATTGATTTTATTATTATTTTTTTAAAAAAATACCTGAATAAAATACCGTGTTCACAGCTAGCATAAGCCTAATAATTAAATTATCTATAAAATGATTGAAGATTTTTTTTTTTTGATGCCTTCTCAAAATATTTCTTTCAATTAGTGGCAACTCATCTGTGTTGGAAAAAGCCATAAAATTTCCCCGTGTTGAAACTGCCCCACCAGAACTCACTTCTTAAGGCTAAAGTTTTCTTTTAAGAACTAATTAGTTCCAAAAAAAAATTGAATTTCAACACGAAAAACTGAATCCTGCTTTTACTTTTATATACTCCTCCGATAAAAAATATAATACATATTTTGAAGAGTTAAATATTTAAAAATATAAGACATTTTAAATTTTTCGATGTGTAATTATTGTCTTTTTTTAAGAGTATTCTTATTCATAAATGACTTTATATTTATTGTAAGGTGTTTAATAGAGATAAATATAGAAAGATAAAGTTAGTTTAAAAGTAGGTAACTACTTTATTAAGGATAAAATTTGATTAAAAATATCTTACTTTTTAAATGGAGAGAGTATATAATATCAATATCAATGCAACTAAGATATCCAGCCACTATCACTTTAATTTTTTTTCCTTCAAATTATCAAATTAAATATGTTAAATAATAATTAAAATATCAGTAGTAACTTTGTTTTGGTGTACTGCCAATAGTAACTTTTATTTATCAATTAATAAGAAAAACAATGTTAGAATCGTACTTACAATCACATACACTAATTTAATCTGGTGAACAAAAAATATAAGAAGAGTGGAAATGAATGAATAAATAAATAATATTTTTTAAGATGATATTTATTTATGAAAGATAGGACGTATTATGATATATTTTAAATGTCATTATATATATATATCTATGTATTATAATTTAAAATTTGATTAATTTTAGAGTGATTTACTTATTTATTCAATTTTAATATATTATGATATTCGATGTGTTTCAACCAAAATTCATTTGATTTAATGTTAATTATTTTATAATTTAATATGCTATTTAATTTCTTTTCACTAAAATCTAATGCAAGATTACATTTTTTTTAAACAAAAATATGACAATTTTAATTTTTGAGCAATGTTTTTAAAACCAAACCGGATATCAAATCAAAAAGATTAGCAATTCATGATATAGTCAAACCAGTAATATAATAATTAATTTTAAAAAATTATATATATATATATAATAATCTAAATATAAAAAATAAATATGAAATTGATACTTAACTTAAAAATAAAATTAAATATTTTAAGTTTATCATAACTTAACAAACCATATAATATAATATAACATCAAATGAATAAAAAAATTAGTCATTTTTTAAAAAATGATAAAAAAATTAATAAATAAAAAATAAAAGGGCATTTTTTAAACAATCTGATTTTTAAAAATTAAATTTAATTCCTAACTTAATCCTCATTCTCAATCTAACTGATTCAAAACAATTCAATTCAACTCAACTTCTCAAATGATTTTTTTCAGCTCAAACAAGCCGCTAGCTTGATCCACTTTTTTAACCATTGTTTTTGAGATATTAAGTTCATTCTCACCTCACATTTCGCTTAGATAAAAATAGTCCTGCTTGGTTGATTTTGAATTTGATTGGGTTCTTATTATTTTCGAATTAGTTTACAATTTGACGAGTTTTTTAAATTAGATTTGTATAACTTTTTTTTTTTTACATATATTTAATTTTTTAAAAAACAGGCACAAAAATAGGCCCTAGCCTCTTGGATTGCGGATTGCCCTACTTGAGTTGGGAAAATCCATATAATATATACCCTGGTCAAAAAAATGAGCATGCGTTCGGATTAGATCGACGGATAAAATAGACGAGTTCGCATTGCTAATTGTAATTAAAAAAAAAAAACATCTGATATATTTGCTAAAGCATGTATAGGTGAGAAAATCTTAAATCAACAAGCATAGAAAATCAGCAAAGGAAATTGCAAATTCCTGATCCAAAACCATTTCTATACCACATTGAGAAAACATGAAAAACTTAAACAAGAGTGGAGCAGATGAAAGGCTACAAATTGAAATACGCTGGCTGTGATCTTGTCCGTGATCCTCTACTGCACAGTTCTACCCTATATTCCTAAGGCTTCTGTTTTAAATAGGCCTTGTAGTAAAGAACCAGGTGAAAAAAATGGAAATGTGCAATTAAGATTACCTGTGGCTTTTATGTGATTGTGAATGGACAAAAAGTATATTTCAAAATCCGGAAGCAACCAAACTAACAGCACCTCCAATTACAAATCCGATCGAATCCTCATGGTTGGCTACTTCTCCATCACAGGCAACCCATTTCTCATAAATGTGCCGAACACTAGGAATCTTGCACCTCAATTTTTAACTCCACAAGCAATGATGAGAGCAAATTCAAAACAGAAAGATCCAGATATCGATGACTGCTGCAGTGAAGAATCAAAAATGTCAAAATATGCCATTTATGTAAATTCCTGATTTGACTGAAATTCACACGCTATTTGTTCTTTGTCTGAGACTTTTTGGGGGTTAGTAAGATGGAGCTGGTAGGCTTCTGTGCTTGCTGTCCAAAAAAATTCCTCAAAGGTCCAAAATCTGATTCTTCATCATCACTATCAATTTCATTTGGAGTATTCCTGTTCTGATATCCTCGGCGCTGCAAAAGAAAGACATTGAAATAGTAGCTAACTAGATCTTCCCTGGTCTTCTTGGGAAATGATTTAAAAATATGATCCCAATAGTATCTCTCCAGTGATGGAGGATTCGATCGCACCACATCCTTAAACTTCTTCTCTTCATCCACAGTCCAGGATTGCCTAACATCTTCACCTACCTTGTCTAAATTCCACAGGTAAAAAGCCACACCTAATTCCAGCTTAACCTTAGCCCTTTTCTCAGCTACGTGAAATCTGACACATTCGACAGAACCCGCTACTTGGCAGCCACATGAATCTTGTCTTCCCTTGCCAATGGGGTCCCTCTCAATCAGGAGTCTGTGATTTACTTTCTCTAATGGCCATATTCGGGTCCCCAACCATTTGGAATCACTTTCAGAAGTCATGCCAGTCCATACTGGCACTATAGCTTGATGACTTGGCCCCACAGGGATGGGAACTATGCCACATTTGTCAAGACCTGACAGCGCAGCAGAGGAATCAGGCAGCTTTTTCTCAGCAGAATCTTCATTGTGAGGACTAGAAGTTCTCTCCAGATTACCCTTGGTTTCCACGGATGAATCTGAAGAGACTCTTACAGACATAGATCTTTCAAATAAAAGCTTCTTGGCACATTTCCATCTCTCCCTAAGATTGTACGTTGCCTCAAGGTGATCTTCATACATGGATGGATGCATCTTTTGTCTCTGCAAAGTCAAAAGATGATTTTGATTTAAAAACAGATGTTAGTTTTGACCATATGCATAAACATCAACATTAACAAAAATACAGTCAAGATACAGTCCACCTATCAAGAACCAGCTTAGGTATAGATGGTAGTAACATCCGGTTTTTTTTTTTTTTTGGTGTTTGGTTTATTCAATTCACCATTAAACTTGGCCATGGTAGCAACATCCTTGATACTTACTAATTAGTGTAAGTAAAACTTTCTGGTTAAACAAAATAGCTTGGCTGGAAATATTACCAGGCCATTAAGGGATTATAAATATGTTCATGGTATCCATGATATTTAACTACAGACAAGCTTGCTATAATTTTATCAAAATTCTGGCGTACTTCCCACCATTATAATCACTTATGCGTATGTGAAAGGTATTCCTATGTAGCAGAGAGGCATCAATATGTAATTCACAAATATAAACATCAAGTTATGCTTTCCAATATCAATTATATCAACTAAATAGTGAGAGAGTGCCAATATATCCAAAGATATTTTAAATCATAAAAATTATACTTCTTAACAAATTTATAAAGCTACAATAAATTAGTTGAGGCCTGCATTTTCTAATTTAAACTAATTTACTTCTCAGCTAGTTGAGACCTGTATTAACTAATTTAATGTAACTAATTATTACACTAATATAACTTAATTAAATCCTAGAATTTTTGCTACTCATATCTTAAATTAAGACCTACATTATCTAGAATTTAACATAATCTGGAATTTAACGAAGTTATTTTCATGTTTAGTAATTAACTGATTTAATTTTTAAGATTACAATTAGAATCTATCAGATTATCCTATCTTATTTCATATCTCATCATACCTAGGTTCCAGTTTATTTAAATTATTATTATCTTATTTAGGTTTATCTTATACTTTAGGTTTATTTAGTTAAAATTATTACTAATTTAATAGTTGCACTTAGGGCTCTCTATAAATAACCTGAGGATTTCTTCAAATGTCAAAATTTTTATGACCATTGAATAAAGATTGATATTAGTTATCTTCTATAATTCTCCCTCAATTTTTTCCTTTTCTTTCCTCTTTCCGTCTATTTCTCCCTCCTACTGTCTTTCACTTGTTTCACGTCAATCAGTGCAATAATAAGCTAGAAAACGTAAGATGGTGAAATAACTAGTTGCCAACAAAAGGAAGATGTCAACGAGAAAGCACGAAGAACAAGTAGAAACGTCAGAATCCAGCCATTATTTTGTTTCCACACGTAAGTACAGTGATATTAATTCCTCATGGTGACAGAGTCCAAAAGTAATAACAGCAAGACACTAACAAAAAGCACAAAGAGATCAGCATTGATGAGACGAGTAAAGTACTTTCCTAAATTTTTTTGTTGCATACATAAATCATATGATGAACATAATAGTTTAACACCTTTTAATCCAATCAATTTTTTATTTTCAGAAGCATAGTTTGAGAAACTTTTAATGTAGCCTAAAATGTGTAGGATTTTTTTTTTTTTTTTTTGAAGAATGACAATTAGGTCGCAAAGGAATAAATTAATAACAATTAAGTACCCAACAAAATTTTCTACAGAATAAATTATAAGTATCAATTCAATTGGTTACAAACAGAAATTTATATTACAATCTAATAATTACATTTGATACTTAAATACTTATTTACAATTAAAACTCTTGAATTTGTAATTATAGATCAATATTTTCAATTTATTTTTAAAAAATTGTCAAGGAGTTAACTGTCATTAATTCAATGATCTAGGACCTAACTGTTACTCTCTCTCTCTCACCTGTAATAAAATGCGTAGAATTCCCCTCAAGGGTTTGGATAATTTAACCCCTTATAACCACAGATCTGTTCAACTTGGCCCTTCTGTTAGTAAATCTGTCCAAGAACCTAACAAAGCCTCTCAACACGGTATTATATCACGTCATATCACTTTCAAACAGCCGATATGGCATCTGAATATTTTGTGCATTTTAGCAAAGAATTCAAGATAACAGTTAGGTTTTGAAAATAACAAGATTTTCTTAGGTCTACGTAAAATGACAAGATTAATATCACCTAATTTGAAGTCTGCCAGATATGCTAATCATCAACTCTCTCACCCTTAATTTTATTCAATAGGCCAGCACTCAATCTCTTTCTCTTCGTCCATCCAGTTCCAGTTTGTCCATTGCACTATTTAAGTTCGCAAATGCACTTTATTTCAGTTGTAAAATGGAAATGGGATTCACAAGGAAGAACAAACTAACCAACACCAGACAAGATGTTTTACATGTGCACGTGAGCTTTGTATTGTAATGTGTGCTCATAAGTTTTGAAACATTATTTCAATGTGTTTGTGTAGCATGCCAATTAGTGCCATGCATCATAACCCTCAAGTCAACAAACCAAAGAATTTCTTCCGGTTGTCAAGCAGTAAAAGCTGCCAATAAAAAGTTGAGGACCAAAAGGGATGGGAATACACGATTACAACTACAAATACTAATTCATCACAATCTTAGGCCACAGACACGATAAAAAGGGAAATCATTATAAATGATTGTGCATTTGCAGAGGTGAGCCAGCAAGATACAAAAGCAGGATAAGAGGCATGCAGATGTGTGAAAAACCATTAGAAGGAAGCTTATAAATATAGTTTCAAGAAATTTAATTATACAATACATACTAACACTGAAGCTATTTAAGGTTCACATGCTTCATATTAATTAATAACAATAATGTGCAATATTTTCAGTGTACCTGCCAATTCAACTGTTCACTGCTTGACTCAGCATGTCGCTTTAGAAAAACAGCCTCCCGAAACAACAAAACCTGCTTCCAGACCTTCTCATTGCTGTGAGACCTCCACTTCGATTTTTCAGGTATTGAATCAACAACAGGATCACAAGGATTCTTCGCAATGCCAGTCAACCAGCTTAGCATTCCCTGCTGCATAGAATGAGACTCTCTCTTCCTTTTACGATTAAAGGTCCCTTCATTTACATCAGATGGGTCCAATACCAAAACATCATCATCATCATCATCATCGGCACATCTCTTGCCTCCATCCGGTAATCCTGGCATTTTGTTTGCCTCACTCGTAATGCACAAATTTCCTGGACTGAGTTCATTCAACTCAATTCTTCTTGTTGTTGTGAGTTCATTCAACTCAAACCCTGGTATATTCAAATCAATAAATCCCCCACGCTGAACTTTTCTGGCCCCTCCACAACTGCTCTTCAATCCCTTAGAATCGAACAACACCTCACCATCCTGGCGTTTATATTCAGTTTTAAACTCAGAACGTCGACACATCTCATCTCCCAACTCTTCATCAGTACAATCCGACAAGGACCCCTCAAATTCTGCGTGCAACTCCATCAAATGCCTGCCAAAATCAACTCTGTTAAACTCCAGACTACAGTCAGAGACCTTATCATCAGCAGCTTGCTTTAGCCATAACTCTAAAGTAATCAAGTACTTATTGTAAATCAGTTGCACAAATGAACCAATGCTCGTACCCAACCCAGATTGTTCACCCACCAGATCCCATAAACGGTTTTTGGAGACCGCATCATACCCACCGTTCTCCTTAACAACCTTGAAGAGCTTATACAAATCCACTGATTTCCCATTATCAAGCATTGGGGAAGTACCTCGGGGGCAGTTCTCTTTCAAAAACCAATAATAAACTTGATCGCAACGGAACCGGAGCTTACCAGATAAAAGCTTCAACACCACTGCTATCTAGTTCTCCTCCAAAATGGACATTACACCCTTCAGAAACCGGTTCTAGATCGACCGAGAATCCGTCCGGTTAAAGCATTCGAGGGGTTTTAACCAATATATACAGCAAGCCCATAATCAAGCGTAGACCATATTCTATCCTGTCATATATACCAAATCCAAACACTCAAAGCAGATTAATAACCATTTTTCTTTCTCGAACATTTAGACCATCGAAGCAGACACGATACTTAAAAATCATAGAAACGGCGAAACTAAGACTGGACATGCAAACATCTCATGTGAGAAAATGAAGATAAATGGGGCCGATTGAGAAGCAAGTTTATGCCTAAAAATGGGGTTTTGGCGGGAAAGCTGGGATCTAGCTAGGGCTTTCGAAGCCCCCGCCCCATCTCCGGAAAAATTTCGATGTCCCGCGCGCTCTATATATCTTAATTGCAGAAAGTAGTAGATAAAGAGAAATAGGGACGAGGGCTAAAATTCAAGTTTTGAACAGATACAGACCCTCTTCTTCAAAATCTAAAAAATTTCATTGGAAGGAAAAGAAAACGTACCAGAATGTGGAGAAATTTTGAGTGGGGCTCTCTTCAATGACTCTTTTGTGACCTTCCTTGACCTTAGCCCTTGGCTTTCTCTCAACTTCCCATATTTCACCCTAAATATTTTTCTTTTTGAGGCGTGAAGAAGGGATTTGAAGAAAATTGATTTTGGAAAAATAATTAGGGTTTGCTGATGAAAGAAATCGCTTGGTGACATCTTGGGGTTGGAGATATATATAGTTGGTTTTGAGGATAAATAACCTTGGTTAATATTTCACTAGAGGGTTGAGTTAAGAGTATTTTTGATTTTGGTTTGGGGTGGATTCTTGTTAGGCTTACAAAACAAAAGGCCTTGAGTATTTCCAATATAAAAAAATTAAAGAATAAAGCTTTTAAAGAGTCATGGGTTGGAACACATTGCTACCCTGAAGAATGGATGGATATGTCTCTAATCTTAATATAAATCTATAAAATATAAAATTTATAATAAATCGTATTATTTATAAATTATTAATTTAATCGATCATCATATATGACCTAGTTATTTTTAACATCATCAACATATGAAACGTAAAATATATTAAAAACATTACTATTTACAAATTATGAATAGTTTTGGAAAATTTGGAATAACATTACTCAAAAAAATTATATCGGATCCTGAAAACAGAAAACCCCAAGGATTGAAAGGTGTTTGTAATGTAAACATTCTTTTTATTTTTTTATTTTGTGTACATTTCATTCATTTCCTCTTCACGTCTTTAGGCAATACATTGATTTAAATGTTGAAAAAAAAAATGCCTACATTTTAAAAGAAAATAAATTATTACCAATCTTGAGAATGGCATAGGGAAAGACATCTCTCTATCTAGCAAATACATAATATTTATAACAAGTAATATTATTTATAAGTTATGAAAAGTACTTCGTAGATAATATATTGAATAACATGTTTTGCTTATTTAATATAAAATTTTGTACTAAAAAAATAATATTTTCAAATTATGAATAGTTCGTGGGTGTGCCCACCAATCTTGTATTGAAAATAGTGGAGGATGTTCATTTTAGATTTCATTTTAATTTCATTATTTCAATATATTTTATTTTTTATAGCTCATGGGATTTTTTTTTCATAAGTTTATTGGTTTTTTTTTTAAATATAAGGAGTACATTCCAACAATGACAAAGAACATCTCCCCAAATATACTAACAGTAATGAGTAAATCTCTCATAAATAAATTGCTACATGTATAAGATAAAGGGTTCAAACCCTAACCACTTGCTTACATTAATTGGTTTTATCTCTTACCCTTATTTAGGACTGTATAAAGAACTAGATGGCACTGAATTTCAGTCTAATCTGAAATTCAGTCTCTTTTATAAAAATGATTAGGTTAAATAACCTATAGTCCGATCTTATCCAATGATAACTTGAAAATTAACAATACCAGATTTAGGTTATAGGATTAAGAGATTAGTTATATTAGTCCAGTACTCACTTAATTTTTTTTTCTCTATAAGAGGAAATAATCCATTCTAACCTAATAGATTCAATTAAGATAATAAAAACATTAATAATAATAATAAATTCATAATAATTTCTAACAATAAGAAAAAAATATTTCTATTATAGTCAAAATGATTTAAATTTATAACTTTGACAAAAATAACACTCAACAAACTTCAACAATACTACATCACAACAATAATTTAAAAACAAACTCAATAAATTTTCATTCAATCATCTTCTTAGCATCAATTACACTTGAAACATTTATAAAAAAATAAATTAATTATAATTATATTAAATAAATTAATAGGACTAGATTGAACTAAGTGGTCAAGCTGCTCAGTGATGATCTTTTAGTTTTTTTGTCTCAAAAAAACCATTGTTTATACAAACCAAGTAGGACTAGTTCATCTTGGGTTGAGATGGGTCAAATAGGATAGGATTAGAAGACTTTTGCACAACTCTACCCTTATTTAAGGATAATCAAACCCCTTCTATTAACCCACGCACAGGTGGTTTTAAGTGTTTATTTATTTAAAAAATAATATTTATGTGTTTAAAAATATAAAGTAAGTCATCTTATTTACAATCCTCGAATATTTCAAACAATTTATGTGTTTAGTAGCACAATGCACAAGAGATATTCTCCAATGGATTTGGTGCATCATCCATGCTCTGTCCAATTAAATTATACTAGTTTGATTAAATAACATATTATAGGTCATCATTTTTAATGACTTTATTTTTAAAATAAAGTATCTCTTTTATATATTGTCTCTTGTCTCCCTCTTATCATTGATAATGAAATAATTTATATTTCCAATCATCTAACATGTCATATTTTTATTAAATAAAGTATGAATGACGTGACATGCCTAGTTTTAATTAAAAAATAACAATTAAAAAAAGCTCAAATCTAATTTATGTCTGTGTGTAGTTCAAGTTTCGTTTCAAACATGCCATAATGCATGCAATGAGCAAGGAATTCATATCCATGAACATTTATGATGTTTTTAAACCCATACATCTATGGACATTTCTTGGACCTGAATAGACATCTATGGATTCGAACTTCAAGATTCGTGCATTTGTATTTATATGAATTCATGGAAACCTTATCATTATTAACATTTAAATGCTCTCATTTCTGAATCCATGTATGATGCATAATGGCCCACCTAGTTTAAAACTCAACCATAAAATAAATCTATCCCATCCGTGTTAAATGTAGGTGATCTAGACTTTAAGAATGAATGCACAATGTTCATCTATGGCATGTATTGAGTAGTATAAGTTCATGTATCAAGTAGTGCTCAGTTCAACTAATCAAAAAAGTTCAATCAACTTAACTATTCTAAGTATTGAGGTCTAGTCAATATACAACGGTATTAAATAAAAATACCATATACATCCCTAAATATCTGTTAGGTTGCCATTGATAATAACAGTTGTGCATAATAAAGATCCAAATTAGCTTATGCAAGCTGGGTGCTAATAATACCTCAAGTTTTTCAAGATATGAGTGATGGAATGAAAAAGTAGCATAAGTTCATGTTCAAGGAGATCATGCTCAACTCTCATGTGATTATGATCTAATTACATATTCATTCGAGTTACATAATCTAATTATTTCAAGGATAGATGAAATTTGTCTTTCTTTGATCAAAATAGTTTGCTTGTATGAGATTTTAGAGTCTGTAGATCTTATTTAATCCTTATCCTAAAGATAATTAAATGAAAAGTTGAGTGACTTTTAGTTAAGGCATGTTGAAAGGTTTAATCCACTTCTAAACTTCCATCTAAACTACTTGAATTTTTAATTGATGATATTTGGACTTTTGATGAATGAAGGAAGCTTGAGGCATTGACTCTAGAATAATTTAGATTTTAGAATATGTCAAAGTGGCACTTCAAGAAGGCGACTAGTGCACCCTTACTTGTCTAAGGTTGGTGCTTGTTTGGTCGAGATCTGACAACCTCTCCCTATCTCCTGAGCTCTTCAAACCTCCATCCTCTAGCAAGCAAGCAAGTCCCTATCCTCTCTCTTTGGTTTTTTCATATCGTACTTCCTCTCTCAAGCTTGTTATAAATAAAATCTAATGGCTAGTTTTGTTTGCTTTTTTTAGGGCCACTAGCTTGAACCAGAGGTTATTGCGTCTCGTTCAGCTATAATGCCCATACCTTAGTCTAGTCATAAGTTTATTTGAGTGACCTTCGCACCTCTTGCTTCTAGCTTTTCCCTATGGACAAATATTGACTTTTGTGAAAGGATAGTGAGTGATAAAGCAAGGAAGGAAGTTGAATTCCCTCCACCAAAAACAAGATTCGACAAGTTGTTGCTGCCTTCTTGAGTAGTTTCGCCTTTCCTTTTTTTTCATTTTTTTTTCTGCAGTTAATACTATAGAATTTCCTAAACAAGACACTTCATATTTGTCATTTATTTGTAAAAAAAATATTAAATAAAAAAGGTAAAGAATACTTGAGATTGTTTTTGAAATAATTGCTAAGTATATAAATAAATATATGACAGCTATTTTAAAATAATTATCAACTGACTATTTTATTTTTTGATGAAATATATATATATATATATTTAAAGCTTATTACTTGATAAATGTCAAATATATATTTCACATATTTGACAATTATTTTATAAAAAGTGTCAAATAGATAATCATTTTAACATTACTTGAACAATAAAAATACTTGACATTTGTTTGTAAATAACTGTCAAATATATAAAGTATACATTTGATGGTTATTACACTACTACAAATTATGGCTTTGATGACATTTTTTAATGTTGGCTGTCACACCCGAAAAATGCAACGTGGATAGCGTGTGAGTGGAAGTCCCAACCTTCACGACGAAAACCGACTGAATGAGGAGTCGCCACCAAGATTTTAAGGAAAATTTCAAAAAACCATTTAAAACGAGGATAAGGATGATTTGCAAAAATAAAAATTAGGTTCGGGAGTCAGTTGAGTGTGGGAAAGGTATTAGGCATCACACAACACCCGTTCATCAAAACGGTTACCTGAAATTTGTAGTGCTCTTTTAATATAATCTTATAATTATTTTAAGTATCCTTTTTACATTTATGTGTTTCAAAAATGATAAGAATTAAGTGAGAAATGTTTATTTATTTATGAGGGAGGACTTGACT
This sequence comes from Prosopis cineraria, assembly GCF_029017545.1. Classification (NCBI taxonomy): domain Eukaryota; kingdom Viridiplantae; phylum Streptophyta; class Magnoliopsida; order Fabales; family Fabaceae; genus Prosopis; species Prosopis cineraria. The sequence goes on from NW_026555344.1 coordinate 1,250,420, forward strand.
CAAAATCTGATTCTGAGGCCTGCGTACCCTGTGATGGGGATCAAAGTCCATGTAGTTCAGGCTTAAAAGTTTGTTGGTGAAAATATTTTTTGAAAAGAAATTAATTAAAAATAATTCACCATTTTGCAAATAAAATTTTTTTTGAAATTTTGATATGTGTGTTTTAATAAAAAGTGATTTAATTTTAACTATTTTCTCAGTTTTTGAATTTTTGGAATAAAAAAAGAAAAGAGTTTAAGATTATTATTTTTTTATGTTTATGATTGGGAATTTAACTGCTATACCTGCAGAGCCTTATTAGTTCATACAGTAATGCAGTTGTTCTAAATATCTGCGAAGATTTCAAAATCTCACACGATAAATGAATTAAATTTATTTAAATATATTTTTAATGTAATTAATTTAATATAATATATATATATATATATTAAAAACTTAATCGTTATATTTACAGAGTCTTATTGACTCATATAATAATACAATAATCTTAAAGGCCTACGAAGATTAAAAAATCTCACATGACTAAAAGATATAATCAGTAAATGTGGTTACAATTTAAATACATTAGTTTGGTTAATTAATTTTCTTAAATTGTGTATTATATGATTATTTATAAAAATCATTTATTTATTATAAAAATTGAGAATCATTATATCTGTGAGGACTTATTATCCCACACGATGAGATAATTAATTCAAGTCTCTATAAAGATTTTTTAAATCTCACATGAGACTTAAATAAATTATTAATTTGGATTATAAAAGGAGAGTAAATTTCAATATATAAGTTTTGCTCTCGTATCTGTGAAATCTTATTGATTTACACGATACGAGATTATCCTGAATATCTGCAGAGATTTAAAGTCTCACACGATAAAATGATTAAATAATATTCACTTTAAATATATTTTAATGTGTAATTATATAACACATATTTTTTAATATAGAAATCTTAATCATTATACCTGTGAAGCCTTATTGACTCAAGCAGTAGTACGATTATCTTGAAGGTCTACAAGGTTTTAAAAATCTCATATGATCAAAAGATATAATTAAAAAATGTGATTATAATTCAAATTTATTTACTTAATTAATTAATATTATAAAAATATTTATTATTTTATTTACTTCTATATAAATTGAAAATCATAATATCTGCAAGGATTTATTTTCTTACATGATGATGTGATTAATTTAAGTCTCTATGAAGATTCTTAAAATCTTACATGGAACTTAAATATTTTATTAATACAAAAAGAGTTAATTTTAATGATGATCATTTTAATATATACGAATTGGATCCTCCTACCTGTGAAATCTTATTAATTTACACGATGTGAGATTATTTTAAATGCCTGCAAAAATTCTTAAAATTTCACACAACAAATAAGTAACAAACAAATATATACTCCCTTATTTTTATTGGATCTTAATTACAAAATTCAAAATTCATCCAAAAAATTTGGAACTCCTTTCCAATGGTGACATAATGAGCATGCAGATAAGAAGATAATAAAAACAACCAATAGCTTTAGCATTTAGAAGAACTAACTTATAAACATATTGACTACTGATATTTGAAGCAAAATATACTCAAGAGTTTATAGAGTAAGTTAACAACTAGCAAGTTTTGTAACTAAAGAGATATAAGAGAGAAATCTTATCATCAATTCAGACTGCAACCTTCAGAGATTAGGCTGAGAATCAATGCTCTTTGTTGATATGTTGAACATCTATAACACTCCCTAGCTAGATGCGGGGATCTACATGCACCCTACTCCATCTTTCTTAACTTATTTGTAGGTAACTTTCCATCCATATTGCTATTGACAAAACCAGAACCATGACCCCTCCTTACTAATTCTTCCAAAGCAACATGTCCGCAACTAGGCCACTACTGAGAGAGTTGTACAAGTGCTTCATGAACGCCCTGACCAGTCCAATACCATAAATAGCTCCTAAGCACTGAGCCACCATATATGCCAAAGCTCGGATGAGCAACACCTTAGCTTCTTGGCCAAGAACAACCTGAATGTAACCACAAGATTGATGTGGCCACCAGTGATACTGGCAGTGCAGTAAATGAGGACGAAGATCATGCCACCGAAGGTCCAGGTGATGCTCAGGAGACCCACACTGTCATAGGAGCCGAGCTGCTTCTTTTATGGCTGATAACAATGGCGATGGTAATGTAAAGGAAGATAAGGGTGGCGATGAACTCAGCGTTTCTTCTTTCTCAAGCTTCCTCGTGCATGCTGCGTCTGTGTGTTCTGCTTCTCCCTCTGTTCTCATGCTCTGTTTTTTTCTTGCTCTCCCCTTCTCTAGTTTCAGTCTTTCCTCCTTTTTCTTTCTAGTTTTTTGTGTCTGCTCTCTATTTCTCTCTTACTCTCATTCATTCTCCTGTGTGCATGCTATATTTGTGTTCTCTCCTTCCTCCTTCTTGGTTTTCCTCTTTTGTCTTTTATTTGTGCTCTGTTTTTGCTTCCCTCTCCTCCTCCAGCTGTGTTCTGCGTTTCATACTCTCAATCTCCCCCCCTCTTTCTCGGCTTTTCTGCTTTTTCATGTTCCTTTTCAACTGGCATGTGGGTGCTATGTTTCTTCTCTTTTCTCTGCATGACAGAGCATTTCAACGTCTAATCTTTTCTGCGTCTACCTGTGGTGTTTGCACACGTTTCTCTGTAAAGCTTTTCTACAGTTTGTGTTTTTGTGTGTGTGCTTTGGTTTTGCTTATGTGTTTCTCTCTTTTTCTGCTGCATAACTGAAGCTTTGGCTCTGCCTTCATATCTTCTTTTTTCTGCTCTTTGCTTCTGGCTAATCTTGTGTGTTTCTATTTCTACTTCTTCTATTTTCTTCTTTATGTGGGAACGTGCATGACACATGAAAGATCAAACTGAGTTTACATAATTTAATTTTAATAACTCTTTTTTTAATTATGTTTATTAATTTTTAAAATTGGATTAAGGGACTTAAAAATTTGATTTTAGATTAAACAAAAATTTTTGAAAATATAATCCTAAAAAGGATTAAATTTATTTTCATATTTTTATATTTTTTTGTTTTCTTTTGAACTAAAACAACTAAAATCCTAACAAAAAAATTATTTACAATAAAATTAAACTCTATTAATTAAATATTTTTTAAAAAATATAACCCTAAAAAGGATTAAATTTTATTTTCATATTTTTCTATTTTTTAATTATTTATTATTATTTTTATTAAATTAAAAAAAATATTCAAATAAAATATAGTATTCACATTGGTTTCTAAAAGATCGTTGTTTAAAAAAAGTGGTGATAAAATTGTAAATATTCAAAAAATTTGATGGGAGATCAGACACTGTTGACGCCAATTATTTAATAAATGATGATAAATAAGATTTTCACATTGGTTATTTATATAATCGACCTGAGTTTTCAATGTCAGTTCTTGTGAAACATACGTTGAAAATAAAATATAAAAAAAATTACATGTTTTTAACATTGGTTCTATAAGAACCGACATTAAAAATCACATGTGGAGAATCGATGTTGTTTTCTCAATTTTAAAATGAAGTCCACACGCTAACTAATTAGACGCTAACAAACCCAAAGTTTTCTTCGCTCTCAGTTCTAAAATGCAGAGCGGACGCCGAATAGACCCTTCTCTATTGTCAAAAAGACAAAAACTAACCATGCAGCCATTGAAGTTGTTGTGCGCCTTCGCTACTACCGTTAACACCAGTCATAGAAGCATCTAACTGCCACAGTCTATTCCATTTATTCATGCTGTGATGCCATTTTCCTTCTTTGAAGCTATTAATATCTCCATTTCTTTGATTTTGGGGCTTTCAAGTACATATTCCTCATTTTTCTTTGTTGGCCAAGCTTACTCTTTAATTTGGGTCTCTATTTATTTTAATCTTTCTTCTATTTTCTTCCACTTCACTTTTTTTAACTTTCTGTCGGTTAAATAACCAACATTGAGAGTAGACTTTTCACTTTTTTTTTTAATTTTTTTTAATAATCGACATTAAAAGTTTAAAATAACCGTCATAAAAAATTCTTCTTGCAATAGTGTTATGAAATAAGAGTTAAGTATGTTATATTTGATAAATGTTTTATAATAACTATCGAGTGTTGTATTTTAAAATTCTAAAATTTGAACAATCTTGTCTCTCATTTAGACTCTCTTGAAGCTTTCAAAAACTCTCCAGACCCTTTCAAAATCACTTTTTTGACTATTCAATAATCGTTTTGCACTTAACCGACAGTGGGATTGTGAATTGTGTTTGTTTGCTCGTTGGAAGCCTTCGTCGGTCACATGGGTGCTTGCCTATGGGTTGTTTGTACCCTTCCTCTCCATTTTCTGCGCTTTGTCTTTCCCTTGAGGTTGGTTCTTGGTTTCTCCTTCGTTGATCCTTCTTTTAAGTCCATGATTATTGATTTTGGTTTATGGTTATGAAAGGGTGGTTTCAAAGTTGATTTTTCTGACCACCGTGGGTATTCTTGATGATGACTGCTTGAAAATTTTATTTTTGGGTAAACAATAAGTAACAAATGTTATTATTTTAACTTATATTTTAAAATCTTCAATAAATAATTGAAAAAAGAAAAAAAGAAAAGAAAAAATTACACTTTGTAAGGTCAGCTATTCTGGGGAAAAAAGAAATAAAAGACGTCGTTTCTATCTTTAGGTCACCAGGTGATCCACACAAGTATCTCTCCCCAAAAGTTATGGTAAAACTGTGGGGCTCATGTATGGACTGTGTGCACGTGTATAAAACTCATGATTTAAAAATCTTATGTGGTGTTATTCTTTTATATACAAAAGTTTATAAAAAATCATGATTTAAAAATCTTATATGGTATTATTTTTTTTATACACAAAAATGTAGATGAACTAGTTTCAGTGCTCAAAATAACTAGGGTATGCTTCTAGATACAAAAATCGCTTACAAACCATCCATTAAAAAAGTTTTTATATTGGTAACAAAATTTAAACACACAACGTTATAAGTTATTAGCCATATCCTTATATGTTGGTGTTATTTATTATTTAAAAACAATATTATTTGCTGAATTTTTTATATTAAATAAATATAAGTAAACAGATTTTCAGAATTCTACTTAAAATACAGTGAAAAACAGGTTTGATTAAAAATAACAACAATGATAATATCCAAAAAATATTTTGTAGACGATGTTTACATAACAATTGATCTTCCTGATTTTGATCGTTAAAGTATATTTTGTTTATTACGAGGCAGTATGTTAGAGGGTATGTTTTCTCCTGAAAACAAGTCTTTAAATTATTCTTTAAAATTTGTATTTCTAAAACGGTAAAAACAAAGAACATTTTTTTAAAATGAAGCCAAAAAGGGTTTTCGTGCAGAATTTAGGTGCTGGACGCCACTAACTTAGATTAAAAGACGAGTCAAATATATTTCAATGAAACAGCTTTCTCTGCCCTTTCCTTTTTCTTCCGCGGAAACGGAAAGGCACTGCACGCATTTAGAGGTGAGAATTAGAGGAGGCCTGACTCTTTAAGACCTAATCCTTACGGATTCAGATTTTGAAGCCTGATTATTTAAAATTAAACCTGATTCTGACGCTTAAACCTTATTTAAAGAGTTTAGGATTAGATCCCTAAACTTAATTATTCTAAAAAAATTAATTTTTAAAATCTGAATTTTTATTTAAATATAACTTCCAAATTCAATCTTTTAAACTTAGTCTTTATTCTCAACTTCACATGCATCTTACTCCTCAGTATCATTTGATTTGATTTTTTTTTTTTGACAAAGTGGGAAATATGAATGTAGTTTAAAGTTTTAGTTTATCTAAAAATATGTAAACTATTAAAAGTACTCCTCTACTTTTAATAAGAGGGAGAAGGTATTTAAGAGATAAAACAATGATGAATAATTTATTGTTGTATTTATGTGATGGTTGAGTAAGAAGTTATATATCAAAACTGCTCACGTTTCATAAAACCAATGTATGATTAAAATTCTACCAGTGTTTCTTTTTCTTTAGAAATGTTAAAATAGCCTTCGTTTTCTATACTAAGAAGCCTATTATGAGAAACCAAAAAATGGTCTGTAACCAAATCAAGCAAAGAACAATGATTGCTGAGTGGGGACTGGGGAGAAAGAGAGAAACAAAGGCAGCATTTATTGGACGTCATTGAGGACTTGGGAGGGAATAAACGTTGATGAATAATGAAGTGATACGGAGGCTTGGTTTCATTGATGAGCAAAAATTTAGACGGTTCAGATTTTAAGATTTTATTTTTATATTTTTATTTTGTATATTATTATAAAATATTATAAAATTTTAATAAATCTATTTTATTATCAATTTAAATAATATAGTTTTAATCTAAATGATTCAATTTAATATTAAAATTTTTAAAATAATTTTTACAAATCAATTATGCAGATGTATTTTGAACTGTTTGAATTTAATGATAAAATTTTTTAAAATTTTTATTTTAATAAATATAATATTTAAAAATAAAAATAAAGATAATTTTAAACTGTAACTTTAAAAAAATTAAAAAATTTATAATTAAAAATTTTAAATCTAACCTATTTAGAATATATTTGAATAACTGATTTATAAAAAATTATAAAAAATTTAACATTAAATTAAATTTATATTGTCAGATTAATAATAAAATAAATTTATTAAAATTTTATAATTTTTATAATAAATATAAAAAAAATAAAAATAAAAAAATAAAAAAAATTAAAATCTGAACTGTTCAGATTAAAGTTCTGAACGATTCAGATTGTTTTCGTGAGCATCAAAACCGGACTCAGTGATTGAGTAACAAGCAAGTCAATGAATGCGTCATCAATCATAACCTCGGTGTTGTAACAACGACAAACGATACCGTATTTATATTTGGGTTCAGATTTAATAACTGGCACTTACAAAAACTCCCTGCATCATCCCCAAGCCATACTCAATGATTGAGCACCGCTCTATTTTTATTTATAAAAAATTATTACTTTTTATTTATTTTTATATATATGTAAAATCATATATTTTAATAAATATTTATTACATATTTTTAAATCATTCTTTATAATTTACATTAATAAAAAATAATTAATGCATGCTTATTTGGATTAACATAAGACATTTTAATTTAATTTTTTTATTTTAAATATAATTATTATGGTTAATTAATTTTTTTAAGTTGTGTGATACAATTACATATATATATATATATATATATATATAATCTCTATACAGTGTGTGTGTGTGTGTGTGTGTGTGTGTGTGTGTGTGTGTGTGTGTGTGTGTGTGTGTGTGGGGGGGGGGGGGAACAGAGGCAGTAATCTCTATGCCAAATATGTGACGCTTTTAAATTGTACTTGGCTCGCAATAAAAAATAAAAAGGAAGGAAATGAGGTGAAGAGAAAAGTAAAGAGATGAATTTTTTTTTTTTCATTTTGCTTGATTGAGCAAAAAAAAATGAAAAAGAATGAAAAATTATTAATTCTATATGAACAACAATGACCTTATTATTTATAAAAATATTTATATATAATAAAATTCAATATTTTAACATATTATATATATGAATAATTTTTATCATATATTATGATCAATTGGTTCCTCTTCTGTCTTGTATTCACAACAAAGTACAGAGATAAAATAACAATATTGAAAACTAATAAGTAGCTGACCAATGACCTGAACCAAAATAATAGTACTCCCTCTAATTTTATTTATAAGTCTATTTATAAGGTAAAAAAAATTTATTTTATTTATAAATTACGTCATTAAATTTTTATCATAAATTTTTGTTTTTACCCTCCATTGAATATTAAAAAGAGAAATATATTATTAAAATGTGTATATTTAATAAGAATAAAGTTGAGAATTTATTAAATTTTAAGGCCAAATTAATAAATTTTAAAATTTTTTTAATATGATTAAAATATGTTAAAAATAATTTATAAATAGGATTAGAAGAATATTTAGTTACATTTGGTCCACATAAATGCAGCTGGAAGACGTCAATTTTATAGTCGTCAAATCCCTCTCACTCTTCAATAATAAAATTGTCAAATTTTTTAATAGGAAAAAAAGATCTATTAAATATCAAAAACTGTACAAAGAAGAACCAAGGAAATTAGTGCCTTTCACAATCCACCCTTCCAAAGATTTGAGAGCGTTGATGGTAAAAGGTTCCAACAGAATTGTCACTAAGACTACCTACTCTAAAGAGTTCATCAACAAAAATATCAGAGTCATTACAGGAATAAGAGAAATAGACATTCCAATTTCTATAAAGGCTGCTTCTAACTTGGGCTAATAACGTATGCAAAGAGTCGTCCTATGTTGAATCCCTCATGAGAGCGTCGAAGCTCGTTTAAAGCACAATGCATCTCCACTGGAACATTCCTATGCCCCTTGTTCCAACAGGTACACAGACAACGCAAAATCAAATGTAAAACTACAGAATCTCCAGGGTTATTTTTCACTTTGGTGATAAACACCGTCTCCGTGAGAGGCAAGGTTTTCGAAATTCTATATATAATATTTTTCCAACAAAATCAGTTTCAGAATCTAAACCCAATAGTTGAGAGAGAAAGAGAAACGAAAAAACCTGATTTTTGGAGTGAGACAAATCCCAGTTAGGGCAATGAGAGGTTGATCATCATTTAAAGGAATTCCAAGAGGCAGATCGGTTTGGTGTTGCTGCGACCCAACTGTGCGGCTTCTATAAGAGAGAAAGTGTCAACGAAAATCGAGGAAGGCGACGATGGGAAAAAAATTAGTGAGTCAATTTGAATTTCTTTTTTAAAATTTTCTCATAATTCGTTAGAAAATTTAAAATTAAAAATATGTGAGTCTCACTTATCATTTTCTTTTCACTTTTCTCTACTCCTCAATTTTCTCTTCACAATCAAGCAACAAAAAATATTGTTTTTCCTCCTCTTTTTTCTCCTAGAACAGCATTAGACAAAATTATATATATTAATAAAGTTAATTAAATACTATTCACAATTTTATTTTTTTAAAATAAAAATATAAACTTTAAAAAATATTTTTTAATTAATACTCTATTTATGAATGAATGTTAAAAAGAAAAAATACGTGAAAAAGATAATATTAATAGAATATTATTAATAAAATTTTATTTTTATTAAAAAATTTATATTTTGAGGTGTAAAATTTGTTTTTAAAAGTGTTATAATTTGGGATGTAATATTTTCTTATTAAAACAATCATGCTCGTGCACCGCCAGACATTAAACCTGTCCACATCTCTCAGTAATAATTTAAATATTAATTTACCATGTTATGGACTCCATATATGCCATTTATTTAAGTGAAACAATGAATAGAAAAGAGCCCACAAGGATAACTCAAAAGCCGAACAAGAGAGAGTAAAGTTGGGAACAAAAAGAAGCAGGATCCACGATTTCGCAGTTGAAATTGAAAGCGAGTAATGATAAAAAGACGATAAATTTTTTATTTATAAAAAAAAAGATTTTTTACTCTATTTATAAATTACTTAATTAAATTTTTATTATAAATTTCTTCAATTATCCTCCATTTAAATATTAAGAAGAAAAAATATATTATTAATAAAAATAAAATAAAAATTAGTAAATTTTAAAATAAAGTTAGTAAATTTTAAAACTCTTTAAATTTTAATAAAATATGTTAAAAATAATTTATAACGAAAATTAAAAATGTATATTTCATCGTCATAAAGTCGACAGCGAATAAAGAAACATGATACTTTCAATCCTTGTAAAATCATGCCCCATCATCACATCACATCATTTCTATTTTCTGCTTATACTTCAAAAGCAGATGCTAGTTCCCTTGGATTCATCTTTATCCCCGGCCCCTACCAACCTCCTAATTTAATACGTCAGATTGTGAATTTTTATTTCATACATTCAAAACGTGACTTGAATTTTTTTCCAAGACCATGGGCCGATTTATCAGCCTATTTTTTAAAATAAAAAATAAAAAAATTTGTTTAATAACATATTTTTTAAAAATATTTTTAAAAATAAAAAATAAAATATTATTCTAAAAAATAAAAAAATAAAAATAACTTTCAAGTATTTTGAGATTATTATTGTAAAGAATAAAAAATAAAAAATATATATTTTATTATTATTTTATTCTTAAAACATATTTTGCAAAATATTAATTTTTAAAATAATAAAATAAAAATAATTTCAAACAACTTCTATTTTTTTTTTTTGTTCAAGAACCCGGGCTTTATTAAATGTCAAGAATAAGGAGCACAGATATGTACACTTGGTCAAAAAGGAAGAAGGGAGACTTCCCATTCTCACCAAACACAAACTCTTACTCTTCTTTTAAGTCAAACTCGTCCTATTTTTCATTTCGTCACAGTTCGTTCCTTGTGATTATGAATGCTAAACCATTTCCTCCAGTAAGTTTCTTGCGTGTTCCTAGAATTTTACTGAACTTCCGTATTTGCTGATAGAAGTTCACTTCATAACAAGCTTTGTTAAACAATTACGTTGGTGTCATTTGTGTCTTCATTAAGATTGTGTTTTCGTGTTCATCTCTTGTTGCTTTAATTTCAACACAAGTGAGACAAACCCGTTTGCTGATAGAAGTTCACTTCATAACAAGCTTTGTTAAACAATTACGTTGGTGTCATTTGTGTCTTCATTAAGATTGTGTTTTCGTGTTCATCTCTTGTTGCTTTAATTTCAACACAAGTGAGACACACCCGTTTCCACGGTCCTATTTCTACAATCCCAACTCTGTGTTTCATCTGATACGAGAAAACGCGGAATATAAGCGAGACGGACAGAACAACTTTCAGGTTTTTCATTTTGAATCACAAACCTAAAACTTTTCCTGCAAAGTCAACCATTTTACATCTTCATCTACTCTACCATTTTCTTTTCCACTCAAACATCTCTACCTCGAATGCTCTACTCTGTACCTTAACTCCATCATCATCATCATCATCATCGTACAACAACATTGACATTCATATTTGCTGCGGAAGAAACGGCCCCTGTGAACGATTCTGAATCAGCATTGGCACCTGAGAGGCTGTCGCCTGTGCTGGAATCTGCCTTGACACCTCGAAAGGACTCGCCGGAGACCAGTGCTTGAAGCAATTTAGGCGTTGGAGGGACACTCACTTCCACTAACCCCTCCAACATCTTCACCACCATGCCCATTGAAGGCCTACTTCCTTCATCATCCTGAATGCACCACACAGCTACCATAGCCACCCTCCTTACCTCCTCCATGTTACATGCATTGCCAAGCCTCTTATCAACTATAGCAGTCCAATTCCCTTCAATTATCTGCCGCGCAGCCCACGGAGGGAAGAACCACTTCTCTTTCTCCCCAGCCTCCTCGCAGCAGCCGCCGTCGCCTGCTGATTGTGGTGGTGCCTCCACATTACGGCGACCACTTATAAGCTCTAACAATGTCATCCCGTAGCTGTAAACATCGGCTTTTGTAGTGATTGCAACTCCAGAGATCCACTCTGGTGCTACATAGCCCCAAGTGCCTCTCATGGTTGCTAAAACCCTGCTGAAATCCCTCCCCATGAGCTTCGCCAACCCAAAGTCAGAAACTTTGGCCGTGAAACTGGCGTCCAAGAGAATGTTTTCAGGTTTGATATCACAGTGAATGATACAATCGCGACATTCTTCGTGTAAATAAGCTATACCTTTGGCCGTTCCTACAGCTATTCGGAACCTGACCTCCCAACTCAGACTAGGCCCTCCTTCTTTGCGAAGGTAAGAACTAAGAGCACCGTTGGGCATTAACTCGTAAACCAGAAGTCTGTGAGAATTTTCTGAGCAGAAGCCTCTGAGTCTAACGAGATTAACATGTTGGATATTACCAATGGTGGAAACTTCTGCTCTGAACTCCTTTTCTCCACTACCTGGTCTCTCCAGCCGCTTCACTGCAACGAGAGTTGAATCTGGCAATTCTCCTTGAAATACTGTCCCGAACCCACCATGACCCACCTTCTCTGAGAATCCCCGGGTCGCTAATTGAAGCTCTTTGTAGGAAAATAATTGAAGATTCAGTGCATGAATGAATCCATCTTCTTGTAGTTTCTTCTTCTGCCTTCGATTCAGCAATACCAACAATGTCGCCACTATTAACCCGAGAAAGGCAATTGCCCCGATAATAGTACCAGTAAGAATTTGACGACTCGACTTCTTACCAGATTGTTCTCGTTGTACCCTGACATACAAATTGCCATCAACAGAGGTTCCAGAAGATGAATTATGGAGATTCAGAATTGACCCGTAGAAGTTCTTGCAGGAACTGGTCCTCTGGTCGAAGGACAAGCCAATACAATCGCATGAACTTAAACAAGTAGTCTCGCAATTGCTTCGAGACTTGCTTTGAGACGACCGCGCATTGGGTGCTTCGAAGCTCATAACGCCCATATCTACGAACCCATCACTTTTATCGCAGAGACTATCCGTTTTCTGACGGCACCCGCCGGAGTAGTCCCCGGAAGCCCATCTACCGTCGTCTAAGGGCTTGAAACCGGAGACGCACTCGCACTTCGGCGTCGTTTCTCCTTGGCAGACTCCTAAGCTGCCACACAGGCCATGAACGTCACACACATTTTTCGGCCCCGACCAGAAAATGTTCCAGCTTCCAGCCTGAGACCACCACGTGTACTGCCGGACCTGCCCGTACGGTTCAACCCGGAAATACGTGGGTGGGCTCAGCCCGTTTAGAGGCTTCTCCCGGAACCCAAACGATGCCGTCGGTGTGAATGGATTCACGAAGTGGAAGAGGTAAAGGTAAGGAATCATCATCTCCGGAATGTTGAGGAACGAGTCGCCGGTCCACCGTCCGGTGGTCCAATAAGATCTAGAGTTATTGAAAAGGAGCTCGAACTCACCGTAGCCCGGCGGTCTCAGCCGCAGAGAATAGAGTCCCGGCGACGGGTCCGTGGGGCTCCGCCATGACACCAAGGATCGGGTCCGGGTCAGATTCATACCCGGAAGCCAGGCGTCCGTGGGGAAATCGAAGCTCTGCCAGGAGACAGAGCCTTCATGAGTGACCAGAATCAAATTCCCACTGTCTAAAAGCTTCAATTGTGCTGCTCCCGAAGTTTCTAAATTCGTACTCTGCCAAAGAATCGAGGTTGGTGAATCTTTCACAAGCAGGAGGCCAGTTTCGGTGATTTCCAGCGTCGAATCGGCGAGATTTTTGCTGGGCTTTTCGCGATTGGCGACCCAGACGTAGGTGGGAAGCGGAACCGACGCGTACCGAACAGCCAAGTAATAATGATTGGATTGTCCGCCATTGAAGGTGAAGAAGCCAAGCTCGAACGTCCGGTTCTGACTCGGCAGGGTATCGTGTCCTCTCAACACAAGACGATTGGCTAGAGAAGAGGGAAAAGCGAGGAGGGAGAGGAAGAAGAAAGTGAGGGAAGAGGCCAGAAGCGACATTCTTGGAGTGGGGTGCTGGCTCAGGAGCACATGGGTTTAGCCGGATGAGCTCATGGCGGTGGGAGCGTAGGAGGATGAGCTTCGGCACAATTGTGTGCTCTTAATATTACCAATTAATTTATTAATATTTTCTTGTCGAAATTTACAGTGCGGGTGGGGAATGAATGGGAGAGGGGAATGCAGTAGGAGTGGAGAACTAAAAAGCAGAAATAGGAATATCTTAAAAAAGAAATAAGAGAATAGTGTCCTCTGTCTCTGGGTTAAGATAAGCGCCTCTCCGCGCACTGTAAAAGCTGCACTCACGGACATTACGGAAAAGGTTCAATTCCCTGAACATCTCGAAATGGCATTGAGAAATGAAAAAATGCCTTCATTGATTGTCTCTCCTCCCCGGTTTATAGGAGGAGAGAATATTGATTATAAGTCATTTCTATGATTTGGAGTTAAAAATGATGGAAATAACCGATAAAAGAGACAATACAGGCTGTGAAATATTTCTAACCAAATTATGCTTTTATCAAATTATTTCATTATCTTTAAAATTATAATCTCTCTTCATGTTGAAGAATCATAATTATTGATCACTATAATTTTATGAATTTTACTTTGTTTTTATATTTTTTAGGAAGAATTACAGTTAGGTCCCACGCAAATAAATTAATTACTGTAAGGTCCATTAACAATTGAACTAAACTGCATTAACAGTTAATGCATTTAATTCAATTGTCAATGGATCTTTTAGTAATTAATTTCTTTGTATGAGACTTTAACATTATTCTCCCTTTTTTCTAATACTTTCAGTCTTTTTATGAATTGAAAACATTGAAACTCTATAGACTTAAGGAACCAACGTGATCCAATATTATTGAAATTATATAAACTAAAAATACTAAAAAAAATTATAGAGATTAAAAGTAAAATTTGAAAAAATAATAAAGAGCTATTATTGTATTTTCTCTTTTATATTTATCTTTATTTAACTAGATGTTTTAATAGAAAAAAACCTTATTAATTACACCATACAATTACTAGTACAAAATAAAGAATTTAAGGAACACTTTCTACATCAATTGAAAAACAAATGATATAAAAAGTAGAGCAATAGCATTTTTGTAATTAGGTTGGAAGGTTGATAACTTTCTACAACGGGTGTTCACTAAACCAATATAGATAACTTATTTTATATATCGGCTCATCAGAAGTCGTTGTAGAAAGTTGGATAAAATTTTTAAAAAATAAAAAATATGAGTTTCTACATCATTTACATTACTCCCTCTTTAAGCACTCCCTCATTCATTTCACGCTAGCCCCTTCCTTCCTTCCTTTTGTTGCCAACCCTTTTCCTCCTCCTTGCAATGTGTAGAGTTAGGAAACGGGTGAACTTGGCTTTTTATGGGCCTGGTCATAAGAGTTTGAACCCTTACACCTAGTTTTTTTTATTTTTCACTCTTTTTTTAGGCCCAACCTTTATTTGAAGGGTTCAAGGCCGAGCTCACAAGCCTTGTTCTAAAAATTTTTAAAAATTAAAATAAAATTAAACACTATAAATTAATTAAAATATTTTAAATTTTAAAAAATTAAAACCCTCATAATCTTTTAAAAATTAAATAACACATTTAAAAATTTAGTAATAAAATTCAAATTTTGGTTAAAATAGTTTTTTTATAGACACACAAACATAATAATTATATAAAAATAAAAAATATCAAAAATTTTATACTGGGTACTGATATTTATCAAATTATAGTAAATTAATTTTAAAATAAATTAAAATTAATAATAATATAATGCGTGTAGGATCAAGGCTTTAGGCAAGCAAGTCTTTGGCTTCAAATGGTGTTTCACTAAAATAATAATAATAATATAACAAGCTTTGAAGGGCCGCTTGGGCTCGAGCTTTTTTTTATAGGGCTTATTCATTTTCAAAACCCAAACTCTTATTTAAATAGAGCCTTCAAGTCTGACCATTTAGGCTCTGTCTTTATTCTCGACTCTAATGCCATATGACCCCCTTCCCCTTGCTATTCCATGTGTGACCCCACTCCTCCCCCTGCCGTGCCATGCTTGACCCTTATTCCTCTCCTTGCTGTGCCATGCCCAACATCTACTCCACCCCCCATCGTGTGTGGGTCCATTCCCCCTGCTTTCTGTCGTGCGTTACCCTACTCCTACCCCTCCCTTGTCGTGCAAGACCCCCTTCCCCTGCATCACGACCTCACTCATTCCCCCATCATTTCATGCGTGACCCCTCACTCCTCCCCCTTGCCATGCGTGACCTCCCTCCTTTTGCCCCCTGCCGTGCGAGACCCCCTGCCCCTTGTTGTGTAACGCCTTCCCCTCCTCTTCCTCTTCCTCCATTTCTCCTCCTCTAAAGTTTCTTCAAGTATGCATTGTATTTTTTTAATTATGAATTATTAATATATATATTTGTCACACCCGAAAAAAATGCGACGTGGACGGCGTGCTAGTGGAAGTCCCGACCTTCGCAGCGGGAACCTGATCGAACGAGGAGTCGCCACCAAGATTTGAGGTAAATCTTGGGAAACCATTTAAAAGGAGGATAAAGGTGGTCTACGAAATCAGAGAATAAGTTTGGGAGTTAATTGAGTGTGAGGAAGGTGTTAGGTACCCCACAACACCCGTTCGTCAGAACAGTTACCTGAAGTTTGTTGTGTTCTTTTAATATAATTTTATAATTATTTTAATTATTCCTTTTATATTCATGTATTTCAAAAATGATAAAAATTAAGTGAGAAATGTTTATTTATTTATGAGGGAGGATAGACTTGACTCAAAATCTGACTCTGAGGCCTACGTATCCTGTAATGGGGATCAAAGTCCACGTAGTTTGAGTTTGAAAGTTATTCGTGAATATATTTTTTTAAAGAGAAATTAATTAAAAATAATTCACCATTTTGCAAACAAAATGATTTCTAAAATTTTGATATGTGTGTTTTAAATTACAAAAAATAATTTAATTTTAATTAATTTCTCAATTTTTAAATTTTTAAAATAAAGAAAAAAAGAGTTTAAAATTATTTTTATTTTATGTTTTATGGTTGGAAATTTTAATTGCTATACCTATAAAACCTTATTAATTCATACGGTAACGTAATTATTCTAAATATTTGCGGAGATTCCAAAATCTCATAAGATAAAAGAATTTAACAATTTAATTTATTTATTTATATTCTTATGTATATTTTTAAGTGTTAATAATATATTTTAAGTGTGTATATACATGTTTTAAAGATTATTAATCATCATACCTGCAAAGCCTTATAGACTTATATGGTAAAATGATTATCCTAAATATCTGCAGAGATTTGAAAATCTCACACAATAAAAAAATTAAATTTAAATACATCTTTAATTTAATTAATTTAATATATAATTTATATATATATATATATTTTAAAAAAACTTAATTGTTATATCTTCAGAGTCTTATTGACTCATACGATAATACAATTATCTTAGAAGTCTACGGAGATTCAAAAATCTCACATGACTAAAAGATATAATTAGTAAATATGATTACAATTTAGATGCATTAATTTGGTTAATTAATTTTCTAAATTGTGTATTATATGATTATTTAAAAATTATTTATTATATTATAAAAATTGAGAATCACTATATCTATGAGGACTTATTATCCCACACGATGAGGTGATTAATTTAAGTTTCTATGAAGATTTTTAAAATCTCACATGACAAATAGATAACTAAAATATTTGTATTTACAATCGGTGCATAATATTATAGTTGGCTAAAAAATTTATACAATAAAGGCAATGAAAAGAATAAATTAATTTGATAATTTGTTATTCTTTCGACCTGAGGATATATTCTAAAAAAAATTAGATTTGGCATAAACTTTTAGCAAGATCATAACCACGATAGATACGGCTCCAAACCCCAATCAACCTCACAAATTATCAATATTTTCACAAGCTCTCCTTTTTTTATTTTTTGTCAAACCCCTCTCATGTATGTTCTAAATTCTACATAAAAAAATTTAATTCTTAAATTTTTAAATGCCTAAACATACACCTAGATTAGTGCCTAAACATATATCTGGATCAGTCCACACCCTTAACATCTATTAATAAATATATGTTCATCAATGAATCCAAATTAAGGGAGATGATATGATTTAAATATTACCTAATTTAATTGCCATTGACTACATCCTCGAGTTGCAGCAGCCTATGGTTCTAGTGTGGTTAAGATTAGCTCTTGCCTAAGGAAGCATCCTTACACTGGTTAGAGTTGGGACGGCAGTAGCAACAGTGGCTACAACAGTTGCCTTGGCTCCTGCTATCATACCCTCATGAGAACAGCGCTTTGCCATGGCCAACTTTTAATCAAACGAAGCTATGCTTGTCTTCTCAAAAGGAGAATTTACAGACATGTTTCCCTTCAATATCACAATCGGTGTTAGCCCACTGCTCAAATCAACTCCCAAAGCTGCTCATCCAGCACCGTCTTGTGTCATTGGGTAGCACGTCTTCTTCCTTCTCTCTCTAAAAAAATGCAGGTCCTTTCTCTTTTTTTTAACTAACTTCTACGTTTGATCTCAGCCTCTATTCTCTTCTCTTTTTCTTTCTAGAAATCTCCCCCTCTGATTTCGATTTCCTCTTTCTCTCTATCTATTTTCACGTTCAGTCTTCACTCTTCTCTTCTTGTTCTACTTCTTTCTCTCAATCTCTGTCTTTCTGCATTTTTCCCGTCGTCCCTCCTTCTCCTCTCTTCATTTCTTCTTTCTCTCAGTCTCTATTTTCTTTTTAGAAAACTCTCATTCCTCTCACTCTCGTGTTCTCATCTTGTCTTTATTTTTCTCGATCTCCCTCTTCTCTTCCTATTCTGTCTCTGTTTTCTTTCTCAGTCTCTCTCTTCTCTTTCTTTTCTCGTCTAGTCAAAAAGTCCCGTGACCGGCATGTTTTTACTCTATTTTTGTCTTCACCGTCTCTGCTTCTTGTTTCTGGCTCTCTCGAACTCCTTCTCATCTCCCACTCTCCATCTCTCTCTTCTCATTTTTCTTTCCTCTGTCTCCTCCTCCTTCTTCCTTTCTTTCCTCTGGTTTTTATTCTTATCTCCAGTCCTCTCTCACTCTCGGTCTCTCTCTTGTGTCTTTCATTTGTGCTCCTCCTTTCATCCAGCTGTGATCTGCATTTTATACTCTTGGTCTCTCTTCCCTCTTTCTTGGCTTTTATGCTTTTTTATGCTCGTTTTCAGCTAGCGCATGAGTGCTGCATTTTTGCTTTTGTGTTTCATGTGTGCTTCTTCTGTGTGCATGTCCAGTTTTTTTTCGCCTGCTCTCTACTCTCTTTTTCAAAGGCAAAGGTTCGTTCTTTTTATGTTGCATGCATGCATGTTTCGGCTGGTGGTAGTCTGGTTCTCCTTTCACGTTTCTGTTATTTTCTGTGTGTTTTTGGCTTTCTTCGTCTTTCGTGCACGTAATCTTCATCTCTTTTGGGCTGTGGCTGTGTCTGTGTGGTTATCCCTTTTTTTTATGCTGAAAGTGTGTGTACATGAACTGCATTAGGTTTGTGTTTCATCCAGCTTTTTTTGCTTTTAATTTTTTTAAATTAAATTAAAACACACACACACACATGTATGTATTTTTTTAAATGAAAAATAAAATTTAAGGAGAGAAATTTAACTCTCAAAAGTTAAATTTCAATATTTTTGAATGATTGGGATAATTTAGATAGAAATTTTAAAAGATTTAAACAAATTTTTTTAATTTTTGAAAATATAATCCTAAAAAAGGATTGAATTTTATTTTTGTATTTTTATTTTTTTAATTATTTAGTATTATTTTATTAAATTTTAAAAAAATATCCGGATAAAATACAGTGTTCACAATATTTATAAAATTATTTAATTTAATTTTAATTTAATTAGGTTGTATGTTTTTATTAATTCTTTTAACTAGTTAGGCTATATATATATATATATATATATGTATATATATATATGATTATATATAATTATTGGTTGGTGAATGTTGTTAGTGGCTATCTAATGTCCTAGGTTGCCTTGTGTGATGAAGTTGTTGTTATTATTGACATTGTTTAGATATAAAATTATGTATTTTTTGCTTATAAATTTTGTTGGAAGTTTAATTTTTAGATGAGACTTTGCTAACAAATTTTCAAATTCATTCTTTCCCCTAAGTTGTTATTGATATTAATTATTGCTGAGAGTGTTGTTAATGACTTCATAAAGCCTCATGTTGTTGCATGTAATTATTTATTTAATTTAAAATTATCAATTTTCACTTGCAACTTTTTTAAAAATATTGGAAAGTCCTATTTTCAAGGAAAACGCTGTCAATTTTTTTAAATTTTATTTTTTTCTTAAATTACTTCAAACCTTAGGTTAATTATGATGTAGAAACTGCATTATTCTACATCAATTAATGTCATAACTACTGTAGAGTAGTAAACTTTCTACAGCGATTGAAAGACGAACTAATGTAGAAAGTATACCAGTCGTTGTAAAAAGTTTTGCAGTCTTTTTTTTTTTTAAGTATGTGGATTCATTTTGTACATCAGCTATGGTTAACATATGTAGAAAATGGAGTTTTTACATTGGTTTTTTAACCAATGTAGAAAGTTAGGAATATTCTATATTTCCTGAAACAACATTGCTTATTTAACTATTATAAAAAATTATTTTTGTACTAGTGAATTAAGAGATTTTTAAAAAAATATTAAGATATTTCTTATATTTTTAAGCATTATATTTTTTTAAAAAAATTTATAATATTAAAAAAAAGAGCATTTTTTCCTCACCATCAAATGTTATCGATATCAAGATTTGGAACAAAAGTACTTTGTTTCAAAGTATTTCCAGGGGAGACGCATAAAAGGCCGCGCAAAGGAAGATATTTGCTCTACAAGGGCAATGATTCTGCTGCGAACTTGAATGCCTGGTGTGTAATTATTTTTTAGGTTGAAATTACGAACCTACTTTTAATGAGTGGAGATGCCTGGAGTATATATATCCATGGACTCGTATAAACAAGTTGACCTTATGTTATAAATAATTGAATTGCTTTTGTTATTTACGATCTTTTGTTATTAATTTTTTTGGTTAAACTTGTAAGTCTTCTCCTACACGTGTAAATATATATGGACGCTTGTGAATAAATGGACTTCTTGTTATAAAAAATTGGATTTTTTCTTCATTTACAAACCGTTTGCTGTTAATTCTCCAATTAACTTGTAAAATTTTTTAAGCTCAAGTGTAAACCCATACAAATTCGGAAGAATAAACAAATTTCTTTTTATAAATAAGTGAACTTTTCTTATTGTTTACAGATCTTTGGTTATTAATTTTCTTGAGTTAACTCATGAACCTTCTCCTACAAGTATAAACTCATGTTGATACTCGTGAACAAATGGATTTCTTATTATTTATTGGCCTTTTGTAGTTTATTTTTTAGTTAACTTATAAATTCTTTTAAGTGTGTATGTAAACTCAAGTAGACTCGTGAATAAATAAATTTTTTGTTGTAAATAATTAGACTTTCTTTATTATTTATAAACCTCTTGTTGTTATTTTTTCTGTTCGTTAACGCATGGACCATATATGTTTTAACTTATTAAGAGTGGTTTGGTCTTTTCAACTTTAAGAATAATTTTGAATTAAAATTTATTTTTACCCTTATACTTATTTTTTTTTTAGAGCGTTGGGAGCCCTATACTTAAGTAAAATAATTTTATCCATAAACTATTTTTTTTAAAGAACAAAAAACCTCCTCCGTCGAGGAATCGTTGACTCTGCCATTATATGTTAACGTAGCATGTTTGTGGAACCCACGCATAATGAAATGTAAAATTTTGACCAAATCCTTTGATGTTAATTTGATTTTGAATTTTTTTTCAGGAGTGTTGAGCACCTTAAAATCTTTTTTTTAGGAGTATTAGGTACCTTAAAGCCATATTAAAATAAAATTTAATAAATATTACCAAAATATTAAATATTTTTATATTTAATAATTTATATATTATTATTTATAAATATTCATTTAGGATTTATAAATTACTTTTTAAATAATAGCAACTCAAACTAACATTTTATAAATTTATATATGACTTCATATTTTTTATATACTAATTTTTAATTTTTTTTGAGATAGTGTCCAAATCATTATACTTTTTATGCATGTTATAACTTACTTATATTTTTAATATTGATTAAGTTTTTTAAATTTTTTGGTCAACTAATGATTTTTCTCCAAAATATTGCACTACCCAAGTTTAATACTCTCTGTATGTTACAGTGTTAGGAGTAAAATCAAAAATATGACAATAAGGATCAACAAAATAACAATAAAAATATTTATTTAAAAGATATTACTTATTATGTTGTGTTACCAAAAAAATTACTTAATAAAAAAAAATGGAGAGATGAGAAGAAAAAATTATTTTGTTAATTTGAAAGTTTATTTCCTTCATTTTTTAATACAAAATTATAAAATATTAAAAATATTAGAATATTAAATTGGGGGTGTAATGTTTTAAATGATAGTTAAATTATTAGACATTAAAATATTTAATATTTTAACAATATTTATTAAATTTTATTTTAACAAGATTTTAGGATGTTCAACGCTTATAAGAAAAGATTTTAAGGTACTCAACGTTTTTTAAAAAAGAGTTCAAGAACAAATTAACATCAAAAATATAGTCAAAGTCTTACATGTATGTGCGGATCCCACGCACATATCATGTCAATATATAAAGGCAGAGTTAACGATTTCTTAATGGAGAGATTTTTTAGCTTTTCAAAAAAATAGTTTAAAAATAAAACTATATTAAAAGTATAGAATATCCAACGCTCTTAAAAAAATATAAAGATAAAATTAAACTTTAATCCAATAATTTTATACGAGGCTTAGAATTTGTGGAGAATTATCAGAATTCTTTGGACCTACAAAGCAAGTATATTCCAATAGGCTCTTATTGCAATTCTCCCAATATTTTAAAGTATCAAAATTTTCCGATGAGAAAATCTGACAATAAAAATACAGGAATTCATAATTTTTTTTGTTGAATAAGATGATCAGTTGCGGTAGATGGCCTTATTTAATCTGACAACAAAAATACATTTTCTTTTTGTTTTTTGGTTTTAAAAAAAGAGAAACTAAGAGAGATACTCCCACGACAAAAAAATATAAACATATTTTTAAATGTTAGATATTGAAAATGTAAAATATTTTTATTGATTTAAAGTATAATTAATATATTTCTTTCAAAAATGACCACAATAAATTAATTATTTTACATTTAATTTTAAATTAAACATCTTACTGAATAAGAATAAATATTAAAAGATGATATTAATTTAAAATTAATTAATTAATTGAAAGTGTGATTTAATTAAAAATATCTTATATTTTTTTAACAAAAGAATAAAGAAGAATGACAGTTAAATTCCAAAAAAAATTAATGACAGTGAGGTCCCAAACTTTTTTTTAAAAATATATTATAAATGTTAATTCAAATAATTGTAAAATTAATAATTCCAATTATGAATATAATAATTAAATTTTAGTTTGAATTTTTGTTTATAATTGTTTGAATTAATATTTTTAATTTATTTTACAAAAAAAATTATTAAAAATTTAAGTGTCATTAACTCATTATTTTAAAATTTTTTTATCATTCTTTCAAGAAATAATTGCATGAAAAGGGAGATATCAATGTGGATTTTTTATTTTATTTTTTGTTGGGGCCGGGGGGGGGGGGGGTTATGTTATCTTGGGGACGGGAGAGAGGTGGTGGCAGTGGCAGGCATGTGTCCTGAATTCCCCCTCGCCAGATTTGCACAAGTGTTAAATGCAAGTGCTCTCTCCTTTTTAAATTACGAGATAATTGCCAAAATAATTTTTTATCTTAAAATACAAAATAATTTTAAAAATAAAATTTTATTAATAATATTTTTTTTCAATTTTTAAAAATTAAAATAATATTTTAACAATAATAATTAAGTATGTAAGAATATTTTTAAAAGTTTATAATTTTATTTTAAAAAATTGATAAAGTGCCATTATTGACATGTGTAATCTTGTTTTAAATTATTTTATAATTTAGGATAAATAGAGTACTTTGCAATTCTAATTACCTCACTTCAAGGAAATGATTATGTTATTAATTTTGTTTGAAAAAGCAATATTTTTTTATATTTATCTTTGATTAAGTAAAAAATTTTAAATTTACATTACATCCTCCTATAACTAAGGGGTTTAAATGAAAATAATATTAAAAGAACATAATTAATATTTTTTTATCCCAAATTATAAGATACTTGTAAATAAAATCACACACATTCTATTTTTTTAAAACAATAGTATAAACTTTTAAAATTGTCATTCGTTTAATACTTCATTTAAAAAATATTAAGTGGAGAAAATATATAAGAAGGATAATAATAAAAAAATATAATTAATAAAATATTATTTTTATCAAAGTGTCTTATCTTTTGATATACCAAATATCTTTTAAAAATATCTTATAATTTAAGTTGGAGATCAAAGTTGTTAAACTTACAAATTTAAGTAAATTTATAACAAAAGTGTAAATTTAAAATGTAAATTCGGATCGTAAATTCAAAAGAATCTACCTCTATTAATAAATAGCTTTTAAAGGTATATGATTAAATCATTAAAATTAAATCCATTGACATTCATAGATTATTATATTTAACATAAAAATTTTAAAATAAGAAAACTTATTTTTTATTTTTTTTGATTTTCTTTTTTTGTTAATATTAGTTTTTATTTTTTAAATTTTACTTTTTATTGAATCGTATCATACCACTTTTATAAACCAAATTTTATACAATATACACCTGCCTTACTCAATGAGTTTATAAGCTAATTGACATAATTATATAAGATAAAAATATAAAAATAATAAATTTAGAGTGTTAATTCACTAGTTTAATCAAGTTTTATTTAATTTAAATTTATAAGCAAGCTAACACGATTTTATAAATTAAAAATATAAAAATATTAAATTTAAAAAGTCAATTTAAAAGTTTAACAATAATGTTAGAGGTAGCATTTCATCAAAAAATAATAATAATAAAAATTCTTAAAAAACCTCTTACAATAAAAATAAGAAGGAATATGAAATAAAGAAATTAGAATGAAAAAAGTGCAAATATAAACAACAGCATATCCGTCACAGTGGAATCAAAATGCGAAGTAGAAGAGGCGGCGGCAATGTATTTGTTCGACGCGGGAAGAGAGAGGGGGTGGGGACCACCGACACAGACTACGACTAAGAGGGAGTCGAGTGACACGGGCGTAACTAAAATAAAAAGGTGAGAAATGATTGGAACGTATCATTCTCTGATTGCATCCCATATGCGCTTTGTCAAACCCCCCGTCCCCATTCATCACCATCCCCACCCTCCTTCCCTGATGAAAAATTATTATCGTAAGGGCAGAGTTTTTTAATGTACAATCAATGAGATTTTTAAAAAATATTCTTAATTATGTTATAATAATTAGACTATTCTCATGAAACAAACAACTCTTTGTTTATACTTAATGAATTTAATTAGCTCCGATGTCTTTTTTCTGTTCGAGCTTTGAAAGGGCTCTCGTGTACCTTCATAAATAGAAAAATGAAAGAGCACTGATCATAACTGTATAGTCACGAAAAAGATCTTATTATTTGCTTCCGAAGCAAAATTAAGCAACTTAACTAATAATCTGATCTACTGCCTAGCTTGAATTTCATCAAATATGACATTCATATATTCTTTATTTGGTATATATTTTATAGATTCATAGTTTATGCATGTTTTATTGGCAAAAAAAAAATTTGTTTATGCATATTTTTCTATACCGTTCATAATTGTTATATGATATAGGAGTGAAAGATCTTGTTTGAGATAAAATCATGACACAAAATTTATTCTAGTTTAAATATTTATATCTATAAATTTCATTTTAGAATATTAAGATCACTTTTTTCTGTTTTATTCAAGATAACGACGTCATTAAAACCAATAAAAATAAGAAGATTTCAACCATATGAATAGTTATGGGCTCATGGCTGGATGTGGACCCACCAAAAGGGAAAATAAAATATTCCAATATGCTGGTACATCTCTTAAGATGTTTTGTAAATTTCAAAGCCTCAAACGGGTTCTCTTGAAAACATAATAAATAAAACGTATTAAAGTCGTCTCAAGCATACCTTGTTTAATAATTACTGACATGTTCTCTACTCTTTTATTCCCATGCATTGATCTTTTCTTTTCCTTTTAAATGATATCCTTTCCTCATATTGAATATATATTTAAAATATTTTTTGCAATAAACTCAGTCACAAATATTGAGAAAAAATATTTTTCCTTAAATTTATCTCAATTATTAATTTCATCCATCAAATTTAATTTTTATTGATTTAGTCATTATTATTTGGAAAGGGTGTAGTCATATTAAAATTCACTAACATGTATCATAGAATATTGATGGCAGTCATGTAAATTAATGACAAAAAGTATAATTATTTTTTTACCAAAAAATATAATTATTTAGTTATTAAAAAATTTTAAAATTTTAAAAAATAAGAGAACAAAACACAATATAAGAAATTATATTGATAAAAATTAAACTGATTTGAGGGTTAATTTATTTTTAGTTAGCTGTATATAAATGTTAAGTTATCAATATATTTTGCATGTTAGATTATTTTAAAAGTTAATTTGTATTTTAAAATTTAAAGGACTCACATTATAATTTAAGAAAACATGAAAGATCATATCAATAAAAATTAAACTTAAAATACTAAATTGATAGCCAGAGTGAACTTGAGGGATTGACAGATTCATTATAATAATTCAAAAACCTTATTTCTGTTCTCTCACTTCTTTTTCTCTTTTTAAGATTCAACTGTGCAAACTCATGTTGAATGTGAATGATATACACGCATATTCTCTCTATTTTTAAATATAAAAAAAATATCATGTGTCTTTATATTTCTATTATAAGCAAAATTATAACTTTCAAAAAGTATTTATCATATTTTTCTTAAATTGACCCTCGCAAAGTCAATGTTTTTTTTACTAGACAAGTTTATTTCATTAATTACAGGGGTAATTAAATTCAAAAATTTTAATTTCAGACCTACACCATCCATTTTCAAATATAAGAGAATATAACTACTTCACACGTTTTTAGAAAATAAGTTAAGTGTAATAATTATGCTTGAAATTAAAAAATTTGGACTCAATTATCCTTGTGTAATGTAACAACCAATAAGTGATGCTTGATGTTTTGGCAATCTATGTGAAGTAATATCAAATTATAGCATTATTTCAACATTTAAAACTTAATCATACTTATTGGTTGATAAATGTGAAATCAAATACAAGTTTAAAATGCTAGGTCTTGTATTCATCCCTAATGATTTATACATATGACTGGTATTGTATGGGGCATAACCATCGCGAGAGGATAAAAGTTCACCCTAGTACTGTAGAGGAATATTGTGTGAAATTCATTTGGTACATTGACACTGTGGAGGCCCCAGTGTTCAGTCTTTCTTGTTTAGAAGTCACGGTATAATCTTGGTGATATATTAGGCATATGACATCTCGAATGTTTGAAAAAGGGGGAATCTATAGTTCAAAAATGGGTAAAGGCGTCTTTGGCTGATGTTGCCTCTCATGATTGGCAAGCTTGAGCTGATTCAGTTGCATGGATTTTGTTCTATTGTGTTGTTAGCCCACAGATTTAATCATAAAAAATAAGAAGCATATATGCCGGAGAGGGTTGATCATGCATTATATGAATGATATTTGATAATCACGTGCATGATATGTATCCAATAAATATTTCTATATTGCCACTTCACACACTCGTACACTAATTTAGTATGCTTGTAAATAAGTTAGATTATTTAGTTATTAAAACATTATTTCACCCCCATAGTTATTATTTTCTTAGGTGAAAGATTTGATATGAGCAAAGGGAATGAGGACACTATTGAGAATTAAAGAGCTTGTAATAGTATAGCTCTATGTTCTTTTGGTAAAATTATGCAACTTAATATATATGATATGCCGACTTTAGAACGTATATTGTTTATGCACTTACATTATGATATGAGGACATTTTTGTGTATTTTGACTTAAGTTATTGTATGTGTGATGGGAGTTATTGTTAGAGGTTGAAATACTAGTGCAACTGTCATGATTATGGTAAATGAATGTGTATGAATAATTATTATATGGTTATGTTGATTATCACCAATGTCCCTTAATTTATGTGAAACCGGGGTTTCAAAGGCTAAGTTGTGTATGAGAAATATGTATGTATGTTTGTTGATTCAATCCAGTATATTGGGATTTATTTGAGTTGGTTCAAGTGATTTTAAATCTATTGGCACTTGGTTTGAAGGTTTGGATACCTTTAGGTGCATTTGAAAGGAAAAATGGTCATTTTGCACCCAAATATTCAACTTTTAAATGGTAAAGAGTTAGGATGTAAAACTAGTGCCAGTAGATAGGGGGTTACAAAACTACGTGTGGATATTTGAATTTTCAAATTAGATGTCACATGGCAAAATGGTGCACTTAAAAATTTGGTCCCAGAGTGTTGTCATGATAGCATGCATACATTGCGACGCAAAGTAGGTGTGCCATAACGCAATTCACAACTAGGGGATCCTCCCTTCTGTATCGTCCACCTCGGCAGGTGACACTTGCACAGTAACAAATGAGGCAATTTGGAGTGCCTAAATTACCCTTATTTGATGAGTTTTTGTGATAAATTTTTTTTTCATACTTCCATATCCTTTCCGTTATATGCTTTAAACTACCGTTTGAACTCAAACATCTTTTTAGAAAGGGTTTTTTAGATCCCAACTTTGAACTTTTTGACTTTTAAACCCTTTTCTAATATGATAACCTATTTTAAGGATTTGCTTAATTTTAGTTATCATGATGGGAGTGTGTTGTGTCATGATAATGTTGAGATAGACATTACATCTTGCAATTAATGAAACAATTTTTTTTTAGTAAAAATAAGCATTGACTTTATGAGGAAGCATTCGGACAAAATGTGATAAATACGTCTTGAAATTTGTAGCTTTGTTTATAAATAAAAACAAATAGATATATGGTAGTTTATCTTACTCCCTCCAATCCAAAATATAAACATTTTCTTCCATCTAACATTGGTCCAAAATAAAAGCAACTAAGCATTTGTATCTTTTTTTTTCTGCATTTTACCTCTATTTTTATTAAGCTAGATTCTCGTGTGTATGAATTTATGACATTTTTTCACTTATCATGAATTAAAACTAAGGGTAAAAGGAAAAAATAATACATATATTTTTGGAAATACAAATCTTATTAGCATGTAAATTATTGTTAAAAACTGCTTATATTTTGGACGAGTATATTTAAAAAATAAAAAAAATAATTATTATACTTAATTAATTTTCTCAAACAGTGTGATTTGATTATTTTTTATATTTAAAAATGGAGGAAATATATACTAAGCATTTGATAATGGGGCATATGCACCAATATTAAATAACTAGCTCATCGTTAGGGTGGCCGGTGGTCCCATTTTCGCAAACGAAACAAAGCCACATTTAATAAGACGACTAGGAAGTGATCAAACATTATTATGAAGACTCTGGACTCTGGACTGTGAAGTATATGAACCACTTGTAGTTCAGATATTCAAGATTTTGAATGAGAAATCTTCTAATTTTTTTAAAAAAACTTTTAGCAGGCAATTTCATTGTAATTAATAGTATTATATTTCATTGATATTCTGATGCCATATGTCATCAACAGAGAATCCTTTTAAATTTTTATTTTTTTGGTTATTCTCTTTAAAAATTTCAACTATATTTGGATAAGGGAAAACACAATTGTCAATTGTTATAGTTTTATCAGATTTTATTTTTAATTTTTATAAAATTTTTAGTATTTTTAATCCTTATAATTTTAAGAAGATTGAGTAACATTTATTATTCAAATATCTGTAATTTTAATATTTTTAATCCTTATAATGATTGAAAATATTAAAAAAATTACAAGGACTAAAACAACTTCCAATAAAATTATACGAACTAATGACGGTTGTACCTTGCTTCTCCAATGTCTCATTTGTAAGTAAAGACCATAATTCTAAATGTCTAGAAGTTGGTTAAAAAAAATGTTTACAAGTTCTATAGCAACGATATTAAACATTGAGAGAATTATTATCATTTTTATTTAACTCTCCCAATGCTCAATGAATTTAATTTAATAGCATCATATGCTTCCTCATGTCCTTGATACAGTATAAGATAAACTTAACTAATTTCATGCATATTAAGAAATTATAGTTATATTCTTAAAATTGTTAAAAATATAATTTTTAAATTTTACCTTTATTTGAATTAACAATTATAATAAATTTTTATTCAAAAATTTAAATTATAATTATATAAGAATGATTGGCATAGATTTCACTTTTTTTTTTTTAAATGTAAAGCATCCTAATGTGCGAGGATCGGGACAAATTCTTCGTGTTTGTTCACGGATATGTATATTCATGGGACGAATGGGACGTAGCTCTAGACTTTCAAGTCAAGGACAAGACCAATTAGGGTGATTACATTATTTACAGCACCTATAAATTTCTAAATATTTATATGGTGTCAGTAAAGTTGGTCACCCATTACATGATTCGTACAATGATATCGTACTCTATAAATCATAAAATCTTTCAATATATATTAGATCCTATTCCTTTTAATATAAAATATTTTTAATTAAATTTAACTTTTTAATAAAATAGTTAATTATTTTTAAATTAATAAAATATTTTTATATATACTTTTATTTAATACTCTCTCCATTTAAAAATATAAGGCATTTTTAATGAAATCTCACCGTCAAATAGTTACCCACTTTTTAACTAACCTTATATTTTTATATTTATCTTTATTAAATACACTACAATAAATATAAAGTTATTATTAATAGGAGCACTTTTGAAAAAAAAACAATGATTATATCTCGAAAGACTAAAAATATTTTATATTTTTAAACATCCAACTCTTTTAAAAATGCCTTATATTTTTAAATGGAGTGAGTGAGTTG
The DNA here is from genome assembly GCF_029017545.1 of Prosopis cineraria. Classification (NCBI taxonomy): domain Eukaryota; kingdom Viridiplantae; phylum Streptophyta; class Magnoliopsida; order Fabales; family Fabaceae; genus Prosopis; species Prosopis cineraria. The sequence goes on from NW_026555344.1 coordinate 1,281,004, forward strand.
TTTCACTTAAAAATAAAAATAAAGTGCTGTATTTATTATGGGTATTAAAAAAATTATTAATTATACTTTAAATATTAAAAATATTTTATATTTTTTAATATTCAATTTTAAAAAAATATTTTATATTTTTTAATTGACCGGGCATGGAAGTTTTTTTAAATAGATCTTAAGTTTAGATAAAAGTAAAAAAGGGCTGTTACATTCCCCATAACGAATTTAAAACTTTGCCGAATCCTCGTGATATCAAACAGAGAAGTTTTATATTATAGGTAGAAAATGTAAGATATAAATGTTTAGATTTATCAGGCCAAAAAAATGTTTGGATTTAATATAATTTTTTAATTGTTAATACTAAAACTTATGCTTTTTTAAATTATAGAAATTTAAACACTTTTGTAATGTCAAGGAGGGACTAAATTGTAATTTAAGAAAACACAATATAATAAGTATAGTAATAACTTTGGTCATAAAAAAAATTTAATTTTTAAGATAATCTCGTGTCACTTTTATTAAATTTGAAAAAATCATTCATTTGTTGTGTTAATCTAAATCACATTAATTGGAGGTCGAGGGCTTAGGGCATGAACAATGAAGTTAATAAATTTTTTTTTTTTTTTAGTGGGAGGGAGAAAACGGTGAACGATACAATTTGTGATTGATGAGATTTCAAAGTGACAAGAGCCATTTGTCTTTATTTGAATTTTCAAAAGCAGAGGATAAAAGGTTGGTAAGAAAGAAAGAGCATGATAAGTTGCAAATCAAGTCCAAGTAAGAATAATTGAGTAGTTGGCCTGCTACTTGTTTAACTTTTACTCATTCCGTTCTCAATTACTTGTCTTTTTCTTTTTTTTTTATTTTTTAACTGCTTACAGGCATCTTTTTATTAAAAATAATTTTATTTAAGATATAATTAAATATTAAATATGAATATATTTTTAATAAAAATTTAAATTCTGATTCACTATATTGTGAGGGACTAACCTTTTTCATACTCAGCTTGCAATTTCTTGTTTCATTTCTTCTCAAAATGCAACCTAATGTAATTGTCTCTAGAAGGGAACATGAAAGGCGAAGGAAAATGCTACAAATAAACATATTAAGTATAGAAAATATATTTAATAAAGTTCACTTTCATTTTGTGTGTGTATATATATATGGAAGCTTAAATCATCCACAATACAATTAAATAATACAAAATTTAAGTCTAATAAAATGACAACTAGACACATTTGAGACATCATGACATTTTATTGTGTTGGGGAGAGCTTGCGTGTAATTCCTACATATATTTTCCTGGTAAGCAAAAGGAGTGGGTTTTGCCTATAGGCAACAACAATATCTTCAAGGAGGTACATAATACTTATATATATATATATATATATATATATATATATATATTTACTTTGATTTATATAATTTCTTCATAAAATTTGACTAAAAATTGAGGTGGGGTCAAGCTTTCCCTTAAAGCGGGCCTATTTATTAAGTTGAAGTTCAGCAACTTCCCTTTCTTTCTTCCGTCCAATTTGAAACTTGAGGCAAAACAATGAGGCATGAGCAACTGCCTACGCAATTCTTGAAGTCATAATAATGGTTCATAATCAAACTGGCAATATTCTAACCAACTTGCTTCAAACATTGTTCTCGTCTTGGAGTAGTTATGGAAAATTCTAACTCCCAAAAGCTGTGGAAGCACCATTTTTCCACACCAAAACATTTATATATATAGTAGGGAAAAATGAAAATTGACCCGTCAATTTTGTCTCAATTATTAACCTAACCCTTAAGTTTCATAAGCATATACAATTAGTCCTAATGATTTAAAAGAGAAATAGCATTATAAGAACTAATACAAGATTCAAAAGGCCAAAAAAAGAAACAAAGGTTTACTATACTTGCTCATTTCACAGGCAACAATGGACTGCCACCAGTCTGCATATACAAAACGACATGATTTACAACACCAGGATAAATATTTTCTTTTCCGACCCAAAAAATAAAGAGAAAAAGCATAGACAAGTACATAAATATCGAGATATTTGTACAAGAAATAAAGAGCAGTAAATTAACATCGGGTAAAACAAAAAAAAAAAGAAAAAAGAAAGAAAGCAGAAGAGAGAGAAATAGAGAAGAAAAAAAAACCATTACTGAACATAAATTTCTGCCTCTTCGAGAAATGCTCCATTCTTACACTAACAGGTAAATTCCCATATGAAGAATTGCAGTCAAGGTGACAGGCAACATCTTGTAGTGTTGTGTCAAAATCTCATTCTTGTTCACCGATACCTGATCTTGATGATGAAGTCGCAAAGACAGTGACTCTACAAACGCATGGCAAATCGAAGACGAATCTGTAGACTGTAGCTACCACCACCACCACCATCAAAACCGGTTATCAAACAATGAACTTCCTCCATTCATCAACCACCATTTAGCTAGCTTTGGTTTTAAAACAACTAATCTAATTCAGTGTCTGGTCAAAGATCATCTCCTGTAACATCAGAGGGGGGGAAAGAATATTTCATTGGAGTACGGCACAAATAGTGTTTAAGATAAAGCGAAAATTGCATCTAAGGACTCAGATTCTAAGAACTTTAGGATGGAGGATCTTGAAAAATTGTAACCATTTCCAAAAATCAAAATTGCAATGAAGTTTTACAAGACTTACCAACAAGTTTTAAGAAAGTTATTAACTAAATTTAAGAACATTATACTAGGTTTTAAGTAGTTTTCTCAAAGCTTATAATAACTTTCTTAAATTATACTGTAATATTTATCGTGATTTATATGATTTTTCACCATAATTTTTTTAAGAGCTGGGTCCAAGATATAATTTTCCACAGGATTAAAAGCTCCAGACTGGCTTTATTTGATGGTGACATGCTCGAATTTCTCAAGTCAGCAATATGCCAAATTTCTACATCCAGCTGGAACTGGTTAGGTTAGTCTAACAAGAAAAAAGCACCCCCCCTTCCTTTTCTTCCTCTTTCATAGTTTTTGCTGAAGACATACCTGATCGCATATAGGACAAGAGTCACTTCGTTCCATCCACTCAAGAATGCAAGATAGGTGAAAGTGGTGTTCACACTTGGTCAGAGTTTTAGGATTCTCAACATCATATTCTGCATTTAAAATGCAAATCTTGCATAAATTCTTTCAGTGGCTAAAGTGAGGAAGAGAGCCAGGACCAATTAGTTCCAGTTCTATCAACTGAAGCACAGTTAAAGTAGGAGGATTCACTAGGATATTTCTATTAGTTGGGCAACTGTACCTTCAAGACAAATTGGGCAACCATCCTCTTCCTCTGTCACTAATACACGAGATTCATTTGGTTTTGTTAGTTCCAGCTTCCTTGGAGATGCAGGCAAAGAATTAGCTTGAACTTTGCATTCTGAGTCTTCAATATCTTCACAAGTAAGTAAAGTCGCAAAACTGCTACCACTAACTGTTTCTCTGCCTGACTCAGAATCAGTTGATGCTGGACAGCCCAAAACCGTATCATATGGCAATGGTGCAGGAGGGGGCCGGTAAGTATCAGGTGTTGATCCCTGAAGGTCCAAACCCACCAGCAATCCAGTAGTGAATGAACCAGCAGTACCATGGCTAGCAGTTAAAGATTCATGCTCTTCCAAAGCCGGTGGACACTGCAGAATAGATTTTCTTAGATTTAAAATGTCATAAACAATGTTTACTAAACAGAGTCCCATACAAAAAGTAGTGAATGGTTTATCATCATAAAAGAGCTTGAATATGTGGGGGGAAAATCAATATTACATCTCCTAATGAAGTCATGCTTGCATTGGAGAAAATTCTTAAGATATTCTCCTAACTAAATGAAAAAGAAAAAGAAATCTAGGTTTTCTTGGAGGTGTTATAATATAACGTATTGCATCATGACAGTTAAAGCATTCTCCATTTCTCATTCTTGTCACTGTACAATCTACAAAAGACAAAAAGAAATATAGAAATGGTAAAAAAAGAAGACAGTCACAGAAATCTGTTTCAATTTCTTTTCCATTTTTGCAATGAGCTTTGCAGATGATGAAAAGGAAAAATAAAGTAGAGATTTGTCAAGATAAATTAAATCTAAGATTCCATATCTTCAAAAAATTTGCACCCGCTCATGCATGATGCATCATCCAATAAAGCATGCATTAGTGCAATTTTTTGCTGCCATATGTGTGACTTAGTTCAATCAGAGATGTGTATCATTCATTAGCTCCCATTTTTACCATGAATCTAATATTTGGTCAAAAACAGTTCTATATTCCAAACAAAGCAATTAACCCACCGTACTCAACTTTCTTCCAACACTTTTATCGCCTCGTTGAATTACTACACATAAGCTATCTAACATTTCTAGTAAATGATGAACAGTTGGTTATCTTTTGAGATCCTTTGTCCCCAGAATAAGCCTCTATCTATCGAAGTGTGTATATGAGTTTTCACTTCAGTGTTTAAAGAGATTAAAGGTCCTCCTTATTAGTTGATTTTAGAAATATGACAGAACAAAGCAATTGCAGAAAGAGGGGGGGAGGTGAATAGTAAAAATAAAATCTAGCAGCACCTTTAATGACTACCTGCATTAAAGACAATTTAAGTCACAATAATCAAAATCCTTAAGAAAGTCATATTGCAACATTGCTTTAGAATGTTGCATTTACAACTGTGGTCAATAAAGCATTTCATGGCATTCCAATTGCCAGTTACAATTATAATTATGCTCGGTTTGGATTAGTCCTTTTCATATGTTACAGAAAATAGCATTTAATTTGATAACATAAAGGAGGGAAAAACCTTGTTAACATGGCATGAATACAATATAATCGCTTGAAAACACTTAGACAGCAAATTGAATATAACATAGCATAGCTATCATATGTTCTAGTATTATATAATATCACCACACACATAATATCATTTAGAACTATTTAAACGAGCATATTGGAAAATTAATGGGGATGAACAATTATCAGCTATCAGCTGTTCTAGCTATAAATTATTTAAAAAGGATGAATTACTGACATAAATATAAACTGGTGTTCCATGCAGATGAGGTTTTCTGGCACTGCAGCAGCAACCTCCCATTTTGTTTTTGTTTTCTTAGCCAAAACCACTAGTGATGGTCTCATTCATTCCTGTTATTCAGCACAAAAGAAAATCAGAGGCGCCCTAAACTTGAGAGTTGCCACAAGTCTACAGATGGTATTTACAGTATGTTCACAAAGAAATGGGCATGATGTTTCATGAAGCAATAATAATGATACAACAACAACAATAACAAGCCTCATCCCACTAGGTGAGGTTGACTACATGGATTGTACAACAATAATGATGTCAACTTGAAATTATGCATGTGCTACTCAATAACAAAATTAATTAGTGGCCAAAGTCTTTCACCAAGAGGAATAGCATTTATAGACAGCAACTAAGAAAAAGTGAACTGGCCACAAAGGAGCCCCATAAATCACCAAGATGTGTGCATTTGATCGTTCAACATACTAACAATTTGAAAGCTAGCATCATTTTATAGAATAAAAAAGTTGGATTTAGAAGCCATAGTTTTCTTTTCTAAGATAGAGCATAACATGCAACTATATCCAACACCTTGCGCAGCTTGTACAAGCTTCACACATCTGCTATTGCAGTTTTTCATGTTGTAGCTGGCAAGAAAGAGACACTAAACATCGTTTTCCTTTCAGTACAACTAGGTATCCTCTACTGCCAGTTAACCAAGATTCAGGAATTGTTGGATTCAAACAGGACCTAGTTCTCCCAGTTTAGTTTTGACAATATACATCTTTCATTAACACACAGCTCAACTTTCCAAATCAGAAGCAAAAGGCCAATTAATGAACTTCGATTGAAATTATTATATGCCTCTATAACAAGGGCTTGAAGAGTAAAGACCATACTATTATAATTCACAAAAATGCCTTAACCCACAAATTCAAGTCCACGCCCCCGAATTTATGACTTTTCCATTAACGACTCACTACATTTAGCATATAATTCCCAACAAAAGTTAATCTTCACACACAACAAACAATTAACAAAATCAATACTATCAACCACGAACGAGAAGAAAAGAAACATATCAATCGAGCAACAAAAGCCAGGATCATGGTCATACAATAAAAGAAAGCAAAATAGAGATAACACCTGCCCTACAACCCAAAACGCCAGAGCGATCCCAAAAACAGATAGCACATCAAAACCATTCAATTAAATTCAATCCCAGAAGTCACCGCATGAACCCTAATAGAAAAATCCGTTCCAGAGGAAAAGGATGCACAAACCACATGTGAATAACCAATTAAACTCCAAAAAAACTGTCAGATGCAAGGAAGCCATGAAGGAAACCTAAAAGCTCACACCTTTGAAAGGCAGAGAGAGAGAGAGTTGGGGGGGGGGGGAACAGAACAAATGAATTTCAGAAATAGCGGTTGAGGGTAGGATTGCGAAAGCTTGCACTCTGGATGTTCTACTTTCCTGTCCAGTCCTACACGCTCCACTCATTTCTCTCTCATAGTCATAGGCGCTTTGTCTTTCCGTTCTCACCATATTTTTTTATTTCTACTTTTGTGTTATTTTCTTCTTCTTTTTCTTGAAGATGAAAATGACAAAGTCAACTGGAAATAGTTGTGCGGCTCCAGGGGATGAAGGTGAATCCTTAATCCTGTTCCTAACATGGAAAGTGATTATGTGGTACTGAAATTAATGCGTCCATTTCTTGTTTATTGTTTTTCTTGCATTAGATTCATTCACTGATGGATTGCGTCAATGCTTCAATTTTAAGGTTATGAATATAAATCAGAATTTGAGTATTTTTTAAGTTATCCTAAATTCAATCTCCTGTATTAGCAGGTCCAGAAGGAACTTAAAACTATATCATTATCAACATATAATGCGACGGAGTTAAAAATGATATGGTGGCGGAGGAAATACAGTACTCTATATTTTTAAATATAAAATTTAAAGTAGTTATTATATATTTTTTTCATTCCTATTTATAAAATATTTTTTAAAAATAATTTTTAATTCAAAATATATTACACCTTATAATAATTAAATTATTTTTTAATTTTATCTTTTCTTGATAAACATGAAAGTATTTAATATATTTATATTATTATTTAAAATTGGATAAAAATAAAAGTATATTTCACTCTTTTATAATATAAAAAAATTCTTAATATGTATAAAATGATTGAAAATATTTTACAATAAGAATTAGAGGGTATACTAAAGACTGAAGGGAATATATATATGTATAAAGAATATAAAACTTTTAAAATTTTAAAATAGTTAACATTATAAATAACACACACTTGCCACTTTATTTTCCGCCTATTTTTCAACTTCTTTTGGTAAAGTGAGAGTAAAGTATACTCCTTCTATTAGAAAATATAAGATATTTTTAATCAAATCTCACCCTCTAATAAAATAGTTACCTATTTTTAAACTAACTCTATCATTTCATATTTATCTCTATTAACGACTCAATAATAAATATAAAATTATTATCAATAGGAGTACTTTTGAAAAAAAAGACAATGATTATACCTCGAAAGATTAAAAATGTCTTACATTTTTTAACGAAGGAATTATATTTTTCTTTTATTCATGAATTCCACAAAATATATTATGTCATGGTAACCCATTGAATGTACCGTGAGATTGGTTTTGCTTGTTCCTCTGTAATCTTCAATAATCTTTCGGAGACGAGACAGTGATAACTGATGAGAAGGTAGTTTAGTTCAAAATGATTTAAGTTGGGACAGCACAGCAGATTATAATATTTTAAGTACCCATTATTGTTGGTTAGTGGCCATCCTTGAAAAGAGCTTAAGGTGATTCTCCATTTCAATAAATTGATATACTTGTTTTACCTACTTCAATCTACCAAATTTATAAACACTTTCCGTTTTTATAATTTCTTCTTCACCTTAATATTAGTACGTTTAGAAAATGTCATGGACACTCCAAATTGAAATAAATTTTCTAGACTTTTCGGAGATGGCCTAATAACAAGGATGAAGGGGGATTAAAGTCATAAAGACTATAATGAATAACAAGTAAACAAATAAATAATGGTGATATTATGAATATATAATAAAATAAATAAAGTGAAATTTCAACATAACATGCAACTACACCCACTAAAATAAGTTCTGGTAATTTCTTTAAAAAAAATTAACGATGAAATATGTTATAATTGAATAAACACCCAAATATTACTATATTTAATCACAAGGCAGATTTAGTTCGGCCCGAAAAAAGTACAGGTTTGAATTTGATTTGTACACAAGAAAAGAAAGGAGGAACTGACCCAAAATTGAGCTAAAGTCCAGCTTGGTTCCTTGTCCATCTTATTGAACCCAGACGTTACGAATTAAAAGCTAATAGGCCCAGCCCAAACCATAAAATTTAAAAGGGAAAATTAACCATGTGGAAAAGCAAATCATCATTTCGATTCATTAATGTGTTGTATAGAAAAAAAAAAAAAAAGATTCATTAATGTGCGTATGAATGTGCTTAAGCCACGTAACTCGATTCAGATTCATTCTCATGAGTCCTCAACACCATTCATAACTAGTGGCTAAATTACACATTGACTTTCCCGAACTTTAATGCAAATTATTATGTGGCAAAAAATAATACGTGGCTTTTAAGTTTCTAATTTTAAAATGGTCTTAAAAAATTATGAAAATGGTTCACGATTTAGTAACAGGATCGAATATAATTATTTTAATATTTTTAAATAATATATGCATGTATCACAAAATAAATTAATATAAAATCATAAAAATTAATATTTAAATTAAGAAAATCATTTAGGAAACTAAGAAAGTGTATAAATTATTTATAAATTTCTCTGTTAATTTTTTATAAAAATAATATGGTGGTAGATTTGGTTTCACTCGCCTCATTTTTTTAACCATCGATAGCATTTAATAAGATTTTTTTTCCTGCCAAAAACAACATTTAATGATATTAATTAATGTGAATTTGTTCAAGAAATGGACAAATATTTTATTTCCCTCCCATTTCAAGCACTTCCCACTGCTCTTTTGCATTTTTTGCTCCTTTTTATTAATATAATAATTTCATAAGAGGAGATGGTTTTAATACTCCTGCTATTCCTTTAAAAAAAAATTAGATAGACTTGTGAGTATCACAGTTTGTCCAATAAAAATATTCTAAGTAATTTAAATAAGATTTATATATAATATCATTTAAATGTTATGTTTTATTAGACAGAGTGCAAATAACATGATACACTCGATTTATTTAAATATTTTTTTCTTTAATATCATGATAATACTATAGTATTATAATACAATAATTGAATGGGATGCCTCGCATGTGAAGAGAGAATATGCCAATAGCCTTAAAGGTATGTTTAGTTTAAAGGGAGGCAAGGGAAAAATTTTTAATGGAGGGGAGGGGAGGGAGAGAGATTTTAATAAACTTTTTGTTTAGTTTAGGATGAGGGGAAATGAGAATCAATAATAAATTAAACAATTTTATGCTAATCAATTTTAAGTTCATTTTTATTTTTTATTTAATTTATTATTAAAAATAGTTATATTATATTTTAGTAACTTTATTATTTTAAGGATATGAACTTATATTAATAACATTTTTAAAGAATAAATACATTAATATTATATTTTATCAATGTATCTATTAAAAAATATTAAAGTTTTAGACAATAAAAATTGTATATTAATTTTTGTAAAATAATAAAATTTATTTAATTATAAAAGAGAGAGGGGAAGGTAATGCATAATTTTTAAATATTAAATATAGTTTAAAATTTTTAAATAAATAATTTAATTATAATTTTCTTCCTCTTCTCCTCTTTAAAAACCCTTAAATTGGAGAGGGGATTTCTTTCCTTCTCCTTTAATTTTTTAATCAAACAAGGGACTTCTCTTTTCTTTCTTTCCTTTCTTTTATTAATATTAATCAAATAGGGGAAGGGGAGCAACTTCCCTTCACTTACCTTCCACACCAAAAACCTCATATTAATCATAGCCTAACTCTCTTCCCCTCCTCTAATCCTTCTCTTTCCCACTTTCTTTTGCGACCGTGGCTTTGTTTCTTTGCTGAGAGAATATGAAAGAGTGTTTTTATAGAGTAAAGGGGTAAAAATACCCACAAAATGATTAGCTAGAGGCACCTAATATCTTAAAGTGAAGAGAAGGGCAAAAATATCTATAATGTCATATGAGTGGGTGTAAAAGTAATCAAATCGTTAACTTTGACTTAATGCCGTTAACTTTTTGCTGATGTGGATTAATAATGGGGCAAAAATATTCACGAAGTCATCAATCGAGAGTAAAAATATCTACAAAATTGTCGATTATGAGCAAAAACGCCCATAACAAATTCAGAGTTAATGCAAAAGTGATCAATCCATCAAATTTTTTAAATATTGACTGTTTAGCTGACACCTAAGCAGAATTTGACCATTTTTGCATTGATATGGATAAAAAATATTCTTAAATGCAATTTTCTGGAGGTTAATTGATTATTGTTTGAATATCATGTGAGAAAATATAATTTTGATTGGATATCAAATTAAATCAATTGTTTCTTTGCAAGAGTGGTAAAAACCATTTGAAAATTTTGATCTTATCATGAAAAAAAATTGCTTAAGGTTGTGCAATGTTCTTAAAGTAAGGTGACGTAGGAGGTGTACTCAATCTTAATCTTTGATTGTGTACAACTTATTTTATTATGTTGAATCTTAAGTTTTATAGATAAGAAAAATAAGTGGAGAGAAAAAAAAGAAAAGAGACAAGATACATGGTAATAAAAAGAAATTATGTAGCATAAATTTTGACGGATTGATCATTATTGTATCTACTAAAGTAATATTATGAGTACTCATATGATGATTAATCAACATCCACAAAAATTTATATGGGAATATTTTTGTCTATATTAACAAAAAAATAGTCAATTTTGACTTAAATGTCAACTAAACGGTTAACATTTAAGGGATTTGATGAATTGATTACTTTTGTACCAACTTTGAAAACGTTACGGGTATTTTTGCTCTTGGTTAATGATTTCATGGATATTTTTTTTCCTTTATTAGTTCACGTCAACAAAACTGATATGTAGCATGCATAGTCAGCATTTAATGGCTAAAATTAATGGCGTTAGATCAAAGTTAACGATTTGATCACTTTTACACCCATTCTGTAACGTTATGAGTATTTTTATCTTTTTTCTCATTTTAGGATATTAGATGCCCTGAGCTGATTATTTTGTATGTATTTTTATCCTTTATCCTTCTTTATATCAGATTTAGACAATTTCATGACAAATCAAGTAATTTTGTGACGGGAAAAACACATTTAAGGAGGTAGTTTTAATTTTGCTAAAAAAAAAAGGAGGTAGTTTTAATGTAAAATATATTCTTTTCTTGATTTTTAATAAATATATTTCATTCTTCATCTCCATTTGTTCTCTGGCTCTTCTATCGGCTTCCCTCCCCCTCTCTTTCTAGATCTGGTCACTTGAACCGCTTGAACCACCATCGGACCGGACTAGTGGCCGGTTCCCGGTGTCCAGGCTGAATATTAAAACCTGGTGACTTACATTCATAATTACGATGCTTCAAACTTCAAAGATTCTCCAAAATTCTTTTGAAGGATATTTATGTTCGAGACCAGTCCTTCTGTTACATTATATACGACCGAGTTTCACATAGGTTCTCGATATTTTCTTCTTCTTGCTGATAAGTCTAACACGACACCATTTTGCATTTCGTATGTTTAAAAACCCATGGCATGAAACTTCTCTCTTTGCTTGAGTCCTCAACTTATGATCTTCATAGAATCAGATTCTTCCCGCCAAATCTCCATTTCAAACCAAGCCCTTTTTTAGTAATCTTCACTCAAAACTACAGAAATTCTTCATATCAGTTCCATCCATTGATGCAAATCAATGCATCTCCCTCCGTTAGTAGGTGCAGAGCTTCAATGCCAGTTCCCGATCAAACCCAGTTTCGGGATTTCAAGACAGTGCTTTTCCTTTGCTTTAGCACTCTTCAAATCTGTGCCAGGATGGGATTTCTTTCTGAACGCAAACAAATACACGCGCATCTGTTCAAGTTTGGATTATATAATGTGCTTTCCTTGCAAAATCAGGTCTTGCATGCGTATTTCAAGTGTATGGAAAGTTCAGACGCGGAGAAGGTGTTTGAGGAATTGCCCGTGAGAAATGTAGTATGTTGGAACATTTTGATTCGTGGTATTTTTGACTGTGGTGTTTGCCATGGCTTGAATCCATGCTTGGTGTTTTCTTATTTTAAAAGGATGATGATGGAAGCGGCTGCTCCTGATTATATCACATTTAACAGTATGATTGGCTTTTGCGTTCAGTTGAATGATATTGACATGGGCACACAATTGCACTGTTTCACGTTGAAACTGGGATTTGATCTGGATTGCTTTGTGGGCAGTGCTCTTGTTGATTTATATGCAAAATGTGGCTTAGTAGATAATGCAAGATTGGTTTTTAGTTGTGTTGGGTTTAGAGATTTGGTTATGTGGAATGTGATGATCTCATGCTACGCCTTGAATTATTTACCTCAGGAGGCATGTGCCATTTTCAACTTGATGAGATTGGAAGGAGTAAAAGGGGACGGGTTCACATATAGTAGTTCACATATAGTATAAGTTCATGCGTTGCTTCTGAATGTTATGATTTTGGAAGGCAGATTCACAGTCTTATCCTTAAACAGTCATTTGATTCTGATGTTTTAGTGGCCACTGCTCTGATGAACATCTATGCAAAACATGAAAACATAACCGATGCACTACTGGTTTTCGACAAGATGGCAATTCGAAATGTGGTGTCTTGGAACACCTTAATTGTTGAGTGTGGAAAGCATGGGCATGGAAATGAGGTCATGAAGCTTCTTAGAAACATGCTACGTGAAGAAACTCACCCTGATGACTTGACTCTTTCCAGCACCATTAGTTCATGTGGGTGTGCTTCAGCCATTACTGAAACCAAGCAAGCTCATGCTCTTTCAATCAAATCAGGACTTGAAGAGTCTATATCTGTTGGCAATTCTTTGTTAACTGCATACTCCAAGTGCGGCATTATTGCTTGTGCATATACATGTTTCAGCTCAATCATACAACCTGATCTTATCTCATGGACTTCAATGATAAATGCATACGCATTTCATGGTCTTGCCAAAAAAGCTAATGAGACATTCGGGAAGATGTTATCTTGTGGGATAAAACCAGACAAAATATCTTTTCTTGGTGTTCTCGCTGCTTGTGCTCATTCTGGGCTTGTAATCAAGGGCCTTCATTACTTTAAAGTAATGACCGAGGTGTACCAGATCGAGCCTGAAACAGAGCACTATGCCTGCATAGTGGACCTTCTTGGAAGATGTGGGTATATACATGAGGCTTTTGAGTTGTTGAGGTCCATGCCAATAGAACCAGAGGGAAACACATTAGGAGCTTTTATTGGATCTTGCAAAGTACATGAACAGATGGCTCTGGCTAAATGGGCTGCAAAGAAGCTGATGATGATAGAGCCAAAGAAAAGTGCGAACTACACTGTGATGTGTAATATTTATGGTTGTTACAGGCGTTGGGGTGAAGTGGAAAGGTTACGCAGAAAGATGGAGGAAAGGGGCAGCTCAAAGGTCAGAGGTGGTAGCTGGATAGAGATTGGTGATGAGGTAAGTTTCTTTGTGTCTTGTGATAGATCTCAACCCTGAAGCTCTAGAAGTGTATGCTATGTTAATAATGGTTAGTACAATGAAAGAAGATGCCATTTTGGTTGTGTGAAGCTGGGAAAATTGTTAGAATACACCCTTCAACTTCAACTTCAACTTCAACTGATATAATTATATTTCGTAAGACAACTAATTTTAGTTACTTGTAATGGTAAACGATCATTTCAAAAACTATTTCTGAAGCACTTTTTTAATCTTTATTTTGGAGGATCCTAACTCATCAAAAGGTGTCACCTCAAATTGACTTGATTATTTTTTAAAGTAAGATGTAACTAACGGTGACAATGAAGTTAACTTCATTGTAACTTCCACTGCAATTCTGATTTTTTATCATTATATTTTTAAATACAACAATTTTTAATTTCAATAATATCATGAGTTGGAACATTTAGTAATTTATGAGTTCATATTAATTATTAAACCAAACACGCTATTTTATGATGATATCAAATAAACAATTTTATGTTAATAAATGATGTTGAGTCCAGTGAAAAGAAAAGAAGATCAAGAAAATAATGAAGAAAGTTAGTGTAGGTGACCTTTTAATGAGCAATATATGTAAAGCGATGGCTGTTAATACAAAAGGAGGGAGTAATTGAGGGGGTTTGCTTAATTTTTAATGCTCTGAAAGAATAAGCAGACATTAATGGCTTTTGTTGGGGTTGGGGGACTGTGTGTCTTGTTGAAGTTTCCCTGCAGCAACTTTTACTCCCTAAGTATCACCATTTCGGTCCTTGAGTGTTTCCCACGCTAATTTGCCTTCAACCAATGAAATAACAAACGACGCGGTACACTCCTATCGACACGCGCCCATGTGCGCGTGTGGGTATACAGTTTGATTTCTTGCTTTGTTACTCTCAAAATACATTTTTTCTGGGGATTTTGCTTTCAACTTCCGAGAGCGAAGCCAAAATATTATTCAATCAAAGCTGAAATACTTTTTATTCAACCGAGTTGTTGTCAATAATTTCTTTTGCTTGCAATTTCGTTTTTACAAAATTAAATACAGATCTATGGCTTTATGCATTATGTAATATTTTCTAAAAAGTCACTGATGTCATCACCGTCTCGTTATGTTAGTTTTCTGAATTTTGTGTGAAATGTTTTTTTTTAAATCTTCCTTTCTTGTAAATCCCATCCAAATTAATAATCCTTTATTTAATATTATAAGAGCTACAGTTAAAAAAGAAATATTCTGACATAATAATCCTTTATTAGTTGAGTGTCGTGCACCCCTGTCTGGGTTTGGGGCTTGGGTCACTTTTTCTGCTGGGTTTGGTTTTTTATAATTGTTGTTTTGCCTTTTAAAATACAAGTTAGTGAAAAATAAATAAATATTGGCATAGTTACATTAAATTTTAGTAACAAATTTTCCAATCAGGACCTGACCTGGCATGCACACAAATTATTTGGTATATACATTTTTTTATTTTTTATGATTTGCTAGAGATAAGTTTTGTTAATGAAGAATCATGAGAAGTTTTACTTTGTTTAAATAATCTAAACTTTTTTAACAAAGAGCCATTTCATATCTAGACGCTAATTTCATCCAACCTCATCTCTATGTTCTTTTTTAAATTATTTTTCCAATTCTTCATATGTCCCGGGCATCCAGGTTGATGATATTTTCTAACAAGTAAATATATTTTTATAGACTAAAAATAAAAACCCACCTGACGAAATGGAGGGGAAACAATTTTGCTGGATATAGACTAACTAATACATTCTATATTTATACTTTAGCTAAATTACACACAACTTTTCTAAATTTTAAAATTTAAACCATATATAAATAATCCTTAATCTTTAAAACTTAATAGTAAACTTCATTGAATTTTTAAGTTTATGCAAATAACCTCTAACTATCAATTATATATCTTCTTAAATTTTATTTTTGTGTGTATTTAAACCCTCAAACTTTGATTGATGTATGAATAACTCTTATAAAATTTATGTTATGTGTTAATAATTAATGTATAAAATTAATCATATCGAGTTATCTGTATAAATATAAGAGTTGAGGGAATTTTTTGTAAAGTTTTAAATGTTAAGGAAATTATGTGTATATAGTTTAAAGTGTAGGAAAATAATTTATAATTTAGCCTTATACTTTAATGACATGACAATACAAATGGCAACACTTTAATTTTTAATTTTTATGGACATAATAGACAAGATCAAGGCTGCAAGTAACGCCTCTGCATTATAAAAAAAATTCATTTGTTAGTTATGTTTATTATATTTTTTAAATCAGGCTTTCATTAAATTACAACTTCTGTTCTGACTTGGTATGCGTCCCAATCAGGA
Organism: Prosopis cineraria; assembly: GCF_029017545.1. Lineage (NCBI taxonomy): Eukaryota > Viridiplantae > Streptophyta > Magnoliopsida > Fabales > Fabaceae > Prosopis > Prosopis cineraria. The sequence goes on from NW_026555344.1 coordinate 1,297,094, forward strand.
TAGCAATTTTTTTTTTTTTTGTGGAAAAAAAAACGGAGTATGTGGCACAGGAGGATAGATACATTGCATATGCGGTATTCCATTGGGTTCTCTTTATAAAAAAATAAATAATAGTTTGAAATAGGTCAAGTAATAAAATTAATATCAATAAAAATCAGAATTTTTCTCTACATAACTTTTATCAATTGCTTGACAAGAGAAGCTGCCAAGCTGGTAACTGTGTATTTATGAACACTAAATTACTAATTCAATTATGACGACTCGATGAAGAGAAAAGGAAAATTTTTAACAAATACAAGGGATTTATATTAAGGGAAAAACAAACTTATTTATTATAAGGAGACCCAGGGATACCATTAAGCTATGCGACTAATTTATATTACTGATTTTCATTTCCAGAAATTCATATTTATAGCGTGGGCTATAAAATTGAAAGATCAGGATCTTCCCAACAAACATGGAAGTTGAAAAATTGTTATCTCTCTTTTATTTCATGAAATATTTTTGGTTTTTAGAGGTGATTTGATGCCTCAAAACATTAAACATTTTGAAGAAAAAGATTTTATTAATAATAATCATTTTAATATTACTTTTCATTATTTCACTACTTAAATAATTTTCACCCCCTCATATCGGATATTTTTAAAAATTTATAAAAATTAAAATTATAAAATATTTAATAAGCTTTATTAGTATGTATAATTTTATAAAAAATTTTTATAAATTAGGATGAAGAGTATATTAATCTCTTCTGATTTATTTATAAGGTAAAATAATATATATTTTGATTTTATTTATAAAATACCTCTCTAATTCTTATGTTTATTTTTATATTTTTTCCTATTAAATATTAAAAAAATTATTAACGTTGAGTATTTTATTTTTAAAATATATATACCTATTTAATAAAGATAAATTTAAAAACTTATTACAGATTTAAATGTAGCTAGTAAAATTTAATATTTTTTTGGATTTTAATAAAACATGAGAAAGAATATGAATGAACAAATCTTAAATAAATGTTTTTGACTGAAATTGCGTCCGCCATCTTATAGCCTCCCACTAGCATTGGGCAAATGAGTTACGGATCAACTCAAGTTAGCTTGTAAATGCTAGAATTTTTGTGGTTGGGTTGGACTAATCCGTTAAATAAAATGGATTAAAAAACTCAATTCAATTTATTTTTTAACAGGTTAGCCAACTCGCAGGCTGGCCAGTAAAAAATTATCAATTTTTTTTAACAATTTAAAATTTATATAATATAAAAATATATCTGTATTTCATATTTTAAAGTAAATTAACAATTAAAGAATTTGTACATAAATAAAATAAGCATAGAATTCAATTAAGAAAATTTATTTTGCTGGATCTTCTCACTTAGGTGTGTTATCTTTCTCAATAAAAAAAATTAAATATAAATTATATTATTTTTTTAATAAATTTATGTTTATGATTTTAATCAATAGATATTATGAGATTAATAAATAATACATATTCAAAATATTTTCATAATAAATTATTGATTTACAAATTATAACAAAAATTTTATTTACAAATTGTAAAAAAAATTTACACTATATTTTAAATATAAAGAATATATTTAGGAATTATAAATTATATATTTAAAAAATATTATTATTATTGTAGATTTATAAAAAGATATAATATAATTAAAAAATAAAAAATTATTTTTTAAAAAATATGTTAACTTGCAAGCTAATTTGTTTTAACTTGTTTGTTTTATGGATTGAGCTAATCCAACCTAATTCAACCTTTTTAAAGAATGAATTAATTTATTCAACTCAATCCGTTAAATTTTACAAGTTAAACGAACTAGCCACAATCCAACTCATTTGCTCGGCTTTACCTCTCGCTACTGCCATGGTCAAATGTAACATACCTGCGGGGGTAGGTCCCCCAACTTTAACATTAGAATAAATAAATAATGAACTTTATTGTTTTAATTACATTTCTCTACGTTCAAGTAAAATATTCTAAATATCTGCGGAATGATATAATACCTCAATTCTTCAATTCGAGAATATACATTTTTAACTTAAAATTTTAATTTTAAAAAAGCAATTTATAATAGTTTCATCAAAGAATAGTTTAAATATAATATTTCAACTAATTAAACAGATTTGCGCAGGAATTTATATATTTATGGTAAGAAGTTGTCAAAAATAGTTATTTGCTTGTATGATCTTAATTTTTGTTGAAAAGTAAATTATACTTAGTTTTAAATAAATAAAATTCACATTTTGATTTCGTAAGAGTTGGGAGAGGAAAGTCGCTGCCACGGCCATTATTGTTAAATATTAAATATTAAGAGAACGTTGGCAGTTGAATGATTATGAAGGCCGGAACTCTTAGGACCAGCTATTGCTTCCCCGCCACTTAAATGAAAAGTCCAATTTCCCATTCTCGTCGCCGGAGCTCCGGCTCCGGCTACCGCACGCCAGACCACCGCCACGGCTACTCCTCCAGCTATGATTCCTCCGGGGTTGGTACCACCATCGTCAGGTCAAACGCCTCCCGGAACCCTGTCGCGGCTGCCGCCAGATCAGTGGCTGCCGTTTTTGTTGCTTGCTTCACCCCGCCAGACGAGAGTAACTCCAAGAGCTTCGTCGATGACCGGGAGTTCAAAGCTTCCTCCTCCTCCTCCTCCGGTAGTCTCCTTTTCTCAGTTTGCGCTGTACAATACGGGGGGGAAGAGAGCATTCTATTTGGGTGGTGTTGGTGGGAACGTGTTGTGGTTCTCTGTGTGTTTTGGTTCTGAACTTTGAATCTTCTTTCTTAGTTTGAGGTTTCCATTTGAAGCTGTGTATACTGTTTGGCTGATGAGAAAACTGTAGAAATGTGTAGACTGGCTGATCGTGTTGAAATATTTTGTGGGTATGATGATCAACTAAGCATACCTGACGTAGTAAATCTTACGAGTCCCTCCTTAATAGGGTTCCTACTTGAGTGAATAATTTCTTCGATTCATAATCCTGGCTTGGTTATATCTTTGGTTGGTGAGCAAAATCTTGAGGTCATTATAATCAGATAATGAATTACTGCCTCAAGTATGAACAATACTCTGAACTCATCCCTTGCAACCCTCTTTTGTCCCTGCTAGTGTTTTTGCACAAGCTGAGAGAGGCATTCTGACTTAATGGGAGGGTGTGACAGTGCCCTCCTCGATTACTTTCACAAATTTGGCAGAACATCCAATGCAATTGCATAGCTTAGTATTTGAGTAGCAGATTTTCAAAACGGGAAGGATGATTATTTCAGAATAACTAATTGTGTTTGTTTCTTAGTTGTATCCAATTATTCGCACGGTTCAAATGGACGAATCAGTTCCAGTTCATACAAGTCAACTCAGAGAAAAGAGCCTAGATCTCTGAATTTCACCATGGAGGATATCTTGCAAGCCACAAGAAACTTCTCCGCTGCTTACAAGGTCGGCCAAGGTGGTTTTGGTACAGTGTACATGGCAAATCTCCGGGATGGAAATGTTGTTGCAGTAAAGCGTGCCAAGAAGGTTGTTCTTATTCAACATTTCTCTGCTTGGTTGTGTCACTATTTTGAGTTTCGTAGTTATTGGTGAAAGTTCTTAATTAATTACCTTGCTTTGCAGAGTTTATATGAGAAACATTTGGGTTTTGAGTTCCAAAGTGAGATCCAAACATTATCACGGGTTGAACATTTGAATTTGGTGAAGTTCTATGGATATTTGGAGCAAGGAGGTGAAAGAATTATCGTTGTGGAGTACGTCCCAAATGGAACCCTTAGAGAACATTTAGATTGTGAGTTTCTTTTACTCCCCCCTCAGTGAAGGTTTTACTTATTCTCTTCGTGATTTTGTTTTGTCCTTGCCCCACTTGCAAGAACTTTAAACTGTATTTGTAACTTGGTCAAAGGAATATCGCAGGCATTCGCGGGAGCATTTTGGACCTTGCTTCTCGACTAGACATTGCGATTGATGTGGCTCATGCTATCACCTATCTTCATATGTATATAGGTATATATAAACTCATTGCCTTCGAGACCATATCACCGGAACGATCATTTTAGTCATGAAAAAGGGCCAAGTTCTTTGATCCTGGGGGTACTCCGAAAGATCTTACCGGCATTGCATTTCTGTATTTCCTTTGCAGATCATCCTATTATTCATAGAGACATCAAATCTTCCAACATCCTTCTTACTGAAAATTTGCGAGCTAAGGTAGCTGATTTTGGTTTTGCTAGACAGGCCCCTGACAGTGATTCTGGTGTGACCCATGTATCCACCCAAGTTAGAGGAACTGCTGGCTACTTGGATCCTGAATACCTCAGAACCTATCAACTAACTGAGAAGAGTGACGTTTATTCATTTGGCGTCTTACTTGTTGAACTTGTCTCAGGTAGACGTCCCATTGAACCAAAATTTGAACTGAAGGAGAGAATCACGGCAAAATGGGTGCGTTTCCCTTTTCCTTACCGATGTTTAATCATGCTCAGAATAATCAACATTTTGAAGTTTGGCGCCTCATTTCCAAGATATATGTTATTGTGATTAGTAGAGGGTGTGATAGTTCGTTACTTTAATCTGACATGGTTTCGCATTAGTGCAGGCTATGAAGAAATTTGTTGAGGGTGATGCCATATCGGTCTTGGACCCAAAACTAGATCACACTGCTGCAAATAACCTGGCACTTGAGAAGATACTTGAACTAGCCTTGCAGTGTTTGGCGCCTCGTAGACAAAGCAGACCTAGTATGAAGAGATGTGCCGAGATCCTTTGGACCATCCGCAAGGATTACAGGGAGCTATCAACTTCAGATTTTTGTTCATTTTCCTCTACTTCCCAGAGGAGCGCGTCAATAAAAGAGTGAGAAACGCAAAAAGATTTCTTTGAAGGATAAATAATATGCATTCATCAAAGAACCTGAGGTCTATATATTGATCTCTATTCCTTGAAATTAATATGCACAAATTGTTCCTTACGAGTAACAAACTCATCACTAGTTAGTTCTTTTGATGTCACTGAATCTCTTGGCGAAAGATTCATATGCAGTTTGTTGTTTTACGAGGATTAACGTGTGCTGTTACAGACCAGAGCTAGATGGATGTAATAATTCAGCGATCGAATAGTTGTTTTAGAATTAAGGATCATCAAGAAATTTGAGTGTGTGGATGGGTGGAAGTTGATGTGCTGGTAATACAGTGGAACTTGTAGATAGAATTTTGGCTTGTGTAAAGGAACTTGGTAGCTTTTGCTCCAGAAAGACCAGTCCTGTGCATTCTGTGATTTTTTTTTTTTTTTTTTAGCATGGAACTAAGAGAGCTTTGCGAGGAGGAAAACTCTGATGTAACAGTTGGGCACCTATCTCATAGATCTGCTAATATTGGATGTAGTTATCTATAAATTAGTTTGGGTTAAGGTGCATTTTTTCCTCTGTATTTTCCTTTGAACAGTGCTAGGTATCCTGTAATAATAAGTGTGGTATTTTTTCCTCTTAAACTAAACCGGGGATTTTTGTTCCTCAAAATGGTTTAAGGGGAACAATTCCTCACTTATTAGCAGAGTGTTTAGCGTTCTTCAAAGAAAAGTTCAGAGGAAAAAAATAAAAGCATTTTAACTTCAACTAATTAGTTTTATACAATTTGATTTCCATTCTTGAGAACTAATTCGCATGATGGTTTAGAACCACATTTCCAATCATGGGTTTGCCTTGTGGCAAAACGTGACTTGGGCTGGAATCAAATATGTCCCCAAATGCACTTTTAGTTGACTGAGTAGAAGTACCAGAAACATACATCATCCATAGGGACATGATAGCTACAACTAAACTAAGTGGTTGTTGACAAACTAGACTAGTTCCTATTTTAACGTTGGATTCAATTAACTAACCAATATGTCAATTTGTTGCACTCTCGAAAGATGTCGCTAATTTCATTAACGGATCTTTTCTTGAAGCATCTTCAATTTAGGTGCTCAGGTGATGCCAGAGGGAGATTGCTAAATCTTTACTACTAAGATTAATTGCAGTTTGAGGATTTACTTCAACCTGGAGTTTCTTAGGACCTGTTTGATGGAATAGTTTTCTATTCTTCAGAACAAAAGAACAAAAAAACCTGTTTGATAACGTGTTTTTAAAATATATTTTAGAGAACAAAAAAATAAAATATTATTTTGAAAAACAGAAAAATAAAAATAACTTTCAGGTGTTCTGGGATTATTGTTCTGAAAAATAAGGAAGAATGAGAAAAATATTTATTTTTATTATTTTTTTATTCTCAAAACATGTTTTACAAAACACTAGTTTTCAAAATAATAAAATAAAAACAATTTCAAACAACCCCTTAATTTCAAATTTCTTTGGAACACGTTCATGAATATGCTCGTCCGATCGGATTATTTGAGCTAACCAAAACGGGGAGACCACTTGATTCGGAGTACATATAGCGTTGTTTACTTTTTTTCCCTGGTCCATGGCTGTACAGTGGATGTGGATCGATACTAGTTTCATTTTATATTTAACTTTCACACAAACACTAAAAATATAAAATGCTGTATTACAAATTTATTTCACCGATAATGGTTAGGTCAAGTAGAATGGACTATGAGTTTGAGAATTCAAATCTTAATAATATATATAGTAAAAGCTACACTATAATGCTCAAGTCTGGCTTCATAATACCCAATATCAAATAGTTATTTCAAGTAATTTTCCCTCAACGGTTCTTGGGAAAGGTCTAGCCCTTGACTAAAACGCAGTCTTATTCACAATACTGTGTATTTATTAATTGAGAGGATATAAAATTTGAATGTTAAATGTAAGTTGCCTCCATTTGGTAAAAGGAAAAAGTATCATGTCAATAAAACTGAGTTGAAAAGAATGTATATGAGTGAAAAAGATACATAATTTAATGCTCTAAAACTTTGAGATAAGATATAGTGCTATGCCTATTTAGATGTATCCTTTTAAATAACAAAATAGTTATTTTGTCACCTATAGATCTTGTTTCTATTTTTATCTACCTCTTGACTTAAGCAATATTGATTGTGAATAAAATTTTCATATAATACTTCAAAAAAGATATAAATGTTATGAAAAAGGAGATAGAGAAATTGTGAATACAGCAGTCCATTGCAAAATTGATGCGTTTAGAATTTAATTACATTGTCTTTTTAAATGAAATGTTAGCTTAATTTTTTAAAAAAAATAAATATTCAAATATCATCCAGACACACCGGTTGCTGATGCCTTATTGGATTGAATCTCAAGGCACACTTATCTTTTGTCTAGATGCATCATACGATCTATATATAGGTTAAAGTACATATTTAGTCTTTTAATTTTACATGATGTTTCATTTTAATCATTTAACTTTATAAAGTGTAATTTTAGTCATTTAATCCTAATATTTTTGGTTTCATCTCAACAAATTTTTACATTAAATTTTTAAATATTAACAAAATATTATCAAATGTTAACATATTAAATTTAAGTTTTTCAAAATAACAATGATTGACATAAAAAAAATCATTTAAAATAAATAGCATTATGATTAAAGACTAAAAAGATATTTTATAAAATTAAAAAATTAAATTAAAACTTCATATAAAGTTAAAAATTTAAATATACTTTAACTTAATGATGTGTTAAAGTATAAATTTAATCCTAACTTTTTTAAAAAACACAATTGACATCCTACAACTTAAAAAGTGCAATGTCAAGCCACATTTAAAAAATAGGGACAATGTCAACAATGTTAATTTTTTCCGATAGTTCCCACATACAAATGTTGCATATGCCTGATAACTTTTGACCAGTGCCACATAGATCTTCTTCCTCCTTAATTTGACTTCACATCAGGCAAATAAAAAGACAGTCTTGTTGGATTTTAATGGCGATAGCCGCGATCCTGTTTTCCACCCTCTACTTTTTGTTAATGATCTAAGTTAGGCTGGATTCTTTCTTTTTGCAACTTTTTTCCTCTCGTCGGTGTATCATATATCTGGTCAGGAGCAGCCTCTCACTTTTGGGCGAGAAGCACCAAAGGTTCTCTGCCTGCAAGACATGCTTTCTTCCTCCTCCCACCCACTCGCAAAAGCCATACTCCCTTGGATTTGAAACACTTGAGGCATGCACCCTGACCGTGGTAGCAAAAACAATCCATAGCATTTGAGATTAATATACCCAGACAAAGCCAGATTAATCCAAATCATTCGAATCAAGAATGAAAAAAAAAAAAACCAGTCACGTCTAGGTAAACAAAGTGATAGGGACAAATAATTCCAAGCACTCAATTTCTAGTCCTATAGAGAATATTCAAGATTCAGAAAGAAGTTTGTCATAAGCCCAAGTTTAAAAGGAGAGTCCATCCATAAAGATCAGCTTCTTGGGTAAAAGAGCTCTTCAAACTTATAAATCTTGTAATATCCAAATAAATGAGACCTTAGTAAAATTTGAGAATTCAAGTTGATTAGAGGTCTTAGTGTCCTTTAGGATAGGGTGTTAACCCCAAGTTTGGAGGCTGAATGAGAGTGGAAGGACCTTAATTAAGTGGGACTGAACTGTGACATTTGCCTAGGCGAGTGGGTTAGCTCATTGGAGTGAGAAGTGTAAAACTCACCAAGGCGGGTGGGATGTCTTGCCGAGGCAAGTAGTGCGTTTCAAGAAAATTATAAATAGACATCTCAGTTGAAAACTAAAATCAAAAATCACTTTCAAATACTTTAGAGGTGTGGTTTGAGTCCTCTCTACTAGGGTTAGCCTCCGATGACCTAAGGAGCCTTGATTGAGTTAGATTTCACCAAGGTAAGTCATCTAAGATCAATCTACACCTTCTAGATCTCTATTCTATAGATCTAACGAATGAGATCTTGCCTTGGGCTCAAATCTCATATTTGAATTCTTAGAGTTTATCTGTCAGAGTCTTAAAAAGAGTTCTAACTGATTCAATTATTTATATAAAACCCATCTATAGTGTAAGTCCATCCTCCTAGAAACTATCTGGATTTGAGTACAATAAAACTTATGAGTGAGAGATTGAACCTTTAATCTTTCAAACATTTGAGATAGCTGGGGATTTAAATTAATATATATTATAGTCTGTAACACTACCTGGAAGATTATTTATGCCATTCCACTTACTAAAATTTTGGGTTCCATTTGAGTTTTGAAATCTGAATGTGACATGTTGATTCTGTGAGATGCTATGAAAATAATTTGAGTATGTATAGTATGTTTATGTGTTATCTAAAGTATAAATAATTAATGGTATACATGATGAAATGTTGTACCTTGTAAATTGGACTATGTATGTGAACTCTGAAAAAAAAAACTACTTTGAAATATCTGCATATATAAATTTGATGATCTGAATACATGAATAACGATGGGAGTTCACCTGTAAGGGGAAATATGAATATTATAAAAATCCATGGTCTGCCTACTAACGTCACCTCTCAGTAGTGAATTATATGAATATATGTTCGTGCATGTGTGCGCTTAGTTTTAGTACTCAAATTGGCAATGTTGGTCGGGCACTTACTCAGGTTCACTGCTTGGATGGGCAATATCGATCAAGCATATCATGACGCCCTGAAGGTTGAGTAAGGCGAATCATGGTCTAAACTGAAATGAGAAAGCCTTTGGCTGAGCAAAACCTCTTAATTTAGAGAATGGAAATGGCATAATGATGTGGACTTGAGCTACAGTGAGTTGCGCATGAGTTTAGTCAGAGGTGATAAGGAAGTTATAAGGAAGATTTGAGCATGCATCATCTAAGACATGTTTTCTTATGAATCATCATGGAATTAATTAACTAATATAAAATCTAAAATATATCTTGTTAGTGGTTTAAGCTGAATGTGATGACTATATGAGTTGTATGTTACCACTATTTTACACGTTAATCTAAATATGTTAATTATTGAAATTTTGTATGAAATCTTATCCCATTACTTTCACTATTTCTAGAAGATGATAAGGGCAAGGATAAAGGTGAAGTCTCGAGAACAAAACACTGGAGCTACAAAGGCTTCTAGTGAACTCTTCCATAATGTATTATTATTATATCTTGCTAATTATAGGGACATAAAGATTTAGGTTTATATTTTGTGTGAATTTCATATTTGGAACATTTGTGGTATTTTGGCCTAAATTGGTTTAAAAGAGGCCTAATATTATGCTTAAGAACTTAAGAACTTGAGCTGGGTTTTGGCTTGTTTATTTGTGATTATTCAATTTAATTTCAAAGAATGTTTGGGGAATATCTATATGAGTGCTTTATGACTTATCAAATCTAATTCTAAATGGGGAATTTATGAATTTCCTGTGAAACATACCAACCTATTGGGTGAGTAAGTCGCTTTTCACTGAGGTGAGTAAATGCTTGTCGAGGTGAGTTAAGCTATAGGTCGAGGTGAGTATGCATGCCGGGGTGAATAATTCTGCAAGCCAAGGTGAGTAAGTAGGAACTTGTCTAGGGAAGTCTTATATATATGAGTTTTATATGTTGAATGCTTTTAAATAGTTGCTAAACTTTATAAAATCTAATTATCTTATTTTAAGAGATGTACAACTTTAAAGCTAGCTTAATCTCCTTAAAAGATTGATGTATGTTATAATTGGGGGATATTGACTGGGGTCATTACAAACCCCATATCACTTGTAAGGTTTCTTAATGTGGGATTCATTACAATGCTATTTCGTCGAGAGCCAACCTTCCTAGTGATTCCATTCTACGACAATTTTACTCTATTAACTACAGATCAGAATCCTCCATAGGTATCCCTTTTTGTAACACCAGTCTATAAATGAAAGCATTAAATGTAATAATCAGATTAATATAAGGTAGAAATGATAAATGCTAAACCCATATATTACATATATTAGCTCAAATCATTAGTAAAGAGCATTATAAGTGAGAGCAAATTCAACAAAATGCATCAAAATGGGACAGAAAATAATGTTAGTCTTAAAAAGCAACTCATAAGTTAAGACGAAATCACACCAAACTTTTATTGGAGCCGATGCTACAACTATCTAACACTGGTAGCTACTCAAGTGTTGTCCATACTACATAAATTTATAATATAATTACTTTCCAACTAGGGTGAATTCCCACCCATTCCAATTCACAATCATGCCATCAATACTAATAAGCTCAATCATGCATATAAATACAATAACACACGCCAACATATTTAATTTCTTACTTGTCACATTCAATTACATAAACATAGGTATATTTCAAAATTCAATTCCCATTATTACTATTATAATATAATCCATTCGAATTTTTCACAATATTCAACAATTCATCTTATATAAACATAAAATGGCATTTTCATATATACTTAATATAATATTTCATGAATTATAAATACTAAAAACATTTAAATAATTATATGAGAAAATTTAGATTTTCAATTACTCTCACCCCTTGAATCACATAAAAGGAGCACCCATTGACACAATTCAATTCCAAGCTCTCAAATGCTCTAAGAGATTTAAGGCTTGTTTGGTTCCTGTTTTCATTTTTTATTTTTAAAAATTATTTTGTAATATAGTTGTTAAAATTATTTTTAAAACAAAAAATCTATTTTTTATGTCAATTGAAAACAATTTTAGAATTACAAAATTAATTGATAGCAATGGTTACAAACAATTAATAGTGGTGATTAATAATAAAAAATAATTAATGTAACTATAATTTTTAATAATCAAATGTGGTGTATTTTAAAAATAAAAAAATAAAATCAAAACAACTTATAAAGTTGTTTCTATTTTAAAAAAAACAAAAAATGATAATAGTTTTTGAAACAACTAAATGAAAAACACTTATCTAAATAAATTTTTAATTTTTTTTATTTTTTAAATAAAAAGTAATTTTTAAAAACAGAAAATAAACAGGCCCTAATAGAGTTTAGTCTATAATTAAGCAACTCACAATTATCAATCCATAACCAAAACACATCATCTTCCTAGCTACTAATTTTAACTCAAAAATTCCAAAATTTAATTTATTAGATAATCTTGCTATCTGATAATTTCATTAGCATTATTAGACCTTTATGAGTCTAGCTAAACTCATTAACCACTAACAAAACCCTCACATTATCCATTTCCAATATAGAGTTTGTTCAAATCAATAAAAAATTAGATAAAATATCCAAATAATTTATAACCACTATTCTAATAACAATAATATACTTCCAAACAACTCATTTCATCTATCTATATCTATATCAGCCAAAACTTTTCCCTATGGTCCAAACAACTAGAAATTCTAAAATAAAGGAAATCTCAAATCTTTCACTGTTAAGAATTTGAAAATAAAGTGAAAAAAATATACTAAAAAAATATTTAATTAAAAAATTTATCAAGTCTTAAAAAGTTTAAAATAATCTTCAAAGTACCATATAATATAAGCTTAGCCTTTAAAATCTCTTCCTCTCAACACCATACTCTGTTTCACCAGCTTTCCTCTTCTCTGCTCGGAACTGCCGATGTGGGAGGGGAACGGTGGAATAAAATATTAATATGGGTGGGTTAACTTTTAAAACTCACATATGGGGGCCATATATATTTGGATTGTGGGTGGGATGTTGCGTAGCCCGTTTCTTCTAATTGCACTACTATAATTTTCCCTTTTCTTCCTTCTTTTTAACTCTATCCAGTGTGTGCGTGTGTGTATTCTTAGACTCTTTAAAATTGTAAAGACTATGAGTTAAGTTTATATTTTTTTTATTTAAATAATTTTTTATAATATTAAGATATTCATAATAATTTATTTTAATTTCACCTAACCTTATTTATTTATTTTAAAAAACTGTCTTAAAATAAAGTCATTAAATTAATTAATATCTAGTTTATTTTATGTGTTAGTTTAAATTTTTGGATTGTATACATGTCATAGTACTTAAAAAACAGTTTAGCTCGGAGAAGCCATTTGAAAACTTCTTTTCTGTCAAACCTGGGGAAGTCCAACTTGACAAGCTCTTTTTTTTTTAAAAAAAAAAAAAAAAAGAGCGGTGGAGGGGGAGCCCCCCTTTCTCTCTCTCTCTCTCGATCTCGACGGAGAGCCAATCTTCTCATGTCCAGGTTGTTCGAATCTTTGATTCAGAGTATCAATCGATTATAAAACCACTTCTTGCAACCTTTTGAGCCTGTGGAATCGATCTCTCGCTTCTACGACAAACTCGCTATTTTTCTTGACATCAGCTTAAAGTCCCTTGAATCTAGTACTCTCAGCCATATACCTCTCAATAACACTATTAATATCATGAATACAAACTCAAAAAGAGAGTCTATCCTAAAAGATGGGCATGTTAGACATGAGAGCTCCTCAAACTTTAGAAAGCTCACATCATTTGTGAGGTTTCTCCAGATGAGACTCATGACAAAGCAGCAGCGCGGACACACGAAAGGTTTTCTGGCCTTCTGCGACTCCGATGAATTGAAAGCAAAAGAAAGGAACGACAAGGAAAGAGTACAGCGATGAGGAAGGTGGCGAAGAAATGGTGGTGAAGACGGAGGGGAAGACATGCGAGAAGCCGAGCAAGTTCTTCTCGGGAGGATGCATTGGGACGACCGCAACAAACAGTGCGACTATCTCTGCAGGAGAGGCGAAGGACTGCTCAGTGGCGCCTGCAAGGGCCTCAAGTGTGTCTGCACCAAATCCTGCTGATCATAACCTCTTCATCATATGGCATGTATGTGTATCATCATACTTAAATAATTCACACACACACACACACACACACACACACACACACAGGTCCGTACATAGTTAACGACGTGTTTGATGAAATAAGCTCTCATTTCGGCTATCTCTGATCTTCTGTGGGGACAGTTGAAATAGGTTGCAGATGCATGAGAATGCTAGCTAGCTTACCCGCTGGCCTTTATATGCTCTCTAGCTCTCACTGTGTAATACAGTTTATATTTTGAAGCCGCCCTTTCTTAATTATGACTTGCTCATTCCATCTCCATATATAAGATGATTTTGATTGAATCTCATATATCAATAAACATTTGTCAATTAGATGACATAAAGCTGCGACAATTTTTTAATTTTACCTTTAATTAATATTATAGTAGTTGGTTGAAAACACGATTAATATCTCATCCAATTTTCAAGGTGAGGACTGAAACAGTCTAGCTAATTACTCAATATTAGTATCAATATATCATTATAAATATATAACGAGATATATTTATAAACAGAACACTGACTAGTTAAACTTAATTACTCAAATTTTATATATAATATAGTCATACATATATTAGCCATATCGATACCAGTTTCTTATAATAAGACCACGTTACGACTTACAACATTTTCCATACATCGACGCGAGGGCTTTAAGGATGAATTTCAAATTTCAATAATAGTATGACTTATTATAGATTTTATCGTGGCACTTTTTCAATGCAGGATGGTACATATATGTAATATTACTCTAAAAAAATGGGGCCGTTGATGAGGACTGATTTAGTGTGCCGAAGTAGATGTCTTAAGCAAAACATTTGGCCTTAAATTTTAATCAAAAGCAACTATATGATCTCATGGATAATTCTAAAAGAAAAAAGGTATCGTTAATTGTAAAGATTATTTATACATGTACACGATTATTGATTGTAAAGATTGATTAAATGAGTAAAAATATAACTCATACCCCAGCAAATTAAAAGCAGGTAGCTAGGGGTTCAAATTCCAAAATGCTAAGGGGCTTTGTTGGTAGATAATATATAAATATCTTTGCAAATTAAACATGCTTGTCTTGGTGGGGGGTTTTTTTTTAAGTAAAACTTATCTTAATTAAACTCATAAATGGCCAAAAAAATAGTATGATTATTAAAAGGATACAGAAGTTGTTATTACATGCAATCGAACTGAGACAGCTGATATTGAAAATGGTTGATGCAAATTAGAAATGTTTAATCATTAAAACTTGAATGATAGATACAATTCAAACCTTTACATTGCAAGTTTCTTTCAGTCAAGCGCCAATTTTAAAATCAAAAGACTTTTGATAACACTAACAAGGAAAAAAAAATAAAGAAATAGAACTCTAACAATACTTGAATATTTTTGCAGAGGTTTTTTTTGTCATAACGGGAACAATTTATGTCTTATTATGAAATTCTCATTTATAAGTCTTTTATTTAGGCCAACATTTATCACATTCTGTTCAATACATCGAACACGTGTCTAATTTAATTTATTTAAAAGGCGCAAATCTAAAATGGGTTAAAGAGGTGCTTCCGAATAGTTTGAAATTAATTTAAACTAACTGGAAGTTCTTCAAGCTAGTCAGCTTAGGGATAGTCCGGGAAAAAATTAAAATAAAATAATTAAAAAGCCAATTTAAGAATTATAAAGAACTTTCTAAAACAAAGTAATGATCAAATGAGTTATCTCAAAAGCAATAATGATTACATGACAAAAACTCTGACCCATAACCTCTTCCCCAACAACTAAACTAAACCCTTCTCAATCATTCTCCTACCTTTGATCATAGAGCCAGTATAGACAAAAATTATTAAATATTAGGAAAGAAAGAAAAAAGAAAGAATGATAGCAGCAAATCTTAAGCACAAAAGAATGTACAAACATATACTGCTTCCTTTGATGTCTTCTCAGGAATTAAATCCTCTAAAGTCTAAACCATCCATTTTACTTACACAGCCTATGTATTCCATAGAAAACTTTTATCCACTACCTCTTGAAAGTGAATCTTGACGAGTCAGAGCATAGTTTCCACTTGCAGGTGATTGATTCTCACTATCAACAATTTTTGCCTTTGAACAAAGGAACAAGAAAGAAGATGCGTATATTGTGATGTGCCACATGCTGTAAACAATGTACAAGACCAAAACATCAAAAGACCGGTAGAAGGGGGAAAAAAACAAGACATGGATTCAGTTCCTCTCAGATTCCTAGGAAATTGACAGCGGCAATTTGAAAATAATACATGAAGGCCTTAAGTCTCATACACAATATGTCTATCTCTCTTTGAAATCGACACGGTCAATTTCTAAAGAATTGAGAGAATTCAAATGAGATAAGTGCACACTGGGAAACAAGTTACCTATGCCAAAACCAATATGTTTGACTAGTTTCAAGCTTCCAGCTTATGCCAGCCATGGACAATGCCACAAAACCAGCCAATAAGAAACCCCATCGGAACCGTCTCAGAAGCGTCTTCATGAGATTATAGAGCCGTTGCTTTATAATTTCCAAGCTGCAGTAGAAATTCATACATTCCTAATGTTAGCAGTGACTAGACACTAAGTAACCTGTCTAGAAGATGCTCCTGAGTTACATCAGCACACAAGGTAACTCTGAAAAGACCTGAAAAGTTGTTTTCCTAAATGGCATTTGAAGCAGTCATGAAGAGATCATTATTTCAAATACCACTTTCCTTTTTCTCTCCTAGGAATATTAACTGTTACAACAGTGAGAGTGTGATGGTTAATCTGTAGTGAATCCCAGGTTTAATGGTGTAAAGATGCAATCAGCCGCATAATGCAATTTCAATCTATACCAACACCATATTATCAGATCAGGGTAAATATTTCTATTATCTGTGCCACCCTTTGTGGCTTTGTGTAACCTAATTTATAGTTACAAAAGTCAATCAATTTCATGTACAAGTCAAAGTTGACGTAATAAGAAGAAAAATAAAGACAAAGTTGACTGCAGAATGAAGGGGAATAATAAAGAAGAAACAATCAAAACATCAGAACAATACAAGAATGACTCTTCCGTCAACTTTGGTCTATGCATGCCATTATTAATTAAGTAGAGGAAACTAGTGTCCAGAAAAGGAAAAAATAATAAGGAGAGATAGCTCACCTGTTAATGGAATTTAATGAAAACCCAATTGAGAAGGAAAGTGACCTATACTTTGATGAGATTTCTATCAACCAACCAATAAGAAGACCAACGCCCCCAATGACTATTACAAGAACTATGTTAGAAGACCTGTGCAATTCAGCCAAAAAAAAAAAAAAATTACCTACCAGTACTCTTAACATCTTATACTGTAAATAACTACACGAATATCTGTAATAAATAGTCTAGTATACCTGGTTGCTTTTGTTGCAGCCATGAGAGCTGTAAGGATAGCAACTGCCGCATGAATTGCCCTCTTAAACACTTCATCAATGGTAGCAAGGTAAACAAAAGTGCTAACCACAGCCATGAAAGATAGCCAGAAGTCCATGAACTGAAAGATTGTTATGTAATATGTAAAACCATACTAATCCTTCAAAACAAAGTTATAAAGAGAGTGTACGTTCCCATATGCAAAAGCAATTATTGCACTGTCTTAATGTCTTAATTTTCCAGATATCAATATTCTATAAAGCAAGTCACTTTTTGGACCCCACAAGAAGTTATGTGTATGTGCTAACAACGATTGATAACAATAGTTATCACATCTGTTAAGAACACAACTCCCTTAAGGCAGTCGACCATCTTCTTAATTGCATTTCTATAAGATTTCCAGCTCAAAAATATTTATTTCCACATATTAAACAAACAACGGAAGCAGAGCTCTAACCTGCAAGACATTGTAGTTCAATGCACACCACGTGCCTACATCACAAGCGTGGTATAGTGCACTCGAAATTCCACTGGATGTGAATAAAATCCACTCTGCAAATGCCTGCATGAAGGGAATTATTGGTTCAATTGCGACGTATAAGTTATACAGGGATCATTTTTCAATCAGAGATTCAAGACTAATAATCATTAAGAGTTAAAATAAAATTACTTCTTTTATTATTTCAATTCAAATATTTTATGACACAAGATTCTAAGGTTGCCAATCTCCACCTCAGTTTGTTATTTTAAATAGCTAGATTCTAGAATCAGGAACTAGAATCAGGAACTCTTCTCAACATATTAGTTTATATGTTAGTTTTAATAGTTCCAACTTTCAAGATGACGCCGTAAGTTAATTCCTGTATGTGACCGAATACTTCAAGATGCAACCTAACCTAAAGTAGGAAGGTTAGAGACTGTGTTATAACCAAAAGATTCCACAATATTTCTGACGTCACCCTAGAAAAGTCATAACCCCGTCAAACAAGTGGAAGGCAACAAAAACCTTTTGCCGAAGTGCCCAGTATGCAGGAAATATGGCTGCAGCATTAGAGGCAATGAGGAAAATTGATTCCCGTACATGTCCTACACAAATTTTCAATTAGTTGATTAGGAAAGGAAATTATAAAATATAGTACCATCAAAAGAATGCTTTGCAGCGAATCTGATACACAAATTTGATAAATAGTGTATGCATTTGTCAACCTGAAGAACAAAGCATATTTGGTTTTCAATTTTTTATAATTATATATATATATATTTTTTTTGCCAAATTGTATAATTAGAAATTAATTCAATGGTCTATGTTTCTTATTGTAGACCCCTCTGTCTGAGATCACACCATTCAAAAACCGGTGGGCGAACTGATTAATTAAACAACCACAGAGACCACAGAAACAATTCGATTACTTTTTCCCAGAACACTCCTCACACAAAATTAGAAGCAAGTACAGATGTCCAGGCATATGCAGAAAAAGATGGTTATACCGCTTATATGAATTTGAAAACTAGATATTTTAGCCAGCCAGATGGATGCTTCCTCTTTGAAGGATATTAGTCTAAGTTGAATATATATCCAGGAAACCAGATAAATACAGCATGGCAGTGAAGAGAATGAACAACTTAGATAGTTACAAAAATAATCAGAGTAAAGATATCTGAAAGAACAAGACAAAATAATATATGTCTAAAGTTAACATTCACCTCGATGTGATACAAGTTCAATGCTACAGTCAAAGCCTCCATGGTTTCGGTCACAAGAGCAGAAGCTGAGGCCAAAAGGCAAACATTTAAACTAATGAAATTCTTTAAAATTTGGAGGAACAGATACAAGACAGGCCATCTGAAAACTGCACGTCATTCTTTTCCCTCATAATACCTCAATCACTATTCAATAGTTTGGTATTTAAAATTCTTGCCTGGAAAATAGAAATAAAGTATTGAACCATAATATAATTGATAATTAAGACTAGGAGAAGTGTTTAAAATAAACCTGTATGATGTTAGCCCACTTGCATCAAAAGAAAATTTGCAGTCCCCATGAGAGGAGCATCGCTTCGGGCATCTTTCAAGTGAAAGAGACATGACGGTCTGTCCCTTTGAAGAAACAGTACTGGTATTAAGATGTCTTAGACCAAAGCCCCACATTCCTTCTCTAGCATAAATAATATAAAAATCAATCTTGTCATCACTTGACTCATATAACACAAAAAACATAGATGGATCGCTCCTCCTTGTCTTGTTAGCATAATAATAATCCCAATTGTCAAGAGATGGCAATCCACCAAATCTGGCATATACTTCATAACTAATCTTCGAATCAGAGGATAGTCGAATGTGAATATTTCCTCCAGCAGCTCCATGAGGAATGTCCAAAAGAAAGTAAGTCCAGGTGTTATCAGGTTGTCCTACGTATGATGGATTGCTTAATAGTGGCTCGAGAGGAAAAATAGCAGAATATGAGGGCACTCGTTCACCAATTGGCAAATAATATGATTCAAAGGGGGTAGAACCTCTCCTTAGAACTGTCTGCAAACAACCATTCTCACCTTGTCAATAAAATACTCATGTGATTAAATTTCTTCAAGCATCAAGACAGAAGTTATTCTACCACAATGCGTTCTTAATATTAAATCTATGTCAATAAACCAGGAAAACATAGCTTAATAACCTTTAGCTTCTAATATATTGTAACCTCTAGGATGGTGTAAGTGGAAAATCCCTGTGAATAATTAAATTTCTATATAATATTCAAATGTTGAGAGCATGTCCATCCATCTTTAATTTCAATTTTGGGATAAATAATTCAAATATCAGGTTATCCTTCCAAAATTTTACATCTATATTTTCAAAACCAATAATCAAGATACAAGTATTGCAAATTATATTTTCATTCTACCCTTAAAATTTATAGCCTCAAGTAAAAATAAATGTGCAGAAGAAATATCCACTATACAATTCTTTTTCAAATAGGATACACTGACATATTAATATAGTGTGTTATCATAATAAAGAAAGCATCTGAGGTGACAGTGAAAATGAAAAATAGAGGCAGAGTTTCATTTTGCAAGCAATCCCACCTGAAGCATGAAGCTTTCCAAGGTACAATTTGGTCCAGCTTTTCCAGATGCGCATTCAAGCACTTGTGATTCCATGGAATAGCAAACCCTTACATCACCATTCTGTGACTCTCCGCTATTTTTTGTAAGATTAACTGGAATTATACTAATGTACCAACGACCAATAAGGGGTGAATGAATAACCAAAGGAGCTTTATTTAAATTATAGGAATAGTCATGCAACGTTACTGAAGGTATGGCACCATGCCGAGCAAAACACATTAGATTAACATCATTTGCACCGGAAGTGATATTTGCTGCCACAATGGTCATCTCTTCCACCACATTCATTATATCCAACGAATATAATTTTGGTACCCCTTCCCAAACACAAACAGTTCCAAAATTATTTCTGCATGTCACAATATTTTCCACCGTTGACTTGTTCACTATTGAAGTATTAGAGACTGAGCATGAAAGTGGATAGACAGTACTGTTGCAGAATTTGCCCCTCATCATTGAATTTGTGCATGCTTCAACACTTATATTGGCACTGAATGAGTATGCTGGGCCTCGGATAATCTGCACAGATATTGAAGCAGCTCTTATAATCAGCTTCTGGCTGACGCATCAAGACCCATTTTTGAAAGGGACAGTGTGAGGTTGATGCAAAAAGTTCAGGAAAACTTTTTATCCATTGATTGCAGATAAAATTGCTTGCTTAAAACTAAGTCATGGATTGAATTGGGTAGTTGTTATTGCAGAAGACTTTAATCATAACAATACTGATAAAAAAAATTATAATTTAGGAATTATTATAAAAAAATGAGAAAATATTTGATCCCAACTATATAATTTAATGTATAATTGAAGAAAGAAATACCACAATGAATTTTACCATTGACCCCAACATCCAAAAATAAGAACAAAAACAATAATTCAACTTGAAGTGAAAAGGCAGCAACTGCACCAACATCGACAGTCAACAACACAGGACTTAAAAGGTTATTAAACTGTTTGAAACAAGTCACCAGCAAACAAAAGTAATGTTCAGTGGTTTAGATAATAAACCATACCATCTTTGACTGCGTGCTTCTAGCTCCAATGCCATTGAAAAGACCAATGTACCAAATGCCTGGAGATATCTGAACTATGATATGTTAAATTCTCAGTCTATTTAAAAAGTACAATAAACAAATCACCTTTGAACAAAACCACAGATTCCCACCCCAGAACCCCCCCCCAAAAAAAAAAATAGTACCGTAAGCATTTTACTACTAACTATTGAAGCATATAAAGTCATATCATTACTGGCATCCAAGTAAGAGACATACTAAGCTTAAAAATATAATATCAGAATAAGAAAACGAAACTATAGCTGCAACTAAAAGGACCTCTAACAATACCTGCTCATTTGTCAATTTCACAGTGATATTTCTCTGCATGGGAAAGCACTGCTCCACATCAAGACCGTTCATTCCTATAAAAAAAGGAAAAAGACATGAAATAGAACAAAACATTCTTGGGTTGAGCATTCTTCCCTTGCATGATTGCCAAAACATCACAGTGAAGCTCACAAAATAATAGAAATTGAGGCTCAACATCCTTTAAGCAAGGTCTCAAATCCAAGTCTTGTGTATAGAAAAAACCATGTTAGGGGAGGATTTTCCCCTAATTGGGACTTGACCCGGCTAAAATCCAAAGTTGGTAATACTGTAAACTAGATTAGTTTGCTACAAGATTAAGCAAATTAGAAATTTTAATTAAATGCACACTAACAAACCAACAAAAGGAAAATTATCTCAATAATATGTCGATACTAATTGAACAAATGAAGGAATATCTTTGGGGGCACAAGTAGTTCATTGTGCTAGCAACTTAGAGAGCGCATGCCATACACTAAATCTAACAAAATGGAAGAAAACAAAATGATAGATATATCACTAACAAGCACTTCAAATAAACTACAAGCTGAAAGGTTAACTGGCTTAGGTTGTTCGTACCTGAAATGGCCAGATCTTTCAGAGAAGTGTTTAGCGCATCAGGGAGTGGAGGGCTTCCATCTCTAAAGCATATTATTGGCAGTATGCTTTTTGAAACCCTTTCAACTGTTGAGGCATCCTGAGCAAACGAGGGAGGCAAATATGTCATACAGTAACATGAAACAGGATAGAAAAAAGAGAACGATTTTATTAAACGAATCAAGAGAAATTAAAATCACATATAATCAAAACAATATTACTCAAACACATTCCATCATACACATGATAGTATTCTAAGGTGATTCAATCCATCAGGTACTGCAAATATACTTACAAGGTCAACATCTGAGTTCAGGGATATAGACACAGCAGAAAACCATGGCGGCAAATCAACTGGGACAAGGTGAGACAAGAAAAACAAGTAAGATCTTACATAGCCCCATAAATATGTAATTAAAAGTCCTTAAACTTTTTCTTCTAGTAGAAACCTTACATCTTGTAACCAGCCTTGTGAATGTGAATTGCCGAAGCAGAGAAAAAAGTTCAGAATCTTAAGTGATATCACCTCCTATATATCTTTCCAATTTAAAATCTTTAGTAAATGATGTCAAGCTTATTATCATCTAATTCTTGCTTGTGCAGGGATTCCATGGATAATAGCCAGATATAAATGTAACAAATTAGGTATCCAACTATTTAAATTTGATAACAAAGGCAAAAGGTAAATATTAATAAATATCTGGTAGGTATAGAAAGAGGCATGACATGGGGCAGGTAAGTAACTCACATCAGATGAAACTGCAAATAATGGGAATTCTTAATCGAGTTATATCTCAAAGGGTAGCAGCTAACAAATAAGAGAAAACGAACAAATCTAAAGTCAAATAAGATCACGCCACATGTTCATTGCAATATGGTTTCTTCCAGTGCACTGATTGTCTCACTGTAACTGACAAAATATTGACAACAAAACGATTTATACTTTTCTTTCTGAAATTTTTATGGGAGCAAAAAACTAGAGTTTCACACTTGGAGAATTAAAGTATGGAACTAACCCCACTCATCCACGTTAATTTGAAGTTAGATTAAACCAAAATATAGAAAACAAAATACTGAGATGAGCGAGACCATCAAATTGTTGCCGCAATGAATAATTATTTTCCACAACTCTTTAACACCAAGAACTGGAAGATTGGAATCACATAATCAGATTGTGCCGATTGAAGACAAAATGACATCAAAAGAGAACATTGAGTTAGTGGCGGTAAAAACCGAGTAGAACAAGAAAAAGGCAATCCTTATGTAAATCAAAATTCAATTACCATCCATTAGAATCCAATGGAATTATGCTTCATGAACAATAAAAACAAAGCATATCAGCCATGCAAACGAAAGGGTCACTATCAATTCGCATACCCACCTCTGATATATCGCAAATCAAAGGGCCTGAGCGTGGTATGAGGGTAGCTGAAGCTGGAAACAGTAAAGGTGTTGCCAGTTATCAGTTCATCAGCACAGAGAATGCCCAATGGAGAAGAAAATAGCGCCAAAAGAATGAGAATCAAATTGCAAAGATGGCATTGAGCCGAATTGACAGCCATGTTTCTTAATTTTTGTTTTTAGAGCAGCTCTCAGCTTCTCAGAGCATTGAGGTGCAGAGAGCGGAACGCGGAAGAGGGTATTAGTGGTTTAATTAGTAATTAACGAAAATCCGGCGTCAGTGAAGTTAAAAACCGAAAATATTTTGGTAAAATCACACAGAAGTCCCATAAAACAATTGTAATAACTAAGAAGTCCCACAAAATACAAAAATAATTATAAAATCCCATGGTCCTTAATTATAAATAAATTTTGATGTATATTTAGTGAAATGCCCTTATTTAAAAAAGTATCTACGCTGTCCCCATTCAATCATCTTCCTCTTCATCCTTCTTATTCTCCAAAATTTGACTCCAATCTTGCTATGTCAGTCTCTCTACCAAAGTGGCCATTGGTATTTGGTAGAGAAGATTTGCTCAACATTCTTGGAATTGCACATGACAATGACTTGCTTTCCAGCAAAGAAGGGAATAGGGAATAGTGCAGATGCAACTTTGGTTAGTGCCAGCAGGTTTGCAAAGATTGTCAAATAATAACGATTCATCATTTATCAATCTCCTTAGGCATGCTGAAGAATGGGCACGCGAGAGGGTTTTTTTTTTTCATTTTTTAAAATAAGGATATAGTTGTAAGTACACTAAAATTTACTGGTTAGGTCAAGGGATTTTAGAATACTTTTTATATTTTATGAGACTTTTTTTGTGCTTACAGTCCTTTTATGGGGGCTGTGTATTATTTTCCCAGATATTTCAGGTAGTTTGGTGTCCATCTCATGTTATGATATTTTGAAGAAAAAAATAAATTATCTGTTTTTAATTTCACTGAAATACGCTTTTGTTCTGGTCTCTTTGTCATTATTGAATTGACTTATCCCCGTAAAGTATTTGAGGCTTAGTTGGAGCGATGTTGGGACTCCACCCTACGCGCGCCTAGGAGCGTGGGACAGTCCATTTCAATTTTTTTCCATTCAATCCAAATACATATCTAAAGATTGTTTTCTTTTGATATTAGCGTAAATAAAATTACTATTCATCAAACCCTATTTATAAATTACTCTTAATATATTTTATTAATATTAAAAAATTTTAAAATTTATTAATTTTATAATTTTTATCTTAAAATTTAATAAGTTTACAATTTTAACTCTATTAAATATATATATTTTAATAATATTTTTTTCTTTAATATTTAATGAAAGATAAAAAAATAATAATGTGATTTACAAATAAAATTTAAAAAAATTTCTATTTTATAAATAGATACGGCTAAATAAAATTAATAGCAGCCCTAACCTGTAAGATAATTCTCTAGGTTAATGTATAATGGTATACTCAAATAATCTTAAATAAAGTTATGATTTTTTTTTTACCCAAAAATTTACATTGGACGTATGCAACGTGTACGAACTTGACATCCTAACAAGCAGATTAATAAAAAAGTATAAAATAGGGAGAATTTCATTAAAATTTCTTGGATATAATATAATGTCAATCAGCTCTCAAAAATTTTGAAATTTCTCTATGAGCCCAAAACACTAAAATGAAATAAATTATCTCAATCAAAATGCCTTTCAATTATAATTAACATTACTCATATAATAAGTCAACTCACGGTTTTTACAAATGGTATTAGCAAAATAACAAATCAACTTACAAGTTTTACAAGTAATATTAATAAAATAAACATAACTTCTTATTATTCTCATAATATTACTTACAAAAATTATAACTTGACTTGTTATTTTATTAATATTACTTATAAAAATCATAACTTAACTTATTATTATAGAAATGTTACTTGTAAAAATTATAACTTATATTGTTATTTTACTAATATTATTTGTAAAAACTATAACTTGACTTGTTATTATAATTATGGTACTTGTAAAAATTATAATTTGACTTATTATGCTAATAATGTCTTGTAAAAATCATAACTTAACTTGTTATTTTAATAATGTTTATTATAATTGAAGGGCGTCTAGGTTATTCAAGCAAGAGAATTTATTTCATTTCAATGTTACGGGATTATAGTAAAATTTTAAAATTTTTTGAGGCCCAATTGAAATTATGTCATATCTAATGAACTTTAATGAAATTTTTCCCTGCAAAATATTAACTTACTTGAATCAAATAATCTATAATATGTTTAGATTAATGAAAATTTAAATTTAAACCAAATTCTTCATTCAGATGAACAAATATTTGTGAATTCAAATACAAATTTCATTTTAAATTATAATTTATTTGTAATTTTAAATTCTTTTTACACCCGGCCATTTAAAATTCTAACAATTTTAAATATTTTTTTCTCTTTGTGTTTTTATTGTTGATGTTTTTATAACTCTAGTATTTTTTTCCTCATCTTTTTTTGATTAAAAAAACTCATCATTTTTAAATTTTTATTTTTATTTTGAATTTCATTTCATTTCTCTTCTTTGTTTAAATAAAGAATTTTAAATACATAAATTTTAAACGTCAGATTTGAAATATAAGATTTCAAATTAAAATTTAAATACATCAATCTAAACATTACCTTAAATAAATTACAAACTTTTAGCCAAGAAATTTATGTTGGAATAATATATTTAAAAATTAACAATATGCCATTTCCAAATATGAAAATAATCGAAAAATGTCGTTGGTATTGTTTTTGGTGGAAAAAATCTTCTGATAATAACTTCAGCATTCACTCAGTTTATAAAATTCTTTAAAACTATGAGAATTATCCTTCTAATCTGTTATGGAAAAAGATGTGGCAATGGTCGATTCTTGAAAAAATAAAACACTTTATGTGGCGACTTAACCATAAAAGATTCCCTTCCAACTCACTCAGAGCCAAGAGAGGAATCAATGAGAATGATTTATGCCTTTTTGAGTGTAATAATGAGGAAACACTTTTACATGTTTTTTGTGATTGTGAGATTGCTAAATCAGTGTGGTCTACTTTAACTAATCTTGTATCTATACCTTCTTTTTTCACATGTGATCTACAAGTTTGGTTGAACAAGAATGCTACAAATGCTTTCGATGGTACAATAATGAATAATTGGAAATGGTCTACAATATTTAGCACCACTTGTTGGGCACTATGAAAAAATAAATGCAAAGGAGCAATTGAAGGGAAAATGATTAGTGCAGATGAACTATTCCACAATGTCAAGTATTAACTCATGGAATATGTGAACAATGGGAGGCTTAAGCACATAATTTTTTAGAATTGCAAGGATTTTGAAGACAAATGGAATCCTCCAACAGACAACTATCTTAAATTAAATGTGGATGGCTCAATCAATCAATAAGGACATACCAAAGGAGGAGGTATACTTCAAAATACAACTACTAATTAGATCTTTAGATTTCAAAAATGATTTGAATACTATCCTCATACTGCCACTGAATTTTGGCTTTGAAAAAGGAATTACAATTGTGTAAACAACTCAACACAACCTAGGTTCAATGTCGTATGGATTCTTTAAAAGGTATCTGACTAGCTAAGAAGGAGGAGAGGTAATCACCCATTGTGAGCTATTATTCAGGAGATGAGAGGCTTGGTCTTTAGTGGTTGCAATGTGGAAATTATGCATTCACATATAGAGATGATTGGGTTAGTAAGCTCAAAATAGAGAGAATGATATTAGCATTTGGCATGAACCTCTAATGAAATGTAATGACCTGTATTAGTCAGACAAGATGATGTAATTTTCTTTCAAGCTTAGCCCTATATTTATTTACTCCTGAAGAAAAAAAAAATAAATACGTTTCAGTGAAAATAATTTTATAAGTATTTTTACATATTTCCAAGTTTCCTTATTATAATTATAAATTATTTATTTAAATAAGGTTAGAGTACATTTTTTATCTTCTAGTTTTACATAAGATTTTATTTTAGTTTCTTAATTTTATAAAGTGTATTTTTAGTTCTTTAACTTTAATACTATTAGTTTTAAATAATTTTTTTGCACTAATAATTGTTGTTCTAAAAAAATTAAACTTAATAAGTCAATATTTGAAATGTTTTGTTAATATTTAAAAGTTTAATGTATTGTTTTTTTTTGGGTGAAGAGACCAACAGTTTTAGGATTAAAAGATTAAAAATATATTTTTTAAAATTAAAGGACCAAAATAAAAATTTATATAATATTAAAAGGCTAAACGTATACTTTAACTCTTAAATTAAACTAGCATGATCTTAGCCCTTGGGTTTAACTTTTATGTTTTTTTTTTAAATAGCATATCATTTAATTTCATTCAGCAAATAATAAGTTAGGGAAGATCACACCCGATGCACTTGTGCACTCAGGACAATCCTTATCAATGACAGGAAGTGTTTACGGGATTAATTAGCATTCGCAAACATCTCCCGGACCTCATTATCGATATAATACGTTTAGTAACCCGTCTTGTTCTCAGAAATAACTAGTCTCACTCCCCACGTAAATATGCATGGATTTTATTAGGGTAAAAATGCATTGTTGTTCATAAAGTATTTTTCAAAAAGTATCTAATATCTTAAATATTTTTATATAATATTTTTGCTCCTAAAATAATTGAGACGTAGTATTCTCCACCTTTGACATTAAATAAACACAATCATGGGTTAAAGGCAAATTGACCACTTACTATCAGGGAAAAAAATATTTATAAGAACACTATACATTAAAAAATATTTATCAGGATATCATAGATTGAAAATGGGTTTGAATGACACGGAGGTTGAATTTTCTCTCCGAGCATAACTAGTGTAAAACGCAGTCCGTATAAAACCCATTTCTATATCATTGATTAATTAAAAAGAGAGGTGCGTGTCGGAGTAGCAATCCGCCGCCACACATCCCTGAAACCCCCTCCTCTTTGGCAACAACTCCCTCTCCCCTCTTGCAAAAAATATTCCCAATTCCTTATGCACATTGTAATATGTAGATATATATAAATCAAATTATATATTTACATTTTCTAATTTTTAAATAAACAATTGAATAAATATAACCACATATTTTTGCTTTGTCATAAAATTTAAATAAAATGTTTTAATGAATAGCATTTCCTTAGGAATGGTATAAGGTCTGTGAAATATTTCATTCGTTTAAAAATATAAGATATTTTTTTAAGAGTTGGATGTTAAAAAATATTAAATATTTTTAATCTTTCGAGGTGTAATCATTTTTTTTTTTCAAAAGTGTTCTTATTGATATTGACTTTATATTTATTATAGAGTATTTAATAAAAGTAAATATAAAAAAATAGGGTTAATTTGAAAGTAAGCAACTACTTTATTAGGGGGTGAGATTCTGTTAAAATGCCTTATATTTTTGAACAGAGAGAATGAGTGTTATTATTTTTCTTTTTGAAAAAATGAGATAAAATTGTGAAATGCTATTTAAGAAAATATGTAACTTATTGTTTGGGCTAAAATAATGTTCACCATGAACACTTGTTAAACTTAAGAAAAGGTCAAAAAAATACTTAACATTATATATATAATATATATTCAATTAAAAACAAAATAAATGAATTTTATCTTATACAACATCTCACAATTTTATCTCATATTTTTTCAAGAAAAAATGATAACACTTATTTCGCAAGCCTTAGCTTTTACAATTTTTGAGAAAATGTTACTCGTTAAAAAAATTTATTTAAATCTTATGACAAAACAAACAATATGCAGTTATATTTACTAAATTGTTTGTTTAGAAATTGGAAAATGTAAATATATAATTTGATCTATATTTATGTATTACAATATGCATAAGGGATGGGAATATTCTTCGTAAAAGGGGAGAGGGAGTTGTTGCATAAGGGTGGGGGGGGGGGTTTGGTGTGTGTGGGGTAGTTGTATTTGTATGCTACTCTGACACAACTTTTTTTTAATTAATCAATGATATAAAAATGGGTTTCATCCAGGCCGAGTTTTACATTGGTCAGAGAGAGAAAATTTAAACTTGATTAAACTTGATCCCATTTAAATCCATTTTCAGCCTATAATATCCTGGTAAATATTTTTCAATGTGTAGCATTTTGGTATAAATTATAGTATGATGGGAATTTGGCTGGGTTAAATGTTAACTTGATGCATGGCAACTTCGTCTTTGACTCAGTCCTGGTAGACGCAACTTCGTCTTCTTCTTTGACTCAGTCTTCTTCTTCTTCTCTCCAGTCTCACCTCACGAGCATTTGTAGACATTGACGAGCAGCACGGCCCGGGCCTGAGGCTGCTGGTTCAGGCCGACCTCTTGCTTTACAGTGAGGGGCGGGAGATTCGGAGGAGGGGGTCATCAGTTAAACTACTGGTAAGGCGAGAAAAAACTCCCTCGGTTTCG
This sequence comes from Prosopis cineraria, assembly GCF_029017545.1. Classification (NCBI taxonomy): domain Eukaryota; kingdom Viridiplantae; phylum Streptophyta; class Magnoliopsida; order Fabales; family Fabaceae; genus Prosopis; species Prosopis cineraria. The sequence continues at coordinate 1,327,156 of NW_026555344.1, forward strand.
GGGGTCCTCTTCAGGCACTCTGTGAATTGTTTCTTTCCTTTTTCTTGCTCCTTCCCTTTCTTCATTCACACGTTCTTTCCTATATTGTATACCTGCATGATTCACAATCCATCCTTACTGATCAGGCCTTTCACGTGTTTGTTTGATTGCTTGTGAGAGGTGTAACAGACCCGTTCTACTGCATATAGTTTTATTGAATGGCCATTCCATCCTTTAAAGATTATTTGGTGTTTTGTTTTGGTATGGACACCTTGTGTGGTTTTAAATACTCTTTGAAAGACTCTTAACTCGTGGGAGTGTACGTAGTATAGTTACAGCATGATAGCATGCCATGATGCCAACCTGGTAAGATCAGAGGGAAGCAGACGAGGCTAGTGGTTCCAGGTCTCATCAATGTACTGAACAATATTCAAAGATGGGCTTTTCATTATATGAATCAAAACTGGGATCAGTTTGTGACTGGGTTCTTCTTCAAGCATAGAGCTTTTAGTTTGCAGGTCTTCTTGCTTGCACTCATATCCAAAAGAGGAAGAAAGAAAAGCAATCAGTCTCTTGCCTCGCTTGGCAGGGGGTAGGGACTAGGGAGCGACTGAGCATTGCAGTCGTTGAAGCCAGGGATTTGACTGGCGGCGAAGTTGAGGCTGTTGCAAATGGCCTGTTTGTCGGCTTTAGTCTTATCGTTGGAGAGCGAGGGAGCCGACGCCGTTGCAAAAGGCGGTGGTGGGAGCTCCACCCCTCTGGTGGAAACCGAGGCAGGGCATGACACTACTGGTGACCTGACCGCAAGTGACAGTGGCGTTGGCCAGTTTCAATCCGTGGAATTTCGGTCAGTCCTAATCAGCATTGACTAACGTCTGTTTGCGGGCGAAGGATACTATATTTTAATTATTTTAAGAAAAAAATATTATATATTTTTATATGTACTAAATTATTTATATTTTAAATTAAAATTAAGTGTGAGGAAATGTTTATATTTTTACTTTTAATGTAAATAATATTCTAGCATTTAATATTATTCTCAATATTTAATAGAGATAAAAAATAAAGATATGCATAATAATAATTAATATTTTTTACAAATAAAATAAAAATAAATGTTCTTTCACTATCTCATGAATAGGATAATAGGAGTACTTGATATAATAAGGGATATTGAACAATTATTCCTTTTTCATATATAAAAAATTAAAAAAACACTGGACTTTTTTTTTTAATAAAATGGATAATAACTAGATGGAACTCTTTGTATCGTGCGAAACTGCAAATGACAAACTTAACTCACCACCTCATCTGTCAACAATCAACAGTACTAGTACCCCCTCCTATATATTACATACCTTCTAAAAATATATTTTAATATACTTTATAAAATATTAGTTAATTAAATTATATCATTTGAAATTAAAAATTTTTAATTATTTTTTAGAAGAGAAAAAAATATAAAAAAATATTATATAATTTTTTTATTTTTTATTTTTTATTTAAGAGTTATTTTTAAAATTTTATTTATTTTAATTTTTTAAATTTTAATTATATTAATATTGATGAGGTTGATAAAAATTACTTAAGTATTCAGTAACATCTCTCAGATCTAAATTCTTTCCGAGGCAAGCTTACAAGCGGACTACACGTGTCCATGGCTCATTGTTATTTCTATTCTTCGCTTCGGCTTTTCATTAAAGCGGCTTTAAGTTTGCTATCTGCATTAGCTATTGGGCTATATTAGCTATTCACGCTTTGCCACCAACAAGCAAAACAAAAGTGACGTCGATGGTGACAATTTAACGATTGCATGAAAGTGACGGCCTGTCTAATCATGTGACCCACAAATGGGCTAAGAGGCCCAATTTTAAGAGCGAGCCCGAATACTAAAAGACCACTGGATTGAACGATTTAGATGTTAAGTCCAGCAGGCAATGGCAGAAGCCCACAATGTAATCAATAGGGTTTGAAACGGACGCAGAAATCTGGTGACTTTCTCCTCTCTGTTTGAGGTTCCCCCGGTGCTTATAGGGGACCTTATTTCTTCTGATTGAATTGGATCTCAATCCCCCTTTTTGTAATTTAAATTTTTGCCTGCCCTTAGCCCATATCTTGTATAAAAAAAGAATCTGGTAACTTCTTTTTTTGGGGGGGGGATGCATTTGGAACCTTTTATAATGAAGACTGTACAATGATATTACGCAGGAGAAATTAAAAGTAACTGTTTGTAAAATTACGTGTGTAAGTTGGGATCATGTACAGCAAAGATGTCCGAACTATGAAGTGTTTGTTCAAAGTTTCCTAGTGTCAAGAAAACTCGATCAAAGCAAAGATCATAATTGAGAGCGACTCAGCCTTGGCTGTGAAGGAGTTACAAGAGGCACTCGAAGGAAGAGAAACGCAGCAAATAGGTGATCATGCAAGACGCTTATCGGGAAAACAATATGTGCATGGATTGACTCCCCAAATTTGGCATCAATCGAGTGCCAACTGCTTGAGGCTCCTCCTACAGATCTCTTGTTTGTATACACCCTGCTTTTACTGCTGCTTTCTGGTTTTGCTTGGACTTTTGTCCCCTTTGCTGATAAAAATAATGCATGAATTGCAAGTAAGGGACCAAGATTCCAAAGAGTTAAAGCTTCAAGGATAAATTATTAAATTTTTAATTAATTTATCCTTTTAAATTCAATAAAATTTATATGTGAGGTAATTAAAACTTTAAAGTGTTGTACATTTAAAAATAAGAAAAAAATACTCATCATGTTGGAGTATTTACTAGATAAGTATGAAAATACTCGCCTTTTAATTGGAATCCTGCAAATTAAATTCATCCAGTAATGTTTGTTCGACTCCAATGCAATAATGGAGTGTTTGTAAGTGATTTTTAATTTTTTATTATTTTCATTTGAAGCAAGAATACACTTTATTATAAATAGAATATTTAAATTTTTATATAGCTCTCATTTTATAAATAAAATTCTTATTTTTAACTATCTAAATCAATATTTACAACTTATTTAATAATTTTATTTTCATGTATTTAATTGGAATTATCTTAATTTTTAGAATTTAAATTTATTCTCTGCGCTTTTTTATGACATCAAGGAATCCACATCATCGAGTCTCTCCGTTTTCTTGGCGGACAACACTAAAGTCATTACAGTCAGAGTTTGTATCATCTTACGATAACCCTGCCAGGTTTCAAACTCAAAATATTACAGAAATAAATGAACTTTTTAATGTAGCCATTGAAAGATGATTTTCTTAATATTTAGTGCCGGTCTATTATCTGTTTTTAAAAATTATTTTTTATTTTAAAAAAAATTTAAAACTTATTTGACTAAATATTTTCAGTTTGATAATTTTTAAAACCGCTTTTATTTTTTATTTTTAAAAACAAAAAAATAGAAACAACTTTAAGTTGTTTTAGTTTCATTTTTCTTGTTTTCAGAATACATAACATTTAATTATTCAAAATTATAATTACCTTAATTAATTTTTATCATAAATCACCACCATTAATCACCTATAACCATTCTTATTAATCTATTTTTTAATTCTAAAACTGCTTTTAAAATTAATACGACTAAATGGATTTTTTTTTATTTTGTTTTGAAAAACAATTTTAAAAACTGCATTGTAAAATAATTTTTAAAATAAAAAATAAGAACAAAAATCAAACAGGTCCTTAATATCTAAAATTAAAATATCATCTTAATCGAATTCTGTTCCCTTTCACCCAAAATATAAATAACTTTTAACAGCAACTCACATATCAAAAAATCTTTATTCTAAAATATAATTTTTTTCCCTTTATACCCTTATTTCCAATTTATCATGAATAAAAAAAGGTTACTAATTCACATATACAAAAATTCAGAATAGATAAAATAGATTTTTTACAAATAATAAATTGCTGGTATTTTTTACCAAGCTTTGCTGGAAAAAAATATACTTATATTTTAGACGGGATGAAATATTTTTTAAGTAAGTCTCCCTATAAGGATAAAAGATCACACACAACCTTCTAACTAACAATAGGACCTTGCTCCAATGCTTTCTTCCTTTCTTTATCTTTTCTTTTTTTTTTTTGGCAACAAGAGAATCATATCGTTAAAACCAAAATGCAAAAGATAAGAGTCAACATAAGAAGACTGCATGAAATACTATCCAGTATAAACAGAACCAAAACAAAGGGAAACAAAACCAAACCAAACTAGCAGGGGAAAAAAAAAAAAAAGAACCAAAACAAAGGGAAAAAACCAAGAACAGCGATTCCTAGTCTTTGATAAGTCATCAGCCAATATTGTAACCACGGAAGAATGGGTGGAAACACACATTCTTTTGAGCACTTCTCCCTACAGGCAGCCAGAGTACCGCATTCAGCGGTTGCGTTATGAAGTCTTGAAATCCACTCAGGGCAATAAGAGCCAAGAGCTCTGCCAAGATTAGAAAAATCCACTGGAGGCAAGCAAATCCCTTCATAATCAAAAGTAGGCATTGAACACAGCCAGCACCAGTAGAAAACACCCATACTCTATATCCTTAAAAAAAAAATATTATAAAATAGTCCAAATTGAGCCACTTGTTTCTAGGGGGAACACACCTCAAATGATCCATAGTTTTTCCACCAAGAATGCTAAGTGGATTAGCCAGAATACAAGTAAGAAGGCTTTGTACCAGATTATTAGCATTATCCCCACTTGAACAAACAATCATGGATATACCAATATGCAAACACAACAAACCCCAAATACAAAGATCAAACATTGTTATATACCAAGTCAAAGAAGGGCAACCCAAGAAAACAAAAAGCCTCCTCCAAATCAAAACCAGTAACTACACCACATAATCAAAAGCCCTCCTCCAAAAAGCTCGCAACATAACTTGATTCAAAACTCCCATTTGGATCCATGAAACTTTTCCAAAATAGATTCACTGATGATGCAGAGTAAATGGGAATAAAGAAATTATACCACAGAGAAATCAGATTGTGACTTTGAGAGAATTGAACCATTCATCCCTGTACGGAAATTCCCACATCGACCATTTCAATTGACCTTTGTCTCTTCCCTTGCCATTCGTCAATCATCTACGTCATGCTCAGAAACATCATGGCAGACCAGAAATCGAACCACCGTGCCCGAAACCCAATCTTCCAAACCCTTACTTCTCCCGTAATTCCAGAGTTCCAGAGCCTCAATACGGATTTTGCCCATACTACATCTGGTGGCATCCATCAAAGATCGTCTTCCCTTCTATTACATTCAAGAAACCTCCAAGGTCTCTCATTGCAACGCCTAATACGATCTAAACAACCCTTCCAAACTTGACGTTTGCAGTTCAACTCCATTTCACCTCCCCATGTTTCCAGATCCAGTCTCGATTCACCACCCTCTCGTCTTTGATTTCCACCACACACAGACACACACACACTCTTCCTAACTTGTACCCACACCAATCCACAGCCCCAAGCCAACCACTCGCACACGCTCGCCATGGGTCGAAAGAGCGTAAGAGCCCTTCGATGATGAGAGAAGTGGGAGACCCTTGGCCCACCAAACTCTGCAAGCCCGCCGATGACCTACTCCCACAAGGGAATGGAAACCTAGGAGATAGAAAGCGATCCACCCAAAGATAACTTAAAGTGGTAAGGTCGCTCCAATGCTTTCAATCTCAAAATGACAGCATTTTGGATCAAAGCAAGGTTTTACTGCATTGGAAGCACAAAAGTAGCACCTGAGCAGTGACGGATTTAAAAAAATTTAATAATGAAGGCAATATTTATATCAAATATAAATATAAATATAAATATTTATAAAAAATATATAATTCTAAGTAATAATTAAAATAATATATAAACAAATTATATGAAAAGTTTAAAAATATATCTAATTTCATTTACATCATAAATTTCTTTTTATTATAAATAAAAGGGTAAATAATATTTTTAAATATGTATACTTGATAATTTTAAAGAAAATGTGGGACAATTAATTTTTTATGGGAGCAACTGCAATTTTAAAGTGTGGGCAAATGTAATTTAAATAAAAAAATAAGTGTAATTTTTGTAAATTTCATGAGCACAATTGCCCCCTCTTTTCCCAATGTGAATACGTCCCTGCTTCTCCTGAGACTTGAGAGAATGTTTGTTGTATTGTAAAAGATATTCACAAATGATAAATTAATTTTGTTTTTAAAGAAAAAAAAAATTAAGAGGGAGAGAGAGGATATTTTTTTAAAAAAAATAAATAAGTAATGTTACTGTATGGATAAAAATGTCAGAGAAAATTATAGTAAAGGACCTCTCGATAATTTTAGTTATAGAAGATGATTAAGGGATTTTGAATTTACTATATAGGATTAAGAGATTAAAATGTAATTAAATTTTAGCACAAAAAAATAAATCATTTAAAAAAAAAATCCTCCAGTGTCACAGATTAGATACTAGAGCTCCATCATTGGTCACCAAACCAATGAGAGAGACAAATTAAATTTTTCTAAGGTAATCAATGAAGGTTTGAACCTACATCTCTTTATCCCCAAAAGAATAATTAGCTATTATGCTAGTAATTCCTTTCAATTATATAATGCAAATCTTTATATATATTTTAACTTTATTTTCACTTTTAATTTCAATACATATCAGGAGTTTAATGATTACTTATCATTTTACAAATGACTAGTTATTAAATTACTAATAGAATTTATTAAAAAATTTACATGCACTAATTTTTATAAATCCTTATTTATTTTTATTACTAGGAATGACAAGTTTCTATTAGTAATTCAACAAATAACTATTTGTGAAATAACAAACTCCGTTGCTAGCTTTGAAATTTTTTTTTGATGATTTGACAAACAAGGCCACTATGGTAATTTAACAAGTGATTATTTGTGAAATAATAAATCCCGTTACTAGCTTTAAAAAATTTTCTTGATAATTTAACACGAAAATTTTAACAAAATAATAAATTTACATAAGTTTTTGACATGTAAAATTTTAGTAATAAAACCAGTAAACATTTATAAAAATTACTCTATATTAAATTTATTTAATAAGTCCTAATTAATAATTTAACAAGTAACCATTTGTAAAATGATAAGTTTTGTTACTAGCTTTAAAAATTTCTCTTGATGATTTTACAAACACATCTTCATTAATAATTTAACAAGTAATTATTTGTAAAATAACAAGTTCCGTTACTAACTTTAAAAATTTTTCTTAATAATTTTACAAGTAAATTTTAATAAAATAATAGGTTCATATAAACTTCTAACATGCAAGTTTCGGTAATAAAAACAAATAAATATTTATAAAAATTAATGCATATTAAATTTTTTAACCAGTCTCATTAATAATCTAACAAGTAATTATTTGCAAAATAATAAATAATTATTAAGCTTTTAACAAGTATTATATATATATGTGTGTGTATATATATATATATATATATTTAAATCATATAATTTAAAGGAATTGTCAGCCTAGTGGCTAACTATTCTTGGTCACCTTCAAAATTTTTAATTTGTCTCCTTCGCCAGTTTGGTGACCAACATTAAAACTCTAGCATTTGGTCCAGCGGGGTAGTCTAACCACAAGCACAAGAGCTCTGACGGTCAATGATAGTGGGAGATTTTTTTAAAAAAAATGAGGGGTAATTTTTTCTTTTTATATTAAAATTAAATTATATTCAAGTCCTTTGATCTGTAGAATAAATTCAAAATCATTTGATCTTTTCTTGTAAATAAAATGCTACATAAGTCCTTCATTGTGATTTTCCCAAAATGTTAATGTTTTTAGGAACATATATTGATATATATAGGATAAAAGGGTCACTAGCTGGAAAAAAAATCTTGTACTTAAAAAATATAAATTAAATTTTTAAAAATTTGAGAGCATAGCCGGTTCATATTGATATATAAGATATTTATCATTGATATATAAAGAATTTATCATTAAAAGATTATAAAAAATTTATCATTGATATACAATAGTATATGTTTAATAAATATAATAAATCAGTTATAATGTAAAATATAATAAATATTAAATTATTTACTTAATTTGATCATATAATATGCGTGCAATTTAAAATTTTTTTCTTTTTTTATCAATTCAAACAACTTTTATTGGTGATTTTTTTTTTGGGAGGGAAAAAAAGGCAGCCCTCTAGTCTAATATATTGATTTTATATATTCCTTCCGTTCAAAAATATAAAGTATTTTTAACCGAATCTCACCCCCAATAAAATAGTTACCTACTTTCAAACTAACCCTATATTTTTATATTTATTTTTATTAAATATCTATAATAAATATAAAGTTATCATCAATAGGGATACTTAAAAAAAATGATTATATCTCAAAAGACTAAAAATACCTTATATTTTTTAACATTCAACTCCTTAAAAAGTATCTTATATTTTTAAAGGGAGGAAATATATATTAGACTAATATGCTGGCTTGTCTTTTTGTTTTTTGTTTTTATTGGAAATTGTTTATTTATTTTGTTTTATATGGAATTACAAATGCAGCCCTCTTGTCTTAAAAAAGGCAGCGAGTATTATTTCATGCTCTTGATGGAATAAACCCGTGCACGACATTTTTATGGGGGATGTTATAAAAAAATTAACATTATTGTGTCGGAGAATAAAATAAACACCCTTATAATATTAATATATTGATTTTATACATAATAAAATTTATAATCACGTTGTTTATATGGTATGAATAACAAAACTTATTTTTGTCTCCCACACGGGACTCATTGCCTACATACAAATAAAACTAACCAAACATTATAACAATGAAAAATTGAAATAAAAAAAAACAACAAAGGATGGGAAAGCATAGAGAGATAGGATGATTATTGACGGTATTGACACTTTGAGATCAAATAATTAAAAAGGATAGTAATAATTTAGAAGTCCAAAATTAAGGTCATGTACTGATATTTGGAAAAGGTCACTTAATAAAAAATGCCCCTATTCACTTGCTAATTGGAAAATTTTTAAGCTTAGCATTGAAATCATTTTTATTTAAGCAATTTTTCATATCCGTTTTTTTTTTTAATTTTCAAGATGCATAACGATGGAACCATCATTTTTGCAATTTAGTTTTGGATTTTTTTTAAATTACAGAGTGCATATGAAAAAAAATACTTAGTTGAAAACCATTTCAAGTTTCAACTAACCTATTAGAATTTATAACTTAGCTGTCAAAACTTTTAACTTAATTTTATAGGTTTTTCTTTCTTTTTTCTTTTCTGGAAGTAGCATATGGCCACAATTTAAGATTGGTGCAAAATAAAAGCAAAATCAAGTCAGATTGGAAATAAACAAGTCCCAATATTTTAGGGAGGTGTCGTTGAAGATTTTAATTTCTTAATTATCTTGAAATGCTTAATGGACAAGATAATCAACATAATTATTTGTTTTTAACAATAAAAAAAATAATTGATTTCATTTTATTAATAATAGAAAAAGGTTTATCAATGCAAAGTGAAAAAAATTCAAGCTAAGCTAATGCAAGTTGAGACTTGATTTGGATTTCTTCAGTCTTATTAAGCAACTTGAATAAGCCCAATTTTTTTCTTTTTGAAAAAAAAAATCTTAACTCTTAAACCGGATTCTAAAGCTGGGCTGTACATGGAGATGATAAGAGCATGGTTTTGAAAGACTTTTAGGATTTTTAAACTTCTGGCCATGAGCATAGATTTTTTTGTTGAATATCTTTTCTCCCCCCTTTAAATGCCAGTAAGGACCGATGTCCTTAAGTGACATTTTAAAATGTTGGAGTCTCCACACGTCAATTTCTTGTGTAATCTCAAAGTGTCCCCCCACCCCCGGGGCCAAAAAAATATGATATATCATGTCGTGTGTTTTATGTTCCCAATTGTGTGTTGTTATGCTGTGAGAGCCGTCATGGGTTATCTTGGGTGTGACATGTTATATTTCATGGTCAATGGTGTAATGTTCTATCTCTCATGTTTGCTTACTAGCTAGTTCCTGGCATTTATGGGACTTATATTTTACTCATTTTAATTTTACTGGTAAAGTTGAGAAAATAATTTTAATTTTATCCTATGTATAACGCATATTGTTAACTTTTCTTACAAATTTCTTTTATTCCCATTTAATATTAAGTGAGAAAAAATTCATTATTAAATTATGTTTATTTAATATGAGCAAAATTGAAAATTTAAACAAAATTAGATAGGATTAATGAATTTTAAATTTTTTTATTTAAATAAAACACATTAAAAATTATTTATAAATATAGTATTTGATGGAGAATTCTCATCTTCTTAAGGTCATTTGATCTTTTATTAAAAAAAAATTACCTTTTTTTTTTGGGTCTCCATGAAGGGATGAACTATCTTGCCCAGTGCCGTCAAGAAGGGCAGTAAAAGTTGTGAAGTCGAAGAAAACGACATGACACTGGTCGCAAGAGAACATCTTGAAAACATATCCCGTACCAAAGGGAGTTTCTGGTTCCATATATAATATATATATATATATTAGACATAAAAATTTATGGTTCTTCTTATAAACTTTTCACAAAAATTGTGGTAAATTTTGTTGGTTTTAAAAATAAAAAGGATACTAATTTAATAGTTAATGGTTAGATTACAGTTATATCAATTATGATCAATTTAATATATTAAATATGACATTTAAAGTATTTCATCTGTCTAAATTATAAGATACTTTTAAATAAAATTATACATACTAATAAAACTCATTAAATATACTTTACAATCTTAATTTTTTAAAATAAAAATATAAATTTAAAATATGTACTTTATTTAATACTTCACTTGTCAAATAGTATTAAAAAGAGGCATATATGAGAAGGTTAATATTAAAAAAGTATCATTAGTCAAACTTTATTTTTATCAAAATATTTTATATTTTAAAATATTAAATCTTTTCAAAAATATCTTAAAATTTAAAATAGAGATAATAATATTTTTATTTGTTAACCTTTTGGTCTATCAATTCGAACTTGCAATCTGCATGTTGAGTGTGCAGCACATTAACCAACAAGCTACAAGTTTTCATGGCATTTAAGTAATTTTTTTAAATTAAATTCATAGGATGAGTTGTAAACTATTTTTTATGGCAATTATTTTTGTTTTTATTAAAAAAATAAAAAGAAGATAAATATGAGATGTAATATTTACATAACAGACCTAATTATCTAACAATTTATAGTTTGTATAATGTATACAACCGCTAGAGCAAGAGGCATTTAAATTTGAGTTTGGTTGAATGCAAAAAAACATTTTTGAGAGAGCTCTCCCAATTAAATATGATAATACTCGAATATGATCCAAACTGATAATCAACCTTTTTACCAATATGCTATAAACAGGAAACAAAGTTACCAAAATACCACACCATGACAAGTATTTATTCAAATGCTATACTAAAAATCGCTCAAATGATTTCACATTTGTGAATAAATTATTCACATATAGAATAAGTTTGTCATCAAAAATATGACTTGTTTTTTATAAGAGTAAAATAGTTCATTTAGTGAATGAGTTTCACTGAGAAGATATAATATTCATTGTGAAAATACAACCCATCCCTACAAAAATCTCCCTACATGCTCTCCCTCCCTATTCTCATTATATGATGGTTGTTTGTTTGCTCAACCATCAATTGAAAATAAAAATATAGGAGAATAAGAGTTTAAAATTTCAGTCAATCTCATTACATGCCACTCTTATTATCATTCCTTTTACACTTACCCACTTCTACTCAATTTAAATCGTTCATGTCTTTATTTGATTATCAGCAATATTTTCAATTGGATACAACACTCACACTTTTGAATATGGTGGGCCATCATATGAAATATATGCCACCCTTCGATAGTCAATTTTTTTAATTGAATCATCTTAATCTGATTTAAATACACCAACTACCTAGATAAATGAAACACTTGAATCTGAAAAAGGGGAACATGCAACAACAACACAATATATACTTCAATTGAGTAGGAGTGAGTGAGTTAAAAAATGATAATAATTAGAGCAGTAGCACGTAATGAAATTGATGATTGAAATTTTGAAGTTCTTTTTCCCTTATATTTTTATTTTCAATTGGTGGTTGGGTAGATAAGTAGTCACTATATAATGAAAATAAGCATGTTGGGACATTCTCGTGGGGATGGGTTGCATCTTCACAATGAATATTATGTCTTAGCAGTTAAAAATAATAAACTTATTCACTAAAGGAACAATTTCACTTTTCATGAAAAAATTAAATGTTAGATTATTTTTACTACAAATTTGTTCTTTGTGTAAATGAGTTGTTCACAAATGTAAACTGTTTTTGGTCTAAATGATTTTTGGTAGAGTGTTTGAATAGATATTTTTCATGGTGCAGCATTTAAGTAACGTTGGTTACTATTTACAACATATTGGTAAAAAAGCCACTAATAATCATATGAAAAATGTAATGAACCTTTATATACCCATATCTTAATAGTTTATTTTGGCGATTCCATAATTTCTTATTTTGATATATGAAGCACCATAATTCATAAATATTATTATTATTATATAAGTAACAAGCTTTTTATTAAAAAAAGGTGATGAGCTTATTATTATTGTGATAATTCATGCAATGAAATAAATGCAATATTTTCAAATCGATAGGGCATTTATTTTTTTAAAGGAAATAGTGGAAGTAAAATTTGTTGATTATTCATTTATTTTTCTTCCTATTCTTAACTGTCGTCTTTTCAATCTCGCAATTTTAAAAGTGCAAACAAGTGACTAAAACTAATACTGTCAAGTAATATCTTAAATGGCATTACCTCTAATAAAAATATACACATGGGTAATAAAAAAAAGTGTTTCATCTTTTATTCACCTTTCCTTTTTTTAATAATATCTTTTTTTTCACCTTTCCCAATAATACAAAACAAATAGGAAGAAATTCCAACTCCTCCTCAATCTTTTTCCCTTCTATTGATCCTATATTTGGCGCTGATAACAGGCAAAGAACGCTCACTTTGAATAGCACGGAATGAAGATTTTGCAACAAGTACCCCTATGTTGCTATAATTCTTTTTTGTAAAGATAAGAGCTCAAGCTCTAGAGTTTAGAGTATGTTTGTTTTCTATTTTTAAAAATTGTTTTTGTTTTTGAAAACAGAAAAATTTAAAAACTTGTTTGGTTAAGTATTTTTATTTGCTTATTTATAAAACTGTTTTCATTTTTTTAAAAAAAAATAGAGACAACTTTAAGTTGTTTTTGTTTTATTTTCTTATTTTTAAAATATAATACATTTTATTATTAAAAATTACAATCATGTTGATCAATATTTATCATAAATCACTATCATTAATCACCTATAATCATCACTATCAGACTATTTTTTAATTTTAAAAATATTTTTAAATTAATATAACCAAACAAATTTTTATTTTATTTTATTTTAAAAAAAATTTTAAAAACTATATTACAAAATAGTTTTTAAAAATAAAAAATGAAAACAGAAACCAAACAAGCCTTAAATGATTGTATCTTTAGCTTCTCCAAGCTACAGCCTACAGCCTGCCTTGTCTATCCACCAAAAAAAAAAAAAGTTGGAAGTTATAAATAATAAAGAACATGCTTAACTTTTAATTTACCACTCATCGCAGCTAATAACTCTAATAAATTGATGTCTAAAAATTCAAATGACAGCAAATAAATAAGAGTATAAATGAGAAAAAGCATTAACTATTATAATTTTATCTTATATTGAGGGCAAAATAAACTTTCAAACCTCTATGTAGGTTCCGTACAAACTTATTAGTAAATAACTTGTTATGCCATTTTATAGTTTATATATATTCAGATATGGAATTCATATTGACATTTTACTTGACATGGATGAACGTCGTTGAGACCTGTTAAATCTTGTCCATAAAATCGATATGAGGGACAGATGTTATGGTTAATTTTAATTCACAACATGTAATCAAATTAGAATGAAGGGATGTAATAATTAGCAACCCTACAATTATAACACAATTTAAAATGTTTCCCAAAACGACTCTCATGCTTGACACTATTTGTCAAGGGAAGCTAATAAACTGAATAACAATTAAAGACCTTTATTCATTATTTCTCAACTCATGACCATAAATACCTGAAAATGAGATTTAAATCTTCTGAAATCGGGATTGGTAAATTTAGATAAAGTTTTCCTTTTTAAGAAATAGAGAAAATATTTTATATTTTAATAATAATAATAATAATAATAATAATAATGGGCAAAAATTCTAAAGAAAGAAAACTTCACCTAAATTTATCAAATCCAACTTCAGATGATTTAAATACCTAAGAATGCCATCAATTTCTAAAATAAATTAATAATGTATTTGGATTAATAAGGATTTAGATTTTGACTTGGACCAAATATCTCATTTACATACATAAGAATATATGAATTTAGATTTAATTCAAATATAAATTTATTTTTAATATAATTCATTTGTAATTTTAAGTTCTCTTTATATTCTAGTCATTTAAAATTTTAATCATTTTAAATATTTCATTCTCTTTGTATTTTTACTATTAATGCTTCTATGACTTTTGCGTATTTTCTAATATTTAATTCTTGTCTCTCAATAATTGAAAAATATAAGTAAATTTATCACTTTATATTTTCCATTTTCGTTAAAATATCAACTCATACCTCTTTTTCATTTAAAATGGTTTTTAAATACATAAATTTTAGACATGAGATTTGAAATGCAAGATTTTAAATCATAATTTAAATCTAAATATATTAATCCAAATAGTATCTAAAGCTAATCCAAGAACTTGTATAGATGAATATGAAGTTTGTTAAGTATAATTTTTATTATGTGCACAATTATTATAAATGTATTTCTACATATTACGTGTACATATGCGTTGCGTAACTTCAAAGAAATAAACATACTAGGGCATGAAACCATCAAGCTGCGTGTTCAAACATGAAACATGTTCTTGCATTGGGTTTATTGATTTAATTTAATGCCAAGATTAAACATTCTTCAGAGTTCTCTCTCTCACTCACACACACATAGGGCAAACAATTATACAATATGACCGTTCGAAACTCATCTTAATTAATAAAATTAAAATATATGGGCACGGCTCAAGTGTAGTAAGAAAATAAAGAGTATTGTTAGTTTTTCTACACTTTTATCCTTTAAAACAATAACTTCAGCCCAAGAAAATGGTACAGAAGAAATTCCATGAAAAAAGACAGCCAATAGTGCTCCCAAAAAACATGTATCCTCGTTGCATCACATTACTCATATTTTTAATAAAAAAATAAATCAAATAAAATAAGTCTACTAAATAATAAGGTAAATATAAAATCATATCATATGACATGAATAAAAGGCCAGATGGGTTTTGTATTCTATAACTCATTATAAATTAGTATATAAAAGGAATATGATATGAGGTATTTAATTTTATTTTATGGACTAGAGGACATTAAAATACTAAAGTGGATGCAAGAATCCCCAGAAAGACAGAAGAGAAAGCAACTTTCACAATAATAAGCTGGCATATATGGTGGGCCACAACATGCTGATGCATGGATATAACTGCCAATTTATAAAGTCCAATCCTCTGTTTCCTGATAAAGCTCTTGACATGTTAAAGCCCTCTCTACTCTATCCACAAACTACAAATTAGATCACCCCAGTTTACCACTCTGCCCCTCCCCATTTCAAACACTTTGACTCCTCCCGGTCCACCTCTTTCACACAAATCCTAACCTCACCTACGATGCGCCACATCATCATGCGAAACTTAAAATTAGTCTCGTTCCTCCACAACCCTAAATCAGAAATCTTCAAAAGAAAAATTAGAAAATTACGATCACAACAACGCGCGCTAAACTTCCCGAAGCCTCCATCTCTCTAACACCCCGTTATAATCCTACATTAGCGATTTCAACGACCTCGCTTTCACTGGCTTCCTCATTCGCCTCTTCCCGCTATCCCCGTTCGCGCCTTCTTCCTCGTCCTCTTCATCCTCATCGTCATCGTCCACCCCGTAATCGAATTCCTCGTTATCCATCAGCCATGATGTAGACGAACGAGAAGGCGATGAAGTGTTCAGGGTAGTTTCCTCGTTCGCTTCTTCAGCTTCTGTTATCGTCGAATTCTCGGCCCCCCTGAGTTGCCCGTTGCCGCTCCTGTGATTACCACTCCCCTCTCCATTTCTATCGCCTCTTCTCTTCCCCCACAGCGGACCGAACCCAGAATAGTAATAGAATTCATACGGGTTCGAAGAAGCTAAAGAAGAAGAAGAAGAAGCTCTCTTCGCGGCACGTGCTTTCGCGCGCCGAGCTCCGGCGCCGGGCGCAGCTGCAGCCGCCGCCGCCTTCCTCGAAGATGAGGTGGTGCTATTATTATAGCTAACGCTATTATTGTTATTATATGACCTAAGCAAAGACAAGTGATGCTCACAGAATGATTGGCCATGTTTAGCCTCGTTCTTACAATGCCAATTCTTCCCGTCGGTTTTCTGGCAAAACGAAGTCGTTTCGTCGACGATTCTTCCCTCGTCAATATCGTCGAGCACCTTCACTTCATTATCGCGCACGACGACCATATCCTCTATCTTAGGAAGCGGCTTGGTCTGATCGTCGGCGTCCATCATTGACGCGACGCTGCGTTTTGATCAGGAAGAGAAATTTGGGAGAATTACATTGCCGCGTCGAAGAAATGCTCGAGAGAAAAACCCTAATGAACAATATAAGTACAGTCGCCAATCGAAGGATAAATGGGGGATAATAGCTTACCTCTCAACGGCTCCAACAGAATCACCACGACTTCCATTCCCGGTCAAGCTATCTTCCTCTCCGTCGAACTGAGAGAAGCAAGGAGTATCAGTGAGAAACGAGAGATACGATAATCATTGACCTAATTGAGAGTTGAGAGTAATATATACGATCAAATGAGGAGAATTTATGGTGCGTGAAGAACCCTAGAGTAGGAAATACGGAAGAAAGAGGGGAAGAAAAACCCTAATATCGAAATGCAGAGAATTAGACGAAAGTGGGTGATGGGAAGGGTCTTCGGGTAGATCTGGAACGGGAAAAGGAAATAGAAGATAGAGAGGAAGCAAGGAACCTGGAGGGGCGAGTCGGAGCCGAAGGGGATCACATCCCATGGCGACTGGTTCAGCTGGCACACGTGGGTCTGAAAGCTGTCGTCGAGACCAAAAAGGACCGAACCACCAGCAGCTCCACCACCACCACATAGCTTGGCGCTCTTGCGGATCCTCATGGAGGGGAAGGGGAGAGGAAGATACGAAGATTCGAGAAGGGATTCGTCTCTGGAACTGATTTCTGCGTCTCTGTTTCGCTGCTGGGGCGTGAAAGAGAAAGAGATCTCCAGTATTTTTTTTGGTTCGCAGATCTCACAAAACTCGATAATCAGGGTTTGGTTTGCCCGCTCGCTCTTTCTTTCTTTCTCGGTCCTTCGTATGTTTCTATTTGTTTAGCTCGATGGACAACATTGCCCCTAGGTTTTTCGCCTATTTACGAGGAGCCACGAAGGGTTTGTTCGCGAGAAACAAGCCTGCCGCTATTACACGTCACTGCGGCTGTCCGAAAGCGATGTTTAAATAAGGCAGGCGAGAGAGGAAGCAGCGGGAATAATCACGTGGACATGCAACCACGGTAAAGGAATATACGCCCTAGCAACCATCTCGTGGGACGAGCAGACACCGGAGGGGACATTTTAGTCACGAAGATGAGCAAAAGCGAGGGAGGGAAAGGGTGAGCGTGTGATAGACGCGCGAAATCCAAGAGGGAGAGATGAGGGGCGGCCAACAAAGCAGGTCCAGAGAAAGGTAGGAGGTGGGACCCACAAGAGGCGCAGGGATGGAGGGTGGGGATGAGGGACACGAGAGGGATGTGAGGCGGAGCGCACTGCATGAGAACTACTGTGAGTGAAGAGATCAAGAGAATAAGATACCAAAACTTGAAGTGTGTGTGTGGTGTGTGGGTGAATGTTATAAATATAAATAGGCATTTTGTTAATTTATACAAATTTTGGAGCAGCAAAGGCCAATTACCAATTACCATACGTGGCTCTACGTCCCCTTGATTCCTTTGGGGAAGTACGACATTTGGGAATTTCATTCTTATTATTTTTATTATTATTGCAATTTGTGTCTTCTATGATTGGCCTGAGGGGTGCGTGTCTGGAACAACTGGCAGTGAAATTAATTAATCCGAGGACGGGGGGTCAAATCAGAATCAATACTATTTGGGATGCTTTTATTTGCATTTTGGCGAGCAATCTGTAATATGCAAGTTGAATTGAAAATTGGGATGCCAAACTCTCACCCTCACATGACCAGTTTTGTTAGATATCGATTTTGCTTAATTTTTTCCAAATAATTTTGAACATACATTTTCAAGATTAAATTCTAGGACATCCAAAACATGACAAAAATGTTGAAAAAAATAGTAATTGGATGAAAGGAAAGGAATTCGATAACTTGAAACATGAGGTGAAGTTTCAAAAATTTCATGGAGAGAGATTCTGATCATTTACACATGATTTCAGCGATAGTAAAGAATTAAGATTTCATTTTGAAGGGCAAAATAAATAGAGAGTTGATGATGAGTGAATAAAAAAGAGTTAGCAAACATAATCTTCTTGTAATAATAATTAAAAATGTATTGTTATGAAGGAGTAAGAATGAGTAAAGGGAAGCAGTGGAGTGGGGCACAGAGACATTGATGGCGAAAAGAGGTGCAGTGCAGCCAAATTGTGGAGCGAGCGAGGGTAAAGTCGTAAAGAGCTTTAAAAGAGTAACATATAACAGAAAGTACTCACCTTTTCTATCCTTGTTTTTTTCCTATCACTGTCACACCACTAAATTAATATACAATATCACACCTTTTGAAATATTAATTAAGAAATGAACAATCTGAATTTGTAATCTCTTACTTAATTTCTTCAATAAAACTTCATACGTGAAGCCTGTGGGTTGCCATAAACGATCAAACATTTGGAAGAAAACTATTGCCTCACCTGTAAATATGGATATATTCAAATTTTCTTGAAACCTTATAAAATTTTTGCTTCATGGGCTATCACTGTAATTTTGGCATGTATGTTAATCCTTTAGATAAAACTTGGACGAGAAAACTTGTCAATAACATGGGCATAGCTGATACAGATTCAATATTTTATTTGAACACGGAACTTATAAAAGCTACCTTCTAAATGTCCAAGACGGTGGATTAGATCCAAAAAGCAATTGAACACAATAACAATATTTGGCAGTACCAATAAATACTAGATAACGAGGCGCGTCCAAAAGCGGTTTGGAGACCCTTTTAGAGTTTTTGAATTGCAAAAATTTTATAACCAAGAGAACTATTAAAAACTTTATCGAGAGGCAAGATCATCCTAAACGAACCCGTATCATCCAACTGGTCACTATATATATATATATATTTTAATTTCTGAGTGGATTCCAAATGTTGGACGCCAAAGAAAAAAAGGGGTAATCAGAGGATCACTGCGATGACAGAACATTGATCCAGTTGTGACTCCCCCGGCCCTAAATCTGTATAATCATTATCGTCTTTATTATCGGATATGCTCTACAGAAAATGACTAATTATTAAAATTTAGAAAATATGATCCGCTCACTAATATCATGGCTTGATAGTTGGAGATTCATGGTTCTGGGTTAGTTCTACAAAAATGCAGTATTATCATTCATTAGTGGAAGGTATCTATCTCTGTTTGTTTCCTTCTTCCTGCCATTCAGATTCACTGTGTTTGTTTGAGCCGGCATGGAATTATTTGCTGTGCACAGAACAGTCTAACAGAGCTCTTTTAGGTTCTCGTTCGCATCGACGACGAGGGGAAATGGAGACATTATTCGTCAAAATCCTCGACCTGGGAATTATTACTGCATAATGATAAAAGAAAAAAAAAACATCCCGGGAAGTTGGAGTCCGATGATGATGCCGATAAAAACGCGAACCTACAGAAAACGGGTCTTCCCTTGGAAACAGAGGCCAAATAGTGTCTGGTTTTCTTGTGTTTGCCTGTTGCAACAGAACGCGTGAGGAGTGAGATGGGTCTGTTTAGGGTGAGAGTTTAGAAAGAAAGGAAGGTGGAAGAGGAGCCTGAAACCCTAAAATGGGAAGGAGAAGGAGGAAGGGGGAAACCCTTGGAAGGTGAACCAAGAAATAAAAAGAAAGCGAGTGAAGCAGGGCGAAGGGAGGATATAAACGTCTGGTGGTGTTTTGATAGAATGCAAAATAGCCCACAAAAGATTAACTACATCCACAAATTTACTTCTTGATTGATCTAAGTATAGGCCTTCTTCACAGAGAAAGCTAGCTAGGTTCAGACTCGGGGGACGTTTGCTCAGAAAGAGTTTCAGGCGTATCCCATGAAGTAAGTATTCGTGACACTGACGACCTGATGAAAATGGGTTACTTGTCTCAATTAGGGACTGTGTAGTTGAATTTTAACCATCCAATTTTTATTTCATTTTAAAAATTTTGATCAATCCACATGTAATCAGCACTGATAATTAGCCAACGTGAAAACTAAAAAATTTGATACCCCGATTTCATCCTTGAACAATACGTATACATGCCTCCATGCATATCCCAATTATACAACATCTTTTAGAAGTATTTGTTAGTTTTTAATATAGATTACATGGAGTGTTACTTATTTTTTTTAACTTTATTTTATTATAAATTTAATTTTATAGCTCATCTCATTGAATATATTGTATATATCTTTATTTTTAAGAGGGATAAAGTTAAAACTTTTTAATGGGAGTGCGGGGCAATTGTGGATTGAGCAGTAGCATTGATGAGTAGTAATTAAACAAGTAGCCTGGACGCTGTGCGTTATACGGATAATAAACAAATCAGATTATAATATTAATTCTAATTAGCACATTGTCAAATAATTTTGTTGAAGTATAAATATACCTATAAACCAATGTTTAAATGAAGTCTAATTATAAACATACTTAAGTTATTAAGTTTCAATATTTGATTTTTCATTACATTATTTTTTAAAAATTTAAAAATTTATTTTTTTCACCAACAAAAAATCAAAAACATAAAATTTATAACTGGCACTATTTACAAGTACTAACAAATTCAGTCTTCTCTACTTTTCCAACCATCATTTGTTAAATTTTTCCTTGTATATGTGTGTGTATGTTACGTGGCTAATTTTTTGTAAGTTTCAATTTTTGATATATTTTTTATAAAAAAATTATTATATTCTTTTATCTCCTCATGTAATAATAATAAAAGTTTTAAAAAATAATTTTGAATTTTAGAATTTATTTTCTGGCCAAATAAAATATGAGAAAATTTTAAGTTATAATTTCTCTAAAAAATATCTAATTCTTTTTCCCAAAAAAAGTATAATGGTCTTGATATTCATTTATTTAATCAACTAAATAATATCAACATCAAAATAAACCTTACTCTTGGTTGACCTTTTCAACTCATATTATATATAATTATAATGTATAATATATATTATAGTTTATAAAAATAAAATATAACACTACAACAACAACAAGCCTTTAAAAATAAAATATAACACTAAGACCACCAAATTAAATTTTGATGACGTTACTATTAAATTATACGGTTTTGGTTTTTTAAAATTTTCTAGCGATCAACACAAACAAATCCGCTAAACCAGCTAGGCTCGTAATTTCAACTTGATTAAGTGGGTATCTGATTTACAGCTTGCACATTTACCAAATTAACTTCCAAAATGTTAAAAGGAACTGTCACTTACATTTTCTTTGCTAACTTTTTCATGGCTTAAAAATTTTGTGGATGGGTTTAAAAAAAAAAAGTAATTTTTTTTCCATCCAAACATGAGTTAAGTGGAAATTAATTTATCAAAGGGACTTTTGGGGTATCAAAAGTGATTTCCAAACACACCCTAAGTTGGTCAAAATGAGTTGACGGCCCTGTTTTTTGTGCCAATTTCAAAGGAATCACAGGCTTGTGCTCTAATCTTGTCTTCCTTGGGTGAATAATCCTAGTCCTCAGTATATGTCTGCAGTGAAGCGGGTTTTATCCATGCAAAAATTGTTATAATTTTTTTACTATCAAAATATAAAATATTCTTTTTTTTGCATGCCTTAAAGTGTACTTTCAATGTACAAATAAAAGTTGCTTGTTGCGTACTTGAATTGACTCCATTTTTGGGAAGGCCTTTTGTTTTTAACTATATAAAAAACAAAACATAAGCAAAATATATCGGCTGAATTTGTCATGAAAAACATTCCATTTCTTAAGACCAAAAATTATGTTTTTTCAGGGAATAATAATTAATTTGTGGAATGATTGTGTGTGTGTTTATGGCCAACAACCTTTTAATTTTTAATCATCATTAGTTATCACGTTTTTTCGGACGCGGGTTTGCAGAGGCTGACTACAAAATTAGCTTTTGGGTAAAATTGCGTTAGAATTACACAATACTGCTAGTTGACTAATTGATCTTAAGATTGATTTTAATTATAATTAATTATGTTATAATGTGATCATATTAGAATATTATTTTTAAAATTAATTTTGATAAATGTAAAGATTTTTGGATTATTTTAATGGATAAATTGGTTCATTAGTCAAAAAAATCCTGTACCCCAAAAATGTGAACTAAATTTTCTAAAGTTTGTAAGTATGGCCCGTTCATATTATATACAAAAAGTTTATCATTAAAAATTTAAAATTTATAGAGAATTTATCATTAATATATAACAGTATATTCTTAACAAATATAGTAAACTGATCATAATACGAAATATAATAAATAGTAGGTTGTTTACTTGGTTTCATTCTATGACATGGGGCTATATCTATAAAAAACCCTATTTTATATGGGTAAATTATCATAAAGGACAAGAGTTTTGTAGTGTAAGTATTAATAAAGTTACATACAACGTTATTAAATTTTTTGATATATCTAAAAAATAAATAGATAATAATAAAAATTCATTTAATATTTAAATTGCATTGTATTGTAATATTGACAATTTAATCAGAAAACTAAAACTAGTGGTTGGTTGACATGTTAAGAGGGGAAATACAAGTATTTACAGATATGAATAATATCACTTCTTGATCAGATAAAAAAAAATAGCAATTGCGGACTATTCACACTCATTCATGTAAGGAAAAAAAAAATATGTAGGTTCTTCACCTCAAAAATCATAAACCACGCGCAGTGGTATGTTTGGATTGTTCAAATTTTTTACATATAATTGATGCACCAAAATATATAATTGATATGTAAAAATATGTTTAATGAGCTTATTTGAAAACGGAGTTCAAAGTCCAAAATTGATTTAAAGTTCTAACATTTCTTTCATAAACCGATTACACCACTTAATTGCCAACTCATCACACAGATATTGACACACACACACACATGGAATATAAAAAAAAGTTAAAATGTATTTTTGTTCCTGTACTTTCTTTTAAAAAGCACTGGACACCCTATATTAATAAGTGAAATTTTTTTTACCTAAATCATTTTTCAAGAGAGCAAAAATCTTCTTTTATTAGTGATTGGTTAATGAAGGAAATTTTTACTCCTTTAAAAAATGATTTAAAAAAGTGTCTCATTTACTAGTATAATGTGTGCGCTCTTTGCAAAAAATATAGAAAAAAATAAACCACATTTATTACAATAAAAAAATCCCCTTGATTTATTACACTACACTTGTTATTAATCTACATAGGTATCGACTTAGTTTCCGTTATCTAATATCTAATTCACCATAATTTAATAGTGTTTTCTCCTCACCAAACAACAAAAAAAAAAAAGCAATATTTGAGAACGCTTAAGAAACAAAGTCGATAAAAAAGTAAACTTTAAAGGATAAAAAATTTGATTATTCCTCATTAAATTTGTTTTGTTTCAATATTAAAATTTCCAAATGTGACTATTGGACAAGACGAGGTAAATTATTTATCTTTGAGTCATTGCACATTTTCACCTTTTTAGAGAATGATGTAGATCCAATGGCTCTATATAGCTTGGAAGCATGTAAGTTTTCTTGTAAGCTGTAAGTCGGAGGTTGTGGGGCAATTTCACTTATAATCTCAACGCATGTCTTTTCTAATTAAAAAAAAAAAATACAACAACAAGAGAGAGAGAATGATCTTACTTGTAAAACCGGGCTTGCAAATAATCACGTGTTTCGCAAAATCTGGTCCCTCCACAAAACCCGGTGGGTCCGTCGCTTTTATCTGCGTGTGTTTTCAAACTTGCAGAAGCGGCAGCTATGGCAGCCTGGGGCATCATGAATCTCCTCACTTCACTCACCGCCACCTGACATGCATCTTTCATGAGGCCTTGTTTGTATGCCTGCGCTTCCTCTGCCTCGTTCCAGTATCTCATCTCTCAGTATATCCACACCCTTCTCACTTCTCAGGCCAAGCACCACACCTCTCTCCTGCCCCGCCTGAATCATTCATTACTGGTTTTGCTTCTTCAATTATCACGCCTTGCCTATTCAAGCACAATCTATATACATCACTATTCCACCTGGATTATGACGTTTATGTAATTAGAAAAAAGGCATTTCAGCAATTTACTACACAATTATTCAAGTCTTTCAATGGATCCTACCTTAATATTTTTCGCCATTTTCTCTTGGGTCAACTTTATTGACAAGTGTTTTTTTACTAAAATTATTCTCATGGCCGATGGCCATAAGATTAATTCCTCAAAAATCTAAATGCCATTTAAAGGATTTTCCCCTCCCACGCAATGCTCTCTGATAGGTCAATTTTATATGTTGCTTTTGTCTTGTTTTAGCTCCCAATTTGAAGTAATTATAGCATAAAAATAGTTGAAAATTAGAATATATTACTTTATTGAATACTTTACATGTAGAAAAGGGGAGCCAAAATGACAAAACACACACCAAAGGATGAATGATTATGCCTCTAGTTACATTCAAGCACGAATGAGCCCTTTCATGTGCCTTGACCATAGGCGGATGAAAATACAAAGGGAACGATTGCAGGCAGATGAAAAATCAGAAACGCAAATCAACTGCAACATTAATCCTAAATTAAAATAATTAAAATAGAAGGACCTAAGAGACTTAGTGTAACATTCTAGAAATTTAAACCCTATTAATTAAGCTTAATTAAAGTAATTAAGTTTATTAATGAGGTATATGGTCAAAGGGGTCTAATTTGCTTTGCTAGGTCACAACTTAGGGAACCATTGGAGATATGTGGGAGCCTCCTGACACCAAAGGTAAGTGTGTTAAGCTTTTCTCTTCCCTTCTCTCTATTTCCTTAAAGATTTAAATTATGATCTAAGTTAGAATGATGATTTTGGGTCCATCTGAGTCATGGGTCCAAAACCATTGACTAAAATAGAGGTAATTAGAGTTATTTAAAGTATTTAAATCTCATATTAATAGTTTTGTGATTCGTTGGTTGTTGAGGACCATTAATGGCTGAAAATGATGTTAATGAAGGAAGTTGGAGTTATTTTAAAGCCATTAATGGTGGTTTAATGGCTCATTAATAACAATATAAGTCATTAGAACTTAGCAAACCCAATAGGTATGATTAAGAGTGAGTTTATGATTTTGATAGAAAGAGAATGCAGAGTTAGAATGTTGGAAATTGCCCAACAAAGGATAATGACGATATCCTTGTGATGATATCCTTGTAATTTCATTTTAGATTAACAAAATTGGCACTATTTAATCTTAAGAAGAAGCTTGGAAAGTTATATTTTGAGGGGTAAACTTTTGATCCCTCAAAAGTTTAAAATAACCGAGAGAAGTCCTATTTGTATATTTATATGTTAATTATTTGTTAGTTGAACTAAATTATTTAAAATTTATTAGATACTTATTGATGTAAATGTTAGCAATGTGATGAATTTTATGGTGTGAATTTGTGCTGAATTGTTGAGGACAATATGCATGTGTGCATCTGTTACCAAAGATAATGATTAAGTGCATGTATTTATGAAATGAATAACTTGTGATATCTGACATGTAGAGTTGTATGCTGCATAACAGAGAAAATATAGTTATGAATGAGATATGACATGATTATTGGCAGAATCACATAATATGTGTTGATATTTACATGACATGATCATTCAGCAGGAGTTCGCCTACAGGAAGAGGAGTAAATTGATAAATTCATATGGGAACAGCAGCGTATCATTGGAATTGAAAGTTTGTTTTAGCACTGACCATTAAAATCAGAAGGTAGCCATTATCCTATGATTGATTAGGGACTGTCTCACTTATTCTTTAAGAGACTCAAACTTAATTAGTCTTCACTGATTTATAAGAAGGTTATATTAGTGTTACAACATCCCATGGTTGTTAATATTAGGGAAAACCATGGATCACAAGTGAGTGGGTTTGCCCTGGCCCGATAGCTCCTCACAAGTAAAATGTTGGGTTACTTCGAGTTATAGATGTAGCCATTGGATAGCCACCGGCTTCATTTTGAAGGCATTAAGAGGGTATAAAGTTAAGGATTTTGTCTATGTCTTTTATTAAGGATTTTTGTGACTTTTCCATAAGTTATTTCTAAATCTATAGTCATGGTATGGTGTAAAATGCCTAAATTACTCCACCTAATTAAACACAACAAGACACACTACCATGGTAATTGGGGATTAACCACCCTTGTCACCTTACCATGATAGAAAGGAAATAATTGCCAATGAGAAAATATAACCATAATAGAAAAAAAAAAGGACCCGAGTTGAAGGTATACCATAATTAAAAAAATAAACATATAATTTTAACTCAGCATGAAAAACTAAAATGGACCTTACTATAGTAAAATATATATATATATATATATATATATTTAGGCATTATTATACAAGAAAAGTTTGAAACCTAAATTTAATAGCATGAAACCTCATAAGTTTTAAAGAGAAACTAAAAAGGCAAGTTCTAAATCAAGTCAAGACCAATCATAGTATAAATTGGAATGAAAAAAATACACGGAAGCATGAAAATTTACTTTATAAATATAACCATTGAAAATAATACTTTTTAAAAAATAACTTTTCTCAAATCAAACTCGTTTGCCGCTGTCAAAGAGCTCCCTCGTCATGACTAACAAGTTCAGGTCATCTACCACGGCCAATGTAACAATGCACTACAGTGAGCTTCTTTATGTTGTATGCCATAGAGAAGGTGCCATTCGCCACAAAGAACTGTATAGAAATGATAGCATTAGTATTGTCAAACCTCAACATCGGGGGTGAACTACTAACACATCCTGGGCCTTAGTTTAGCTTCTGATTGGGGTGATTTAGGTGTCCAGCTAATAGAACTAGTTTCAAATCAAAATAATATCACATGAAAAAGATAGACACATAGAACCAACCTTACTCCTTTTTCCACACTTAAACCCTTTCAAAGTATCCAAAACCACTCACACTAAGCGATAAAAGCCTAAGCACTCACCTATACCAAATCTTTAGGATTTAAAATAGTCTATGCAATACACCACATTACAAATATAACACATGCATCACATTTTGACTCCTTAACCCTAATTTCAACAAGAACCATGAAGGAGGTAAAAATATCTTAAACATTACAAGCTATTCCTTTTACAACATTCTAAAACATTCATAAACCTACTTGCAATAATGTTTAGGCCCCAATCACTCTATCAACACATTCAATAAGGCTAGGGAACTAAATACAATCAACAATCACAATTAAAATGCGATGGTGCCAGTAAATAAAATAATTGTCCTAATTGGCAATATATCATCATTAATAAACTAAAAGATAGAGGGATATTGTAGGAATCGTAGATTCCTTTGCCTCAGGTGCCTTCTCCTTGACTTTCCCAGAGCTAGATCCTATAAAATAATATAGGCATGTATAGTAGGCATTTTAAAAAGAAACATAACAACAATGAGCAAGATATTACAGTGTCATAGTATCACAGCTTATGACATAATGTATGGTCATCAACTCCTTATCTCTTTCATATACTGCAGATTGAATCTGTGGGCTAATAATATAATAGGATTGAGTCCTTATGAACAGACTAGCCTAAATATACTAATCATGAGGAGACACTTGGCCAAATGTGTCTTGCTCAATCTCGAACTATAGATTCCTCCGAATTCTTAAATCCATTGCGGTGTCACAAGGCATAGCACCATACCCAATTCAGGGTGATATAAAAAGGCAATGGGTTTAAGCACCTACACTTACACACACTCCAGGGTGAGATTCAAAAAGACCTGATATGTGAAACCAAACAGTGGAGTCACCCATGGTGCTAGTTATAAATTTTGAGTGAAAAAATAATCTACTCCTTCTAGATCCTCCTGCTTAAATCATGATTACACTAATATACACAATTTATCACTATGCATAATCACACTACTCAAGCATGCATAGATAATATAGACAAACTATCACAAGCATACATATGAAGCTTTACCATCCCATGTTGAAATCTTTCAATATAATTTGCTTTTAATGGAACTCAAGAAAACCCTACTTGCTTATATTTTTCTAAAACAATAATTAAGTTTATAATTAATTAAATTCACATTAGTTAAATCAATTTAACAAGAAATAGCATAAGTTAGAGATCCTCTGATTACCTTAAATCTTTGAGAATTCAAAGGTTACTCCTAACATAACTTCTTGTGCTTCCCAAGCTAGGATAAAGCTCAAAAGCCATGTGAAAATAATAATCTACAATTATCAACAACTGATATCACTAAAAAGCAACTAAGTTCTCACTTTTAACTCCCAAAACTTACACTCTAGCAATCCATAATTCCAACCATAAGCTTAAAATTATAGCCAATGATTTATTAACTTTTATTAACCTTATTTAGCTTCTATTAGCTTAAATATTAACAATTACAACACCTAACAATCCAAATTTCTGCTTAAAGTGGCTAGGATTTGACTAAAACCCCAGCCCCAAACTTATAACCTTGTAACAATTTTAAAAACTAAGCTTAAAAACATTAAATAACTCCCATTAATCCCATTAGGTCTAATAAGTTCGAAATCTTGCTCCCAAAAACATAAGAATTATCACTGGAATGTGCAGAGGGAAGGAGGAATAATGGAGAAGTCATACCTAAGAAAAATGAAGCTTGAAACATCCTTAAGATGCTCCATGCTTTGTGCCCTAGCAGATTGATGCCGTCCCCTTTATGTTCTCTCTTTCTCTCTTTCCATTTTTTCTTCTTTTCTCTTTCAATTCTACAACTTGAATGCAAGCTGCAGATTTAAAATATTTGATTGTTTGCCGTGGCGAGAAGCCTTATTCACCATGGGGAATGGCATAAACGAGCTAGCCCAAAACTTAACTCTTCTACTTGGGCCCAAGTAGCCCAAAACCCTTTGGGGTCTAATCTAAAGGTTGTATCCAAAATCAAAAGGCTTGTTACTAACCATCATTAAATTAGTTAACACTCATTTTACCTATTTTCCCTTGATTAATTAATTAATTAAATCTAGAAGTTAAAATTCAGGATCTTACATAAGGAGTAGCTTGGCTGAGATAGTTTTGCTCTTTTATTTATTTTTATTCATTTTCCTTGTTGAACATTGGAGTTTGTCTGTAAAATTTTTATATTTTCTTTTATATTTATCTCTCTTGATTTAATTATCTTTTTACATAGATGGCTACCATATAAATTGTCTGTAGGTAGTTTGATAAATTAGAATATGAAAAACTTACCTAAACTTAAAGAGATAGATATCAATAACTAAATTATGAATAATTTAGAAATTGGTGGTAACTTAGATCGTAATTTTATGGTTTATATTTAAAGAGTTAAATTTACTGGGAGCTAAATTTAATTATCATTAAATACATCTTAATTTAATAGAAGGTAATTATGACACCTTAGAAATGGTTATCACTATGAATGAAAAATAAATAATTAAATTAGAGTAAATCATCTCAATAGGTAAATCTTGATTTTTAGCGCTTGCTTAATTGATTTGGTTCATTGATTTTTATTGTTGTTTCTTGTTTGCATTCTTTTAATTAATTATTAAATATTATTGTTCAACTATTTTCTCTTATGAAATAAACAAATTAATTGCTTTCATTTGGCTTTGACTCTTAAAATACTCCTGAAATTATTGCCATATCGATCACGTGCACTTGCGAGAGTGATCACTCTCCATACAACCATGTCTTTTTAATGTGGTAGATTTGTCGTATATTCTTGCTTCTTGGACCTGTTTGCATATTGGGCCGCGTGATCAAGAAAATGGGCTCGCCTGAAAAAGTTTCTTAACGAGCTCAGGTACACTTGAAAAAGCAATGTTCATACCTAAAAAAAAATTAATGTTCATCCATGCTAGGTAAATTTTCTGAAAATTTAATCCAACATGGTGGTCCATCAGTGAAAGGTGTGATTTTAGAGACAAAGCCTGTCGTGACGTTCAATGGCATAGAGCCTGATGATGGAGTGGAATAACAATACACTTCGGCCAGAAAGAACAATACACTTTAAACAAAGAGAGTAAGAGGCTACTTATTTGAGGGAACATGCAGCACTTCCTCCAACCTATAATATAAAGTATTGATAATTATTTCACAATTGTAACAAAATAATTGAAGCCTTGATCTTTTAAAAATGTCACATCTTCATAATTATGTCTTTTTAAATGTCTTATAATATTATAAGACATTTAGATCAACTAGCTAAGGGTTAATCCAGCTTAATCAAAAGTCTTAAATTTAAATCTTAAGTATGCAGCAATGATTAAATTCTAGGTGGGAGGTATGTCCTCCAAAAAAGTGCCCACAAGCTTTTGACTGGATTAATCTATGTCAAAGACCTATGATATCAAGCGAAAGCCAAAAAAAAAAAAAAGGAAAGGAAAGAAAGAAAATTGCCTCAATAATTACGGATCATTCTTTTTAGAAATAATAAATGATGTAGGAATATAGTTGGAAAAAAAAAATTAAATTATCCAATATTCTATATTTTGGACAAGAGGGAGTATAATTTTCTCGTGTGATAATATGAAATGGATTCATAATACATTGTGATTGTTTTATCAGTGGAGGATTTTTAGAGATTTTCTATGATTTCTTGTCAGGAATGATTCTTCGCTGGTGTTGCTCCCCACTACAATACAAGCATAAGGATTAGGAATAGAAATGTGCTGTAGTTTGGATTCCTTACATTCTTAAAAGTGAATTTGAATGTTTCAAAAACATATGATTGGAATTTACTACTTTAATGGTCAGATAATGATAATATGTCATAAAATTTCCAGAAAACAAGCGATTCTTGTTTTTTTTAATATCTTACTAGCGAAGCCGGAGGCTAGAGTCCCAGAATTATTTGCTTTGCCATACCAACCATCATTATGGGCCTTATTGGGCTAGTCTGGAAATGCTACTGCAGCCCACCTAGCTTTTAATGGCAATTAATTTATATTTATTTTATTGCCACGTGCGATAAATATGTAAATAAATATGAAAGGCCATTTGTTCATATTCCCAAGTTAAAAGATTACAGTTCAGGTTTGACTCTAAGAAGTATTATCATGTTCTAGGCCTTGTTTGATATAATAAAATTTTTTTATTAAAATAAAAAATAAAATTAAAATTAAAATTAAAATCAGAATTAAAATAGAATTGAGTTTTAAAAGTGTATTTGGTATGTTAAAAAAAATAGATAAAATCCTTACACTATTTTTATTTGGTATGTAAGACATGAAAATAGAATTATACATGAAAGACAAAAAAACCCTAAAAATTAAAATTAAAATAAATACATATTAAAAGCTTGATTGTGTTTTAATTTCCTCATGTATTTAGTATATAAATAAAATATTTTATATAACAGTAAATATATATAATACAAATGTATACTATAAATATACACATAGTTTATAAAAGAAATATTATAAATACACAAATATATATAATACTATATTATATATATATATATATATATTATATAATTTATATAAAGACTTTTACACCCATAGTAACACAAAAAACACAAAAATAACATAAAAGCAGCGAGAGAGGAAAAAAAAGCCAAAGAAACAAACTTAGCCACTATCATTTTTTTTTTGGGCTAAAGTCAGCCACCACATTTTGAAGACCAGAAGTTAAAACAAAGCTACTCATGATTTATAAAGTAAAGTTGTGAATTCAATTTTTCACAAGGATAAAATTGTCTTGAAAAATAAGATTTTATAAAATTGGTCTAGATTTCATAATTTTAAGTAAAGAATTCAATTCAGGCTTTTTTCATGAAATTATAATTCATGAGAGTTCTAATTCATGTATATCAAATATCTTTTTATTAAGATTCCTACCCCAATTTCACTTCCATCCTTAAGATTCAACTCTACCAAATGGGGCCTAGATTCAAATGTGTCAAAGAAGACTCCTTTGATTATTAATACTCAATAGGCTACAATGATATTATTTCCGTGCATATTTGGATGAATAAAATAATCAATTTTAAAAGCTTTCATGCATTATTGTTCTGTAAAAATACATTTAAATTAATAAATAACTAAAAATATTTTAAAGTGTGAACCATGAAGCTTATACTTCTAAAGTAACATTAAGTTGACGTAATAAACCTTTTTTTTTATTTCTTTCCCACTTCAAAGGTATTCTATAATTTTTTTCGTTTTAATATATTTAAATTTAAAATGTTATTGTAGCAATAAAAGATATTAATGAAAATCATGTGCCCAGGATAAAATAAATATAATCTTGGGACCAAAAGATCATGTATGCTGAAAAATATTTTAACCGAGTGCTTACACTAACCACAACACTTGCTTCTGGACTCAATTAAGATTATATGCATATAAATATTTGAATCTACAAACGTTGATAAATGAGGTCACCACTCATATTTTTCTAAGTCATGTTGTTATTTTTATATAGTTTAAAAGATATTTTATATTTTTTTATCTTAACCTATCTAACTCCTCTTTATTGACACATGTATCATTCACTTACCCGTCACACAGTACTTAAGTAACTCTTTATTTGGATGTAAAAGGTACAGAGTGATAACGTTCAACACAACCATCCATTTGACAATGCAATGATGGCGGCAAAGAAAGTTGTTTTTGGTGTTGGATTGTTGGCAATGCTTGACTATTTAGAGCTTTAGACGAGTATCATCACGATATCGCATAATTTCATATTTTTATCATTACAATTTATAGTTTGTTCAATCATACACGATTGAGAAATTTAAAAAATGAAAAAAATTATATTTAGATCTTAAACAAAAAAATTTAATTATCACAAAGTTTGTTGATTACCGAACTAAGGGGACTGACAATATAATCAGTAATTCTCCATTTAAAAATATTACATACTAACTTTTCATAAACATTAAATACTATCAATTATTATGTAATACTTTTATACTATACCTGTTGTCATTAATTTCTGTTAATAATTACCAATCACTGTCTAACTGTAATCAACAAAGAAACCATCTATAAAATTTTATTTATTAATTATTAATAGGAATTGTTGGTCTTAATAAAAGTAATTATGACCATTTAAGCAAATATTTTAGGGACAACCGCACCATAGGCTCTAAAAAAGTAAAAAATTATACTAAGCTCAATACATTTTGACATTACACTATGGACTCAAGGGCTTTTGTTACAGTTTCTTAGAAATGAAAGTATAATTTTGCCTTTATATGATTTAAAAACCCAACCTATACAAAACTCTCATTCACAAAGTACAATGCGACGTTTATTAATTCTTAACACGGTATTCATATGAGTCCAGTTGATCTACAGATTAAAATATACAAAACATACAAAGCATATACAACTCAATATCCATAGACGTATAATATAATATTTATAAATTCTCAACATAATATCTATGCATATCCAATTGATCTATAGTTTAAAATATACAAGTCACATAGAGCATGTATAACATAATGTCTATGGATGCACAATATAATATTCATGAATTATTAATACAATGTCCATACGTGTCTAGTTGATTTATAGGTTAATTAAAATATACAAGTCATATAAAGCATATACAACACAATATTTATGAATGCACAACATGATATTGATGAATTCTCAAGACCATGTTCATGAATTCTTAACACAATGCCTATGCGTGTAGTTGAAAATTCATAAACATCGTGTTATGCACTCATAAATATTGTATTATATATTGTTTGCGTCACTTGTACATTTTATTAAATCAACTGATTAATTAGATATGCATGGACATTATGTTGATAATTCATGAATATCATAGTGTGCATCTATAAATATTATGTTGTACACTATCTAAGTTTTCAAATTAGATAATGACAAAATTGTACTCTCACTCCTAATAAAAATTACAACAAAAACCCTTAAGCTCGCAGTGTAATATTAAAATGTATTAGACCTGTAGTATAATTTTTTTTTTTTGTTTTTGTTAAGGCATTTAGGGTGATTATCACAAAATTTTAAGTTCAAATTCACTCTAACATCTATTGAAAAGTTACTCGCGCGTGGAACTCGACTTAGCTTGAATACCAAATAGTTGAAAAATAATCCAAAATAAATTATTATTTATATGTAATAATAATAATAAAGAATTACATTAAAGTTTCAATCAAAAAGATTAATTATTATAAAATTTATTTATAATTAAATTAAGCTGCATAACATAACTAATTATTAGTTGTCAATATAATTTGACTCTTATCAATGAATTTTATAATAATTAATTTTGTGTAGGATTTAATTATAATTCTTCCTAATAATTATGTTATTCTTTAAAAAAGAGAGATGGATTCTTTGTCCATCCATGATGTAGTGTCTTTACTGGACCCACTGTATATTTTGAAAATTGGCATTAGTGAGGCCAAGTGTTAAATTGATGAGCTGCTAAATCATGAATAGGATACCTATTTAGATCTTGAAAAATTGACACCAATTTAGTGCATTGTGGCCGGCGAAGCTTGAAGAATTTTTTTTTTTTTTTTGCATAAAAATTAATTGAATTCCAAGTTATGTCTTTTAAAAGACGACAAAAACTTAGCTTGCAGCATTACTCTTTTCTGGAACAACGGAAATCAAGAGCTGCATTATTAGGGCCAGCAATTTATTTCCTTTCTATCAGCTACCGAACTGAATTCCAGAGTGCACAACCAACTCTCACATAAATAAATTAATCAACTCTTTCAGTGCATAAAATCATTGTCCCTCAATTCATCCTCAAGAAGAATTCCTTGAAAGAAATTCCCCAGCACACCCAAAACCTAAATCTCAAAAGATCTGCAATCATGTTGGATCTGGTTCACATTCAACTGAGTTTCTCTCTTTAATTTTTTAATCAAATCACCGAACAATAACAATTATTT
Organism: Prosopis cineraria; assembly: GCF_029017545.1. Classification (NCBI taxonomy): domain Eukaryota; kingdom Viridiplantae; phylum Streptophyta; class Magnoliopsida; order Fabales; family Fabaceae; genus Prosopis; species Prosopis cineraria. Next base: position 1,362,583 of record NW_026555344.1, read on the forward strand.
GAGTTGCTACCATGATTGCCAGAGCAAATTATGCAAATCCTAATCCAAACTTTCCGGGGGGAGAGAGAGAGAGAGAGAGAGAGAGAGAGAGGTGTAGACGTAAAGTCATTCAAAATTTGTTCTTTTTTTTTATTGTTATTATTTATGATTGATTTTGATATATACATTTCGCGGCTTCAATATGATCAGCACCCGTGGTGATCATAGAATACAATATCCCAGAAAATTAAAAAGGAAAAAAAATCTCACAGGGAAGTGTAGTCTCCGTAGACATCAGAAACTCCAGAAGCAGCCCAGAGCCGTTGATTGAAATCATCCTGCATATCATCGGGCACGAAGGGGGTCCTGCACAAGGGACAGGTCTTCTGATCGTGATCCATCCAACGGTCCAGACAAGCCCGGTGAAAAATGTGCTTGCAATTCGTCAAGCACCTGATTTCCTCCTCCCGCTCGAACTCATACAGGCAGACGGCGCAGCTCTCCGGCGTGTCGGCGGCGGCGTTGGCGACGAGGAGGTCGCCGAACTTGACGACGGGGAGGATCTCGCGGATCAGAAGCGCGGACACCGGGGGGCTGTCGGGCAGTCGAGCGTGAGATTCGGACCAGACGACCTCGGTTTCGAGGAAATCGGAGAGGCCGAGGTAGTGGAAGAGCAGGAAGATGAGGTTGCGGATGAATCCAAGGAGCGAGAGTGTGTGGAGGAAGAGATTAGGTAAAACGACGTCGGTGTATCCGACCGGAAAGCCCATGGAGACCTGGAGGGAGAGAGAGAGAGAAGAAGATTCGAAGATGGGAAGTGGTAAGGAATGGCAGGTAGAGAGAGAGAGATAGGGCGTTTGAGGGTGGGGAGAGAAAATATATATAGATGGAGAAAGGTGGGGAGAGAGAGAGAGGTGAGAAAGGAATGCGAAGGTTCTGTTAAGGTGTTAGCGCGTGTGAGAAATATATATTATGAGTATAGTGCTGCCGAGTGAAAAGGAGAGGACGGTGTTAGATGTCTGTGAAATACGCTTTTACGAATGACTTCTACTTTGACCATTTTCTTCTTGTTATATTGACATTGTCATTCATAAGTGCTCAGAAAATTGTTTGGCGCCCGGTATTCTTTGGTCGAGGCCTCAAATCAATATTTGCCTATAAAAAATTACATCGTAGTGCGACAATTTCTGTCATTTACAGCCTCTCTCTCGCTTGAATTATTCCCACCTCTTAAAAAATAGAAATTGCTAATGTATTAATAAAAATTGATCCATAGATAATTTAACTGTCGCAAAAAAAAAAAAAGGTGTATATAGATGATATCTATTGAGGAACAAAACATATGCTAACACTAACATCATAATGGTAAGAACTATGATCATTTAAATATAAAGTCTCAAGTTTCAGTTGGTATGAATAATGTAAGAAATGTTTTTAAAAAATTTATCCACAAATAAGCTCTATTGAAAATACTTGAATTTGACCTGGTCAAAAGTTATGGGTTTATTACACGTGGTGAGTTATTCCCTTTTATAAATTTTTCCAAACTTAATTGTTACCCTTTATTGGCCCCTGGGTATCGTTTAGGGATTTAAGTGTACGTTGAACACGTTTTAAAATCTTGACACTTAAACGACGCAATTTACTTATAGTTGATGATGGAGCTTGTATTTAAATTGTTACCGCTTAATACGTATTATGAAACAAAAAGTGAATATTCTGGTTCAAAAAATTGAGAATATAATGTTTTTATAAAAGATCCTAAAATGTTTTTAGATGAGTTAACTCCTGGTTAGAAGATTTGATAACGTTTGAATATAGTATTGAGTATCAAAATATTGTATATAAAAAAATTTAAATATTATAGTTTCAATTGATCTCTGAAATTCTTAAGATTTTATTTATAGATCTGGAAAAACAGATGATTTTATTTAATTATTTGAAATTAAAACATACCTACAATTAAGGTTAACTCTCATGACAAAACTTCCGATGTCTGTCTACTTGTACCCATTAATTCAACCAAAAATGTATGCATCCTTATCATTTACACTTAAATATCATCGCTTTTATTTTGGAAAAATAAAAAAAATTAAGATGATGTGGAACATGTGTTACAATCTGTCAAGTTTAGATAGAAATAGAAAAGGCACCAGTATGGGGGAACAAAACAAGTGAAACAACCTCAAAACGATTAAGAAATGTTGGGGAGATCATGGTTGGAAAGTGGACTCATGTTAGTGACAATGGCCGGATAATTAAGAAGAGGTAAGGCCGGTGGACACTTTAAATACTTCTAGGAATGTGCCTCAGTCTTCTATATCCTATCCTTATATAATACTTCCTCCGCCTCAAATTATAAGATACTTTTAAATAAAATATCACATATCAATAAATCTCATTAAATATATTCAACAACCTTATTTTTTCAAAACAAAAATATAAATTTTTAAAAATACTCATCATTTAATACATTGAAAAGAGAAAGGACGAAAATGAATTATAGAGAGAGAAAAGATGACATTGAAATTGATACATTTAATGAAATCTTAATCTATTTAAAGTGTCTTATATTTTGGGACGAAAAAACTCCTTTAAAAGTATCTTATAATTTAAGATGGAGGGAGTATATGATAAATTTAACTAACTTCATATTTATTTAGTCCTATTTATATGGTGGTTAGAGAAGACTAATTTTGTTTTTATTTATATGACACTTTACTATTTTTTTATTTTTATATTTACCTTTCTACTCTTATCAAATGCTAGAACAAATTATTAAAAATAATACTTTTTGTTCTTATTAAGGAATAGAAATTTATTAAATTTTAAGACAAGGTTAATAAGGTTTAAAGTTTCTTTAATTCTAATAAAACATGCTGAAAGTAAAATATAAATAGGATCAAAAGAATTATATCTTAAAAAATGGTTGTTATATATTAAAATTGTTAAAAAGTATGTAAATTTTCAAGTTCATCTTTTTTTCAATTAATAGTCATAATAAATTATTATTTAAAAATTAAAAATGATAACAAATAAATAAGGGATAAAATGAAAAAAAATGAAAAAAAATTAAATACTCTAACATTATCTTATACTAAAGACCAACAAAAACTTCTAAAGCTTGCCTTCTATAAAGGATGGGAAGGAGTACAATAATTATTAATTTGAATTTGAAGTTCAATATACCTTTTTATATTCCAAGTGCTAAGTTGAAGGTAAGATTTGATGTCCTTTAAATAAGGTCGTGGTCCTTGTAGATCCGTGCTGGTAAAAAAAAAAAAAAAAAAGCGGGAATATACGTGTGTATTTTCCAGAAAAAAAAAAGGATTATGTCATGGGTAGCATATAAAATATCAACGAAACGTCATGCATACGCATCATTTCTTCGAGTATACGAAAATATTATTGTGAAGTGAAATGTAATATTCCCATCTTTAAATGTAAAAATATTGTTTCTGGTCATGTATTATACATACACAAGTGTCACGTGCTTTTATTTGGAAGGGACGAGGAAACTGTTGTGGTTGGCTTATCGATCACTTCTCCATCATTGTTTATTTCATAATTTAATTATCCTGGTCATAGATTCGTAATTGGATTTATCGTATCGAAATAATTATCGATCGATGACTACGAATCTATGATGAACATAAACAATTAATTTTCTTACCACAACTCTGTTTAATCTTTAATAGCTTCACATGTTCCCTGTGACATGGTCCAAGCACATTGTTTAAATGTTGGCAAGGGGAAAAAAAAAAGGTAAAATTGTTTAGTAAGTGACTCGTCTCGCGACGAAGTCTCCATTCCCGCAGTCATATTTTTTACCCTGAAAAAAATCTTTAAAGTTCTGTTTGGTTACGAACAAAAAATAGAATGAAATATATTAAAAAAAATCAACACAAAAATAAATTGAATCACCCTTTTTTCTCATAATAAAAATTATTAATATATACTATAAATATGAAAGTCGTCACATGTCACGAGTCTCACATCGGGGAGCCTTATAAGTATTGTAGAGTTTATAAGTGTAAGGAGCTCTCTCACCCAATAGCTCTGAGACATTTCCGATGGCTTCACTCCACAGCACTTCACTCGGCCTTCTGCCAGCCAAAACCCTCTATGGGTAGCCCTTTTTATGGCATCAGCCTCTTAATGAAAGCATTAATGTGACAAGTACAAATTCAAAGAAAGAACCCATTCCAAAAGACTAGCATGTTGGATAGAAGAACCTTTGACATTTATAAACCCGACAATACTTGTAAGGTTTCCCAATGTAGGACTCGTGACATTACGCCTTTTAAAAATTTTATGAATCATAATTTACAATTTTATAAACAAAATTACCCTTATCTTTTATGATGTGATTCATTATTTCTTTTAATCATTTTATTTTTATTTTTATTTTTTTCAATCTATTTCATTTTATTTATTTTTAATAACTAAACGGAAGCTTAAATTGTCTCAGCTCATTGCATCTCTCCCCCTCTCCCCCCCTCTCTCCATCTCTATATGTATATTTATGTGAGGCAGTAATCTAGATGACTCGATATGATTTTTTAAAACATATAAAATCCAAGCTCGCAGTCTTACCTATTAGCTCAATTTCACACATGGTGAAGTTCCTTGTTGCCAGAAATTAAAATGGTAGGTTTCCTTAAGATGTAATGATAAACAAAGAAATCATGTTAAATATGGTGATTAGGCATGATTACTCAATTTCAAAGTGGTGTGTGAGAGAGTGAGGTTCAAGAATTGACTTGTTAAACATTCATCTGGGGATTTTTCCCTTTGAAGACGCGTGATATAATTATATCTACCTGCCAATACGTTTTTAATTCTAATGACATATTTTGAGAAGTTAAATTGAATATTTTTCAGCCAAAATAATTAAAAGTTGTAACCTAAACTTTTGAAAAAAAATATCATCTTCTGGCCACAAAAATTAATAATTTACAATTTTAGATCGTGCTATCATAATATTTTTTAATTCTTGAAAATAAATGTTGTGTTTGCACTTTGCAGTTTTTGAATCTAAATTTTAAGTTTTTTTCGTTGCATGTGATCTCTGTCCTTAACCCCCACCCCCCCGGGGAATCTATTACATATCTCATTTCATGGTGGCGCATAAATCGAATGAAAATAAATAATTCTTATTCTTTTTAAGTTTGAGGTCTTTACACAATCACAAGGGCCCTATTTATAGTTTTGGGATCGTGAAACTGAAGCTTTAAAATTAAAAGGGAGGTTACAGGAATTAAGAAAAAGTTACAAAAATTTTATTATACTCTATTATGTGATTTCCATTTCTGCTCTTTTATTTTTTAGTTTCACATGAGCTATGTTTTTTTTTTTTGGGTAAAATATTACGGGCTAGTTTGAAGTGGCATTTAAAGTCTTTGCATACACCTTTTTTATTTTATTCTAAGTTTATATATGTTATTTTTATCTTTCATGAATTATTTCCCATATCGTGTAAATTGTTTTAATAAGTGATTGTGTTCTAAGTAAGTGAATTTTTTAAAAGAAAAACGATCAAAGTATAATTTTTGTCCTTTAATTTTATATTTGGTCTCTAATTTTTATAAATTATATTTTTAGTTTTTTAATGCTAACACCGTTAGTTTCATCACAAAAGGTTTTCATATTAAACTTTTAAATATTAATAAAATATTTATTTGTTGACTTATTAAGTTTATTTTTTTAAAGGGTTAATGAGCAAATAAAACCTTGAACAATTACTCAAAAATCGTCCTGGACCCTAAACTCTTAAAATATACAAAATAAACCTTAAAATTTTAAATTTATAGTAAAATAAACCCTAACTAATAACTTTTTTAATACCATTACTGTCCATACAGTATTGTAATAGTCAGGGTTAAATTCATAGAAGAATAAACACTAAACAGTACTTGTGTGGATAGTAACAATATTAAAAAAAGTAAAGGTTAGGGTTTATTTTGCTATGAATTTAAAATTTTAAGATTTATTTTATATATTTTAAGAGTTTAGGATCTAAAGTGATTTTTGAGTAAGAGTTCAAAGTCCTATTTGCTTATTAATTTCTTTTTAAACTAATAATGATTGGTATAAAAAAAATAATTATTTGAAACTAGATGGTGTTAGAGTTAAAGGATAAAAAATATATTTTATAAAATTAATGGATCAAATTAAATCTTTATATAAAATTAAATAACCAAAAGCATGCTTTAGGGAAAGAAAAACTTCTAAGTTTATATATTGAGAGTATTTTATGATGAGTGTATTTTTTTCATCCATTATTTGCTCTATCAACAACTTTTATTTCTCAGATATGGTTAACTTATTTTTAAATTTACAATTCAAATGTGCAGATTTGAACTTATTTATAAGATCATGAGAAGTTAGCTAGTAATTATGTTTGCTGTGTTTTCTATAATGATGGAGTTGGCCCGTAAAATTTGTTTAAATTAAAAGCAGCCACTTTTGCTGAAAAAAAGGATTAAAGGTCAAAAAAGTGATGTAGACCGAAAAAGGGGCGTAAAAGTGATGGCCCGCGTGAAGTTATGCATTATATATGTGTTTGCATACATGCAACGGGCACCTTTTTTTCTTTTTGGTGCCAATATGCCACTAATCAAATTATTGTGTGTGTGTGTGTGTGAATATTTAACATAACTTCTTATTACAAAGGAAAATAAGTCTAGCAATTAAACAAATTCAAACATGTTGCAATCATGCGGATTTTCTCCCCCTCGAACCATACAACATGAGATACTTAAACTACCTTTTAGTTTTAGGTGAGTTACCACTATGGTCTAACCATTTATTTAAGTAAATTTTTTGTTAAAAGTTAGACAAAAAATATAGGCCATGTAATTGGTATGATTTTGAATAATTAAAATGTGTATTTTCAATATATAGAAATAAGATATATCACATCTAATATATTTCGATTAAGAGCTCTAAAATAATACAATACGCATTTGAAAATGTAGGGTAAATTATAAAACTATAAATGCTATTCACCTTCTCTAACATCCTAATTTTCATTTAAGGATTTAATTGTAGAAATTGTAAATTAATTGAGGATTTAAATTAGAATTTTTATTATTATTATTCTAAGGTTTAATTGAGAAATTAATTCGTGATTGAGGCTATTTGAGGTTAATCAAATATTTAGACACTTAATTTTGATTTAAATTGGGCCTAGAATTATATACAAGAGTTAATTGAGGTCTAAAATAAGTATTAGGTCAAATAGGCCAAAATTATTTAACTTAAATTAATAAGTTTGGAACTGAGCATGCATCGTGGTGCATGGATCATAATTTTAAATCCAAACCCTGCATTTGGAAAAAAAAACAAAGGAGAGTTTGGAGGGTTTTAGGATGCAAAAATTAGGATCTTTGCTAGGGTTTGGTCTAAGCCATTAATCTTGCACATATTCTTGAATCGCTAAGGTAAACTTGCCTACTCCTACTTCTATCTTTTGCTCCTCTTTTCAAGCATGTTTATGAAGTATTCAAGGTTTTGTTTTTAATGACACCTAACCCTTACGTTCGAATTATATCGATTGTTTGAGGTTAGGTATTTGTTGTTTGGAGAGTTTTGATGATGATTATGGTTGTAGAGAGATTGAATCCAACAACCTTAGGTTGTTAAGGAGTGATTAGTGTTTAGAGGTTAAATTTATGTTCAAGAGGTGTAATGAAAATGGGTATGACTAAGTTTGATGATTAAAGTGCATGGAAGTATATTAAGGCTATGAGGTTAATTAACCTAACCTTAGGATTAGAGTGTAATTATAACATCTTGAACTTCACTTGAAGAAACAAATTGCTAATTAGGGATAAATTAGTAATTAGTGGATTGAATATGGTTTTAGATAATGGGTTAATGTGTGATACTAGTTGGTCGGTGTGATTATAGGATTGGATAGTAGAATTGAGATTCATGATATAATGCATGATCATTAGTGATATCTGTCTCACTATACCATGCATTGCGACATGTGCTGTATGTGTCGTGGCACATGGCACAGAATTCACTCAAAGCCTGACGTGCCAGCTCGTGAAAACTAGAGGAGAAGGGAAGAGAAAACAAGCGTGAGAAGGAGAGAAGAGCTTAGTTCTACTAGGGCGAGGATTATTAGAAGCTTAAGAGTTTACTCCGTCTAGTGACTTACTAGGTAAGTTTCTTTACACCCCGTACTGCGTATCTACCCTAATTTATCTAAGTTTGGTTAATAGAGAAATTGAATCAAGAATTTTTAAAGGATTAAAATATGGGAAAAAGGGTTTAGAAGAGCTATTGGGTGTGAAACTAGGGTTTTGTGACTGGTTTAAGATTTAATAGTTGAACTTTAAAGATATAGGTTCAATTTTGGCCTAAATGGTTAAATTATTAAGGGTGGAAATGATAGTTAAATGAATTAGAGGGTGTTTTGGTCATTTAATAGCCTAAGAACGTGTAATTGCGATGAATGGGGTAGCTGGATCCATGAAATGTTATTAGAGTTGTTATAAGTACTAAGTGGTGTGATTTGGTTAATTTGTGTTTTACCTTGAGTGTGAAAAATGATCAAGGAATTCTCATTGTGTAGGTTGAGCAATTGAGTAACTGCTTATGAAAATCTACATTCTTCAAGTGAAGTAATGTGAATGGTAACCCTGGTAATAAGGGTGAAAGACAATTGGAGTAACTCTTTTATCTGTTAGTTTATAAAATAATTTACAGGTATTTTATATTAATTGTATGCATTGTGTTTTATGAAATGAAAGAGTAGCAGTGTTGTGAAAGAGATATGCATGCGTGTGTGTAAATGATACTTGTAATGTATGCGAGGAGGCATGTGCATTTGCATCTGCGAATGTATCTTAGACTTGGGTAGGGGATTGCAACCTTACTCTGTGTAAGGCTAAGAAGTCCTAAAAGGTCTTAAGCGTTGATGATGATTCACTAAGGAAGATCCAAGAATATATGCATCCATGAGTATATCCTAGACTAGGGCAGGGGGTTGTGGCCCTATTCTGTGTAAAGCTAAAAAATCCTGATAGTCCAAGCGTTGAGCTTCCTCTGCTAGTGGGAACTCAGGAGACCACCCATATTTGTAATACTTGGTCTGAAGTAATGGTCGGTAGGCCCTGTTTCTTGTAAGGCTGGAAGTCCTGGTCTGAGCATTGAGTTTGCTCCGCTAGTAGAAACTAGAAGTGAATGAGCATGTTATTATGTGTATATCTATTTATACTGCTCTTTATTGAAATTGATACTACTTTATCTCTTGTATTTTATTTTGCTCACTAATTGATAATTGGGATTTATCCAAGTTACTAGGACGCATGTCTCACTTCGTTACCTTCTGTATACAGGTGAAGAGAGTACAAGAAGGTCGAGAAAGGAAACAAGGAAGGATTAGCTTTATTTTGATAATGGTAAAACTACTTTTTTATGTAATAAATGTCTAATAGTGTTAATAAATGATTGAGTTGCCAACTATGATGCATATAAGTATGTATATGTACACGTGTGTGTGTGTGTGTGTTTTTTTTTTTGAGTTATAATGACTTGCTTGTATATTTGATATTACATATCACTAAGTGTATCATAATGGTGAATACGTAAGTGGGCTTAAATGCTATTCAAGCAAATGTATGTTATGTTACATGACTTATTCTACTAGTAACGAATATGAATGGTTGTGTGATATAATGTAATTGTGTAAACTTGACCAAATGGCAAGGTTTAGCCTCATTTATACGAGTTAATTGTATTGTGAATCTTGACTATATAGTGAGGCGTAGCCCCATATATGTAAGTTAGAGGTGCAAAGTGGAACAAGTATGTTGTTATCTATATGGTTATGTGTGTGCCTCATATAAGATCACAAGTGTATAATGTGGTATTGAGAGGTCAAATTGTGAATATGATGTGTTAATCATATGTATTTGGTCTTTTTGAATTTAGTTTAAGGCTCAAAATGGTCTAATGAGATAAGATGTGAGAATTGAATACTTAGTATGCTCAATTTTGAAAGAGAAGTAACTTTTTATGCCTGGGTGTCTAATTTAAGATAGTAATATTGAATCATGTTCAAACTTATCTCATCAGATAGTATGGGTGTTTGAATCACTCAAATCGAACATTAGATGTGAAAATAGCATGTGGCAGAAATTCATATCAGAAGTCTACCATGACAGTAAAATTTGATACATGTATCGCAACACATGGTGTGCAAGCCACGGTTCATGTCATAGAGGCAGAGCATGTTGCTCTGTACTATTTTTGGGAAAACTACTTGTTTATTTTTCTTTTAAAGTAGGTTATGAGTCTATGCTTCTGTTAGCCCTTTTTATTTAACATATTTTCTATGAAATTAGGATCCCTCATTTTAAAAATAAATTAAGGGCTATATCTTTGTTATTGTGTTGAATTGCAATGTAAAATGTGGATGTGTAAGTAAAGCCCAAGTTAAAAACTAGGACTTTACAATAGTTAATGTTTAAGCACTTTTATTAGCTATAATTAGTAGTGTGTTAATGATAATGAGTATTATATTGTGTGTAGATTGTACTATTAACATTATTAAAGGTGGTAATTTGCTTGTCTGGGAAACTTTACTAGCAAGGAGTAAAAGTAACCTTTATCAATATGCGGTACTTGTGTTGTGATTGATTATGTGTACTTTATTGATAAAAATTATTATTTGAAAGTATATATTTGTTGTTTGGAAATCGCTATTGCTAAATGGGCTTTGAATGTATGTGACTATGTTAATATATAAATAATTATTTAAAAGTTTATCCACAGTTATTCAGATTTATTGTTTAGAAAATACCATATGCAAGACTTTATTCAGGTTTGAAATATGTTGTTGAGAATTTCTTGTCTAGTTTGTTTGGATACCATGTGATATGCTCTCATTGGGTTCAATGAGTAGCTTGTAACTTGGACTATATTACCTTTAGCCTTATAAGCTAGGCGTCAAACATAAGCTTCGATCCCGAAGTAAGGGGGTTATAAGGTGTGTAGTCGTACATTTTTATTTGAGTTGCTTGGAAATTTTGTTGGTCAAAAACATGTTTTGCATGCCTACTTGAAAAATCGCATTATTAGTTGCATTACATGCATAATTGCATATTAATATTGGTTATTGAAACTTTTGTATTCCATTTTTCATGGTTAACATTTTTCAAGGAAGCGTCAGGTTGAAAAAGTACTTGAGGCATAATATGTTGTGTAGAAGTCACCACCACGTTAACATGTAGGCATCTTTATGACTTTCTATATATATTTTGCCAACCATAGTGCTTAATCAATGTAATTGAGCATTGCGACTCTATATTATGACAAAGCTTGTATTTGATTGTCATGGGTTAATTTTTGACATCCATGGCCTTATTTGAAAATGCTTAAATGATTAACAATGAGTTTTAAGTGAAATATTATCTGATGTTGAATTATGTTGAAATTTCCCTATTAATTACATTAGGTGGCTATAGCTTAACTAGTGATTTCGATTGTATGTCATTAGTGTGATAATTAGTTTAAGTCATGTTTGGCATGTGTGACGTGGCCAAATGGTCCACGCACTAGTTCTTAGCTTTTGATATGTTTTTGAAGAGTTAAAGTGCTTGGAAGTTGTTTTAAGACCCTAAACAGGTTTTTATAGATAAAATTTTCATACAAAAAATATTTTTATATCAAACTAAAACCATTAGTTAGTTTGTGTATTAAACTTCCTGTAGATATTTGAATTACTCAATTTAGATTTGTATGTTAAAAGTTACACACATTCAAAGTTTTAAAATCACTATTTATTCTAGTATGTGTGTTGATGCACTTAGTGCATTGCGACACATGATACTCTTAAAAAAATTTTTTTTTGTGCTGTTTGCCATGACGCGAACAACATTAGTTGCGGTAGATGACACTAAATCATAAAAATGTCTCCATTTTGTAAATTATTTTTCAAAGAAGTCCTTTTTGACATTTTTACCCATTTTTAAACTTATTTTTGGACAATTTAGCCAATGGGAGCCATGCTTGACTATTAATTACTCCATTTAACATTATTTTGAATCTTAAATACTTGTTTTAATGGGATCCCATTTTGTGCCCTTTAATTAATTTAGTTTTTCCATAAATTACCATGCTAGGTTTAATTTGTTGTAGTTAATTCTTTCTACCATGATAAAACATTTTTTACCGTGATAGTTAATTTTGAAATCTATTTTATTGTCATAAAAATTCTTTTATATTATGGTAAGCTTTTAGAAAGTTATTTTAATTTTTAATTATCATGATCGACTCCTTTCAACTATAATAAAGTTTTATTGTAATATTTTTTATTTTTTTTTACCATGGTAAGCCTTTTATTGAGTAGCTTAACTATACTCACTCAATGAGCATTTCACATGATATGATAACAATAACAGCTGTTCGATGTAATTGAATGATTACAAGAGATTTTGTCATATAATGCCAAAAAAATATTGAATTTCAAAATCTTTTTTAGGGGATAACACATTTGAGAAGTGTTGTTTTGAAATTTTGAAAGAAAATGTATTTTAATAATTTTTATGTATTAATAAAATTCAATTATTATGATTAAAACACTTATTGAATGAGCAGATTGATTTAAGCCACTCACTGAATAGAAAATCACTATTTCCCCCTTATTTTTCTTTAAATGATAATGATAAGAGAGGGAAAACCGAACCGGGGGGTTTTAATTGGCCATTTCATTTTATTTTACTCTATACATTCAAGAAAAATGAGGGGGAAAAAAACCCACGTTAACATCAAAGGACAAAAACATGACATCTTCTTAAAAGCCTAAGGGATAGGTGGGGTTGGATAGTTTGAATTTTTCGCCCCAATTCAAGTAATCAAGTACTCATCTTTGACAATATGCTCACTCTGCATCCTCTATCATTTCCTAATTTTATGGCAAATCCTTTTGGTGTTGAGTTATCCTCATAACCATGGTATTGAAAACCGTACCGGACCGGCCGGGTCAACCCAAAAACTGGTGAACCGGTCCCCTGTCCGGTCTGGGTTTGCACTTAACCCGGTGAGGGAGTGAACCGGTGTAACCCGGTATAACTCGGATAACCCGGTGGGTTGACTGGGTTAACCGGGTTAATATTTTTTCAGACTTTTATCCCAAAACGACGTCGTTTTTTATTTTTTTTTTCATTTTTAATTTTTCAGAGCTCTGAGTTCGGAAAAAAATAACAAAAAAAAGTAAAATTGAAGTCAAAAAATAAAAAATTAGAGAAAGAGCATGCTAAGTCCAAAAATATAGTATTTTATTATTGTTAGACTTTTGAGTGGTTGGATTTGGTTGAATGTTTTTATAATTAATGTCTTTTTATTTAAATTGTATTATTTTAATCATGACCGGTTTGCCACCGGTTCAACCCCCGGTTCAACCCTGATTGAACCACTAACCCGTGACCCAGTGCCATGACCGGTTTAATGACCGGTCCGGTTTTACGTACCTTGCTCATAACTGAGATTCCTTCTAGGGAAAATGATATTTAAAGACTTGTAGAATAAAGCAATCACCATACAAATAAAAATATAAAATTGTAGGGAGTATAAATTATGAGGAATGCGGACATAGCGTATTTTATGATTTTGTCAATCAAAACTATGAATAAGATCAATTTTAATATAAAACATAAAATTTACAACATCTATTCTAGTAATAATAAGTTACTATAAATATTGTGAAGTAGTAAATTTAATAGACCAATAATTTTACTATCTTGGTATTAAAATCTATTTTTATTTTAAAAGAAGTTAAATATAAAATAATAAGTTAATACAAATATTGTGAAGTAATATAAAATTATTATTTAGAAATTCAGATGACAATAAATATATATATATATATATATAAGAGTAAAACTGAAAAAAATTAATTATTCTAACATTATCTTATATTTAAGACTAAAAAAAGTTTTCAAGTCTTATATTATAGGTTAAACTATATATTTGATCATTTAATTTTATAGAGTATTTTTTCAGTCTTACAACTTTAAGACAGTTAGTTTTGTCAACAAAAAATCCCCACATTAAATTTTTAAATATTGACATATTAAGTTTAATTTTTAAAAATAATAATAATTGTCACAAAAATTATTTAAAATTATTAAAAAATTTAAAGAATATTTTTATAAAATTAAGAGATCAAACTAAAATATTATATAAAATTATAGGATTGAAAATATGTAACACCCTTAAATTTACAGACCGATTTTTCGCAAGTTATTAATTCAACAAATCTTTTTTTTTATTTTTTTTTCATTGAACCCTTATCATGGTAGAAAAATTTCTACCATGATACATCCAAGACAATATACCACAGGTCTTAAAATATCTCAAAAAGCAATTAGAACCATGAGGGACAGACATAATCCTCATAGCATGTTATTCAAATCAGATCATAAATCAAGAGGGACAGAAATAATCCTCTTGGTCATATAAATACTTTTAATAAAAAGGATTAGAGTTTACATGCTTCACAAAGAAGATATGTCCTAAGTTGGCACAAGATACATTGTATAATCTAAAATAAGAGGCAACGTAAAAGATGGTGTCTCATACACCACAGTTACACCTCTGATACTTTCTCGGCCGGACTCGCTCCTGTAAAAATATTAACCACGGGGAATGAGACTTAAAAGTCCCAGTAACTAAAAATTAATATGTAATGATGCATGCGGATGTAACTAATCATGTGATGGCTAAGTGGGCACACAAAACATTTAACCGAACAATACTTTCAAACAAACCGAACAAGTATTTAATTTGTATGACTGCACCTTATATCCTCCTTTCGCCATGCTCGGACGCTAAATCACCCGGCCAAAGGTGAGTTGGACCAAGCAACACGCCACTCATTGGGTCCAATGAGGGCTTACCACGTGGTAATAATTAACCGAACAGAAATTTTCATTAACACCATACATTAAAATACCCTGACAAGTCATGCATCATTCAAATATCCGAACAGGAATATATCCAAACAATAATATCTCATTATGATAAACAAAAATAAATTTTTAACCCACTTGGCAATAATTTCAAACAAATATATACAATATTTATTTTCAATAAATTCATAATTTTTCCAAACAATAAAACAACACATAATCATTCACAAACACACCCATCACAACACATTAATAATGGTTACCTTATGTCTTGAATAACAAGTTCCCCTTCACAACTCCTTTTTCACCACTATTTTTGTCAATATAATCTACATAATTATTTCACAATACTATATATTAATTTTACATTAAAATAAATAACTCTAATTTAAAGAGTTAGAAAGTCTTAGATCTATAATCCATGTTAACACTAATTTAAGATTTATGCCTCATTTAACTTTCTAAATTCTTTTTCTAAAATTCTCGTACCCTAATAAACTATTTTTTTTATCCTCAAATCACTTCTCGTATCACAATTTCATTCTTCTATATTCTAAAAATTCATCCAAAAATAAATTAAAAATTTTAGAATTATCCTGAAGCCTTAAATCACCTTTCTATAACCTCAAAAATACCTATTCATACTTAAATAAATATTTAATAATTATAAGTTTATCCCTACATCTCAGATTCTACATAAATTCAACCATATAGATCTAGATTTTAACTCAAAAATTCTTAAACATGAATTTCAACCTCAAAAAAATATTCTATAATATTTATTATATCCCTAAAAGTTTTAACCTATATTTTTAATCTATCATATCATCAGATTAACTATCATATAGAAAAATCCTAATCAGAATATTTACTCTATCCTACAAAATAATCATATCACTAGAAAGCTAATATTATTTAGAAAATAACTATAAAATTAATTTTGTAATTAAATAAATTTTTAAATGCTAATCTAAACAAGAAAGTTAGAACATACCTGAAGAAAAAGAAAATAATCTCCCTTGCGAGAAAACGCCGAGCAACGTGAGAGGAAGAGAGAAAAATAATATAAAAATAGAATTGTGGTCCCTAAATTATATTAAAAAAAACTATAGGTTTGAATTTAATTATTCAAACCTTTGAGCCCTTACTTGCAATTTTCACAAATTACATCTTGAGCTCTTAGTTGCAATTTTCACAAATTGCAATAAAAAATTTCTCATGCTTCCTCCACAATGCACCTCCTCTTTTTATACATGAGGAGGTGCCTTTCATTCCCACATCGGTTCGATGTGGGACTAAAATCCCTCCCCTTTTTTTTTACTTTTTTTTTTTAACTCACACACACATTAATAATAATTTTTTTAAAATTTTAAAATTATATCTTAACAAAATATATTTTATATAATTTTAAACTTAAGTTTTTAATTCATAATTAAATGCCTAACCATATTATTATTTTCAAATAATCTCAAATAATATAAATTCTTATTATTATCATCATTTTAAAAAAAAACTTAAATTTCATAAATTTTTTTTTATTTAAAAATTAGGATGTTACAAAATATACTTTAGTGAATATTATATTAATGGCCGGTCTGCTGCTTCATCCGTTAGAGAAGACAATCCCAATAACACAGCAGAATCAGATTAATCCGAAAGCCAAAAGCCATTCCAGCAAAGAACCATTCAAAATCACAGCATTATTCCGAAGCTAGAGCCATTGTTGAGGAAAATGAGACTGATCCGAAAGCTAAGACCTATTGCTGAAGATTACAATACCCATGGAGATTGGAGGCTGTCCCTTTGCTTCACTTTTGGCACCCAAAAATCGATGCCATCGGAATGTAATGGAGACGGTGTCTCAGTCTTACGCTGGTTAGGTCCATTGTCCATTGTATTGAGCTTTGATGGATCCATCTTCCACATGAAACCAAACAAGCAAATTTATTCTGACTTGCGGTTTCAATTCCACTTTTCTGAGCTCTAATCCCAGCGTACCAAACAGGACACAAAGAATACGTTATTGAGAAAATGAAGAAACGCGAGTTCTATTAGTGCGGACAATCATAATTAAATGACAGCAACAAGGATGTGGGCGTGATAAGAGGAGGCAAGGTGGGACCTGCTCCACCTGAAACGCCATGCCATGTTCCATAATAGGAACACGCGTGTGTTTGTGAGGGGCAAATGAACCTAAACACGAGAGTTACATAATTTGATTTTGTGTTGTGGAAGGTGGGGATGGAGAGGACAAAGAGAAATGAAAAAGAGAGACAACAATTGTGGACAGTCGGTGCTCACAACCCTCCCCAACTGGCACTTCATCATCACTTTTTCTTGCTATCGAGTATGGACCCTTCTTTCCTCAAATTTCTATCAGCATTTTAATTCCCCCCCCCCCCCAAAATATTCTCTTGTTTTCTATATAACGTATTTTTAAAATTAATAAATTAGAGTTTAAATCATGATCTAATTAAACCAACTATCCACCTCTACTCTATGGACGTGTGTAGGCAATTTATGGAAAGGTTGTACCATCGATTCATTAATGGAGCCTATAAATGCATCATTACTTCGTTATATAAAAACTATGCATATACATACACAGTCACATTATATGCACACGGGTGTGTGTAAGTATATAAAATATATATATATATATATATAATTTTGAGTTTTTATACTTTACTTATATTTTGTTATAAATTCATGCACTTTTTTTTTGTGTTCTAAATCTCTACACTTTTATTTTTTGATATTCTATCTATAAAAAAATACAGGAATTCAAAGTTATATTTTCACAATTAATATATATATATATATATATCAAACCTTACCTAACTAGCATTTTTAGTTTTTTCCCTATTTCCCAATTTCTATATTATGGACTAAATGAATTTTATTAATTCTTGATATTAATTCCGAATGACGCTTAAATATATAATTACGATTTCAAGCTATTTAGTATTTTGAAACTTATAAATTCTAATGCCTCTTCGCATTTCTTTTTTTAATTGCAAAAAAAAGGAATATTTATGATGAGCAGAATTATTGTAAATCTTGCACTATAAAATACAATGAATTCATGTATGCAATCAATTGAAATATTAAAAAATTCCTATAATTCCATCTTATTTATAACAATCATATAAACAATTGAAAGTGGAAGATATAATCAAACTATGTGGACCCTAATTTTCATTCTGATTGAAAATTTAATATAATAGATGCTAGATCATCATTAGACAATAAATTTTGCACTGGTGTATAATCTAAACAAACAAATGGGATACCCTGAGAGAAAAAACATCTTTTGATTCCATCTATTATTTACAATAAATTAAATAAACAGCTTAATTAAGTGGAAGCCATAAAAAATCTGCTGCGCATATTAAATGTGAGCACAATGTACATTATTATACTATATATACGTGTATCATCATTAAATATACAATAACATTTACATTTACACTAATATATATAATACGCACAATCATTTGAGTTGCTTTCAATTGTCGTCATCATTAATTCAATAATTTATATAAGACAGGATAAAACAATAATTAACAATTGTTACATAATTAAAAGTAAAATCCATCGCCAGAGCTAAGCTAGGAGAGGTAGTGGCAGCAGGCTGTGGAGGCACCCTTCAATTTCAATTGTCAAAGCTATAGGTCTACATCAATTAATAAGAAGTCAACATATAATTTAAATTCTAAATTATAATTTTAAGGGCAAGTTGAATCTTACTGCCTCCGTTTTTATTTATAAAAAAAAATTATCACTTTTAATTTATTTTTTTATATAAGTAAAAACATAGTTTTTAATAAATTTTTATTGCAAACTTCCTAAATTATTTCTCATAATTTTATCATTTATAGATATAAGAAATAATTAATAAAGAGTATTGTGATCCAATTTTTTTATTTTCAAACACAACTAATATAACTTATTAATTTTTTAAATTGTGTAATATAATTTTTCTCCTGCAAATAGAAAGGAAGCAAGTATACTTGTAATTGATATATTTTGAACCCCAAATAAACTAATAGTAGTTACTTTTTAAAAAATAATTGCTATTAGTTTTAAATTAACGGTAGGGGCAAGAAAACACCAACATTAATTATTTAAAATTTAAAATGTACTAATTACAAGAATAAGATTTTAAATCGCTCTTAGACATATAGTTCAAAATTTAAATTGTATATTAACCCATTAGTGAATGTGTCCTTATATTAATTACATGAATTAATGTGTGGTTTTGTAAATTATAAGGTAGTGTCCAGATTTCCAGTGTGTGTGAGATGAAGTATAGCTAGAATCCATGAACCAAATAGAAGTTAAAGGAGCCAAAATAATGAGCTGTTAGGTTCATGTCCCTTTTAATTAGATATTTCTAGTTAATACAACTTTAATTTATCCAATATTGTGAGCTTTTTCTTATCACTCTTTAATTTACTCATTTCATCTCCCAATCGATATCTTCATATATCAAGTGTGAATCACAGAGTCTTCTTTTTGGCGACAACCCACTCACCAAGTAGTCCACCTCCTTATTATTGTGCTTGATCAATGACAACTTCTTGTTGACTCAAAAATCAAAATCACAACTTAATAAGAATAAGATATTGATTCTAGTAAAATGAATTATGATCATTTGAGCACAAGATCTCGAATTTGAATTTGAGTCCATGTGAATTTAAAAAAAAAACATTTTTGAAAGAGTTACCCTTGAATAAATCTAACAATACTTAAATTTGATTAAGTTAGATAGACATATTAAAAAAGCATGGCCCATTAGATATACTATGATTTCCATTCTATATATATATATATATATATATTCTCCAATTGATTTTTTTCAATATATTTCTTTGCTTGCACTTCGTTTGCATTTGACATATAAGAATCCAATGATATTACTTCAATTCTAAGTCAAGACTATAATAGCATAATATGTACCTTTGAAGCATTAGCACTAAGCTAATGTCAATAAAGTTGGAAGAAACTGATGATGATGATATTTTTTGGTAAAGATCAGCAAATTTTACTTTGTTTCTTGGCATCAAGTATATGAAGATTTTTTTATTAATTAATTTTGTGCCCCATCGTTGAAATCCTTAACTTAATTTATAAGGTCAATAAAACTCGAAATGTTGAATTACTCCCTGACTTTGGCATTAGCTGATTCCATTAACTCACATTATATTTGGCGTCAACAAACTATTAAATTTATATCAATCTCTTTTGTAAGAAAATAAAGCAAGCTACGATATAACAAATACATTTCTTTAATTAAATTAAATATTAAGTTAAAAATGATTTATAAGACGTTGAAAAACTACTTACGACTGAGATTGAAATACCTTTTCTCATTTTCCTAGCTATGTCATTGACAAGAAAAATTTATTACAAGAAATTCGTATTACCCTATAATAATTTAGATTCTCCCAGTAGCTTGAAGTTATATTATAAAATGATTATAAAATAAAGAATGAATAACATGGTAGCAGGCAGAAGCATATTAAATATGGATAAATTGGCCCACTAATCGAAAAAAAAATCTTGTGCTTAAAACATATAGATCAAATTTTTAAAAATTTAGGAGTATAGCTAATTTACATTGATATACAAGAGATTTATTATTAAAAATTAAAAAATTTATAAGAATTTTATCATTAATATACAATAATATATCATTAATAAATATAATAAACCAGTCATAATATAAAATTTAATAAATATTAGATTGTTTACTTAGTTTAATCCTAAAAGATGAGTTAGATGTATAAAAGCTTCTAAAAATATATACACTCCTTCCTTTCATTGCATTGGTCTTTCTAGGAATTTTTTCTATATATTGTAAGTCTTTTTATATTTTAAAGCAACATTTAATAATTATTTATTTTCCACTTTTACTCTCATTTAATCCAACTATTTAACGTTGTTTAACACAGTTTATAAATATTATTGTCATACTATACCTATTCCAGTACGATTAAGTGTGTGGAGAAGATTGGCTTCGATATGTAATATGTTGATATGTTTATTAAATATACAAAATAAAAGTACATAATTATCAGCAATGACAATTAAATTCAATGGAATGAATTCAATGCCCTTAGAGCAATATTGTGAGTTTGAATATTATAATGATTAAAAATCACTATAAAAGAATCATCATCATCATCAAAAATCACTATAAAAGAATCATCATCATCATCATCATCATCATCATCATCATCATCATCATCATCATCAGGAATTGATGTGGCATGAATACGAATTAATGGGTAATATTTACTAGCATGACCAACAAAAAATTGCATGCATACAAATTATTTTTTTAATTCTCTCTGTTGAAAATAATATTAGAAGAAGTTTGGTTGTTCAAGTGTAGGTGAATTTAAATTGATTTAAAAAATCCTACATTGAATAAAGTTAAACTTAATGTAACTTATATAAAATAAAAATAATAATTTATAAACTCAAGCCTTGATATTTTAATTTAAAGTGTGGTGTTTGTCATTTTTGCTCATTGATTTTCTCCCTCTATTTTCCGGGGATCGGTCCCTTTATAATAGATATGAGAGCATATATATACAATAAAAAGATGGGCAAAATGTTTGTTCTTGTCCCCTCATCTCAAATCCTATCAAGCATGCACACCCACATGCTCCATTCTATCATCTTATCTTCACTACTAAGTGCCTTCCTTCATCTTTGACCCTTCCTTTGGATCTTCTATACCTGCTCGTCCTCATCATCACCTTCCTTGTCTCCATCTCCAACATCTCATCTCTCTCTCTCCCCCCCTTCCACTGTCATTTTTTCTTGTTTCAATATGATCTTCCTTTTTCAATGTGATGTATACTTCGTGATGCTGACATGCTGCTGTTTCGCATCCATTCAATCCAAAAACATAATATTTAGTACAGTACCGCTACTAGTAAGCTGTGAAAATAAAGTATAATTAGGCTTTTGTGGATACCACTTCAATTTCAACGGTCCAGGACAACGCCACTAGCTCACAACTCTTTTTAGTGTTGTTAGGTTGCTTGGTCTTACTCTTGGGTTTGCTTTGATTTAATATATGTTAAACAAACCGAAATAAATTATTGCCCTGCAGTGATGCAAAGTGTGTGTGTGTGTGTCACATTTATTTTTTTCCTTAGGATGCATGGGGTTATTAAATGGTTACAGTTACAAAAAATTTATAAGAGGATTTTGTCAGCTTACAGGAACATAAAAAAGAAGAACTTTCTATTAAAACATAAAAAAAGTCATACATTTAAATGTTAAAAAATATATTATAAATATATAAATTTAAAATATCTCTAATTAAATAATTTAAGTTATTTTAATGAAGTATATTATTTTTAAATATATTTAATATATCATATCTAACACCTTCCATATGCAAGTATACGCTTTAAAAGCACTTTTATAAGTATCTTCACACAGTAATTTCACGAAGCAAGCCAATCAACATATATATTAGTTTATTGAGAAAATTAATTTTTAAATTACTTATAATTTAATTTCTGACTCGCTATGACTCAGTTTTTTAACTATAACTC
The DNA here is from genome assembly GCF_029017545.1 of Prosopis cineraria. Taxonomy (NCBI): domain Eukaryota; kingdom Viridiplantae; phylum Streptophyta; class Magnoliopsida; order Fabales; family Fabaceae; genus Prosopis; species Prosopis cineraria. The sequence continues at coordinate 1,385,069 of NW_026555344.1, forward strand.
ACCTATGACTTAATCCCTCAATTTTTAAATTACTTACAAATTAGTTCCTTAACTTTTATTCATTTTTTTCATATTAACTTATATCTCACATCAATAAACAAGAGGAGAGTATTTTAAAATAATATATGAGTATTTTTTATCTCTCTTATTTGATAAGAAATTTTTTAAAAAAATTAAAAAATAAGGACCGAATTATAGATAAATTAAAAGTTGATGGATTGAGTTGCAGTGAGTTATAATTGAGGGATTGAGTTATAAGTAAATTAAAAGTTAAAGAATTAAAAGATTAATTTTTTTTAATTTATTTAAACATTTGATCGAAGGTGACAATCATATCACCTATGATAAGGTTTTGAACTTCTCTATAATTGAATTAATAAATGGATGAAACAAATGATTCTCTGTGCTTATACATACATATATATGATATGTTTTTACATATTCATTATTACCTATTAATGTATAGCTTGCAATATATATGCATAAAAACGATTTAAAATCTATTTTACGAAATCAGATATACATTTATTTGGGGAAACAACAAAGTTGGCATTAATTAAACAGCAATACGGCCTTCCACTTTTCTGCACTGTACACGCCGTACGTGACACCTCACAGGTTGTCATGCCCTTATTTATGAGCTGATAAATCCTTTTAAAATGAAAAAAATTAATGATTTGATCTTGTGAAATATAATAACTACAGTAAATTTTTTTTGAGCAAAATTACAGTAAAATTTTAAAAAACTTTTTTGATATTAAATTTACGTGTGAAAGTATTTTAGCACCCTTTTACTATTTATAAAGTTATGATTAAATTAAACTCATGAACCATATAAAATTAATTGCTGAAAAATATTACAATAATTTTATATAGAAATTTAATTTTAAAAAAATTTCTTAAAACCTTACTGTTATTATTATGTTTCATGAGATTAAATTATTATTTTTTATTTTAAAAAAATTTATCTGTTATTCTCTCATGAAACAATTCAAAGTAGCAACGGTGAGTTTGAGATTAATATAAAAAAATTGTGGCAGAAAAATGTTTTGCAAATAATTCAACATTAGAATGGAAAATATGTCAGGGGATTTTGAAATAGTTTATTTATTGTAACTGTATCAAAAAAGAGAATACTGTTTGTTAAGACAATGAATTATTTGAACATTAAAACGATAATAAATAATACATATTGGAAACAGATATTCCTCATATAAATATATCTGCGTTCCTAAAAATTTGAATTATTTTCTTCCTTCAAGCTGACTGAACCGATGCATTTAACCTTCGGTTAATAATTGCAAAAAAATTGATTCCAATCATTTTCCTTTTCAATTTTCAAATGCAGAATGTATCATTAAAAAAAAAAAACATCAATGTATCGTGGTCCTTTATCTTAACCAACAATAACAGCCTTTTCTGTCAAAAAAACCTTTTTCATTTGAGATATGGATGATTAACTCAGAGATTGATAAGTTGTGAAAAATGAAAATTTTCATCCAGTTGACCAAAACTAACTTCAGATTTTTTTTTTTTTTGGGGGTTCCAGCTTCAATTAAACTTTTTTGCATTTCTGGGTTAATAATTTGAGATAATATACTTTCATCGGCCAAAAAACACCGTTCCGAATTCGTTTGAGAATGACTTTTTATTGAGCCCAAATGAATAGCTTATTCTTCATGCAATTGTTGCTTTAAACCACCTGTCTCTTTAAGAAAACGAAGCCTTAATCTAATTCAGTTGGGCTTACTTTTCTGGGCCCGTCTTTTGAGTGGGCTAACAACATAAGCCCATAGTTTAATCAATGATACGCCCCATTTATGCAGAGCAAGCAACTTCAAATGTCAATGAATTCATTGGGCGAAAGATTGATCTTGAACAAGTTTATGATCGCATTAAGTGAGATTTTCTACAACAACTTCTTGTGGAGGCTGGTATGAATTCTGATTTTATCCAACTAATTATGAATTGTATAACCACGGTTTCATATAACGTGTTATTTAATGGGGTTCAATTTGAATTTTTCTCTCCTCAAAGAGGTCTCTGCCGAGGAGATCCGATCTCACCTTTTTTATTTGTGCTTTGTATGGATAAACTTTCACACCTTATTAGTGATGCTGTTGATTATGGTCATTGGCTGCCTATAGATATTACAAAGCAAGGGTCCTCTATTTCACATCTAATGTTTGCAGACAATCTTCTCCATTTTGGTGAAGCTTCAGAAAATCAAGTCAATATAATGATGCAATGTCTTAAGGATTTTTGTGTAGCTTAAGGGGCAAGAGTCAATAAAGGAAAGTCCTCACTCTTCTTTTCTAGAAGTGTTAAACCAGATTTGAGAGGCAAGATTAAAAGAATAGCTGGAATGCAAATTTCTACTGGTATAGGAAAATACCTTGGTTTTCCCTTATCAAAAGAAAGATGTTCTACTCTAAAGTTTCAATATATAATTGATAGAGTTAGATCAAAACTTGTTGGTTGGAAATCTAATTGTCTTTCTACCGCTGGAAGAGCAATCTTAACTAAGTTTGTGTTAAGTGCTATTCCTTTGTACCCAATGCAAGTCTCTAAAGTGCCTATCAGGATTTGTAATGAGATTGAGAAGCTCTAGCGAAACTTCATTCGGGGAAGTAACAATTCACGGGGTTTCATTTTCTTAGCTGGAAAAGAGTAATGCAACTAAAGGCCTATGGGGGCCTTAGATTTAAGAAGCTCTCTTCAGTAAATAAAGCTTGTGGTACAAAGCTGGTGTGGAAACTTGTATTAGGCAGCAAAGGCTTATGGGTAGATTTATTATAAAAAAAATACATGTACTGATCAGAGGAAGATCTTTTCAATGTAAAAGAAGGACATTTGCAGCTTTGGAAGTTTATATGCCAACAAACGAATTTAGTGAAGGAGGGCATAAGATGGTAGATCAAAAATAGTGAAGCTATTAATTTTTTGAAGATTTCTAGTTATTTCGTAATAAAAAAATCAAGAATATGATTTTAAGGCCCCTGACTGTGGAGGAAAGGAAAACAATAGTAACTGATTGGATTCATTTTGGTGTGTGGGATTTTAGTAGGCTATCACTTATTGTTTCCAATGAGGTTCTCTCTAAGCTTATTTGTACTATGCCCCCCTCTTCTACTGCTGGGTATTATTCCATGGTTTGGAAAGGGAATGCTAGTGGTATTTTCATCTTAAAAAGTGCTTACTTCATGATTGAAGATCCACCTTAGACTGGTATGATCCTTTACTTAAGAGGATTTAGAAATGTAAAGGAGCTGGAAGGATTTGTCTATTCCTTTGGCTTACTTTTCATAATAGATTACCTACTAATGCATGGAGAAGCTCATGGACTAATTGTTCACCTCTTTGCTCCTAGTGTGATACTGAAGTGGAGGATGTACTGCATATTCTCCGTGATTGCTGCTATGCTCGATTGGTCTGGTATAAACTTGTGCCAAGTGAATACTATAATATTTTATCTTCTGCTACTTTAAATGAGTGGATGACTTGGAATCTTAATTCTATTAGACATTCTAGTCTTCTATCTAATTGGAATTTATTTTGGGGAGTAGCTATTTGGAAATTATGGAAATGGAGGAATAATTTCATTTTTCAACAAGGCTTTCCTAAACCTCCTAATCCTACTGTTGTTCTATTAAATTCTTGGAAATCCTATATTTGTAAAAATGAAGTTGATTTACATACAAGGAATTCTAGTAGAGCTTGGGTACAGACTTGGCAACCTCCCCTTAGGGATTGGGTTAAATCAATATTGACGGGTGTTGTCTCCTTTTTTATGTACAAGGCTGGATGTGGAGGTGTTTTGAGAGACCATGATGGTTCATGGATTGTGAAATTTTCCCACCAACTGGGCTATTGTGGCCCCTTTAAAGCTGAAGAATGGGCTCTTTTAAAGGGTCTTAGATTGGTCTGGGATATGGGATTTAGGTGTGTCATTTTGAAGTTTGATTCTAAGATGTTGGTGGATCTTATTAATGGGCCGTCTCAATGCTCAAATTTTGGAAGTTTAGTTCTTCTGCATCTACAATTTACTTTAGTTTAACTAGTATGTGGAAGATAAACATGTGTCAAGAGTTTCTAACGAAGTAGCTGACTAAGGAAGGAATCTCTTATTCACGTCTTCATGATGCGATGCCTGCCTTCCTGAGGAGCTTAGTGAACACTGAGTGTGTGGGAGTTAATTTCCCTTTTTATGGTTAATTTTCTAATGCAATGGGCTTGCCCTCTCTTTTACCAAAAAAAAAAAATCATTGGGCAGAAAAAGAAAAAAGAAAAACAAAAAAAATCAAACAAGGAGTAACAATTTTCAACCTTCTCTCACTTGATATGATGCAAAGAAGAGGCACCTGATACTTAGCACAAATACCAAAACAGGTATTGGATATGATACTTATTTAATATGTCAATATTTTTATTTTATACGATATGTTTTTGATACGTGCACACATACACATAATTATAAAAATATTAAAAATACAATTTCAATTCAAAAGTATCCAAACTAGCATACATACATAGTTTTTATAATAATACCAAGAAAAACATAATCATTAATTGTGCTTTTATTTAATTTATACCTAATTGCCTACCATATAGTCCCCATTAATAGATATAGTATCAATATCTTCTTTCCTCGACCATTATATATAAAAATGATAGCTTCTATATCTGGTTCATCAAGAAAAAAGTTTGTCACTTTTAAAATTTTAGCACCATCAAGGTCATCCCATTCATCTTCACTAATGTCTCACATCTTAGATTTGCCTTGCTTGTATTCTTCACTTTTCCTAGCCAAGAGTCAGAGATTAGTATAGACATAAACCAACTCTTCCCTTTTAGAGTTCAACTTATTTCTTTTCATTGAGTGAATAAATGAGTAGGCACTCCAATTCCTTTCATAGTGTGATGAAGAGCAAGGTTGCACAAAAAGCTTAAAAATCAAGCTTTCGAAGTAGGAGTATTGAAGAATCATGCATTACCCACCAATATTTGGAATCTAATGTCCACCTATTTTCAATGGAGTTAAAAGATGCGTCAACTTTAAAGTATCGACTCGTAATTTTAAAGTATCGAATATGCAAAAAAATAATTTTTTTAATCAATGCCAGTATTGAATATGATACCGATTTGGATATGTGAAGCAATTTAAAGTATCGATATATCATAGCTTGAGAGCAATGATGCAAGCCTAATAATTATTAATTTGTCCATCACATAAAAACAATATTTATTATTAATAAATAGATAAATAGAATTTAAGGGGAAAATGGCAAATAAGATCAATCTTCAACCCCATCATATTTTATTTCGGACATCAAGAGGTTTAATCCTGGGAATATGGCATTTACTTATCATGAACATTTCAGGAAAAATAAAATTAAAAGCAATAATAAAAAACTAGATCGAACTGGATAGTCGGGCCGTTAATTGATTTAGCTTTCGGTTCGACTAGCATGAAAAAACTGTTTAGGGGTTGGGCTGCTTTGGACCAAGAACTGGATCCAATTTTAAAAAATGAGACTGTTGAAAAAATCAATTTTTCCTTTTTTAAAAAAGAAAATGATTAATGTTTTAAATTATTTGATGTTATATTGTATCATATAATTTGTTTAATTATAATAAATTTAAAATATTTGGTTTTTTAATTAAATAGCAATTTCATATTTTTTTGCTTGTATTTGAATTATTATATGCATATATTTTTTAAATTTAATTATTATATTATCAATTTGACCATTATACGAACTGTGAACTATTGGCTTTTTCTAATATCCGTCTCGATTTTAAAAATATTAATTTAAAGGATCCTTGTCCATCTTTTTTGATTGTTCAATGACATGTATCAGTTTTTTTATGCACACAACAGCTGATGTTAATATGAATACTTTTTTTCAGGAGGAATTCTTTTAGACTTAAATGTTTTCATCACTACATCATTCGAAATGATACTAAAACTAGGGAGAATTTTAACTAAGGATCAATTTAAAATTTTTTTGTAAATTTTTTAGATTAAATTGAAATAAAGTTGTTCGTTGAAAAGAACAAAGTGCCCTCTTGCAAAAAATAAAAAAATGTAGCTAATCAAAAGGCTTGTTAATCATGTAATTTTAACCGTTAATTATACAATATGACTTGAACTACTTAACTTAATTTGTTAATCTGTGACTTCTTAAACTTAACTACATTACTTATTAATTTCCTAACTTACCTGTTAATTCCACAAAAACATTTGTTAATTTCATAACTTCAATGACAAGACTTGTTTAATTCGTTGAACCGAAGGCAACTAAATTATTTATTAAGCGTATGATTTTTCTTGTTAATTTTTCAACAGAACTAGTTAATTGCATATCGTCACTTGTTAAATGACACTTGATATCTTGTTCAATATTAAATCTATAACAAATTCATTACTCGTGAAATTATTATCTTGCACTGTAAACTAAAAAATATTATTTATTAACTAAATAACATTATTTAATAATGCTTGATAGGGATTAACAAGTAAAGTTAAATAATTAATAAGTTTTATTGTGTAATTAACAAGTAAAGTTATATGATTAATAAATCTCTTGATTAGCTACCTTTTTTCTTTTTTTTTTTTTTTGCTGAGGGATATTTCCGTTTTTTTAGCCAACTTTATTTTAGTTCAATCCAAAAAACTTATAAATTTTTTTTCTTTTCTTTTCTTTTTTTTTTTGTGTGAAACTTATTGGCAAATGTTTCTCTTCTATGCTCCTTAGTTAAAATTCTCTCCTAAAACTATCATCACAATGCAAAAATCAATTCTGATGGTTAAACAAATCACTTTTACCACCTTTTTCTTCACAGAGTGAGTTTTTTTTTTCTTTTTGGCAACAAGAGTAAACGACATTTTTGAGCCATGCTCATGGTCCCATCATGGCATAATCATTGTAAATAAAATAAAATTGTAAATAAAATAAAAATCACACTATTCACCAAAAAAAAAATAAAAATCACACTGGGTCGATTAATTTGGGTTATCAGTATAATATTTATCTTTGTTTATAAGAAATCAGGTAGTTAATTAGTACCAAACTCTTGTGGCCCAAGTTGTGATATTTGTAATTTCTTGGGTGCACTAATAAAAATTAGGTTTGATTCCTCTGTTACTCCGTTCATCTTGGTCCGTTGTTTTCTTCCTGGCATTTCTTGACTTCACTTCATGGCGAAAATTGACGTATACGGAAAATAGTTTCATTGTAATCTTCGAGGGGACCCTTATTTATTGTAATATTTATGTGGAAATTGCCCTTTTTTTGGTGCGGAAAATAGTTTTATTTTCACTTCCCCTATCTACCCGTCGGAGTTCAGATTCGTTCTTCTTCATCGTGGATCAAGCTGGGGCAGCTGCATCAGTTTTCACCAGAAAATGCTTGTGATCTCCTTTACATTTCCCTTTCACTCTTTCCAGTTCCCAGATCTATGTTAAATTTCATTAATCTGAAGCAAATCTAAGAACTAGCACGGGACGAGAAGATGTATATGGCATACGGATGGCCTCAGGTCATTCCGCTTGAACAGGGACTCTGTCCCTCAATCCAGAAGATTATTTACCTCAAGGTCATTAATCATCAATTACTCGTTGTATCCCCCACTCACTTCGAGCTATGGAGTGCTTCCCAGGTACATGTATCTGCACTTCATGTGAATCAATCGTTTTGTTATGAATTTGTGTGTATCACTTTTTTGTACTAGAAGAAAAGAAAGCTGAAGTTAATGGATGTAGATGTCTGTAATGTGGATATTGGGTGGAGGAGAGAATGGATTCTGGGTTTGACTGAATTTTGGGTTTTTGGATCGGGTTCAGAATAAAGTGAGACTGGGGAAGTACAAGAGAGATTCAGATTCATTGCGAAGGGAAGGAGAAAATTTGCAGGCGGTGTGGAGCCCTGATGCCAAATTAATCGCCATTATCGTAAGCTCCCTTTCATTCTTGTGATGAACTTCTGTGTTATGCTGTTCGAATTTTTTGGTCACATGTTTAATTTAGCATGCTATTTATAATAACCCGTTGTGCAATGTAGCATATAACAGTGAAGCATATACATCTTAAGTCAAAATGTCAATCTTATTGCTAATCAGGTGAAAAAAATTGCTAGCTTATTGAGGACAATGCTGTTCTGAGATTAAAGAAGAGCCTTGACACTTGTTGCTTCAAATTCAGAATAGTTAACTTATCCACAAAATAACTTCAGTCATATTTAGAGATTCTTTTTAGTGAGATTCTGTGCTTGATTTCATCTCCTATTCTTATATTGTTCATACTACTAACAATTTCTGTCGCAAAATAATATATTTCTGTTGTGACTTGTTAAATCTATTACATATTTCTGTTTCCGTTATCATATGACGTTGATGCTCCTAATGCTTAAGTATTTTCTTATAATATTACTTGCAGACGTCATCTTTCTTTCTTCACATTTTCAAGGCACAAGTCTCAGAAAAACGGATACATATTGGAGGGAAGCAGCCCTCTGCTTTGCGCCTTGCTACCATTTCTCTTCTTCTGAGTGAACAAGTGCCCTTCGCTGTGGAGGATTTGACACTGTAGGTGTCACCATCTTGGTTTGAGTTAAGAAAATCAAACAGAAGTTTTACTAGTGGAAGATATGAACGGGGATATGATCATTGTGATGCTGAGATTTTGTCTTATGTAATTAACGCCATAAGAAATACAAATGTTTTTTATTTTCAAAATTTATGAAAGGATAGAAAGATGCCAGACCATGTTTGGGATGCATAATGTTAGGTATTGAAGGGGAAAGGGAACAAAGATGTGAATGGAAATGACACTCATTTCTCTATTAAAAGAATATGCATTGTTGAATAATAACTGAGATGCAACAGCCGTTATGTGAATTGTTTATGCTATGTTTTCCATGATTGACATTACTTTTTCTTCTCCCTTTGGCCACCAGACCTACCTTCATTATCATAAACCTGGCCGTACCTTGGATTTCACTTTTTTTTTTTTTTGAAGGAGCTTGATCAACATATCTGTTTTAGGCATTGTACTTTCATGATTAAGTTATGAGTTGGAAATTCAGACAGTATAATAGCATGGAATTATACTGAGTAGTAGAATAAAAATTATATGGCTTAAACAACTTTCGAAAGTATACTTTCCCATGATTGCATGAAAATGCTTGTCAGAGTAACCATATACTTTCCCATGATTGCATGAAAATGCTTGTCAGAGTAACCATGTCTATCTGCCATCTTCTGGGTCTATCTATTGTAACAATTGGGTTACATGAATCCTATTTCAGCCACTCTCCCCCTTTTAATCTTCCAAAGTCAGTTCATCTTTTAATACAACATACCACCATTTTTGAATGCTTCCTGGAAAATGTCAGGTTTTGTGCTTCGCTTTGCCCTATATGGTTCAAATTATGAAGCCATTTTCTGTGTGATCTTGAAACTTTTCCTTTTATGACCTTTTTGTCAGGAGCAATATTGTAAGTGACAATAAACACATGCTGCTTGGACTTTCTGATGGAACTTTGTACAGTATATCTTGGAAGGGAGAGGTAATTTGAATATATCAAATTCAGCAATTTGCACCATCCATTTCCATTTGACTCATTTTCTTCAGGCATTGATATAGTGCTAATATTCAACAGATTTTTCTGTAATGTTTTTGATGTAAGACACACTCACACACACTTGCATAGATATGAACAAAGGGAGAGAGTGGGGAGAAATAGAAACCGAGAGAGGGAGAGATTAGAGGCAGAAACAGAGAAGGGAGAGAGAAGACAGAGAAAGAAGAAGAAAGGGAGGGACAGACGAAAGAGAGAGGGGGAAGCTACCTGACTCAATCAAAATACTTCATTCATCAAGTGTTTTTTTCACAAGAGTAAAGCCTAGTCTATTTAAGCTAAAGTTGCCAGCCTATTAAGGAAACCTCAATCACTCATCCATATAAAGCCACTTTTCATATTTCCTTTTACAAAATATTAAAATAACACAAAGGAAACAACATATTAAAATAACACAAGAAAACCGATTTTTTTGAAAATAATAATAATCTACTAGCTTAGTTTTCTTCAAAATATATTATTGTTATATTTCATCCATTCTCCCTTGCTTGATGGAACTCTCCTTTGGAGAGTAAAAAAGTTGATGTAACTCCACTAGAACGCAATGTAGGAAATTCCTCCCTGTAGCAACTAATCTGGAGATTCTTTCCAACATGCAAGGTAGTGGAAAATGAGACCATGTGGAGAGTAAGAAATGTGATAATAGTGATTTGGAAAACCTTCCCAATGAACAAGGTTAGTTGTAGAGGCTGCTGTCAAATGGGAAACCAATATGTTCTTTCATAACCAAAACAACCTTTGTAGCGAATGGTGTAGCACATAGATCCCTAACTTGATAAATCTAAGGCTTGTGATTCAAGATCTTTGGCTACCATTTCAAACCTTGATTCAATTCAAGACTCATGCCTTCATATTTCATGGATATTTCTTCTAAATCAGCCTCTTTTTCTTGTTTCTTAATAACATTTGTGCTAGCCTCAGTTATTGCCTTGACTTCTTCCATAACTAAGCTTCCAATTTCAGGACCACTAATATTGTTAGTATCTTTTTTTTTTTTTTGCATAATTGACATAGGTGAAGGCTTTTGATTGAGGATACTATTTTCTAGTGCCACAAAAGAATCATGATCCTCTCTAGGTCTTGACAAAGTTTTTCCCACAGCACGTTGTTCACACACACATGTGATAGCTCTTAAAATTTCATCAACCTTACTATGCATATACTCCTTGAACTCTTGAAATTTTTGTTTCTCATCTTCCTTATGATCCTTACGAGATTCCTCAAGGTAACTATTAGTAATTCAGGACATAATAAACACAAACTAGACTCACAAATGATGTCTTGCACATAAGATAGGTTTGAACAGAAGGAACCATGCAAAACAACACAAAAAACAATGAACTAACAGGTATTGAGAGGGTAATTGGCCTTACCAACATAACTTTAGAGCCTTGAAGATGAAACTTTTCCCCAAACTAATCTTTGAATGATGATTTGGGACTCTCAAGTTGCTCAAAACTGTAGAAAACTCCTTGAAAGCAACCAAAAATGCAAAAATTCAGATTCTGGACACTATTTATGTTGGTGTATGAAGTCACGTGCAGGGGTTGTCATTGGCACATGGGGCGCGTGAAGCTCACGTGCAGAGCACTCCACCGGTGTGTGGAGGCATGTGTGGCGGAGGATGGAGGCGGGACTTCGGGTTTTAATCGGATTCCTTCTCTTGAACACAATGGTGGTGGTGGTTTGGTGATCTGGCATTAGGAAGTAGGGGTTTCTGGGTAGGCAGCATGAAACAGAGGGTTTTGAAGGTTTTTAGGCAAGTTTTCTGTGATTTTCAGGTGATGGAAACAAGCAAGGTAGAAACACTAGCTCTAATACCAAACTGATGCAACACACACACACTAGCAGAGAGTAGAGAGAAACCAGAAATAAGGAGGGAGAAATGAAGAAGATGAAGTACATAATAGTGGGGGAGCAAGAGAGGGAGATAGACGTAGAGAGAGGGAGAGCTATCAAACTTTACTCATGATATTCATTCATTCATCAAGTGTTTTTTTTTTTTTTACAAGAGTAAAGCCTAGTCTATTTACACTAAAGTTGCCTGCCTATAAAGGAAACCTTAATTACTCATCCATATAAAGCTACTTTTCAGATTTCCTTTTACAAAATATTAAAATAACACAGAAAACAACATGTTAAAATAACAAGAAAACTTATTTTTTTCCTAAAATAATAATCTACTAATCTAGCTTTCTTCAAAATATATTATTCTTATATTTCATCAGTTTTGCTTTTAACTTTAAACATGATCATCATTCCATGTTCTCCTGAACAGTTTGGTGGGGCTTTTGCATTTGATCCACATCCTCATGGTAGTGTTGAAGATTCTCAAGTACCACTTGCTCTAGGCAATGGCCTTTCTCCTAAAAGTCATCCAAAGGTTCTTATGTCCAACAACAATGCCCCTAGAAAATCTGCAATTATCCAGCTAGAGCTTTGTCTTCTATTAAGGTTGCTTTTTGTCTTGTATTCTGATGGGCAACTTGTCTCATGTTCTGTAAGTAAGAAAGGTTTAAAGCAGGTTGACTCCATTAAATCTGAAAAGAGGTTGGCTTGTGGTGATGCTGTATGTGCTTCAATGGCTCCAGAGCAGCAAATTCTAGCTGTTGGTACCAGAAGAGGCACAGTTGAATTATATGATCTGGGCAAATCTGCATCACTTATACGCACAGTCTCTTTGTATGACTGGGGGTAATCTGTTTTATTTTATTTTTAAATAACATTATGTCTTGTTCATTTTGCTCCTCACATGCTTCCTCTAATTTTTTGGTATCATACCATGTTCTTCAATCCTAGTGCTGCCATTTGATTAATCTTTAATTTTTATTATCATCTCTAAATTGAAGACCGACCATATTTAGTGCAATAAATTTCATCTCCCAGTGCATCTTAGATATAATGAGCTCATGTATAGCTCAGCATATATAAAATATGTTTGTAATAATCACTTTCTCCTTATTTTCAGAATTTCACTAGATTGGGATTTATGCATTTAGCCAATTTTGATGATGTTGGATCTAAGTCATGAAGTATGACGAGTCTGACTCTTTTGCAGATACTCTATGGATGACACTGGTTCTGTTAATTGCATTGCTTGGACACCTGATAACTCTGCATTTGCTGTTGGGTGGAAATTGAGGGGATTTGCAGTTTGGTCTGTTTCTGGATGTCGATTGATGTCTACAATTCGACAAATAGGTTTAAGTTCTGTATCTTCTCCAATGGCTAAGCCAAACCAAGAGTCTAAATATGAACCATTGATGGGTGGCACCTCACTTTTGCAGTGGGATGAATATGGGTATAGACTTTATGCTGTTGAGGAGGAATCTTCAGAGAGAGTTCTCTCATTCTCTTTTGGCAAATGCTGTCTTAGCAGAGGTGTTTCAGGAACCACATACATCCGGCAAGTAATTTATGGGGAAGACCGGTTACTTATTGTGCAATCAGAAGAGACTGATGAGCTCAAAATGCTGCATCTTAATCTTCCAGTTATGTGCTTTTCCTTTTGGGGTCAAATTCGAACTGTGTTTGGTTATGAAAATCTTAGTGTTTTGCTTGGTGTCTTTCACTGAATGAAGACAAAGTTTAAAAATGTGCAGGTTTCTTATATCTCCCAAAACTGGCCTGTTCAACATGTTGCAGCTAGCAAGGATGGAATGTACTTAGCTGTTGCTGGCCTCCATGGTTTGATATTGTATGATATACGATTAAGAAGATGGCGAGTTTTTGGAGATGTTACCCAGGAACAAAAGATTCAATGCAAAGGTTTGTTATGGCTGGGGAAGATTGTTGTCGTCTGCAACTATATTGATTCTTCCAACACGTGAGATACTTTGCTGTATCTAAATGTTGCACGTAGTTGATTTTTACAAGTTTGGTGTGTCGGATACTCAGATGTAGATTCTTTGCAGTCAATTGATATACTTCAGTGCATATTCATTATGAAGCCTCAATTTGGATGGCTCTCAATTTCTCTCATTTTTTTGGGTTTTTGAAAGGGATCAACCACACACACCTAACCTAACCCTTCTCCAAAGGGAAGGTTGACACACTCTCTTCACACTCTCACGTTCACCCCTACACTACTTGGAGCTCTCAACCCACAACCTCCTGCTTTTACGGGGGTGTTTGGTATGGGGTGCCATTGAGCCAAGAGGCTCTTGGCATTTTTCTTTCTCAGTTATGTTAAGTACTGGTCTTATAAAAGCTGATTTCTGTAACTCTTTCTGAACCACACTGCAATTTATGGAACCATTTTGCTCTTTTCCTAATGTTCTTAAAGTACATGTTTCAGGTATGAGTTGCTCTTCTATCCAAGATATCACCTCGATCAAAGTTCATTACTCTGTCGAAAATCACTGCTTGCTAAACCAATGGTGATGGATGTCTATCAAGATTATATACTGGTTACATATAAACCTTTTGATGTCCACATATTCCATGTAAACTTAATTGGTGAATTGACACCTTCAGGAAATCCAGATTTACAGGTAAATGCATACTTTTGTTGTTTTTATTCTCTTGTTATGAATGATGCTCTTCTTTGATATGTTGAAACTTATTTTGCTTTGTATTTGAAGTTCCTTCAATAAACCTTGTTTACCATACATTTTTAAGTTATAACATGGCAAACAGCTTTCTACAGTACGAGAACTTTCTATCATGACTGCCAAGAGCCACCCTGCAGCAATGCGCTTTATTCCTGATCCAAGTTCTACAGAGTCTATGTCAAACAATTATGTCTCGTCAGTGTCAGATTCATTAGCTAGAGAACCAGCAAGGTATGCCTCATGAACAGCATATATTCTTTTTGTCCAGATCAATTTTGCCTCTTCTAATTTATATGGTCCAAGTAAACTGTCACCATTAGAGAAGTCATTACATATTACACTTAAGTATCCCATACAACCCTTTTCCTATACCAATTTAAGCATAGAAAAAGTCACCTACTTCTATTGCTGCTGGGATTGGACATAAGAATTTATGTACCTTCCTACAGTGAGCCGTTTTTATCTTTATTGTGAAGGCCAAGAGCGAATATTTATTCTTTTTCTTTTTACAAAATATAACCTTAATTTGATTCCTTAAAATGCTGGTTAGGCTAAGGTAACTAAAAAAGTGGGATGAAGGTTGTATACTTTTCATGTTACATTCCTCTTGAAAATGATTTCTTCTAGGTGTTTGATATTGAGAGCAAATGGAGAGCTTTCACTTCTTGATTTGGATGATGGACGTGAGAGAAAGCTTACTGATTCAGTTGAATTGTTTTGGGTTACTTGTGGCCATTCAGAGGATAAAACAAATTTAATTGAGGAAGTTTCATGGTTAGATTATGGTCACCGAGGCATGCAGGTAATTAACTGTCAAGAATTTTCTTGTGTCCAGTATGTACACCATTGTATTTTACTCGGTTTAGTGCCAACTTTTGATTTAATCTCTAGTTTATTCCCATTTTACTTTGTCTGAAAATTTTATTTATGCTTGTTTAATTTTACAGGTTTGGTATCCATCTCCAGGTGCTGATTCGTATAAGCAAGAGGATTTTTTGCAGGTCTGCATATAGATAACTATACTGGCTGTTTATATGTAGTAGACTGCATTGACTAGCATGCATAAGGAACTTTATAGTTAAGTAATTTATATATCTATTTTCTTTAACATTTGATACTGCAATGATTTCATAACTTTGTCTATTGGATATCATAATCATTAGAATTTTGTATATTTGTTGGTCCATGTGAGATCTTAATTTCTGTTGATTGGCTTCATATTCTGGTTTTCTTATAACTGAATAGCTTGGCAAGAAATTTGACTTTTCCTTATGACATTTTTTTTTGGGGGGGGGAATGTACTTTTGATTTTCTGAAAAATACACCATCACGTTTTAACTATTTAATGCTTGAAGTTATGAAATGCTAAGTTTGGTCGGATCTTTTAGATTTGTGGCTTGTTTGTCCTGGAGTATGTAATAAGAGGGACTATTGAGTTTCAAGTCAAAAACTTTTAGGGACTCAATTGTGTAGTTGGAGGTATAAATTTTTCAGGGTTTAAAAGTAATAAGAAAAATGAATGACTTAAGCTTGTGGCAATCCTACTCAAGTAACCTGAGCTATTTTAGTGAAATGAACGAGCATAAGCACAAGTAAATATGAAAAATTAACATTTTATCAGAGCAATAGAGAAAGAAAAAGAAAAGAGGCCTAGCTTTCATAAGATCTGGAATTGTGAAAAATAAATTGCTGGACCTAAGGCTTCTGAGGTTCAAGAGTACAAGTATAGACGATGAAGAAAAATGAAAGTAGTGACCTGAGGCTCTTGAGACTCAAAAGAATACAAGCTCAGGCAAATCACAATGGGCCCAAATGATAACTGGACTCAGAAAGAAGTGTGAGCCAAGTCCAGTTTCATTTGATGTGTGGTGTTGGAGATGAGCTTTGAAAGAAGTTCCACATCTAAAAGTAGTTAGAAAATGAAGGGCATATAAATTTGTAGCAATCCTAATTAAGTAGCTTAAGCTATTCAGGTAAAATGGATTTATCCAAGCACAAGCATGTTAAGAAAATTAACACTAAGATTTAGGATTAATTAGTTGAGGCATAAATCTCCGAAGGACCAAAAACTATATTTTCTCTTCTTAATTCTCATTGTTTCTTTTTGATGTTGAACAAGGACATTAAAATCTTTATGTTTTAGCTGGTAGATATACAAAAACTAGGAAAAATGGTATTTTTAGGCTCTGATGCAACTTTGCTGGAGTTTGGTTCTAGATGTAGTGTATTTGCTGAGTTGGGACTCATTGAATTTTTTTAGTTGGACCCGGAATTGGAGTTTGATCGTGAAGTATACCCTCTGGGACTCCTTCCAAATGTTGGTGTGGTTGTTGGTGTTTCTCAGAGAATGTCATTTTCAGCAAGTACAGAATTCCCATGTTTTGAACCAACTCCTCAAGCACAAACAATATTGCACTGCCTACTTCGGCACCTTCTTCAGGTATTGAATTTATTAAACTTCAATTGTCATTTGGGTCCATGGAAGATGCATACTCTGTTTTGATCTAGTCCTTGGAAGATAGTTGATATCATTTATTTATTTGGGCCCCTAAAAAATTAAGAGTCCATCATTATGGTCTCTTTGTGGACTAAATTTCTTCTTCGTCAAACTCCCTTCAGGCACTTGCTGTGGCTTAAATGATTACTTTTCTAGGTTTGAAGTCAGTTTAGAGAGATTTGCAGGCATAGTATTGTAATTTAGTTATACTCCTAGGTTTTTAATGTGCTCTTTTTTCCAATCCTGTTCTTGTTTCTTGTATTAATGGATTCTTCTTTTTCTATAAAAAATTTTAAAAAATCCTGTGCGATTCTTTTCTTACTATTTTTTTGGCTGTTAGAGGGACAAAATTGAGGAAGCTTTAAGACTTGCAGAACTATCAGCAGAGAAGCCTCATTTTTCACATTGTCTAGAGTGGCTTCTTTTCACAGTATTCGAGGCAGATATATCCAGGTAATTGTCTTGTTGGGATGATTTCAATGAACACTAATAGAGTGAAGCCATCACCATATCAAATCAGTTTCCTTCTCCTTTTATTTGATAGAGAGATGATGAAGGGAATGTCAATTTTGGGAATGGTTGTAACGAAAAGGTTTTGGTCCACCAAAAGATGTACATTTCTTTAGTATTTTGGTCAGGTTCTTTTGCCAAGGATGGCTCAAAAGGATTAACCCCAGACACCTTACAAATCAGCTGTAGATGTCCACATTTTTTGAATTGTTAGAATCTGATGACTCCACTAGTAGTCCCATGATTGGTGAAACATGATCCTGTCCTGGTGCATTGAATTCCATTTTCATGCATATGAGTATGATTAGGTCTGCCAAGTGTAGCTTCATTTGATCCAAATGATCAACCTTACTGCTTTTTCCACTAGCATTGGATGGCTTATTGGGTTCGCAAAGTGGGAGTCTTGAACTAAATATGGCATGGTTTAGTATTTCAGGAAAGCTACTGTGATGTTAAGAACATTACTCCAATCTAAGCTTTATGATGTTACGGTGGAAAAATATAAGCTCTCCTTAAATCATTACCTGTTGATCATATTGGAAGCTGGTAGTTCTCAGTTTTTTTTTTTGCACGCTTGAGCATAGAAGTTTCATGGATCGATTTTTTTTTACTTTCAATTTATTTTATCTTGTCTGGTTACTTTCCAATTAAATTGCTGCAGGCAAAACGTGAATAAGAACCAGATTGCCGTGTCTAAACCGGCTAAACGCTCTCTTCTGGAGAAGACCTGTGATTTGATCAGAAACTTTCCAGAGTACCTTGATGTTGTTGTAAGTGTTGCCAGAAAAACTGACGGTCGTCATTGGGCAGATTTATTCTCTGCTGCAGGAAAATCAGCTGAGTATGTCCTTCAAGCATCTATTATCCTTATTCTTTCTATATTTATCTTGAATTTTAATTTTAACTGACTGTGAAGTGTACTCAAGCTGTTCATTACACTCTGTCATGTAAGAAAAAGGGAAAACCTATGTTCTCTAGTTGTTGACTATTATTTTAAACTTAGATTCAATTAAAGATCTATTCTCTGGCTAATATCTTAACTCATGGACTTGCTAATGGCTGCTGGATTCTTTTTACGGGGTACTTGTCAAGTAGTTTTCTTGCACATCAGGTTTCATCTCTCTCTCTAATAAATCTCTAATAAAACACTTGATAGAAAGGAAGTAGTTTTGCAGTATGTGTTTTTGCATGCTGGATGCAAAAAGAAAAAGAAAAAGAATAGAAACTTGATATTTCATTTTTATGATTGTTTTCTTATTTCTAATTCAAATGATATGAAGAAAATTGAAGTGTGACAATGATCACATTTCTAATTTATAAAACAACAGTGGTTTAGATGCAGCTATTTAGAATGGACGCAATCTCTGCTATTTTGAATAAAATTTTAATACTCAAAGATGCAAAGGAATTTATTACATTTATAGGGTTCTTTTGTTGCTTCTCCAAAATGAAGTTACATGAATTTTATATATTAGTTCTTAGTATAAACTGTAGGGTTTGTTGCATTGCTGTATTTTAATTATATAAATGATTTTCTTTGCTTTGTTTTTAAGTAGATTGTTTGAGGAATGCTTTCAACGTAGATGGTATCGCACTGCTGCTTGCTACATACTTGTAAGCATGATTTCCCTTTATATATATTTTTTGTTTTTCCCCCTTAACCTGTGGATAAGTTATGGCTTATGTTTCTTCTTTTTAATATATCTTTCTTCCTTTAAGGGCTAAGTCCTTCCCTTGGAAAGAGAAAATCCCCCCAACCCCATCATAATACATGGATAGAGTTGAACTTTTTGTTTATACTTGTTTCTCTTTGTTTATTGCTTTGGTTGAGGCTTGTAATTTTTTGTTGAATTAGTTTATGGAGAAATTCTTTGGCACACTTTGCGTAGTAATTTTTTATTTTTGGTAACACAAGCATTGAAGAATTATTTTTTTATACAAAATTACATCCGTGTGTCTTCTTTTGATATTTGATATGGGACTCTTCTTCATTGGCTGTATAGCAGAAGGCAATACCTTAGGCACCCAATAAATGCTGCTGGTTTATATTTGAGTGCTGCATCATCTAATTCGTGACATTGGTGGCATTTTAGAGTTGATTTGTTTGTTAAATTTTTTCATGAGATATTCTTATTACACAATATTTCAGTCGAGTTGATCCACACAATTGCACCTTATTACATTAAGAGGAAGGGGCACTTTTGGGTTGTTTGTTTTCTTACTTGTGGGACTTGCTTAATGGCTTTAATATGGTTCCTGAATTTTCTTCATTGCAAAGTGGTATGAGAAGAAAATTATTTACTTGGTGAGAGGGATTTGCAGATGATGTGGTGTTATGTGAAGTTATCTACCCTGATCTTTAGAATAAATGATCAATTAATATCTTAAATATAACAGGTGATTGCTAAACTTGAAGGCCCTGCTATTAGTCAGTACTGTGCTTTAAGGTTACTACAGGTTTGAGCTAAATTTTTTCGCTCATTTGTTCTTCGTTAGCTTTGATCAATTCAAGCCATATCAATGGTGATGATTGTGAAACATATGCAGGCTACACTTGATGAATCTTTGTACGAACTTGCTGGGGAGCTGGTACTATTTTGCAACTAGGATTGTTTATCTATTTGGTTGATCAGCAGTATGTCTTTTACAGAAGAACTAATGCCTTTTCTTTAATTATTTTTGTTTTTGGTCCTCAGGTGAGGTTCTTGCTAAGATCTGGTAGGGAATTTGATCATGCATCAAATGACTCGTTGTCTCCCAGATTTTTGGGTTACTTTCTTTTTGGTTCTAGTCACCAGAGACAGTCATTGAATAAAAGGTAGATGTACTCTTAGTGAATGTCCTTTGTGTTTCTCACAGCATGGACATGACGAGTACCAATCATCCTAACAATTTTTTTTTTTTTAATCAGCACCTCGTTCAAAGAGCAGAGTGCCCATGTTACTTCCGTTAAGAATATTTTAGAAAACCATGCTAGCTATTTGATGTCTGGGAAAGAGCTCTCAAAGCTTGTAGCATTTGTCAAAGGAACTCAGTTTGATTTAGTAGTAAGACTTTGCTAGTTCCTTATTCTAACGTCTCCCTTCAAACAGATTGTTTTCTTTTGTTTTAGTGGTTAAGCTGTTTAACGGCAATTAATTGCAGGAGTATCTTCAACGTGAAAGATATGGGAGTGCTCGGCTAGAGAATTTTGCATCAGGGCTTGAACTAATAAGCCAAAAGGTTTACTTTAAGTTGCTATGACTTAATAAATTTTTTTTTTCTGGAGTGACCAAGGGCCTATTTGGTTTCTGTTTTCAAAAACAGTTTAAAAAAATTAAAATTTTTTTTTTGAATGAGTGCTTTGAATCTAATTGTTTTCATTTTATTTTTCTTATTTCCAAAATACATTATATTTAATTATTGAAAAAACTACAGTTACCTCGATCAATAATTATCATTAGCCACCATCTTTAACTGTCGGTGACCTTCACTATTGACTGATTTTTTAATCCTAAAACTTTTTAAATTAACATAACCAAATTTTTGTTTTGTTTTGAATTTTTTGTTTGAAAACTATATTGCAAAATAGGTTTCAAAAACAAAAACTGAGAACAAAAACCAAACAGGCCATAAATCATTCAATTTTCTTCTTTTCAACACCCTCTTTTCATATGGGTTGTGTTGTTACATAAAAACTCTGATGCATTGATATTGCTTTCTTTGGTGCTTGTTTGCTCAAGCCCATTGGTTTGGTACTTTAGTATGAAACTCTGCCTTTTCTTGCTCAATTTTGTTGTAGCCTGAAGTTTTTAAAAAAATGCAAGGGTTTGTTAGGTAATTTTGTCATTAAGGATTGATAAATTCAATCAGTTGCACTCTAAAATATCTTGTGATATTTTATCAATCGTGGAAGTTATAGAGATGTAGAGGGAGACCAAGGACAGTTTGTTGTTGTTGATGATGCTTTCCTTATCACATATGAAGCAGATCTTGAATTGTGACTTAAGTTCTCTAGATTATTTGTAGCTATATTCTCGTCTTTCTTCCTCCTGCTTATTGAACACTCCTGTGTTGTCAGCTTCAAATGGAAACATTACAGAGCCGATTGGATGCAGAATTTCTCTTGTCACACATGTGTTCCGTTAAGTTCAAAGAATGGATAGTTGTCTTGGCGACCCTCTTACGACGATCTGAGGTATGTTTGATACTAGATAATGATTTCTAAGATTCTCATGACATGGCCTTTTTTCCTTGGGAAAACAAATTGCTTGTACTTAATTGTAAGATGCCCTTCATAACATGTTTTGATAAAGCGAAGAGGAAATTTGAACTTTTTTGAATTGCAAATGGAAAATTCTTCTTACTATGGCTTCTTAATGAACCTCTTGGCACCCACTGAGTGCTGGCAAATGTTCCCTGTTTTCGTACTTAAAAAGTATTCTACAGCTAAATTTGGTTTGAGTGATTGCTTTTGAGTTGTCTATGACTGAGATGTTCCTTTTAAGGAATAATCACAATGGACCCAACATTCTTTAGATATCACATGAAATATAACCAACATCTGCTTCATTGTTTAATATATCACCTACTTTTTATTGTTTTGCATCTATGAAGCCGATGTCTTTTGGGGGAAGGCATTTCGTTAGTACATAGCTGTCGGAGAAAATGACATTGGTGGAATTGATTGACATTAGTAGCATCAATTCATCAACATAAAATTCAGTATGGTCAGCAGATAATATTAAATTTGGATGGATTAAAATGCATGGAAACATTTTGAGCTGTACTTTGGAGAAAGATGTCTCATGCATTTTTTCTTCTTGCTATTATCCCTATAATAGTATAATATTTTGGGTCATGGCATAGAGACTGTGATAAAGCACTCTTGTTTTAGTATAGCTTTTTAGCGAATAAATAGGGTTTGGTTTTAGAATTCCTTTAAGGCAAAAGAGGCAGAACGATTTGCCAATCATTCACATGCTACAAAAAGTCAGTTGCTCATAAATTTTAGGGAGAATGACAGAGAGGTCCCAAAAGGATCAATTAATTCAAATTAAGTTCCAAGTGTTAAACTTCATAAATTTGCAAGTCCATCACTCAATTTTGCAACTGCTTTGTGATGAATTTGCAATTTATTTTTTAAATTTTAACACGGTTGAGACTTTTTTGTCATTCTCCCTAAATTTTATATTCCTTTTCTCTGTTGAAGAGGTGGCTGTATCTGAGTCTATGGATAGTTTGTCGTATTTACATCATTCATGGTTCTGAAGCCATTTGGTTGGAGTTAACTTTGTTGACCATTGCATTTATTTTATTGTGGTGAAATCAAGGTTCTTTTTGATCTGTTCCGGCACGATGTTCGGTTGTGGAAAGCATACAGCAATACCTTGCAGGTATGGCTTTTATCGTTTATCAACGTGAATTATAATAATAAAATGACAATACTAATAAGAAAAATAATGTCCTGTTCCTCTGGTTATCTATGCTCTACAGTCGCACGCTGTATTCACTGAATATCATGATTTGCTGGAAGACCTGGCAGAGAAACTTTCACCAGTTGGAAGTATGGAAGGAAAATGAAAGAAGATTTGATTTTTCACAGCAGTTCTCTGGTTCATGATGGTTTCCTGCTGAAGTAATCTGGATGAAGTGACTAAGAAAATGTCACTTGCAAAAAGAAAAGAGCATGAATTGGTAGCTCTTGATTTGATTGTGGGGCCAAGAAGTTACATCTATATGCTGGTTTCACCTTTGAGGTTCGTCACGCACAACATTTTATCCATGCTCAATCTGATAAATTGGTAATTGTACTTTTTGGTATAGAAAGAGGGTAGAAATTTCTTTAATGACTGTGAATTCCATTCTTTTCTTTTTTCTTTTTTGTCTATTCACAGACAGCAATATATTTTTGTAGAAGCATGAATAGATCCGCCTGTATATATATTTTTTCTGCTCCTGGTGGCTTAACATTTTTTATAGTGAAATTTATGCAACTTATCAGAAAGAGACGTGAAGAGAGGAACACGCAGCAGAAAGGTAGAAGGTCTGCAACCTTTCTCACCTCAACGATCTAGAGTTAGTGCTTTCCTATATAAACTTCTTTAGCGATACGATCGCTTTGCTTTTGCTGACGTGTATAGGCTGGCTTGTAACAGACCAAGAGTGTGTTAAGATTGAAGTTTGCAAACTTCAAGTGTGGACGAATTTAATTGCAAATTTTAATTTGGTTGAAGTTTCATGGATTGATGTGTGCAAACCCAACATGTACTAACCGTTACACCTCTAAGCGAATAATGATATGACATGCTATCAATTATGTGCTTTAATCAGAAACCAAAGTTAAAAAAAAAAAAAAACAGAAGGAAAAAGTGAAGGCATTGCAAGGCCTAACCTAAATGTCAAAGGATAAAATACTGGTTGAACTCATGATAACCCAACTCAAGTGAATGTGCTGAAGAAGGCGTGATGGATATACTAACAAGTTGATGATAAAAAACCACAGGGAGAGAGGATTTGCTTGCAGCCAATTGACTTCAAATGACGGATTAAACTTATGACTATTTTCCGTTCCAACGCACACTTCAAAGTTTTTGAACACGCACACGCGAGTTGCCTTGCAACGAATCACTAAATTGAAATGTTTGATTTTTTAAAAACACAAATTGAATACATCAAATTATTGCAATGACATTTAGGTAAAATATCAATTGAGGACCATTTAAGGTATTTTTTTTTTAATCAAAGAAGGACTTTCAGATTTTAATTTTTTACTACACTACATTGACCCTTAGCCGAAAATAAATTTTACTGGAAAATGACTTAATTATTCCTTTTAATGAAAGAAAAACAATGAAACATGAATTGATTATTAATGTTTAAATGTGTCGTTGTCAAAGCCCAAATTGCTTGTTGTTTATGTAGGGGTGAACATTTGTTTCATTAAATCCATTCTATCAATTTTTTTCAATATTGTTAAAGTTTGAATATGTTGTTGTCAATCAAGAATTAGCTATTGCCAAAACCATAATAGTTTGTCATTTATGCAGGGTGAACATTTATTTTATTAAACTTATATTGTTAGATTTTCAATCTTGTTATCGTTCGAATGTGCTGTTATTAATCATGAATTAGTTGTTGTTAAAGTCTAAATAGTTTGTGATTTATATAGGATGAGCACTTATTTCATTAAACATGTATTGTTAGTTTTTCATCTGGTTAAATTTTGAATGTGTTGTTGTCAATCATAAATTTGTTATTATTAAAATTTGAATGGCTTGTTATTTATATAGGGTGAACATTTGTCATTTTAAACTTTAAGATAATTTTTTATTTTTCATAAAAACTTATTTTTTGTTAAGGACCAATGAAGTGTCGTAAAAAATCAAAATCTTAAGGGTCTTCTTTAATACAAAATACCTCCAAGGATCTTTTGGTGATATTTTCTCTAATATTTATGTCCCTCATGAATATTGCACCGCATAATATTGATGAATTATGTAATTGCCCCTTAGTTGGGCTCGCGATTACATAAATAATATTACTTATGATTTATTACATTTTATGTTAATATTAATAAATTTCAACCTTTCAACCGTTTAATACAAAATTTGAAATAAGCATATACAAGAAAAAACAGGTGTGGCATCTATTGAGAAAAAAATAATAAAAAATAATTTAAGATGGTTTGGTCACGAATAGAGAAGGGCATGAAGACACCTGTGAGAAAGTGAAATGAATAATCTTGAGCATTATAAAGAGAGATAAAAGAAAGTTAAAAAAAATATTTATGAAAGTTGTTGAACAAGACATCTTAGTTAACAATATTTCTAAAAGCTTGATTGATGATAAAATACAATAAAGTCGTGCAATTCATAGACTTGACCCTACTTCTTCTTCTTCTTCTTGTGGTTGTATTAATTAATTCCAACCAACCTTATTAATATAATTCCATGAATTAGAGCGTTACACACACACACAGATTGATATTTGATACACACTTTACCATGATAATTAAATTAGTGAGAATTTTAGTGAAGGATCACTGTAGAGAATTAATTTTAGGTGGATCCAAAAAAATTCTGAAATTTTAGTTTAGTTCAAGAGAGAAAAGTCAAAAGAATTTTAATAGTGAAAAGATTAAAATACCTTTCACTTATTATACAGAATCATCAGTTGTTAATTTTCTTACTCTAATTATTAATTTATGAATATGAGTTATAAATTACATGAGTTGATATGTTAATAATTATATAAGACTTGATATTAGTTTTTCAATTATAAATAGTAGCATCAGTTGTTAAATTACTAACTTATTAATTTACTAATATCAATTGTAAATTACTGACAGGTCATGTAATTTACACTTGATGTTAGTAAATTAATAAATAAAGTTAGCAATTTAACAATTGATGCTGCTATTTATAATTGAAAAAGTAATATCAAGTCTTATATAATTATTACAATTGATGTTAGTAAATTTAATAACTAATGTTATTGATTGTTTGACAAATGGATATAATTTATAAGTGATATTAGTAAATTAACAAGTGCAATAAAAAAATTAACAACTAATGATTCTGTATAATAAGTGAATGATATTTTAATCTTTTCACCGTTAAAATTTTTGAATTTTCTCTCCTAGATTGAACTAAAATGTTAAATTTTTTTTTAGACTCATCTGAAATTAATTCTCAATAGTGGTCCTTAATTGAAATTCTTTCATTAAATTATGTTTTTCATACAAACGCAAGCGGGGATAAATCTTTTGGTAGAAAATTTACACTTAAAATATATTGATTTATTTATATATATATATATATATATTACTTTTAGAATTGTTCGTGTGTGTATCTATATATATATATTTATGTATATCGGCCATGATTTGCTTTCAATAATAGAAAATCAACACCAAATAATAGGAAGATTTTTTTGGATGAAATAAATTATATTTTATTGCTTTTTAAAATTAAATTTATTATTATATTTGAGCGAAATGGGGTAGTAGCTGTTGAACTCTTTATCAAGCGCGGGTTGTTTATTTAGCTAGAGAAGTCGAAACCTTGAAACATGGGTTTGTATTTAAATGTTAAAGCATTCATCAGAGTTTAATCGGAAACGCACTCTACGGACTATCATTGTATGACTTCAATAATGCGGTTTACATTAGTTTAATATGTGCGAAGTACAATATAAAGAGTACAGTAATAGATGTCGTACATTCACGTTCCATTACGCCAAGTTCAATCAATGAATATCATTCCGCAAGTAGTGCTCTATGTGGCGTTTGTCAGATTTTATCATATGCATCGTTAGATTTTTGTCAGATTTTATGCCCATTGATGTCTGGGAAAGAGCTGTCAAAGCTTGTGGCATTTGTCAGAGGAACTCAGTTTGATTTAGTAGTAAGAAGAGTTTGCTAGTTCCTTATTCTAACGTCTCCCTTCAAACAGATTGTTTTCTTTTTAGTGCTTAAGCTGTTTAATGGCAATTAATTGCAGGAGTATCTTCTTTTTTTTGAGCAAAAATTGCAGGAGTATCTTCAACGTGAAAGATATGGGAGTGCTCGGCTAGAGAATTTTGCATCAGGCCTGAACTAATAAGCCAAAAGGTTTACTTTAAGTTGCCGTGAATTGACATTTTTTTTTTTTTTCCCTGGAGTGACTAAGGGCTTATTTGGTTTCTGCTTTTAAAAATAGTTTTTTTTTATTTTAAAATAATTAAAAAATTATTTGAATGAGTGCCTTGAATTTAATTGTTTTCATTTTTTTGTTTTTAAAAACAAGAATATAAACATCTTAAAATTATTTTCATTTTATTTTTCTTATGTTAAAATGATGTCTTTGTCAATAAATTTTTTTAAAAAATTCATCAATAATATTTTTTTAATATTTATCATAATTTCATTGAAGTCTTTAAAAATTTCTTTGTCAATAAATTTTAAATTAAAAATATTATTTTACCCTTAATGACAATTTGTGATTTCTTGTTTAATTATTACAATTTTTTGAATAAAAGTTGTATTTATTTAAATAAAAGTTGTGAATGAAATTTATTATTTTAAGAACTTATTTTTCAATAATAAAAATTATAATTAACAAGTTATGATTTTTTGTTCAACTTTTGCTATTCATATGACAAAAGTAGTTATTCTTTGAGCAAAAGTTGTGATTATGTCTTATTTTTCAATAATAAAAATTACATTTGATAAGTTGTAATTTTTTATTTAACTTTTGAGATTTACAAAGCAAAAATTATGATTTCTTAAATAAAATTTATGATTGAGGCTTGTTATTTTTAGTAAGGATAAAATAATCTTTTCACTTTAAAATTTATTGACACATAGATCTTTAGAGACTTTATTAAAATTATGACATTTCAATAGATCAAATTATTATTTATATAATTCAAATAAATTTTGTTGTCATTTTCCCTGTATATTAAGTACTAATAAATTTTTTAAAAAAATCACTTGATCGTTTTTCTAAAGTTAAATGTTAGAAAATATAAGATATTTTTTTAATGTATGATGAATTTTTTTAAATTATCCTCAGTAATAAATCATTCCACCATTCACTTTAAGATATCTTATTAAATAATTAAATAATGACAAGAATTAAAAATAATTAACTAACTTATTAAAAAGTGTAATCCAATTAAAAGAATCATTTCTGCACCAGCAAAATAGTTCACTGAAATTTTAAATCAAGTTATTCTTAAATAAACAGTTAAATGTGCATAAAAACTACGCGGGTTTCATCACAAAAACATGCTTGATACGCTTGAACTCAAAATTGATAAAACCAATCCCTACTTTAAACTAAAACATCGATCAACAGTCTTAAAATTTTCATCAAACAAATGGATGTATACAAGCTAAGGCCATGCATAGTAAACAAATTAAAGGAAAACGAAACCTTACTTTTGAGGTCAGGTCTTTCACCGTAGTGTACGTTAACAGCTTGAACAAGGGACTGAAAAGGAAGGCTTTCCAATTCTCTATCTGCATTGAAAATAATCGGAGCTGGTGACTCAGTTAGCGTTGACCCTTCCATGTTCTAGATCTTCGCTGCTTCTTTCGCATTCTGCTTCTTGCTCTAAAGAAATGCTGCACTAGCAGTTATGCTTATAGCCACACATATCACCATGTTCAGGAATGACTATAAAGCGTATGAGAATACCTCGTTCGTGTTCTGATCAATACGATAGATGTAACAACGGGTTATAATCCCAAAAATGATAAGGTACAGAATGAAAGATGATGAAATTACAGCAGCAAGCCAGAATGGTTCGGACCCAATGTAGCAGACACGGACTCGTCAGTTGGATGTGGCTTGAAACATACTGCTTGAAGAGGGTGATGATGAGGTTCATCTGGTTTAGGCTCTTTCTCTATCATGATAAAAGCCTCTATTTTCAGGTGAATGTTGGAAATATCAGATATGGGCATTGGATAATGGAAGGATCACGTCTAGCATTGATAGAGATGAAGTGTTCTTGAACGCACAAATTAGGATAACTTTCGGAATTGTGGATTTGAGTGTAGTGCTCTGATAGTCTGATACATGAGCTCGCGAATGATAGAGATAAAAGGGGCGATCCCACTACCTCCACTGACCATCACAAGGCTCTCATATCCGGTTAAGAGAAGGGAGAAAAAAAAAAAAAAAAAATCGTCCGTGAAGGAACAATACATGCTACCAAAGTTTAGCTTTAACCTAGCTTAGGACTCAAATTTATGCTATGGCTCACTCCTGTTTTCAAATTGCTTTACAAGTGATGTTTTATTTCCAAGTTACAGACCTGAGAAAATCGGTCGATGCAGGTCCATCAGGGCCTTCAACGGAAAGATCGAGACGATCTATTGAAGAAGATGACAGCATTTGATATAGCTTCTGAGACCACCTTCCCTTGCTTTTGATAAGAATACTTAGTTTATCAGGCTCCAAGCTATTATTTGAAGTTACAGTGAAGGGATGCCGTTGCAGATGGGATATGCCTGGTACGTTTATAAACACAACACTCGTAGGGTTATAAGTCAACCCTGCAAGAAAAAGAAAAAGAACTGTGATGAGCGCTGAATCAAAATTCTGTAATAAGCAGTATGAAACACAAGACCCTACACATGTTTTATCACGTAGTGTTGGGATGCAATTAGTATTCAATTACCATGGCTTTTGGAGAAGTTGATCGAGTTCTATAGTGTGTGACAAGGCAGGACGCGAGCAGAAGGCAATCGAACATGGCGTCGTCACTGAAGAACCTGAGGTAACGATCGAGCAAGAAGAGGTAGAAAGGAGTGAGAACAGTGGTCATAGAAGAGATGCTGACATGCCAGGCGTAGAAGGCGAAGAAGACGATGTAGAAATAGTGGGTGTAGA
The DNA here is from genome assembly GCF_029017545.1 of Prosopis cineraria. Lineage (NCBI taxonomy): Eukaryota > Viridiplantae > Streptophyta > Magnoliopsida > Fabales > Fabaceae > Prosopis > Prosopis cineraria. Next base: position 1,414,632 of record NW_026555344.1, read on the forward strand.
AGAACAGCTCAAAAGCTTTTCTCCTTATACCATGCACAGTCCCCACCCACAGAACCAAACCAGCAAGCAGAGATATCTCTCCCGCCAAATTGGATATCCCAGTCTTATTCATCCCATTGACATCTGCACCCACCACAAGTCCATAAGCAAGCCATTCATTATATTTAATTCACACCAAAAAGTGTTTCACATATATAACCTCAGAAAGTTGGTGTTGATATGCCCAGGAGATGGGATACAAAGCACCATGAGCTGTGAAGAGAATCATGGCCTGGTGGCCTAGCCATATGTGATATTTGATGGAGCTTTCAGACGTGAGGCAAGAACTGGCAGTACAGAAGAGCCACGTGCCACTGGAAAAAATAGCATCGCTCAGCATATGTATCGTGTGTCCCATCCTCAGCGGTACCTTTTCCGTTTTCTCCTGCCGTCTGTCCGAGACAGAGTCACATTGAATGATATGGGAAAATTACGGTGAAATAAATTTACGGTAATTTTGTTCAGCCTTTGAATAAGTAGGTAACAAGTATATAAAGATAAAACGTACGGTTTCTTGCAGGAATCTCGTGCTGGTGTCATGTGGTGGTGTTGGAAGTGGGAGTGCGAGGAAGTTATAGTCAAATAATAAGTGATGGTCCAAACGATAAGTGCAAGCAACAAAATGAAGGTCAGCTCTACAAGAGGCCCTTTCACAAGCATTAGTCGGCGTTTTCATATAATCGTACTTTTTTCTGCCATTGCTGCAACGATTGTGACAAAATTCATATCAGAAGAAAAGAAGCATAGAAAACTTCATAACAGAATCGAAAGACATACCTTTCCATGTTGCTGCTGCTATTTGCTTTATTGGTTATGTGGACATACACAGAGCCCAAAGCAGCTAAAAAGATTACAGGGAAACAGAAAATCAAAAGGTTCACAGCTGCAAGAAAATACTCAAATTAGAGATCTTACTATATATAGCTACATATATCAAAACATTGCAGAAACCCTAACACGATGATGGCACAGAAGCTAAGGGATTTCTATTAAATGAATTACACCTGCCTTGTGAGCCAAAGTAGGTAGAGCTAGTCTTTGATACGATCTCTGAATGCCATTTGCCTCGGTTGGTGTTGGTGGGTCTCATTGTCCACATGAAAATTGAATCCAGGGACACTATGAAAGCCACAACCCTTATAGCAGATTCAAGTCTGCAATAATTTTCGTGGGAAGCTGATGACCGTGCCATTTCTGGAGTCAACGTCTCTCTGTCTATTTGTGTGTGTTTGAAAAGAGTTTTCAGTGTGGGAGAATGCGAGTGGAGTCCTTGTATTTACAGTTTGAGAATCGAAAGCTGAAACATATAATGTGGGATATGATTAGTTGATTTTCATGCAAATTGAAATGATGAAAGCGACATAATCAAGTAGAAAGTTCATGAACTGATGATAATAATAGAAAAAATTAGTAAACAAAATTCACCGAGATTCTGTGAGGCAATGCATGAGGGACATCAGTGTAATTTGACGAAATTCATTTTTGTTTTTCAAACTTGACATATAAATAACTTCTATTGTTTGCCTTTAAATTTGACACCCTGAAAAGTCAACCCTTTGAATTTTCTACTTTGCCCTGAGCGGAAAAAAGTATCTAGCAAGTTAAATGATTGCAAGGCGAAAATTTTCAATTACAAATAGAACACATTTAAATTCTAATGTCGTGCTTGGTTAACAAGAGAAAATAAGGAGAAGAAAAAATGTGAAGAGAGAAAAAAGTCGAGGGATACAATTTTCTCTGCCCATACTTGGATTAGCAAGATAAAATGGGATAAAGAAAAAATTATTAATTTTATATGGACAATAATAACTTTATTATTTATAAAAAAGTATTTTTATATAAAAAATTAAAATTTTAACATATTATTTATATAATTTTTATTATATATTACTGATTAAATAAAAATATAATTGTAAATTCTTTTATTCGATGCTAGCAAAAAACATTATTTTGTCCAATTTTAATTTTACTTCTTAAATTATTTAATATATAATAATATAAATTTTAAAGTGGAAAGCAAATTTGGATGAAAGATTCATGGGTAAGTTTTAAAAGAGTTTTCTCTCAAAAATCTTTTCATATTTAGAAAAAAAAATTGAAAGTAAAAATATATGAATTCCACATGTTATTTTTCTCCCAATTTTCTGTCCCTATCATTTTTCTTTCCTTAGTGAAGGAGGAGACCCACTTTTTTCTCCCACTTTTCCCTTGCCCTTATTTTTTTATCTTGCCAAGCACAGCATAAATGTAATTCTTAGTGTATAGTAATTAATATGAGTATGTTTGTAACTATTTAAATTAATATTTAAAATTTATTTTCTTAAAAAAAATCAACAAAAACCTAACCATTTTCATTCAAGAATTAAATATGCTACGACAAATTGAAAATATGATGATAAATATTTTTGTAATGATAGGAATATTATATTAATAATGCCGACCTCACTTAATTAGCTAAGACATATTTTGTTATTGTTGATACTGAAATAAGTTTCACTAATTTTAAAGCGGACAACAGATGTATTAACATATTGATATAGTGAGAAATACTTAAACAGACTAGGTACGCCACATCATTTATAATCTGTTCAATTAAAATATTTTAAGTAATTTAAATAAAATATTGTATGACATTTTTTAATTAATTTTATTAACAAATGCAGGATTTCATACTTTTTATCTTTTTATTATTATTAATATTAAAATTAATTTATATTTAGTGTTATCTAAATATAATATTTTCATTTGATGAACTACAAATAACGTAATGGCTCGATCTATTTAAGAATCTCTCATGATATAGCATTGATTTCAACTCAATGCTTGACGGTGTTGGTACCCTGCCGTCCAACTCGTTTCTCTAGAGTGTGCACTTGTTTGAAGCATTTATGAATGCGTCATTTATTTAGCTATTGTAAATTTAATGCATATGCGTTTACGGATATTTAATTTTTTAAAAAATAAACTATTTTTCATTATATATAATCTATAAAAATTAGTATTATCCATATTCCTAAAGTTTGTTCTTTGAAAAACAGAATTTTTCTCAAATTGTTTGGGAGTCATATTTTTAACGGTTGAATTTATATATTCTGTTTAAGGTTAATTAGATTTTTTTATGCATTATGGAAGAAACAATAACCTGAAATTTTTAAAAATCGACCCTTTTATAGGTCTCATTCGGACTACACTCCAGGTATTATATATATTTGATTATTTATTGATGGCTCTAGTTAATTATGAAAGCTTTTTAATTTGGTTGGACAATTAATCTAACATAGTTGATGATTTTGGTTCATTGACCTTAAATTCGGCCTGTATGACAAGGATATGGATAAATATTATCCAATTCGTACATATGTTCTTTTAAATTAAAACCAGTCGGATCACAATTAAACTATGGTTCAACTGCTAGAACTTGAATTAGTGCTTTCACTCCACAGTTATGAAAATATTGGTTTACTTATACTTGTCCTTGGGCAAGAAGCATATATACGGTTTTTGGCTTCTCCATTTTTTTGCCATGATGAATCCCAAATCGTAAGCATATGAAGGCAGGCTTGGGATTCAATCTTGCATACTCATAAATATTAAAGAAGTGATCGTGACAGATCAAATACACTACTCAGTTCTCTATTCTTCGTTCACTTTGCTGTTACCTTTTTTTTTTTTTTAAGATTTAACAAAAAAGAGTAAGGGATATTAGATGAGGTAACGTGCATTTTAAAGGCCGAAGCCCGCAAGAAATAGCTGGACCTAAGCCCAATGATATTAAATAGCTCGACCCGACCCATATAATGTTAACCTTAAACATATGTTCATTGCTTCTCTACTAGATGAGCTTAAGCTAGAATTACATATGGCTATTAATGCACTATGGAGGGATATGTCTCAAATATCTCTTAGAGAGATCTATCAATTAGTTCTATTTACTTTGAATAAGCAATATGTGAAGGGCAGCAACATTTGAAATCCATGCTCAAAAACCGTATTTGAAGATTAAATGTAAGGAGCATGAGATATGCTCTTGCAAAAAAAAAAAAAAATAGAGCCATTTTCACAATTATAAACACAGATCCTTCAAGCCTAAAAGGCATCCTATGAGATTTAAAAAAAAAAGGACTTCAAGATTAGAGAGGTCAAATAGATGTTTCATCTATAAACAAAAAGGGCATTTTGTCCAAAAAGAATATCCTAACAAATCCAAAAAAAGATAGAAATTACTTTTTAAGGTCTCCTAGCACATCATAATTAATGTCTTACCTGAATATTTTTAAATGTCATTTCGTCTAAATTCAATATATGTATAGTTGGAAGATGGCTATTTCCCGAGAAAATGTTGGGTTTGTTCATGAATAAAATTTCTCATTGCCCTTCTCAAAAATGGTTATACAATAACAGAAATAACAAATTAATTATTAAAAATATGATTCCATTTTGACAAACTCACTACAACATTTTTTGTTTTAGACAGCAGTTTTATTTGCAACAGTTCTAAAAGTGTTGTTTAATATGATTATAAGCAATAGTTTTGTATGTTGTTATTGATCCTCTACTTTAAACAACACATTTTTAGCAACATTTGAAAAATATTTCTTAAAATAGAGTATGCAACAATTTTCAAGTGTTGAAATAAAAGTATTAAATAGACAACATAAAAATGTTGCTTATAAAAGTTATTTAATGGTAACATTTCAAAATTGATCTCTATTCTAATAGGCAACAAAAATATAAATATTCCTATAAATTTTCTTTCGGGTAACATTTAAAAACAATTGCTTATTATTTTTCTTTACATAAAAGTTATTTTTTATTTATTTGTATAATTTTATATAAAATTTTATTTATATACTCTCTTAATTGTTCAATTTGTTATTTGGATAGATTTAAAAAATTAATTTAACAATTATATATAATTAATATATGTATATATGTATGTATGTGTAATATTTTGCATTATAATATTAATAAGTTAATTTAAAGAGTGGTTAAAGTCACTCATTTCTTTCAAGAGGTTTAGGTTCGAATTTTAGATAGAGAAAAAAATATTAACATTTAACCTTTTAACTATTTTGCAATAATTTTTAAATGTTACATATTTTATATAATAAAGCAACATTTTAAAACTGTTGCAACAGGCCTCCTAAAAATTATTGTCTATTTTCATAGTTTTAGACAACAATTTTTCAAAAGGTATGGCTAAAGATAATAAAATTATTGCTTAAAATAATAAATAACACTCAAGTTAAGAAAATTTGAAATATTTTTCAAGCTTGTAGCAACACTTTTAAATTGTTTCAAGATAACAAAAAGCTGTAGTGTAATTATTTAGACCCGCTTCATATCAAATGAAAGCAACAGGGTCCTTATGTATGTCCGCTTATTGGGTAAGCTAAGATCTACAGCAGCTATAATGAAGATTCTTTGCTGAACCAGAAGAGCAAATTGTACTTATAGAATCACCAACTAAAGCTAATGGACTCAAAATGAAGATTCTTCGCCGAACCAGAAGAGCAAATTGCTGCAACCTCTTGCCTCATCTTCCTCGGACCTGAAACAAGAACTCCCACGCTTGACTTATCTTTGTGTTCTAGAATTCTTCCTGCATGCATCAACAAAACAGTTCGGTGATCTTTCAATTTCAATGACAAACAGATACCCAAGTAGACCCAACAGAAGATGAACAACTTACTTTTGAGGTCAGGTCTTTCACCGTAGTGGACATTAGTAGCTTCAACGACAGACTGATGAGGAAGGCTTTCCAACTCTCTATCTGCATTGAAAGTCATCGAAGCTGGTGACACAGTTGGCGTTGTCCCTTCCATGTTCTGGATCTTCGTGGCTTCTTTACCATTCTGCTTCTTGTTCCAAAGAAATGCTGCGCTAGCAGTTACGCTTATAGCCAAACATATCACCAACATGTTCAGGAATGACTTCAAAGGGTATGAGAATTTCTTGTTCGTGTTATGATCAATAGGATAAATGCAATAACGGTCTATGATCCCAATAATGACAAGGTACAGCACGAAAGAGGATGAGATAATAGCAGCGAGCCAGAGCCAGTGGTTCGGACCCAATACAGCAGACATGGGTGAATCAGATGGATGTGGCTTGAACCATATGGCTCGAAGAGGCTGATGATTAGGGTTATCTGGTTTACGTTCTTTCTCTCTCGTGATAAAAGCATCTATTTTCAGGTGAATGTTGGAAATATCAGAGTGGGTGCCGGATAAGGGAAGGATCAGGTCTAGCATTGAGAGAGATGAAGAGTTCTTGAATGCACAAATGAGCACAACTGTTGGGGCTGTGGATTTGAATGTTGTGCTCTGATACATTAGCTCGCGGATGATAGAGATGAAAGGGGTGATCCCACTGCCTCCACTAACCATCACAAGGCTGTCATATCTGCTTCAAGACAATATTTCAGAGTGAATGGAAAATAAATTGAGAAAGGTAGTCGCCACTTTAAGCAACATCACTTCATATTGATGTGGATATTGGTTTATATAAATTTATCTTAAAATGATTTTACGAACCTGAGATAATTGGTTGAGGCAGGTCCATAAGGGCCTTCAACGGAAACATTGAGACGATCTATTGAAGAAGACGACAGCATTTGGTATAACTTCTGGGACCAACTTCCTTCGCTTTTGATCACAACACTGAGCTTCTCAGGCTCCAAGTTACTATTCGAAGTAACAGTAAATGGATGCCATTGCAGGTGAGATATGCTCGGTACATTAATGAATATAACACTCGTGGGATTATAAGTCAACCCTGCAAAAAACCAAAACATAAATAAAAAATAACCTACTGCGATGATTAACACTACGGAATATATTCTGAACGTACGTGTTATATATGCAAGTATCAAACACGGGCAATACCATACTTAACAGAAAAGCCTTAATTTGTATTTGGTGGATTCGATTAATATATAGTAGTTACCGTGGGTCTTGGACAAGTTGAGTTCTAGGGAGTCACAAGGCAAGAGACGAGCAGAAAGCAAGCGAACATGGCGTCGTGACTGAAGAAATCTGAGGAAACGATCGAGCAAGAAGAGGTAGAAACCAGGCAGCACAATAAAAGTAGTATTCATGCCCACATGGAAGACGAAGAAGACAACGAAGACGATGTAGAGATAGTGAGTGTAGAAGAACACCTCGAAAGCTTTTCTTCTTATACGAGGCAGAGTCACAATCCACAGCACCAACCCACCAACCAGAGATATCTCTCCTGCCAAATTTGATACCCCAATCTTGTCCCATTTCAGCATCTGCATGCACACCATCATAACCAAACCTATCAATTCTCAGATTTAAAATCTTTCCAGAACCGATCATTTGAAGCGTTGAGTTGTAGTATATATATAATTAACCTCAGAAAGTTGATGGGTGGTTGCCCAGTAGATGACGTAAAGGGCACCATGAAGAGTGAAGAGAGTCATGGTCATGTGGCCAAGCCATATGTGATATTTGATGCAACTCTCAGACGTGAGGCCGAGCAGTGGCAGGACGGAGGAGCCACGTGCCACCGGAAAGAACAGAAACGCCAGGAATATGTTCCCCACTAATCCAATCCTCAGAGCTGCACTTTCCAATTCCTCTTGCCATCTGTCAAAACCACCGTGACATATAGAATGATTAAATGTAATAAGTAAAAATAGAGGAGTAATTTTGTTAGTTTTTAATGTGTGTGTTCATATATATATATATGTATGTATGTATGTATGCATGTGACGAGTACAAAAGTGGGTACACTTTGTCGCCGGACTTTGCTGCTGATGCCTTGGTGATTTGGGAGAAACCGTTGATCAAATACTCAGAAAGGGACCAAACGAGGAGGGCTATGAACATAACAAAGAAGGCCAGCTCTACTGTGGACACAATTCCCAGAGGGCCTTTCACCAGCATTGGACGTTTCCATATGATCTTGTATTTTCCTCCATTGGTGCTGCTGCATTTAAGATTGTGCCACAACTGTGATATATCAGAAGTTTTACGGTACATAAAGAGAGAGAGAGAACATAGCATGAGAGAAGCTTCGTAGTCGTAATCAAATTCAAATGGTACCTTTTCATGTTGATGCTGTCATTTGCTAATTTTCTGGCTATATGGACATACACACTGCCCAAGACGGCTATGAATAACACAGGAAAACAAAAAATTAAAAGATACGCACCTGCGAAAAAATGCTAAAACATGTTAGTGCCTATACAACAACATATAAATGAAAAGAAGGATTCAGGAAATCGTGAACGTTGATATTATATTGAATGAATAATGAGACCTTGCGAGCCGAAGTAGGTAGATCTAGTCTCTGACGAGACCTTGGGAGCCCATTTTAAATAGAAGGTGTTGGTGGGCTTCATTATCCAGAGGACGATCCAACCCAGAAACACCACGAAAGCCAGAAGTCGTATGGCAAATTGAAGTCTGAAAAATTGTTCGAGTGAAGGTGACCTCTTCACCATTTCTGGTGTCATCATTACTTCTCTCTAGCTCGCTCTTTGTTTGTTTGATCAACAAGGCAAGTGTTTGGAATTGTATTGGGAAGAGTTTTGGGTGCGGGAGAAGTGAGTGGAGTTTTGGTATATATATAGTTGAGAATTGAAAATTGAAATTACAAAGTGGGGTTTGATTAATCCACAATCTTATACAAAATTGAAATTATGAAAGGGACACTAAGAAGGAAAAGAAGCATGGCTCGTGAACTTTTTGGAATGTGAAAAATCAATAAATAATTCATCAAAGATTTGGTGGCACAATTCATGTAGGACTCCCATTTCATGAGGGACTTCATCATCGCAATTTGACATATTTGTTTTTTTAGTTACAGAAAATGACACTTAGATCTTACAAAATTATTTTAATATCTGTTAGATCTTAAAAATTTTTATTAAAAAATGATTTGTAAATATTAATCATAACAATATTACAAAATATAAATTATTGAAACTAACCTGTGAAACTTAAATGTCCTATTTATCACTATTACTCTTATAGATATCTAAATGAGTAAATGTTTCTTCCAGTATATTTTACCTAAACTAAAAAAAATATTAAACCTTATTAACTCTATTTTAAAATTTAATAAATTTTTGCTCTACCCCTAATAAAGAGAATTATTTGTAATAATTTTTTTAACGTTTAATAAAGATAAAAAAGTAAAGATAAACATAAAAAAATGGTAAGTACCATATAAATAAAACAAAAAAATTAACCATTTCTTTCTTCCTATAAATAGGATTAAGAGGAGCATTGTTTTTAGAAAATTTTTTAGAACTAAATCATTTTTTTATAAAGAGAACTAAATCGTTATTAAATTGATTTTTTTGGGTTTAACCGTTTAAGTGTCATTTTATTGTTTTCTATCTTTTTTGGGCATTTGACATGAATTTTTTAAGCCATTAAATCTGACATAACTTGAAGGTCAAACATCGCAGTTTTGCAACTTGTCCCCAGTGAAAAGAGGCATGAAAGGATGAGGATTAATTAATGACGTCATACGGGGCAAATATAATAAAATATTCTTTAATAATCACGGGAATATTCTATCTACATATGGAGTATGCTCGAAGTTTCACGCTTTCGTTTATTTTTTTGCGATCAATTTCGCTTATTTTAGTTTGTATGATTTTTTTGATAAATGTGGCCGTAGTGAGACATTCATTATGTTAATTTAATTATTTGCGATATTTTAAATTACTAGTTAATATTATTTATATTTTTTAAAATTTTTATAACATAAAGACTATGATGCCATTAATTAAAATTATTTATTATGTTTAATTTTCATGCCATTTATTTTTAATCATTTGTACTCAATATTCAAAGTCCTTAAAAAATTTAAGAAATTTAAATGAAATATAGTCCCGATGGATTGACTAGTCTTTTTTATTCAATTTTAAATTCAATTGGATGACTTTCTTATTAAAAATAATTATTGTAAAGTTTTCAAAATTAATAGTGTGGGAGCATGCAAGCTCCTCGTGTCTCTCTAAAAGTTTACTTGGGAGTTGGGTCTGCATCATGTGCAGATGTTGTAAATTACCAACGTGGCATCTTTGCGGGGCCCAGAGGGGCAAAAAACGGATATCAGAGTCAACTGCACATCAATTTAGGTTGATTTATATTAAAATTATTACTTATACAAATTAAGAGTTATTATTAATGAGTCAATTATTAAAAGTCATCAATCAATTACTAAATGGGTATATTTTAGAAAAGAATTTTGCATTTATGGAATCCAGCTAATCAAGCTACATTTTATTTTATCCTTGAGGAGTAGTTATTTGTCTCTGAAATTACTAAAATTTATTTTTTTAATTATACTTTATCTTTTTCATACCTTTATATTCCACCTAACAAACTTTCCCTCAATTTTTAGGGAGATCATATTGCTGAAATGGGGGTGTCAGTTGTTTTGGTTAAGGATAGGATTTGCTTTCAATATATATAAGAAAAGGATTGTGTGTTGCAGCAAACAAGCAAGGCTCAAGGAAACGTCCAAAGCGTAAAAGACACTGCGATGGGAGATTTCGTGAAACAATATTATTCTTTTTTTTTTGGGAGAAATAAATAAAAGAAAACAGTCAGAACAGAAAGATATATCAATAGCTAGCACTCAAAAGGAATGGTCTCCAAAAGCAGGATGGGAGCACCAGTATCCGAGTCGATCCGCAGAATGAACATGCATGATGGAAATCAATGTCATCTAATTAAGTTACTGGTATGATGCATTGAATCTGCCTAATAAAGTCCGTGAAAATGGAGAAAGAACAGAAAGAGCAGTATATTATAGCCACCAATTCCGCCATAGTTTGAATCCCAGTACCCACTTACCCTATGAATCACGTATGACACCACCGCATGCGCCATCTTCGTCCACCATATTATTCTGTGTCCACCGTTTTGCCTTACTCCTTCAAAGTTGAAGTATTTTTTTATACCCTTACTTTATTTATTATGTAAGTTTTTAAAAAATAATATATTAAAATTTCAATTATCATTATAATTATTTTTTAATTTGTATTTCTTTAAACTTATATCATATATTTAATAAAGGTAATAACATATCATTCCAAAGATGTGGAAATTTTTAAGTGATCAATATTTACCTAACTTTATTTTAAAACTGTAAAATGGTTATCAATGTTCTATATTATGATGGGAGGAGTAGTTCTCCATCTCTATGTGATACTTTCTCTCTTATCTTATATATGTGTTATTTTTTAAAAACAAATTGATTGATAGTTTTCTTTTTAAGTCATTTTATGTAAGAAGATAAATTATTAGTTATTTTCTTCTAATTTTATCTTTTTATAATTTTCTATGAGAAGAAGTAAAATTTTACAATGAGAGAAAGTGTTTTTAAAAAATAATTACATTTAATAATTAGAGTAAATTGAGAAATTTCTTTTTAAGGCAGCATCAATAATAATTTAATTATCTTTCTTCAATTTCAGTAAAGTAAAAATGACTTATTATATATAACTCTAGATAAAGTGCAAAATTGTATATAAAGTTACATATATGACAGTACATTCTTTACGTCGGCAACAGCTGCAACGTAAAGAGCACTGTAGAATCACCAGCTAAAGCTAATTGACTCGAAATGCAGATTGTTAGCTGAACCAAAAGCGCAAATGGCTGCCACCTCTTGCCTCATCCTCCTCGGACCTGATACAAGAACTCCCACACTTGACTCATCTCTGTGTTCAAGAATCATTCCTGCAAAATCAACAAAACAGTTCAGCGATCTTTCAATATAATATCAATGGCAGACAGATGCCTGGGTAGACCCAACGGAACATGAACAACTCACTTTCGAGGTCAGGTCTTTCACCATAGTGCACATTAGTAGCTTCAACAAGGGACCGATACGGAAGGCTTTCCATTTCTCTATCTGCATTGAAATTCATCGAAGCTGGCGACACATTTGGCGATTGCCCATCCATGTCCTGGATCTTCGTTGCTTCTTTCGCATTCCGCTTCTTGTTCCAAAGAAATGCTGCACTAGAAGTCACGCCTATAGCCACACATATCGCCACCATGTTCAGGAATGACTTCAAAGGGTACGAGAACATCCTCGTCGTATTATGATCAACAGGGTAAATGTAGCAACGGGTTATGATCCCAATAATGACAAGGTACAGCATGAAAGAGGATGAGATTATAGCAGCGAGCCAGAGCCAATGGTTCGGACCCAGTACTGCAGATATGGGCGCATCAGTTGGATGAGGCTTGAACCTTATGGCTTGAAGATGGTGAATAGGGTTATTATTATCTGGTTTAGGCTCTTTCTCTCTCGTGACAAAAGCATCTATTTTCAGGTGAATGTTGGAAATATCAGAGTGGGTGCCGGTTAAGGGAAGGATCAGGTCTAGCATTGAGAGAGATGAAGAGTTCTTGAATGCACAAATGAGCACAATTTTTGGGGCTGTGGATTTGAATGTTGTGCTCCGATATATTAGCTCGCGGATGATAGAGATGAAAGGGGTGATCCCACTGCCTCCACTCACCATCACAAGGCTTTCAAATCTGGTGAGCATAAAAAGAGAGAGAGAGAGAGAGAGAGAGAAATGAATTGAGAATGAAGAATATCATCACTAGTGCCAAATCAAACGTTAAAACCAAAACTGATAGTCCAATGAGTTGAGCAAACCTGAGGTAGTTGGTTGAGGCAGGTCCGTAAGGGCCTTCAACGGACACACTGAGACGATCTATTGAAGAAGACGACAGCATCTGAAATAACTTCTGGGACCAACTTCCTTCGCTTTTGATCACAACGCTGAGCTTCTCTTCCTCCAAGTTGCTATTCGAAGTAACCGTAAATGGATGCCATTGCAGGAGCGATAAGCTTGGTATGTTAATAAACATGACACTTGTTGGACTATAAGTCAATCCTGCGTATTAAAAAGGATTAGAAGAAGGCACTGTGATGAACGCTGGTTTTGGCTCCTCTGTAGACAATAGGTTACCCAACAGATCTAACTAAAAAATTCACTTTTTTCTGGTTATATATAAATCCAAAATAAGTTCTAGTGAGTGGGAAATAGTATTCAATTACCATGGGTCTTGGAGAAGTTGAGTTCTATAGATTGACAAGGCAATAGACGAGCAGAAAGCAATCGAACACGGCGACGTGATTGAAGAAACCTCAGGTAACGATCGAGCAAGAAGAGGTAGAGACCAGGGAGAACAATATAAGCGTCATTAATTCCAACGTGGAAGACGAAGAAGACGACGAAGATGATGTAGAGATAGTGAGTGTAGAAGAACACCTCGAAAGCTTTTCTTCTTATACGAGGCAGAGTCACAATCCACAGCACCAACCCACCAACCAGAGATATCTCTCCAGCCAAATTTGATATCCCAATCTTGTCCCATTTCAGCACCTGCACACTCACCATAGCCAAACCTCTCAATTCTCAGTTCTAAAATCTTTCCAGAACCGATCATTTGAACCGTTGAGTTGTAATATGATTAACCTCAGAAAGTTGATAGGCGGTTGCCCAGTAAATGACGTAAAGAGCGCCATGAATAGTGAAGAGAGTCATGGTCATGTGGCCAAGCCATATGTGATATTTGATGCAACCCTCGGACGTGAGGCCGAGCAGTGGCAGCATGGAGGAGCCACGTGCCACCGGAAAGAACAGGAACGCCAGGCATGCATTTCCCACTAGCCCAATCCTCAGAGCTGCACTTTCCAATTTCTCTTGCCATCTGCTAGAATTCGAAGGAAGTGATGGATGCAATTTAATTCCCTATTTAATACTCCTCCGGCATTTATCATACTCGTCTCAAATTATAGGACACTTTTAAAAGAATTTCTCTGTCCCAAAATATAAGACACTTTGAATAAATTAAGATTTCATTAAATGCACTAATTTTAATATTATCTTTTCTCTTTCTATAATTAATTTTCATCCATTCTCTTTTCAATGTATTAAATGATGAGTATTTTTGAAGGTTTATATTTTTATTTTGAAAAGATAAAGTTATTAAACGTATTTAATGAGACTTATTGATATGTAAGATTTTATTTAAAAGTGTTTTATAATTTAAGATGGAGAGAGTAGCATACTTTCAAATGTTCTAAATATTTTGAAAAAAGTTTAATTTTTTTCTTAATATTATAAAAAAATAATTTAAAGTATCTTCAAAAAAAATTAATTTTTTTATATTATAAAAAATAAGATATATTTTTATTTTTACTCTTAATTTTAAATAATAATATAATTATATTAAATGTTTTCATATTAATTAATAAAAAATAAAATTAAAAAAATAATTTAATTATTGAAAGATGTCTTATATTTTAAATTAAAAATTATTTTTAAAAAGTATTTTACAAATAGAAGGTAGGGAATCAACCAGGATCCAAAAAAAAAAAAAAACGGTCGTACACTTTGTGGCCAGATTCTGCTGCTGATTCCTTGCTGATTCGGGAGAAACCAGACTCCAAATAAGAAGAAATCGACCAGACGAGGAGAGCAACGAACATAACAAAGATGGTAAGTTCTATCATCGACACGATTCCAAGAGGGCCTTTGACCAGCACCGGGCGCTTCCATATGAGGTTCTTATTTTTTGCGCCGTTGCTGTCGCCGAGATCGAGCAAAAACATGTATCAGAAGATAAACACAGAGAGAAAGTGAAGAAGCGTGTGAGAAAATTCAAAAGCGGAATAGTACGTTAACACCGGAACAGTACATATGGTACCTTCCCATGTTGATGCTGTTGGCTTTTTGGGCGATGTGGACATACAAACAGCCCAAAACGGCTATGAATAATACAGGAAAACAAAAAATTAAAATATTTGAACCTGCGAGAAATACTCAAAAATGTGAGTATATAACACACATCAAAAGATGAATTCAGAAAGTGCAAAAGATGAGACCTTGTGAGCCAAAATAGGTGGAACGAGTCTGTGATGCGAGTTGGGGGCGCCATTTTAAATAGAAGGTGTTGGTGGGTTTCATTATCCAGATGAAGATGAAACCCAGGAACACCACTAAAGCCAGAAGCCTTATTGAAGATTGAAGTCTGCAATATTTTTCAAGGGAAGCCGACCTCTTCGCCATTTCTGGAGCCATTTCAAGCTAAGCGGCGCTGTGGGCTGTGGCAAGCGTGCTTTTGAGAGAATTAATGCTCAACGTGGGAGAATATTGTGTGTGAAATTTCGGTATTTATAGTTGACACTAATGGTGTCCTCACGGATTTGGATCTGCAGTCATTCGCTTTATTATTATATTTTTTTTCCTATTTTAATGGTGTCAGATTGCTTATTATAACATTAAAATAAATAAAAAAATTATTTACTATTAAATATTTTTTAAAATCATTAAATGAATAGTATGTTTATTTTAATATTTTAATTAGCAATCCCACACTATTAAATTAAATAAATATAATTAAGTGAATGAATGGAATTAGATATGAAGATATGTATTGAGAAAGGCATGGAGATGATGTAAATGGATTTGTCCTGTCATATCTAAAAGTTGGGTTTTTCTCTTTTTCGTAAACATAGTTTGAAAGAGTTGGATTTTAGGGACAAAGTTGGGCCCTTGACTAAAAAAAAAAAATCAAACGGCTTAAATTTTATTGTATTCTATTTTTAATTTTTAGATTTTTTTTTGAATTTTAACAGCAGCGGAGATTTAAAAAAAGAAAAGAAAAGAAAATTTTTACCTGTCAATGTTTGAAAAACCAAAATTTAATATTTATAATGTCAAAATTAAATTTAAATGATTAGGTTCTCTTTCTAGTTTCTGGACAATGAACAGAAAGCTCATCAGATTCAGGTATAATTAATTGGCTGTCATAAAAATTGAAATTCCGGAAGGGGCAGTAATGAGAAGGAAAAGAAGCATGCAGGGTTCATGGACTGTTAATTGGAATGTAAAAATTAGTAAATAATTCACCAAAGATTTGATGGAAACAAATTGATGATATATTCATACAGGACCTCAATGTAAATTTTGACGTAATTTGTTAGCAGTTTTTCAAATTTGACAATACTCTCTCTAATCTTATTTATAAAATTGAAGAATTTTTTTGATCCAATCTATAAGTCTTATCATTAAATTTTTATTATAAATTTTTTATTTTACCCTTCATTAAATGTTAAAGAAAAAAATATACTATTAAAATATATATATTTAATAGGAGTAAAGTTGATAACTTCTTAAAATTTAAAATAAAGTTAATAATTTTTAATTTCTTTTAATATTAATAAAATATATTAAAAATAATTTATAAATAACATGAGATATTATTTTTTTGAAGCCCTTAAATTGACGTGAGTTGGAAGGTCAAACCTCTTAGTTTTGTGATTTTCCCCAATTTAAAAAAGGCATGAAAGAATGAGGAGTTAATGACGGCACATGGGGCAATGGGGCAATTATAAATATAATAACAAATCTTCTTTCATAATGATCAGAACATTCTATATCCCCCCTCTTTATCTTTTTTTTTTTTTTTTTGCAGGTAAGCAAAACCATCACTCGCTTTTTTCTTATTTATTATTAAAAGTACATATTTTAATAAATATTTATTATAATTTTTTAAATCATTTCTCATAATTTTTATTTATGAGAAACAATTAATACAGTCTTATTTTAATTAAATAAAAAGATGTTTTTGTTTGATTTTTTTATTTTCAAATACAATTATTATAATAATTAATTTTCTTAAATTGTGTGATCTAATTATTTTCTTTTGTATGTAGAAATGGACTCTACATAGCCTAGACATGTTTTTCATAGAATGAGATTAACATGAATACCGTTTCCAATATATAAATAATATGCTTTATAAAAGATTTGATAATAAGTACACTCTTATGATCATGAACAATGTAGCCCATTTTTCATAATTTGTATGCACTAGTTACGTATTAAAAAGTTTGTTGACCGAAAAAGTTATGCAGTAAAAACTTTCATTCATTTTATTTTGTGTAATGTTTTTAGTAGAGAACGTTCAAATTTGACTGGTGAGGTATTTAACTATTTATACAATTTACATCACATGCAATGATTATTAGTTCGATCTACATCTGTTCAGACATTGATTGGTTATTTTGTTTTTAACTTTTTTTTAAAAAAATGTGTTAATGTTTTTCAAAATTAAATTTCGCATTTATTTTAGTTAAAAATAAACGTCGCAATCACCATAATACAACAAAGTTATTACTATTACTAATATATGAAAAATAAATATACAGGAATGAGAATTATCTGATTTAAATGAGGTAAATAAGATAATATTATTACTAAGTAAATTATTAATTTCTTGCATAATCTAAATTATGAAATTATTATTAAAAAATAACTTGATTGGAATGGAATAAAATTTATTGAAACACAAAAAAAAAAAATTAATTATCGGAAGAACCGGTCTCGTCCAAAGATAGTGTAGTAGCAAATTCTAGTAGCATGCAAATTGCTAAGCAAGCCCCTCGTGCCTCTTCGAGAACCAATTTCCGAAAAAGGATGGTGTGTTGCAGTAAACAACTTCCAGATTTTGAATGCGATACTTCGTGAAGCAATGTTACATATATGTCCATATATCTTCAACTCTTGGGATATTTTATAACTCGTAATTTGAGTCCACTTCTATATGTAAATTCAATACTTAACTCAGTGACAATTAGAATGAAAAATATCCATATTAAGCCCCACAATGAATAACACAAGGCCTCACAAACATGCCGCAGAAGGCAGAACAGTGCCCAGTCATTGTTGAAGACTTGTGAAGCCAACTACAATAAGTTGACTCTGTATTATACGTGCCCATGAATGTACTCTATCTACGCAAGGCGATGGAGTAAAATCATACTGTTCAGTTTTCTCTTCTCCCCTGTCTTCTTTCTTTGTTTCTTTCTTTCTTTCTTGATATATCAGCAAGGTTTGAATACCATCATCAACTATCTTTCTGATCAGCATGCTTTTGTAATTTACCTGATGTGCACTTTCATCCTTTTGTCTCATTCCCTTTGTTTTCTTTTGGCCTAAGTCTTGTTCCCCATCGAACCGCACATGTTCATTCCTGCAGATTATCTTTTATCTGTGTACAGAAGAAACCCAATTCCGTCGCTATACCATAATTTGGCAATTACTCAAACAAATATATCATCTCGCCTTTCTCCACTTCTCTCTTCCTCTATTAATCAGATCTATCAAATTTTAATAATTTTAATTTTTTTATTCATTTTACATTTGAACATGTCCACAGTACTTCTATAAAATTTTAAATCTAATCCGCTTAAATCTAATCTGAACAATACAGATTCAACAAAAAGAAAGATTTTTCAGATTTAAAAAACTCTTAACTTGTATGTCGAACTTTCATATTTTTCAGATCTTTGCCCGCCCTATTCTCAGTCGTCCTCAATTCTCATCCTCGATCTGAATGCATAATATTTAAATAACATTTTGAACCAAAGAAGAGAACGACAAACTTCAGTTTGAACTAATAATATTTCAGATTGAAACCACTCATACTTCTCAAGCAAGATTTTTTCAAATAATGCTTTCTCTTCATAAATATTATGGAAAATCAAAATTCAATTGCCAGATTCTGAAGGAGGGCAGCAGCAAATTTATTTGAACTAACAGTCTAAGGGATAGGATGTCCAACTAAGCTGCAAGAGTAATTGTCCATGCACCTAGATATAGAATTATAGAAAGTGTGAAATAGTGCTTCGTCTTCTTCAGGTTGAGCATGCTCATGTAAACTGAACATTGCTCTACAGTTTATTCAACAGAATTTGGTCCAAGACTATTTTAAAATAATCTGGAGGCATCCACAAAAATAACTTTACATCAAAGTTTCATACCTATTTTCAAACGTCACAAACAAAAGATACAGGCATACAGCTTCAGACGAACAGATACAAAGTAACTAGAGCCAAGAGTTAAGCCTTACAGCATGGTATATATTATACACAAGCGAAGCAATTTAGGCACAGGATGATACTCCCTAACTAGAGTACGTTTTGCAGAGAATTAAGGTTCAAAGCAATGTTATATGTTCAGGTTTACAAATCCCACTATTCCTTAAAGGCTTAAGGTGCAAAGCACTCCCTCCTCTTTCCTCTTCTTCCTCATCCAGTTATCCTACTCGTAGTCACCAGGATCCGCTGACATTTTACACACAACTTATTTTCTTTCGGAATGAAAAGTGCTTATCTTAGCATGATCCTCTGAAATATCCACCGGCAACCTTGACCATGGGAATGAATCCCTTGATCCAAGTATCCTCCTACGAATCACCAAGGATATGCTTAATACAATGCATACAGCAGCCACCAAAGTAAGGAAAAGCCCTGAATTCCCCCTTGACCAGCTTTTCAGAATGAAACCAGGACAAACCTCTCCATCAAGACTGTTGTGAGAATTGTTCAGTTTCATAACCTCAATTCCATTCAAGATGCCATCAACTACATATGGGATGCTTTTATTTGAGGATCCTATGTTGACACTCAAAGTCCCCAAGCTGTCTGCATCAACAACAAAATCAGCATAAAAGGGCGAAGCCAGTAAACCTGTAATGGAAGAAAGATCCAAATCTGCATATGCTAAATGCCCGTCGACATAAACATTGAAGTACAGCAACCCAATCGAAATACTAGCAATGTCGCAGAAGTGCATCCGAATAAGATATTTATATCCCCCAACGACTGGAAATTCCCAAGTCATATTGACCCTAGGAACAGAAGCATTCTTACTTTTGATCAGCCGGGCACTGTTATACATATTGTCAGGCCCAACTTCACGGCTCGCACCTCCTCTTTGATACCTGATCCGAGGCCCAACTTCACGGCTCGCACCTCCTCTTTGATACCTGATCCGACCCCCGAAGTACAATCTTTGACATTCAGAGTTGGGCTTGAAAAACCCATCATCAGGCATCCATGTCCTCCACAAGGAATCATTAAATGGAGTGACTTTAGGACCCCCAACATTCAACCTGTACACAACCTCAAGTGCTTGGTTGCTTAGACCATCAAAAATCACTATATTCTTCGAACTCACATACTGTGCAGTATCAGGCACAAGGTCTTTCGGAGCAGAGATCACCTCAATAGCATTCACAAATGCAAATTTTGAATTTTCAGTTGGAACAAACATCACCACAAGCTTTTCAGCATCAACCCTTATTAGATACTCCATAATCCTAGGGTTTTCAGAACAGGCTCGGCTAAAATTGCTCATAACGACAAACCCATCAACCAAAACGTGAAATTGAGCATCACACAGATCGAATCCAGGAGAATCAAATGCATTAAAGTGAAGACGTACCATGTGGGTTCCTTTGTCTCGGATGGGGAATGCGTACTTCGAAGGGCTTCTGAAAATCCTAGCCGTGTGGTAGATCGGGGCCAAACCCGGAGCAAGGTTTTCATTTCTCAGCGAAATCGAACTACCGGAAAACGACAAAGGCGAATCGTTGCTGGATAGATCACCGACGAACCGACGGTTGTCTACAGTGCTCACGGCCTCGGAACCGCAGTCGATGAGATAGTTGTCGAGGGGAGAGAGGAGGTGGGAATACACGGCAAGCGTGCGGAAACAAAGCAAGAGGAAACAAGGTACGAGGTTCAGCCGCAGAAACTCCATGATCGAGAGCTCGGAGAGAGAATTCAGAAGGCGAAGAACAGAAGTCAGCAGATGACTTTTCTACGTTCTCATCAATTTTCAGCAGCAATTGGAGGCGAGGTGACGAAGACCGATTCAGAGTGCCAATACGTGTGGGTCCTACTCCTACGCGCTCAGACTGTCAGACAGACTGTAAACCACACCGTCGATCTGTAATGGCATCATGAATTCATGATCTTCTTCAGTCGGGTACACAGCGGTAGTTTCGCGCAATGCATTTCCCATAACTGGATTTTACATCCTCATGCAATGCCAGGAATTTTTTTTTTATACCAATTTTTTATAAATTATTTTTATTAATTTCATCGATGTTAATATAACAAAATATCAAAAATAAAGTATATAAAATTTTAAATATATTCTTATATAATAAAATTAAAAAATAATATTATATTACTTTTTTCTTTTTTCATGAAAAATAATTATAAAAATATTTTTTAAATATTATTTAAAAAATATATCATAATTTATAAATAAAATTAAGTAAATTTTTTAAAATATAATTTATAAATAATATTAGAGGAGTGTAAACCAATTGAAGGAAATATTAACCTTTTGTTCTTTTTTTTTTTGCCAACCTATTTTTTTATTACTCAAAATATTGTAGGTCAGCAATAGACTTTTTTTTTTTTGGCCATATTAACCTTTGTGTTTAGTTTCCACCGCAAAGGGAGAGGAGAAAAGGTGAGGGAGTATTTTAATGGGTTTAAATTAAAAAAAGGATAATTGTAGTTATAAAATTTTAATAGAGATAAAATGTAAAAGAATGTGAGAATTTTAATTAAGGATTATGAAAGAGATATAATTATCAATGACTCCCAAAAAAAAAATTGAAAATTCTCTCTAGAACTTCTTGATTAAACTGAAATAAAATGGGTGGCTAAAAAAACTAAAATACCCTTCTACAAAATTAACAAATACTTAGTTATTATCTAAATTTACTTGTCAATTGCTTGCTTATATTAGCTAATTCCTTAACAGTATTTGTTAAATAGTTAAATAGTTAATTTTGTGACTCTATAATTTTAAGAACATTACTTGTTGATTTTATAATTTTAATTGTTAATGTAATAGCCCCAACTCATCAAGGGCCTCTCCCCCTAAATTTTTACCGTGCTAGACACACCTTTCATTAAGCCCCACACGAGACGACCCCTCCTAAGAGAGTGTCAGGAGATAAGGCTTCCCCATAATAGTATGTGAGATTATTCTCCTATGATAAATATCGCAAGGAGAGCCTCCCCAAATTCGATCCTCCAACTTCTTCTACTTAACAAAGTTAAAATTGAACCTAGTACCACTAAGCGAGGTTCGATCCTCCAACCTCTCCTACTTACGGAAGTTGTGGCTGAACCTAGTACCACTGAGTTGGCTCAATGGTAACAGGTTCAGCTTCAACTTCGTTAAGTAGGAGAAGTTGGAGGATTGAACCTGAAGAGGCTCTCCTCGCAATATTTATCACAGGAGAATAATCTCACATATTATTGTAGGAAAGCTTTGTCTCCCGAAGCTTTTTTAGAAGGGTCGTCCTGTGTGGAGCTTAAGGGGAGGTGTGTTTAACATGACAAAAGTTCAGGGGAAAAGCCCCTTGGTGAGCTGGGGTTGTTACATAAAAGGTAATTTTTATGCAACAATCCTCACCCCCTATCAGGGGTATTTTGGACTACGTTAACCCACCTCACGATAGCAGAAGCCAACTTTCCCTAAAATAATAGTTAATTATTCTTTAACCCATCAAAGAGGTCTTTGGCAAGTGACCCAATGATATCAGACTTAGCCTCAACTTTTTTAAGATGATAGAAGTTAGAGATTTGAGTTTGGGAAGGTTTCAGAAAACCTCTTTAGTGAGGTGAGAACTTAAGTACCACTTTGAGAAAAGCTAATTTCTACTGCAATGAGGTGGGTTGGCCCAATCCAAAAGACTCCCAGTGAGGGATGAGAACTATTACATAACTTAACTCACTGGTACTAGAGTTAATCTCAACTTTCTTAAGATGGTAGAGGTTGGAGGTTTGAGTTTAGAAAGGTTTCAAAAGACCTCTTTGATAGAGTGAGAAATAACCTAAGTACTACCTTGAAAAAAAGCTGGCTTTCGCTGCTGTAAGGTGGATTGGTCCAGTCTAAAAGACCCCTATGGGGGGTGAGAACTGTTACAGTAATTTGTGAATATGAAGTAAATTATTTTTTTACTGTCAATTATTTTTTTGGCATAAGGATATTTTGATCTTTTTAGCCACCCATTTTATTTCAATTCAATCCAAAAATCCTGCAGTGAATTTTTAGTTTTTTGAGAACCCAGTGATAAATATTTTTCTTCCATGATCCTTGATTGAAATTTTCTCTAAAAAGAAAAGGGTTTGATAAATAAATTAAAACTTTCTTCCTTATTTGTTCATTTATTTAAATTGAACTTATTAGAATATCCCATCCTGTCAATTTCTTAAACAGGTCAAAAAAATTAATAGTAGTTCACTAATGAGTAATATTAATCTGATAATTTTATTAAAAAAACATAGTGTTTAAAAGATGTTAAACCGAATTATATAGGCAAAGTATATTTTTATATCTCTAACCTTATATAAAATTTTATATAATCCTTTAATTTTGTAGTGTGTTTTTTCAGTAACAATGTTAGTTTCATTATTAAAAAAATGTACATAAATATATTGATAAAAAAATTCACAAATGTTAACATATTAACGTTTAATTTTCTTAAAAATAATAATTGACACCAAAAATTAACATTGCAACTAATGATATTAGAGCTAAAGGACTTAAAAAAATACTTTTTTAAAATTAAAGGATTAACTTCAAATATTTATAAAATTATAAGACTAAAATATACTTTCCCATTGTATAAGTAATTAGAAATAAATGCTCCCCCATTGTGAAACATTGAATACAATTGGCTAGATTTTTTGTTATTAATACAGTATAACTGTATAAGGGATATTAAAAGAGATTTTCGTTCCCTACTTTTAATTAGCCCATTTAATCATTGCACTTGATTTAACCCTGTTAATCAAAAAAGAGAATTTTGAAACAGGAAACAGCTACATATTTTATTTAATATCATTCTTGATTATCGATTCGAAGTTGAGAACTAATAGCAAAAATCCTAAGAATTTTTAATAACCAAATGCAAAAGGCCAAAAATAAAATGAGACTTGTAAGTAAAGTCAACTCTTGTATGGAGTCTGACAATAAAATCTCTTGAATTATATAAATAACCATCTGCTTTATTAAATATCATAATTTTATTCAATTTTTAGGAATTTTTGTGTTCCTAAATTTTAAAATAAAAAAATTATTTTATTTATTAAAAATAAAAAAACTAAATAACAACTTTTGCTTGAGAAATAATAATTTTTATTTTATAAATCAAAAAAAAAATTAAATAAAAAAATATAACTTGTCAAGTATAATTCCTATTGTCTCAAAATAACATGCCTTACTCACAAATTTTGCTTAAGGGACACAACTTTTATTTTATGACATGCAAAAAGTTAATAAAAAATCCCACCGCTTGTTAGTATATTTCTGTTATTGAAAACAAATCCTTACAATAACAAACCCCAATCACAAAACTTATGTTTCCTAAATAATAATTTTTGTGCTATAATTATAAGAATTGAATAAAACTTACCCTTGTCAATGAAATTAAAATCTTTTTTAATTTAAATTTATTAATACAGAAGTTTTTGAAGACTTTAGTAAAATCATGACATTTTAAAAATTAAACTTGTTATTTTATAAATTTTAAAAAATTTTATTATCATTTTCTCATTCTTTTATGCTAGTCTCATGCCTCATTTTCATAATGAAATTTTTTTATAGAAAAAAAAATTCATTTTATATATCTTAAAAAGTTAAACGTAATATTTACTAACATTTTTCCCTGCCCCCATAAAATTAGATAAGTAATGTAAAAACATTTTAACGCAGTACAGTAACACTACGTTTGGATGAGGAAAAAAAAAAACAAGCGGCCCGGAAACAAAATAAAGGAAAAAAATGAAAACTGAACCCCCGGAAAAAAAGGAAAAAAAATTATTACTCCCTATATTTGGATGAAGAAAATAGAGAAGAAAAAAAATGAACAAATATATCAATGATATTATACCCTCATGTCAATATATATATCTATATATCTATAAGGTCATTCTCTTTATAAAAAGTAAATTGAATATCAATAAAAATAATAAAAAATCAAGTGAATAATTTTTAAACTTCAATTTAATAACATAATAAAATAAATTTGGACGGTACAAATCTGGCAATAAAGAAAAGAGGACCGATGAAGAGGCCCGGCAAGGTTTTATATTTTATGAGGTTGCTTTTCCTCCTCATCTAACAAAATGAAATGGTGAGGTATGAAGAAGACGGAGACGAGCACTGCGTTGTAAGATAGAGCACGCGATTGTTTTTAAGTCAAAACCACTGAAGAATATCTGCCCCTGTAGCTGCCTGGGTGCAAGATGGTAAGACAGAGAGCCCTTAGTTGAAGAATGTGCAAATACGAAGAAGAAGCAAGAGGGAAGAGGCTAGAGACGATTTTTTTTTTTTTTCTCCCGACGCTTTCTTTCCAACTAAAGAGAGAAAGGTGAATTCGATAATATGATCAATATTTTAATTTTAATTACTACGTATTAACTGTTAAGAAAAAATAAGGATTGAGGATAAGAATTAGCGGCTCGCTCCGCTGAATAACTCAAGTGCGAGAGAATTGCTAAACGGCTAAAGCCATCACAAAGCATGGGAAACATTTACGTTAGTCTGTCATTCTCATTTTCATTGCTCCCCACTCTCCCCTAACACGATTATAAAAGAATTTCTCATTTCAATTTGAACGGACAAAAAGAGAGGGAGGAAATGAAAAAGAGAATCACTGCAATATGAAGAATATCAGGAATGTTTCCCCCTCGGCTCCAGAAAGAGCAAGGCTGAGTGTTGTCTCCTGTATGTCTCCCTACAACTCCACAACTTCATCTTCTCTGCATTCTCCCCATCGATCACCATCGTTCCTTTCTTCTTCGTCGGCACTACCCTGCAACAGTTCCTTCTTGGCGACTGCATCAAAACCTGTCCCATCAGTTCTCATTTTCCATTCCAAGAAATTTAAGGGAAATTGAAATTACCTTATCCCACAAATGCGGGTCTGCTTTCTTATGCACCTCAACTCTCTGGATTTGAGAAGGATCCTCCATTTTCCACCTGCATTCCGGGTTTGACTCGGTCCTCACATACTCACTCTTTGTCTTGTCATTCAGAGCAACTGCACCGGATAAATAATAAACGAACGGCTTCTGGCAAACATGGCGCGACACGGGGCGGGTATTGAACGGGTATGCGGTGTAGTCGGCCCGTTTATACCAGTTCAGGAAGGTCCTCGCGGGCATCTCCATTTCTCGCGGCGAGAAGGTACCTCGAAATATTTGAACCGCGTAGCCCCAAGACACGGATACGGTCCAAGTTCTTTTTTTGTCGTAGCAAATGGATTGTTGGATGAGGCCGTGCGGGTCGAGCTTCATGGGCCCTTGGAGCCTCTTCAGAGCTTGGATCCGGGTCATATTTGGAAATATGGGCTCCACCACATCCAAGTGGTGCAGTGAGACAAGTGGGGTCACTGGATGGGCTGCTAGAAGCCCAAAAATATTCCCGTACACATCAAACTGGTCAAAACATGAATGGCACAACACACGAATTTTATCAATCATAATGATAGAAGAATCTGAATTATTTTAAATAAGTACATCTCTATCTTTTATGAATCTGCGTAATTTTTTTCATATATTCATTTATTTTAGATAAATTTATTTTTAAAAAATTAAATTTATCAATAATCAATAAAAATAAACAAAGAGATCAAGGAGGGAAGATAGTGGAGGTTAAGGGTGTTCAACTTATACTCATTTTGATTGGTCCAATTTCATTCTGCTCATATCACAATGAATTTTGTCTCAATCTGAAAATAATTGGGATAATACTTTGTGGGACGAGGTGAGAAAAGGGTTCGGGACTAAAAGTTGTTTTAATGCGTACAATTCTTATTTAAAACTAAAACTTTTTTGTATTGATAATTTTAATGATACAAAATAAGCAAGACATGATAATCTTTCTTTACAATGTATTAATTATATTAATACAATTTATTCATATATTTATCTATTTAATAATTTTATTTTATCATATTTCTTATTTTATTTTTAAAAAGAGTCATTAGCTTAACATATCTCAACTAAAGAAAAAAAACAATTCAATGTTGTGTTTAACTTGTCCATTATTGTTATTTTTATAGTCTACAAATAACTTGTAATTACTATCATAATATGTTATATCTCATGTATACTTAACTTCTAAGGTACAATTATACACTTATAATTGTAATTGATATAACCCAATAATTAGCTTTTAATTGTTGAGATTTATGATTCATATTGTTTTGGTTATCACCTTAGTAAGTTGTATGATTTAAAATTTTAATTAATGAATGTTATTATCAAGACATTTTTCTTACATTGTCCACTTTATTAAAACAGCAAGACATTTTAATTTCATCTTGATCCTATCTTAATTCCTAATAAAATGATATAACTTTTAAGATGGGATGGAATATGAAACAAAAATTCAGTTCCAATTTAACACCACTAGTGGAAGTGGAGGTGAGCCTCCCATTTCCCAATCACGGAGCTGATCGTGGGCTCTGTATCTTCACAAATGTCTGATTACAGGAAAGGCTTTTTCTGTGGGCTACACTCATCATACCAGAACAGGACAGGTCATATTTTAAAGTCATGGGACACCCTCGCGCCACCTTTCTACCATCTGTCCACTTGGAAGACAACATTTCAAACTACACATTACTTTTGGGTTTGACTCTTCATTGAACAATTTGGACGCGTTTCTGATTGAAAACCTCGCTTCTAATTTTATTTTATTTTTTGGACAAATTTCCCCAGGATGACCAAGCAAATCTACTAGTTATTGAGTCGCAGAGTTTTAAAATTAGTACGAGTAGTATTCTTGTTATATTTTTCTGATAATTCATTACTTTCAATTTATTTTATCAAAATTTAAAAACATTAAATTTTACTGACTTTATCATAAAATTTAAAAAAATTTCACATCTATTCCTAATAAGGTTAAAAAAAACTATTTTTAACAATTTTTTAATATTTAATAAAGATAGAAAAGTAAGAATAAACATAGAAAATGCCTATCAAAAATTAATTTTCACTCTATTCTATAAATAGATAGGAAAGAGTAATTATTAGTGCCAGCATTTGCGGAAGGCTAGGTCAACAAATCATGATTCAACCAAACATAAACAAACACTTTGTCTGTCTCCACAAAAAGACATGGCTATATTCAACATTCGTCACAAGAAGTCAACCAACCGATTAATTTAACCCTAGGTCCATTTTCGCTAAGTAATTTACTTAGGTGCCCACTTTTACGGGCAGTAACAAACATTCTTTGCCCTGAATTTTAGACGCTTCCGTTTTGGGTTTTCTGGTGTTAATATTTGGTTCGGCCTTCCCAAAAAGCATATCATGTCATAGCCGTACAAACCACGTCTATGTTCGCTAATTGCTCTACATGGCTATTAGAGTTGGGACTATTTCACACCGAGCTCAACTAATTTACTAAATAAATTAAGTTAGATTCATGTCTTTAATTAAATTTATTATTTAATTAAATCTATTTAATTAAATGGATCAAGTTTATTGTTTCAAAACCTAACCTATAAACTTAACAAATCAACCTATTTACCTATATATATATATATATATATAATATGTAATATATCACAACATATC
Organism: Prosopis cineraria; assembly: GCF_029017545.1. Classification (NCBI taxonomy): domain Eukaryota; kingdom Viridiplantae; phylum Streptophyta; class Magnoliopsida; order Fabales; family Fabaceae; genus Prosopis; species Prosopis cineraria. The sequence goes on from NW_026555344.1 coordinate 1,443,159, forward strand.
ATATTCACCATTTAATTTTAACCAATTTATTATTATTTTTTATTTTTAACTATGTTTTCAATCATATTGGACTATATTTTAATTTTAATATTATACTTTATTATTATATTGTATGATAGTTGGTAAATTCTTTTAATTATTATATATTATAATTGATAAATCAAATTATATATTACATATTATAATATTTTAATATATATTTGAGACATTTAAAACTAAAATACAAGTCTATTTAATTCTTTTAAATAAGTTTTTAAATCAAATCAAACTTTAAGTAAGCCCAATCTATTAAAACATATCAATTTTACTATTTAATTTTTAATTAATCTATTTTTTTATTTCTATTTATATTTTCAATTATATTATATTTATATTTTAATTTAATGTTGTTATTTTATTATTATATTATATTGTAGTTGATAAATCATTTCAATTATTATATACTATAATTGATAGATCAGGTTATATATGTATATTATAATAATCTTAAAGTATATTTAAAACTTTTAAAATTAAATACGAGCTCGTTTAAAATGCTTACTTTTAAATCATGTCAGACTTTAAGTAGGTTCGTATCTGAACTATAAAAAAAAAAACTTTATATAAACTTTAGGTCAAGTTCAAGCCTATGACTAATCACATGCTCAGATCTATTTGATCAAAACCTAACTTGAAATAACTTATTTTCACCCCTAATTGTTACTCCCTTCATTTAAAAATATAAAACATTTTTAATTAAATTTCACCTCTCAATAAAGTAGTTACCTACTTTTAAAATAACTCTATCTTTTCATCTCATCTTTAATAAATACTCTACAATAAATATAAAATTATTATCAATAGAAATATAAAAAAATAATAATTATATTTTAAAAGATTATAAATATTTTATATTTATAAATATTTAACTTCTCACAACATATTTTTATTTTTAAATAAAGAAAGTATATTTTAATCATTTTGTTTGTTGTTGCCCAAATTGGTTGATTATTGATAATAATACTACGTTATTAGAAAAAGCAAGAGCCGTAAAAATGTCCAAACTCCTTCCAAATTGTTTCTACTTATTATTTTACCTATCTCAATCATTAGTCATGTGTTTCGTATCTATTCCGCTTAGTTTCCTCCGTTTTCTCAGGAATCAACCGGAAAGAAATACAAACAAAAAATGAAAATCAATCAAGCCGGACAAGAAAAACCATAAACAAGAATTCTAGAATTCACTGCTGACCTGATGAAATCCTCTCTCTTTGGTCAGAGGAACACCGAGCTCCGCCATACACGCCTGAATCCGATCATCTGAGCCGTACAATCCTGGGTACCTTTGAATGCACCTGTCCTGCATTTTCTCAAGCGCCACCGCTAAAGGATAGCTAATGGCGAATCCGCCACCGCCATAAGCCATATTGTAAGAGAAATATATATTCTGCAAGTGACTCTCAGACGAACTCCCAATGTAATAGAACTGCTTGTGATCATACTTCCGCAAGACCTTCACCAAATTCTCCGTCACGAACACCGTGTCGTCGTCCCCCATCACGAACCACCTCGCCCCCACCGTATTCCCGAGCCTAAGCGTCTCGGAAACGATGCGCGAGATTCGAATCGCTGATTTGTGCCCTTTGGGGTTTTTGTACGAAAACCTAGCGGTATCTTCGGAAATCTTCAGGGGAGGGAGCAGATTTTTTGTCTTTAGAGTCGGTTTCTACCTTCCGATCAAGCCAAACGATGCCTCGCATTTGATCAGGCCTCCACCAGAGCTTGATGTACTCTTTCCTCTGCTTCCATAGCTTCGCCGAAGCTCCGATTCCGAAGACGATGTGTGAAATGTTGGTTTCATCGGAGGGTTTCGGGATCTCCTCAACGGCGTCGTCGATCGACGGTGATATATGGTTAATTAAAGGAAGAGGGTTTTGCTGTTCACAGTCGTAAGAATGGTGACGAATCGAAGGGAGTAGAAGAGGTAGGAGACGGAGACTATGAGAAAGAAGAAGGCGATAAGCTTGGAGAAGGTCCATGAGAGATAAAAGTGTTCCGAATCTTTGAAATTGTTCTTCATCATCGTGAACATGTCTGAAGATGGAGAAGAGCCCCTGAACCCGGATATAAACGGACAAGTGAATTGTTCATAACTTGCACACTACCGAATGTAAAACCCCATCACAGAGATTTACAGGAAAAAGAAGACGAAGTGGGAGGATAAGTAACCCTCGAGGACCTTGAGCTTAACGAGAATTATAAATCTATATTGCTCGAATTTATACTTGAAAAAAAAAAAAAAGGTAAAACCAGCAACGCTTGGAATTCAACTCGGGTGAGAACTGAGGAAGAGGGAGACGATTGGTTGGTTGGAGAAAAAGAATAAAAGTGATGAGAACTGAGGCAGAAATTTTTGCTGGAGAAAAGGAAAAGCACTTAGTTAGAATGGGGAGAAACGCAACAACGCGTGCTTAATATATCATCATTTACATGCTTACTTACACAAAATGGATGTGAAATCTTTTTGGAACTTTATTCAGGAACAATGGCTGTGAAACCGGAAATTCTTCGCTTTCAGTTTGCCATTCATGGTTAAATTAAATTCAACAGACTTCCTTCCTCGTTTATGTTTGGCGTTACCAGATTTCCTGCAGGTCTAGATTCCATTCACTCGCACTTCAATTACCGGAAACTAACTCTTCTAGTGTTAGAACGCTTACATTGTACTATTCAATATAATTTTTTTTTTAGTTAAACTCCACTCACTCTTTATTGGATAAACATTATTAATAAAATTTTATTTTTATTAAAATGTCTTGTATTTAAAAATGAACTAGCTAGTATGTTATATATGTTGGAACCAAAATAATGTTGTAAGTATTAAGTAACTTTTATGTTATTAACCACTATTTTGAAATGATTTGATTCTAACTAAATAAACCATAGTAGACTAGAATGAAATATTTAACTTGGGTAGATAGGAAGAGGACCCAACTTGCACATGTTATGAGTAATCTTATTTAAGCTTGGAGGGACAATTTGGTCATTATATTTTTAAATAACCTTTTGCCTTAGCAAGTATATGCTTGCCATCAGCATAGAGTTCGAAATAAGGATCAAGCTTAAAAATCTCTATTTAAATAAAAATTTAGACTTGAAAGATAAGGGGTTTTTGAGGAAATTTTTTTGTTGGGGCCGACCCTGATAAGTCATGAAAAAATGAGCTCGAGCCTAATCGATCCTTTAAAACTTTTTTTTTTTTGCAATCTATGTAAAAACGGTGCATAGAGGAAAAATTTAAAGCTTAAACTTCTTTAATTTCTAATCTCTCATTTCCTCATCCTGAAGTTTGATGTTTTTATAGTCACTCATTTGCTCTCCTCGTCAGTCGTCGCTTATCTTTGCTTCACTTAGCATCTTTGCTCTCTTCCGTTAGCCATCGATTATTCCTGTCTTGTCTCTAATCTTCACCTCACTCAGAGTCACTTAGCTCTCCCTCCTACATTTGCTTGCCCTGTCGCCCCTCACATCTATTACATATGCTTTCCCTCATGCCTTTCATGATCTACTTTTTTACGCACAGCTGTTGTCTTGCCATAGGTGCTAGGTAATTGATACTTTGATTGTTTTAGGTGGGTACTTTGATTCTCACTAAATTTAAGCAAAGATTCTAATCTAAATTTAAGCAAAGTAATCTTTTTTTTTCCCAACTAAAGCAATTATCTTGATTTATTTTATATTTAATTTTAGAACATTGTAATAAAATTATAATATTATTTTTTTTATTCTTTGTAATTGGATTTACAGGCCCAACCCTTATCTCTTTATATAAGAGGCCAAGCCTCAAGATGTAAAAAAATTTTAAAAAATTTACTTCAAGGCCTAAGCCTATGAGGATCGGGCCTGCCTGTTTCCCAATCTACATCAGCATGTGTTCATATTTCAAGTAAGTTGCTTTCTCATTATCCAAACTCTAACATGGAATTTCGATGGACCTTGGCATGCATTCAGGTAATTTTTTAATTTACTCTGACATTATTTTACTTCAATATATATATATATATATATATAGAAAGAGAGAGAGAGAGCAAATATAATGTCATGGTAACCTTATAAGGGCACGGGCCCCTTACCATAGATTAACAATAGGTTAAACTGTTGAAATACGAGTTGTCTCAATTTGTGGGGATTTTTTTTTTTTTTGGGTCAGGGGGAGCCCCCCCCCCCCTTCTCCCTTTTTGTTTTGGTACGGCGAAGCTGAAAAGCCCAATGAAGGGGGAGAGCAAATTTTACAATAATCTATCAAATTATTTTTTGTTGACAAAAAGGACGATTACAATTGTAATTATATTTTATTTAAAATGAGGTATTATTTTGAAAAATTAAATGGTATAGCCATTTTTTCTTAAAATACGAGAATTAATTCAATTTTTTTGTATTCAGATTTGGGAACAGTACCACTTTATTAAATTGAATTTCTTAAAAAATACGTAATTTAGGAGTGTTTTAAATCTAAAGCTTCTCTTTTTAAGATATTTTTTTCTTCTTTTCGTGTACATGCTTTTGACACTTTTTTTTTTGGCCTAAACATGTTTTTGACACTTGAATCGACATGATTTTATCAGAGAATAGGAGATTACCCTCTTTAACGTCTTTATTAGAATATTGTATATCATTCATAAATTAAAATTATTTAAATTATCACAGAAAATCCACGCAAACATAAGAGGAAATATTTCAATTTTTTGTTAAATATTACAGTTCACCAAATAAAATACACATGAATCTAGTCAAATAATCTCAGATATTCCTCCACGTTTTTACGTGAATAGCTGTTTTTTAACCAACAGATCAGATATTCATCAAACAGTAAAATGTTTAAAACATCATATATAATAATAATAACAGTAATAATAATTTATTAAACAAGGAGGGGTTAAATTAAAAATGCATTTTTACCAGCAAAATACACTTTCATATACTTACCCCAACTCAGAAAGACCGTGACTTATTGGGTTTGGTGGGAATGGACTTTAGCAAATTCGATCCACATGAATTTGTTGTGGGTGGGGGCTTCGCTGCCTCATTTTTCTAAAAGTAATTTGTTATATAAAAAAATTATTCTTGAGAGCTTCAGATTAAATACAATATATATATATATATATATAGAGAGAGAGAGAGAGAGAGAGAGTCAGGTGAACCCTGTGGCTTGGTGGTGAAAGTGTTTGGGATTCACAACTCAAGCCACCAGTTCGGATCCAGGCACTCTCAATCTCGTACACACGAAACAACAACAATAAAACAAAAAAAAAAACATAAAACATTTACATATTCGAAAAATGCGAGAGGCTTAAAAAAACGTGAGAGGATTTTTTAACGTGATATAATTTTTTATTTCAAATTTTTTAACATATTTAAAAATGTAAAATGTTAATTGAAAGTCTCATATTATTGTTTATTTATGTGAATATAATTTCTGGTACAAGTATTAATATCTTATTTAGAACTATAGGTTTATATTTGAATATTATTGGATCTAAATAAGGGTATTTAAAAAAATAACTTTTAGATCCTTAAATAATTTAAAAAATGTAAAATATTATACGAATAGTAATATGAAACTTAAAATATTACATTGACATGGATTAGATTTTGGACACAAAATATTGGCCCTTTTTTTTTGGGCCAAGAAACATAGGGAGGATGGGTTAGGGGCCATGAACGTGAAACCAAAAGAACCCAATGATGGGAATTCGGCAAGCGAAGGCATGAGAAGCGATCCCGCTTTGAGGCATAAAATGGCAGACGTGAATTGTTTCGTAGACTCGTTCCTCACATAAAATGGCAGACGTGAATTGGTGCCATCATTTACAAAAAAAAAAAAAATATATATATATATATATATATAAAGTAAACTGGGGGACCCCTCGATATAGACATATCATGCTTATCCAACATGAACATGTCATCAATATATATCATGACATTTAAGTGATATTCCATCTATTTAAAATTATAAAATATTTTGGAGACATCATATTTAAAAGTGTCTTTTAGCTTTTAGGAATAATTTATGAGATCCTTTTTTAAATGCGTCCTTAACAAATGTTGAAAATTAATGAAATTTTTATAGGCATTCTTAATTAATTTGTCATATTAAATAAGAATAGACATAAAAATATAAGTTAGTTTTTAATGATGTTCACTATTTTTTTAGGGTGAACATTAGTAAAAATTACCTTATATACTTTCTCCATTTTGAATTATACTCCTTTTTATTTTTATTATAAGGTACATTCTAAAAAAAAATTAACATTTAATATAAGACATTGGATGTGTTATTAATTACACTTTTCTAATATTACCTACATCTAAACTCATTAATCGTGAGAGAGAATATAATGTAAATTTAAAAAAATTTAATTTAAATAGAAGTGGAGTTAAAAGTTTATTATATTTTCAGACAAAATTAATGGCTTTAATCATCTTTTCTTGATTACAACAAGATAATTAGAGGTGCCTTGTACTCCCTTCATTTTTTATTATTAGAGAAACTATAACTTTGACTTGTATTTTTTTTATAAACAAAATCACTCACTCTAATGAGCATTTATTGCACATTTTTTTAAATTACTTCTCATAACTTACATCAATGAGAAATAATTAATGTATATTTATGTTGATTAATATAGGGTATTTTGGTCTATTTTTCTTATTTCTCAACATAATTATTATAATTAACTAACTTTCTTAAACTGTATAATACATTTTTTCTTTTATATATAAAAACAGACAAAGTAATAGAAATGGAAAGGAATAAGTCATATTTAAATAATTTGCACTCCCAATAAGTTATTTAATGACATTTAAAATTATACATTCTTTATGTGTCTATCTTTATTTAATAGAGTATTTTAATTAAGACATTTTATTAATTAAACCCCAAATTAAATTTATCTTTGAATTTTTTTATTAATTATATCTTGAAAGATATAAAATATCTTATATTTTTTAATATGAATTCCCCTCCGGTCCTTAATATTAGGCAAATTTGACCAACTTTGCACTTATTAATAATAATTTTTATATCCTTAAAATTATTTAAAAATATGTGCTCCATCTGTTTAAAAATGTAAAGTATTTTTAATTAAATCTCACCCCTAATAAAGTAGTTATTTATCTTTAAACTAATTATATCTTTTTATATTTATCTTTATTTAATAGGATGTTTCACCCTAAAACAATATAAATTGATTTATTCAATAAGGGCATTTTTTTAAAAAAGAAAATAATTACACTTTAAAAAACTAAAAATTTCTTATATTTTTTAACATCTAACCCCTTTTAATGGATGAATAACTTCTTAATATTATCCTTATCCTTATTTACAATTAATAATCATAATAAATTGTTGTCTAGAAATTCAAATAATAATAAATAAATGAGGGGTAAAATTGAAAGAAATATTAATTACATTAACTTTACCTTACATCAAGGATTAAAAAAGGCTTTCAAATTTTGTCTTATATTAAAAATTGGAATAAGTGATTTAGGAGAAATTATTTTATAATACTGAAATAGTGAAGTGAGTAATTTTAAATGGAGTGAGAAGTAAATAGGTAAAAATAAAAAAAGAAGTAAATAGGTATAATGTTGTGACTCGTGAGGTTGTAGAAGTGATGATTCACATATTTTTTCCTCACTTTTATTGATTTTTTAGCATTTGTTTTGAACTATTTGAGTTCACTTGGTTAATAATTGTAATTAAGGGGAAAATAAATATTTTTAAAGAATTGTTAGAATTTATTGCATGTTTTTTCAGATTTTATTGAATATTATTGTTAATCCCTAAAATACATTTTTTTTAATGATTTTATTATTATTTTTATAGGTGAATATATGAAAAAGAGAATAAACAAGAGGATAAATTGAGAATTTTTTTCTCTCTCTCCTTTTTAATTTCTTGTCCACTCATTTTTGGCATTATTTTTTCTCTTCATTTTTTTTTAAGTGTTTTCCCTTGGCCATTCGGATGGGGAAGCAATTTTAATGAATCACCACTTCATCTCATTATCTCTTTTCTTCCACCAATTCACGTGAGCCTCACTTATTTTCTTCCACCTCATTTCCACTCATTTTTTTTTCTTTCTACACAAAATTATCATTCACTCACAGCTTCCTTAATTCATTCACTCGATGCACGAAAACTTCTTAAGTCATGTTTGATACATTAAAATTGGGTTCAAGAGAAATGAAATTGAAATTGGAATCATATTTTTACTTGTTTGGTATGCATGAATTCAATTCCTTATGAATTTTAATTCTACCAAAATACTTAGAATTCAATTCCATCTTCATCATGATGAAATTGCCACAATTTCATGGAATTGTCATAAGTGCCCCATATACACACTCCATCATGATGGTTGAGTTTTTTATTTTTTTATAAGGGCATTTTGGTCTTTATCTATTTTAAATACATATATTTATTAATATTATATTCAGATTCCATCTTCATACCAAACATACATTTATAACTCAATTCTATTCTGATTCCAATTCCGATTTCAATTTCAATTCCGATTCCGATTCCATCAAAAATTTTTTCATCATACCAAACGAGGCCTTAATTTTTTTCTCTTCGTCCTATCTTCTTCTAGTTCACCACCGCTTCATTCTTTCTTCTCCTTTTTTATTTACACACGTCCAGCTTCCCACGCACGCGATCGTCTTTTCTCTCATCGTATCTCCACTTCTCTTCGTCTCTTCATCTTGCTCCGTCCTGCTTCTGCAATTGGTCACAAGTTCCAAGATACAATCCAATCAGACAAGTCCACTCTCCATCCGATTCAAAACCTTGCAAGAATCACAGCCTCTACTTTCCAACTTTTCAATTCGCACGCTTCATTCTTTCCCACCATGGCCGTGGGTTCAACATCCTTTGGAGGAAGATCTGAGATGAAATTACGTGGCTAAATTCACTTGGAATCCAAGGGGCAGTGGATGTGCATGAGTCTTTGATCTTCAAGGAGGCTAAGCAATTTTAATTCTAATTTTCTTCTCTATTCTAGTTGCAATTTTTCTAAATGTCCTAATTTGATTTGAAAGGCTGTAATTAATACACTTTAAGTATTTGATAAAATGCTTGAGACATTTGGTTGATGAGAACTTTTATTTTGATTGTTGGAATGTTGGATTATATGCTGAAATTTTGAGCTTTATTGTTATATTCACATGCTTGGCTTGTCCTAGAATTGGCCTAATATATTAAATTGTATGATAGTATTGTTAAGTCATTAGAAACTTGATTTGGATTTAATCCACTGTTTAATTTCAAATTAGCTACTGCTTGTGGCTATTTCTAACAAGCCAAATGGCAATTTACACATTAGGAACTTAATGAAACAAGTTTAATTTGTCATATGATTGCTAGAATTCTAAGATTTATAGTAGCTTTGCTTATTAGGTTTAAATGGTTGTTTGGATTGCATAAAACTAATGAGAATGAAAGTTTAGCCAATTAAATATTTGTGATAATGATTTTATTTTACTAAATTTAAAAGAATTTATCATCTTTAATTGAACACATTTACTCATTTTTTCGTAAAAACTGAAAAGCATAAAAATATTGATTTAGGTTGACTTTAATTACATTTTAGGTGATTGAATCAAGACTCTTTGTTATTGTTTATTCACTTACGAATTAATTCTAAAATCAATCTCAATTCAATTCGCTGGGAAGAAGAATCTAAGTTGCACTTTATATATATTTAGGTTATAGGTTAGTTAATTTGAAGCTAATACAACTTAAGCTTATCAAGAAGCTATGTCATTTTGTTTTCCTTTTCGTTTTCTTTTCTGACCCTTCAACCTTGCATGATTGAAAAAAATCTCTCCCACACACTCTAAAAGATCAACATAATGTGAGTTCTCTATAAATGCGTAATATTAACTTTTTACCCCAAAAAATGCATAAAGTTAACTTGAAAAAATTACTTGTTTTATCTTTATAGTTTTGATTTAAGTATAATTTAATCTCTAAATTTTGATTCTTTATAACTCAATTTTTATAGTTTTTACTCAATTGTAATTCAAGTCATAAACTTTGACTCAGTACAATTCAGTCCTAATACTTTTTTGTTATTTTAGATACTAGTCTCTATATTTTAAAAAATTAGAAGTACAAATATTAAAATTATTTTAAGATTTTAATCTTTATAAATATTAAAATTTTTAGAAATTAAAAATATACGTCCTTAAATTTCAATATGTTTTTGGCAGTTTTTGTGAACTTAACTCCTTATTTTATAATCATTTTTAGCTAGATACTATGCCAAAACTTATTAAAAAAAATTAAAGTATTAGGCCAATAAAAAATAAACGCTTAAAAAATCCGCTACTATGTTAAACATAAAATTTAGTGACCCCATAATATCAATTGTAATATTTATAGTTTCATATTTTATTTAAAAAAGTAATATTTACATAAATTAATCAGGAGGATGACATAGACATCTCCTCAAGTTTTAAGTGTTAAACTTTAAAAATTTATAAATTTAGCTCTTAATTTTATAATTTTATTAAAATGAATTTATAATATTGTGTTCCTAATAGAGAAACCAAATTTATTTATTTTTTAATCATATTAAAATTTTAAAAATAAATTATAAATTTATCACAATAAATTTGTATAATTAAAAGATAGACTTACAAATTTATGAGATTTGGTACTTTGGATTTAATTTAAATTGATTAATCTTCTTGGGATCTATCTATCATTCTTCCAAATTAATATACACCATAACAACCTTAAAAATAATCACTTGACGGATCAATTCATTTTTTATAAATCAAACCCTAATCCTCAAATCCTTTACGATTGTCAAGCAGATTAATTTATTGATAATTCTAATTTTTATAATCTCATTTGTTAAAATATAGGAATTAATATTTTAAATTATAAAAAAATTAAAAAATATAGGGACTAAGTTACAACAATTTAAAATTTAAAAATTAAATTATATTAAATTAAAATTATAAATATTAAATTATATTGAATTAAAAGTCTGAGTTACAACAGAATGAAAATTATGAAGAGCAAAAGATTAATATTCTCTATTGAGTATTAACTTTTATGGGTGAAGCCGAACAAGGGCCGGAGGAGGTCGGCTCTGAGCCTCTCGGAACGATATGAAAGTCAACACCGAGGGTGTGGGTCTCTTTATGCCTCTCGGGGCCCAGTGTGGGTCCCATAATTAGTGTACGCTCTGATCAAAGACACAAGTTAATATATTTCATGTTTAAATTCATGGCAGTATAAATCATACTTTAATACTATATTTAATCATAATCACGCAGGTTCTGCGTGATATAGATATGAGACATGCGTATAAATTATAGACCCCAATCAAACGCATAAAGCCCACTTAATTCATAATTATTTCATGCACGATTATTCTCACAGCGATTGAAGAGCCAGAAGACAAATGCGTAGGCGCAAAGAAAAAGTAAACAGTAGAAGTACATATCCATCCACTCTTTTCATAATTGCGCAAGCACCAGCTTGCGAGGACCGAGAATCACTTAGTTTGGCGTGATTTCAGGAACTGAACAAGTTGGCCAATGTAGTGTTCATGTTGCAGCTTCATGTCTCTGAAAATGGGAGCAGCCTGCTTTGCACGGACCCTCAAGGGCTCTCCTTCTTCCAAAACCATGGCAATCTTCAGAGCCTTTGCTATGCCATCCCTACTGAAGGATCCGTCTTCTGCTCTCTCTATCTCCACAGCCAGGCCTTTCTCTACCAGTAACCTTGCATTCAAACCCTGATCGGCTATCATTGGCAGAAGCGCAAGGCTGTGCCCAAATCCTAAGATCTCGATCATAGAGCCCCATCCAGCGTGAAACAACGAACCCCCGATTGATTCGTGGCTCAGAATCTCCAGTTGGGGTGCCCAACCTAAGGTCACAATCCCCTTTCCCCTCGTTCTCGCTGCAAACCCTGGAGGTAGAAATTCTGTTTCGTCCTTAGCCCATTCTGGTTCTCTGAGAGCCCAGATAAATGGCAGATCTGAAAGCTCTAGCCCGTGAGCTATCTCGTGAATTTGTTCCTTGCTGAGCTTGCATTCACTGCCAAACCCAATAAACACAACTGACCTGGGCTTTTGGTCATCCAGCCACTTGAAGGTATCTTTCCACGGTTGATCATTAAGTTGTGTTCTCTCGTGCATGTCTGGTGGGAGAAAACCCGTTGGTATCACTGGCTTCCCGTGAAGTTGTTGAAGCAAATCCAGGTAAGGGCCCTCAAACTCACAGCATGTCCTTAAAGCAATTGCTCGGCTATTCTTCATGACCCTTGCAAGTCGTTCTACATCAGAGAACGGAGTGCCGTTTGATCCAAAAAAGAATTTGAACATTTGAAATGCCTCGTGCTTCTTTTTTGCCACTGATGAAGGAAAATTGACCCAAGGAGGGGGAGACATGAGAGATTCCATGGATGGCCTGACCTTCATTCGGGCTTCCCCTGTCAAATATTCAGGAGGACCGACAAATGAAGTTGTTGCAGCAGAAAAGGCACTGAAGTACATGACTGGAATTTGGAGTTCTTGAGCAATGTCTATCGCCCAGTGAGACATGAAGTCGATGATTATCCAATCTGGAGATTGATGTGCCACAAATTTTTGAAACGGGTCTTGCAGGAGATCGTAAGCCATTTTCAACTGTGGAATTTTGTGGAATGGGACATCTGTGGAAGCTTCTGCACCTCTTGGGAGGTCCCCATTTTGCAGGTGTGGTAATGGCAGCCCTATTAGGGCAATGAGGGAGGCTAAACTTGAAGGGACTTTGGGAAGTCTTTCAACATTTCTGGGGGTGGTCACGAAAGAGACTCGGACTCCAAATTTGGCCAAGGCGATGGAAAGCTGAAAGAATGGCATCATGTGGCCAAAGGCAGACCATGGAAGCATCACTACATGAAGTTCCTTCGCCATTTTCTTCTGTTTCAAGTCACTGATTCGAAAAAGAAGAGCGAGTTCTAGTTTATGGTGTAGCACTTGTGAACTTGTTAGTAGGTGCCACTATCAAAAAAGACACTTTCTAATAAAGAGGCGGATGGATTACATACGTGGCCTTTTTTGTGGCCACCAATCACACAAGCTACGTCATTTTTTGCCTCCGGGCCACCGCCTTTACTGAAGTTTTTTAATTATTACTCTGAGTAGACTCGATGGATTATTGTTTGGTGGCGATGGGAAGGATTTAATGTGAGAGAGAAAATGGGATTTCCCTTTTCGGAAAAAAAACAAAAGAATAGCAATTTTCAATTGTTCTGTGGGATTTCCCTTTTTTGGATAATATTTATTTTATGATATTATTTTTTATTGAAAAATATTATAAATTGTATTATTTTTATGATCTCTTAGGTATTTTTTATCATTGTAATTCTTTAAATCTCTTTCAAAGTTTAAAATTTGTTTTTAACTTAATAATATGTAAGAATAATTGAAACTTGTTGACATACTTTTACAAAAATTACATTTCATTTTAATTAGGAAAAATATATTTTAAATGATAATATTAATATTTTTTTTAAAATAATTATTTTATATATTTTTCAAAAACATACTTGTAAGAAATTTTTGGATCAATCGGGGCCAAACCTGGCTTGAAACTGCACATCAAGTTGGGGGGTGATGACCGGCGTGACTCTACTAAACATGTGTGGGTGGACATTTTCTTCTAGATGCAAGTGCTGTTTGGATATCCAAAGTAACTTTAAAAGGATTTTCAAAATTTGTCCCAAAAAAATATCCAAAGTGGATGGGCGAACGCAGCAGCTTGCTGAGAAGAGACGTTAGAGCATTAATTATGGACAATAGATGTTCACCTAATTTTTTTATTTGATCATGCTACCTTTTGATTAAAATTTTTTAATTTTATATTCACTAAAATAAAAAAAAAATATAATTTTTTCATTCAACTTGATCAGCAATCTAAAAATTTTATATTTAATGCCGATAGTTTAAATTTAATATTAATTTTTTTATATAAATTTAACATTAAAATTAAAAAAAAGTTAAATTTAAACTTGAATCATCTATATTAAATTTGGATTATACAAACTAGTGATTAGATTTAATAAAAAAATTTATAATTGTTGTAAATTACTTATTCATATATACTTTAAATATTGGAGATTTAATATTAAAATATAAAAAATTTAATATTAAATTTAAATTATTTATATTAAACTAAGATTGTCTAGATTGCTCGTGAGATTGTACATTTAGATTGAACAGTTAATTATATTAATTTTCAATAACAATATAAGTTGAACTGTTTAGTATATAATTTTTTTCAACATATCAAACTTTATACTTTTTAATCTTATTATTTAACATGTCAAAGCTTATACTATTTAAATTTTTATCATATTTTTAAAAATTTTTAATGTATATGTGCAACAAATTAAAATTATAAATCATCAAAAATTAATTTTCTTTTTTATAATTATACATTTAGAAGTACATTTCATTTTATATAATTCAAATAATTTTTAATTTCTCAAATTAATTTTTTAAAAAATATATCCAAATAAATATTTTGTTACAATAATTAAATTTTATTAAATTAGTTTTCATCAAATAAACTTTTCAATAAATTAACTTTTAACTAGTGGGGAAATCAAACATGCGCTTAATGTCTAATTAGTAATTACAGTTATTCCCTGGTAACAATAATGAGATACCTGATGACTGATGTAATTTGCCCGCTTTCCTTTTATATCCCCGAACAGTCTGCCCTTTTACCTAATGAAATATCCCATTTCCATTGACTCGGAAGAGGAGGAGGAGGAGGTACCTGTTGTGTTTGGTTTCTCTAAAATGTTATTTTTATCGTTGAACTGAAAAAGCAACTCCATTGATTGTATACATTATATGAAGGGATAGTTTGTTTAAAAAAAAATGATAAAGATGGGAGCCAATGAAGAATTAGATTTTTTCATATTGGAACTAAAGTAAGCTCATTAATTATATTAGTTCCAATATAATTAATTAGTTTGTAGAATTAGTAATTAGCGTTAGGTTACATTAATTAGAATGACAAGAGACAATTGGTAGAGCTTGGGTGGAGAGTCCGGTCTGACGGGTTACTGTTTGATTTATTTTTATAAGAGCTTAAATTTAAAAAATAATATTTTTTAAAGAAATCAAGTTTTGAAGCCTAATCCAAGTAACCTTAAAAAATGGGCTCAGTTTGGGTAGTTTTTTTTAGGCCTGTTTCCGTTTTACCTCACAAAAAATAAAATACTTATAAATTTTAAATTGAATTTAAACTTTATAATATATATTTATACTTTAAAAATTAAAATTTTTATTATTTATTTTTAAATTTTTAAACACTATAATTTGTATTTTTTAAAAAGGATATAAAATATTATAATTAAAATTTTTAAAAATCATAAAAACAAGCAGACAAGCTGCCTTCAGCTCCTCAAACAGGTTTCAGGAAATGATTACTTTTGAGATAACGGACTTATAGGCTCGAAGGCATTATGCCAAGCCCGTTTCCTAGCCCTAACCGTGGGCTCAAATCAGAGTTAAGAATTAGGCTTGGACGAGTCTTATGAGGCTTAAAAGGATTAAAAGGATTGAACTTAAAAAACCTAAAAATATTTTAGGGTCAACACTCTTTAATAGTGTCTGCAAGTTTTTTAACTGGTGTAAAAATGTTCCTGTAAAATTGTGATCTTATTATGAAAAGTAAAATTTTTCTTAAAAATACAAATTAGGTGCGTGAAGTTTCCAGGTTAATTATTTTTACATGAAAACTTGAGATCCTATTCTGAAAATTAACCGAGCATGTAAAATTTTTAAATTAAAGTTTTATATTTTTCCTGAAAAATTGAAGTGAGGTGTGTAAGGCTTTCAGGTTAATTATTTTTTATGATATATTTTTCTTGAAAAATAAAAGTCGTGTGCTTCAAGCTACTAATTAAAGGGTATTTTTGACTTTTGACGTCTAGAGATATTGACACTGAAGAACCAAAAATGAAAGAAATATTTTAACGGGACTTTGAGACTTTTGCCTTGCCATTTATTTGGGCCTCATGTCCTCCTCCTCAATTTTCCCTAATTTCTTGCCCAACATGCAAGGGTCCACGGCACGAGCTTAATTTGTCGATGACGTTTTTTTTTTATGACTTTGTTTATACTCTTTTTTTTTTTTTTGCCAACGACTTTTTTTAGACTCAATGAATTATTGATTAACCTTTTTTCTGTCTAAAAGGTCTAAATTTATCGCAATATATTCATATCTTTATCAGTTAATATAATCGGGTATATAATCAAAAGATTTTCGATTCATTTTGTACCAATAATCAAAAGACATAGTAATATATAAAGAAAAAAAATGACCCACGAAACAAGGCCATTTTGTACCAATAACCAAAAGAATTTGTTTGTGGGATATAGAGGCGCAGATAATCATGTTATAGTCAGAATTTCAAGAGCAGATTACCTTCTTGGTAAGATATCACTCATAAAATCATAATATAATTAATGGAGTTCAAGAAAAGAAGATGACAGATACATAGAAAAACAGAGAACTGACAATTACATGAGCATGGTCTTGGCAACAAAATTACTTGGTTTTATTATAAAATTTAATAAACTCAACAAGATGGCCAATGTAATGTTCTTGCTGCAACTTCATATGTCCAAAAACAGTGGCAATTTGCCTTGCGCCAACCCTTCTGAAACCAGGGCTATTCTCAAAGACTTGGCTATATCATCCCTGCTAAATGATACATCTCCTGCGCTATCTACCTCCACAGCCAAACCCTTCTCTGCCAGTAACCTTGCATTCAAACCCTGTTCAATTACCATTGGCAGAGTCACCACGTTGTGCCCGAATCCCAAGTTCTCATTCATGGAGCCCCATCCGTGTGAAACAATGAGCCCCCAATTGATTCATGGCTCAGAATTTCCACTTGAGGTGCCCAACCCTCTTGTTCTTGCACCAAACCCAGCAGGTAAGATTTCTGTTTCACCCTCGGTCTACTCAGGTCTTCTTAGAGCCCATAGAAATGGTAGATCAGAAAGCTCTAGCCCATAAGCTGTCTCATGAATCTGTTTCTCGCCCAGCTTGCATTCACTACCAATGGACTTGGGCTCTTGTTCATCCAGCCGCTTGAAAATATGCTTCCACGATTGATCATTGAGTTATACTATTTCAAGCTTCTCGGGTGGGAGCGAACCCGTTGGTATCACTGTCTTCCCAAGAAGTTCTTGAAGCAGATCCAGGTAAAGACCTTCCAACTCTGCACGTCTTGATAGTGACAGACATTGCCTGGAAGTTCTCTACGCTCTTTGCATGGCGTTTTGCATCAGAGACTGGAGTCCCATTTGAAACAAAAAAGTTATCAAAAAAGGGCTTGGCCTCGTGCTTCTTTAGTGCCACTGAAGAAATAAAGTTGACCCACGGTGGGGATCACAGTGGAGATTACATTGATGGCCTGACACTCATTCGACCTTCCCCAGTGAGACATTTTGGAGGACCAATAAACTGATTCGTGGCAGAAGAAAATATACTTAAGGACATGACTGGAATTTGTAGTTCTTGAGTGAAGTGAAACCTGTTGTAGTAATTGAGCTAGTGTCAAAAGAAGTCCTATATTGCCTAAATGAAGAGTACTCTTAGTATATAAATACTTAAAAAATGAAATGGGCTAGTAAAATGAGTTTGAAAGAAAAGTGAGTTCATGCACATAAAACAGGCCAACTCAAAACGATTGCAGTTGAAAAAACAAATGAATAATATGTGCATGCGTAACCGAGGCTTAATAGTGTTTAATCCGGTGATGACGAGCCCAATGCTTATATCTATGGTTTTAGCCTATATACAGGCGTGTGATGTAGATAGGGCAAGGTGCCAAGCTCTATAATTTTCGAGCCACTTCTTCCCTCCTCCTCTATCTATGTGCTATGTTCATCTGAGTTGCTTTCTGGTTAGAGTTGCTATTCTGTTGCCTTGCTTGTACAAGACGTGTTTGTTTAATCCTAAAAAACTGCTGGTCCATCGTCTAGGTGTGTTGGAATAGTTCTTAAAGATAGTGTCCTTTAGCACGTCTCAAACAAATTTTGTTTATATTCATACTACCAACAAAACTCCTAATGAGACTTGGAATCAATGATGATCTGATTTGGAGATTAATATGTGATAGATTTTTGAAACAGGTATTGCAAGAGATCATAGGCCATCTTTAGTTGTAGAATTTTCTCAATGAGAACATCCATGATAGCTTCTGTGCCATCTAGTAGGTCATCTTGTGATAGTTTAGTGGCAACTTTACCAAGGAGATCGGAGGGGCCAAATTTGAAGGGACTTGAGGAAGTGTTTCAATACTCTTCGGGGCGGGCACAAGAGAGACTCAAACTCCAAACTTGGCCTAGGCTATGGAAAGTTGAAGAAATGGTACCATGTGACCAAAGGCAGACCATGGAACTATGGAAGCATCACTATATGAAACTCCTTCACCACTTTCTTCTTTTTTTTCTTTTTTTAGTGTTCAATTCACTTAAATCGAGTTTCTTATTTGTGGATTCTAGTTTCCACGCATTGACATGACTAATTAACCAGGGTGGATAATAATAAACAAAATATATGCTCTTTTTTTAGGTACAAAAATATTTAGGTGAAGTGAGTATTAAGAGCTCATCAAAATCAAAACATGTATTCATACTCAGAGAGCATTTACAGATCATTCACTAATAAAGTTCATGCATTGGCAGTGTAATTTAAACTCATGATCTTATGAAATATTGATCAAATGCTTACCAATTAAATTAAACTATATTGATTGGGATATATTCAAAAGTGAAAAACAAAGGACATTATAGATTCGTTATCTCTTTAGGACCAATTGCAATTGCAAGGTAGTTTCTTTCCCACCAGGGACCACGACATTTCTTATCACGTTTCTATGACATTTTTTTTTTGGGCCCAATCCCATGTTTATGACTTCTTGTAGACTAATTGGCCAGTCTGGGACGAGCTCACCAACTGACCAAAGTACTATACTGATATACAAAAGAAAGGAGACGGGGACTAAGGATTTGCGAAGATAGTGGCCCCATGTTTGAATTTGATGATAATGTACAATATTTTGCCACTTCAATGGCCACACCCAGAACTGATATTTTTATTCTAGGCCTCACACTCATTTTCAGCCCAAGTCCAGTACTATATAATGAAAACAACAAAGCTCCGATCCCAATTCATTCAGTATTTTTTATATTTTATTGGACCCAATATTGAATCCCATGACACTGATAAACATCAAAACCACACCCTCTATGATCCACCGGATCAACTCTCGAGCCTCTAAAGAGAGAGGAATAATATTTGGACCTTGCTAGCTAGACAAAGGCTTATGCGATCTTGTATTTTGTGTTTGCTCAAGATCCAAGCATCATCATGTTAGTTCCTTAGGATTTCTTCTTCTTCTCTTTTTTTTCTTTTTTTTTAATACAAGATCATGAGAAAATCATAAAAGGATGCAGAAATTATATCATGTTAAATTTCAAGAGAATTCTGCATCTTGAAAGCAGATGATTGAAAATAAAAAACTCTAAATTATCTCGAAATATTTGGTATTTGTGAACATATTGATACATATGTTAGTTTTTCCAAACACATAATCAGATGTAGCCATTTAGTTTTTTTATAAAAAAATTCTTAATTTTCTTAATAGTTTTTCGATAGGGGATGAATTTTAAATAAGTTATGTTGGATGAGTAAAAAAGTTTTTATGGAATTAAACTGTGAATATTAATTCTTGTGAAGTTAACATTTTAACAAAAATTAAAACCTTTTAAAATACTCAAAAGTTGTTACAACATCACCATAAACTATAACCTTGTTAAAGCTGATTGACTCATCAATATTAAGTCTATCCAACCTGCTTTTAAAGAACATCATTTTGCTTTAATTTAAGCTTGTCTTTACTCAAAAGATTCACTATGAATTTAAAGCCTTATATCATTAATTATTTGTTGGGTATAAGAAAACGTAATATCTTTATTACAATTAATTTCTTCAAAATAAATCTCCGTACATTTCATTTCCCCTATGTTTTGGGAGTGATGCGCAAAAAACCTCTGCTATGGAGTTCTTTTTGTACTCAAGCTACTGGTCTCATATTTTGCATTTCAAGGTATTCATTCTTGCCATGGGGTCCTTAGGATTTGAAGTATAGAGAGTGTGGAGATAAATGAATTGTATTGTTTGAACTCAAGAACAATATGGTTCATTGTATTTTTGTATTGGATAGCTCATGCTTTGTTTGAATGGGAGAACAATGATGGAGGGAAGGTAAAAAAGCAAGAAACCTCGTAGCTCTCACGTAACTCCATTATCTCAGCACTGGCAGAGTAATTGATAAAAATGACCAAAGTTATAATTTTAAATTTCAAATACCCAATGGAAGGTGTGGCTTTATTGCAAAAAAAGACGAAAGAGGAAGTTATCTTTTGGGGGAAGCAAACAGAGAATGGGCTCGTGAATGGTGATGGGATTTTGAGGTCGGGGCACAGAAAGTTTGTCGGTCTTTGAATCACATCCACAAACGCCCCCACTTCCTAAGATCACGCCCCTCGCTTTCTAGAAATTCCTAGTGCTCTCGTGACTCCAACATTCTCATTTCTATATTATTTATCATGTTCTTCTATAATTATTAATATAAAAATTTGATAAATTATATTATTATTTGTAAATAATAAATACTAAATATTAAGATACTAATAATTATTCATCGGTGCAATGAGCCATTTGGCAAGTTTACCCACTCCCTTTAATTTTTATTATTTTCTTGATTCAAAAATGTAACTTATTTTTAAGAGGTTGATTGTTAAAAAATATAAAATATTTTTAATATTTTAAAGAGTACTCATTGCTTCTTATTCTTTTTTTTTTTTGGGTTTACCATATCTTTAATGAACAAAACACTTTATATTCATTTTAGAGTGGAATATCATGTTAAATACGGATATAAATGGAAAGATAATATTAGTTTCAAGATAATTAACTACTTTATTAAAAGTGAGATTTTATTAAAATGCCTTATATTTTTTATAGGGAGAGTATAAGGCAGATCTAACTATCTCATGAGAATCAGAAACAAATGGTTAAATCATTAATTTACATGAAAATATAATAAACTTTTAATTTTACTATTAGTTAAATAATAATTTTTAAAATTTGTATTACATTCTTTCTTATAAATGTTTAAATAAGGACAATCTTAAAAAATTATGCTATAATTAATAATTTATTTAGTGCTTTATATTAAGGATCAGAAAATCATTTTAGTAGGCACCCTGTAATAAAACGGAAGAAGTATTTTAAAGTGTCTCCTAATTTTAATTTTAAATTTTTTTATATATATTATCTCCAGTATCACATGAGATATTTGTTGAGATTAGCTGCTCTATTCCTTCGTGATTATAGAACATAGTTATCCCATCTCCAGTGATTGTCACATAAATGCGTGAAATCAACATGATTAGTTTTCAACATATTTTTCACAAGTTGAATGTTATGTTTGAACATTAAAACCAAGTGTGCTAGAAATATGGAGCCTGAAAATTAACTACAGAATTTTTGAGCTACCTTACCTTAATTCATTCAGACGCAAGAATGTAAAGATATTAGTGTGAAAGGTGTTTTGATTAATAGAAAATAAAGTACAAAGTCACAGTGATTATAACTTGTGCATTGAAAATAAACCTGAATCTAAATATGAAATACCAGCACATTATTTAGAAAAATGAATTTGAGGTGGTTTCTAGTGTAAGCTGTTGTTCTTGTTATGTCATTAATTTGAGTCCCTTTTATAATCGTTCATCAAAGACCATTATGCTTGAAGAATTTGAAGCTCGCATGTAAAATATTTGTGAGCACTCAACATGACCTTGCAAGATTCGCTACATGTTAGATAATGATCTCATATTTACTCAACGATCTTCCATACCCAATCATTTTAAGTATTGAGGATCAAGTTGAGTATGCAAGTGGCTTGACTCCTTTTGCAAAAGAGTCGAGTCTTGTCTTAATTTAAAAATATTATTTTAATTTTTTTTTTCTTTCAATGATTTTGGGGTGACGTTTTGATTTAAACCTAAATACAATGCAAATGCAAATGGTTTAAAAGATATGACTCATATCTTATATATATATATATATATATATAAAACAAGAGAAAAATTAAACAGCAATATTAATATCATGCTACAAAATTAAATTAAAGCTAAACCAGGAGGGAAGTGGAAGCCACATGAAACCCAATAACACATAAAAGCGGTTGCTTTTGCGAGCACGTCAACAGTTCCATTAGCTACAAAACTACTTATGTCTTGCTTGTAAGAAATTTCACAAATATAAAAAGTGATCCTGATTATAAGATGTCAAATAAAAAAAGTGAAACAATCTTCCATTTTTGGAAATAATAACGCGACATTGTTTTTCTTTAATTAATAAGAACATAATTGAAAATTTTGGATATTTTTAATAAATAAAAAAACAAAATAAATTTTCTTAAAATACATAAAAAATTGTCTCAAATATTTTGTAAATGAAAATAAGTTTTTGGAGAACGCAGATGGCGGAGGAAAGCCCGTGAAGAAGTGGGGCGGCGATGGTGGGGAGGGGCGTGAGAGAGTGCTCGCGAGATTGCAAAGGGCACGCCATGTCCCGGAAATAAAAGTGAACGGTGGGACCCACTTGGGCCCCATCAAACTCCTTGTACATTCCCCCGACTACCCTCCAACAGTAAAACGTAGCCATCCCTCTCCCTCATGGGCCATCACTCATCAGTATCTTGGACTTGCTGGTTAGGTTGAGAGGATTCTTTTGAAGTGAATACTATCAACTTCAACTTTCTTTACTGCTTTATCGTCCCTCCTTATTTTTTTCACATCACTCATTTCATCATCGTCAATCTAATTTATTATTCCCCCTGAAATCCCGATACTGTTAACCCCAATTGAAAATAGTACTTCCTACAACAGCACACATGTTTATATCAATAAAACCACTGAGAACATGATTTCCTTCCATCAACATAATTAATCACCCATTATCATTAATAAAGTCTGTCATGCACATTCACTTCTTCCTCGATCTCCTATATGTTGATTATTATTTAAATAAACCATTATAAACAAATAACAATTTCATTTTTGCAATGCTCCATCTACTTCATTTTATAAGACTTTTTTTTTTAGCAATGTGATATTTGCAAAAAAATGATTCATAAATAAAACTTATACCAAAATCATTCTTAATCATTTCACTCCTTACCTATTTTCCTTTCTATGACCGCCTTTGTTAAATGACGATATTTTTAGAAGTTTATGCTTTTTCAGACATTAAGAATCTATTTGGTTTTTTAAAAAGACTTCGGATCATAGAGCATTTTTTTTATCAAACATCTCAAAACTTAGGTCCCATTTGATACGACTTAATAATTTTTGATGAAATCAGAATCAGAATTGAAACAGAATTGAATTTTAAAAATATATTTGGTATATTAGAAAAAATAGATGGAATCCTTATATTATTTTTGTTTAGTATGTAAGATATAGAAATGAAATTATATTTAAAAGATAAAAATACCCCTAAAAATTAAAATCAAAATTAAAATGTATTAATATTGTGATTTAATTTCTCATATACTATTTATATACAAATGAAATATTATATAGATGATGAATATTAAAAATAAGTAAAATACTTTTTTAAAACAATATTATAAATATATAAATTATATATAAACAAATATATACATATATATATATAATATATATATATATATATATATAAATTTGAATTGTCCGAGTTGGGCATTTTGAATTGGACATTTATATATATATATATATAAAAGCATGAGTTGAGCATTTTCAATTGTTCACTATGTGATTGTTTGCATGCTCAATTCTTCTAGTATTAATCACAAATGAACAAGAGCACAATTGTCTTTTCTATTTTTATATGAGGAAACATTGTTTTTAAAAAATACAATTATATAAAATTGTTTCAATTCCATAGCTCCCATCAAAAAAATTCAATTCAACCTTTTTAGCTTAAATCAAAATTCTTGAGAATTTAAATTTACATGTACTGAACATCATTGTTTTATGATTCTAGCTTCAATTTCCTTTCCATGCTTGTGATTTCACTCTACCAAATATAGCCTTAACTCTCAATAAGTAAGATGTGCTTTGCTTTGCTTTGGGAGAAAAAAAAAACATGATAACCAGACATGTCTAACTGAAAAGGAATTTTTTTTAATTAAAAAGACTTTTAAGTTTTAACTTCTTAAAAACAATGACCTAACATGTACTGAGATTTTAAATTGTGTTTAATTAATTTTATTAGTATTCATTTCACTGAAATTAATTTCACACATTTTTTAATAATAAAAATGGGGTGGAGGGAGTTGTTTTTTTTTTTTTTTATTTAGTTCCAATCAAAATGTGCCGTGACATTTTTAGAAAATCAACGACAATATATAGTATTGGTTTGAAACTCCAAACCAACATTAACTAACCTCCCCATCTAATTTTAGGTTCATCATCTACCTACTCTGGTCCAATCTATGACTTTAGAATAAGCTTTATTCGCACATTTTTTCAATAATATTTTATAATTAATTTTAAATTTAAACATTTTAATTATGTAATTAATCTTTTAGACAATACAGCACGTCCTGTGAATAATTTATGATTCATTATTATGTAAGCAACACTTTCTAAGGTGGGGGACAATAAACCGTTGCTTATGGGGAATAATTGAGCCACTGAGAAAGGAAATGGCTGATCAATTACAATTAGTGAAGACATGGAAGAATTGAATTTTGCAGATAAATTTACGTCTAATTCAAAAACATTCGAACGCTGCCTAATCCAACCTTCAAAGTAAAATAAAGGGAAAATTAGAAGCATCACTCATGGGTCTGAAGAAAAAAATTGCGCACACAAACTAAAACAAGACTTGCACTCTACTGTAATTAACTCTATTTCTTTCGGCATATAATTCCTCTTTGAATCATCCCATAATTATTTCTTTGTCATATCTGGAAACAGCAATTGCATTCTCTTAATCTTTATCTTTAGAGCGTATAATTATAAAATTTTATTAAATATATATTAAAAGATTTAAAATATCTTTTTTTTTACATAATATTTCTAAAAAGTGCCTTATAATATTAAAGAAAAAAAAAGAGAACATACAGAAAAATAATTAAAAGACAATTGAATTAAAATATAGAGAAGCCAAATACTATTATATAAACAAAAAGGTGTAAAAATTTTAATTTTTTTTTTTATAAATGAAAGT
This sequence comes from Prosopis cineraria, assembly GCF_029017545.1. NCBI lineage: Eukaryota > Viridiplantae > Streptophyta > Magnoliopsida > Fabales > Fabaceae > Prosopis > Prosopis cineraria. The sequence goes on from NW_026555344.1 coordinate 1,468,530, forward strand.
ATCTGAATGCTGTCTGTTATGTCTATCAGCCTATACAATTTTTTCTTAAAATAATATTTTTAAAGGACACCTCATTGCTTAATACAACAGACAAGGCAAAACGGAGCTAGTCACAACAGATCAACCTAGACAAGTAGCCAATTTCTTGTGTCTTTTTATATTCCTAGAAACAACTGATAGTAAAAATTAAAAAAGGGGGAACAGTAGGATTTCATCCATCTTGAGGGGCACGTAACGAAAATAATCTTAAGTGGCATCTAAAGTTCAATATTTGCATAATCATTAGCAATTAGACCTTGCAGTCCGGGGAAAAGCTTTTTTAACTTTTAGCCTTTAGTTGTCCATTAACTTGGTAACTGCAACTCAAAACATCTCCACTTTCCCCTATAAATAATAGCCCACTTCCCTTCTCTCTCTCACGCACACAACAGAACCGAACTCAGATCAGATAGCTTTTCCTCTCAAGATGATGCAGGTAATCAAGCCCCGTCTCCTTACCGAACAATAATCTCTTCTCATAAATGCTCTGTTTTTTCCCCTGTCTTTCTTGGTGCTGTATAGATGCTGTGTCTTTGCAGGTGGTTGGGAAAATAGTTGTGGCTCTGATAGTGGTGGCGTTGGCGAGTTCAGAGAGGGGAGAGAGCAGGAAGGCGAGGGACGTGACGACGACGTCGTTCGAGTACGCGGCGATAAATTGCAGAGCGCACAGTGCATCGTTGAGCGACTACGGAGGGGTGGGAGACGGGAAGACATCGAACACGAAGGCATTTCAGACTGCGATAAGCGAACTGAGCAAGTACGCATCGAAGGAGGGGCTCAGCTGTACGTTCCGCCGGGGAAATGGCTCACCGGCAGCTTCAGCCTCATCAGCCACTTCACGCTTTATCTTCACAGGGACGCTGTTCTTCTGGCTTCTCAGGTATGTATCTCTGGGTCTGTACTCTGTTTTTTTGGTTGAACGAGGTCCGGTTTTCAGTTTTTCAAGTTTTTCGATGGAGAATATTTGATACGAGGGATGATTCCGTCGTTGCACATATGTGGATAAAAATTGACGTTTGCAGGGGACTCACGGGTTGCAAATCGTGTAGGACATCCTATAATTAATGTCGGAAGATGAGTTTATCAATTTTTAAAAAAAAAAAAAAAAAAAAATTTCTGCGTATCCAAGGGGGATTCGTTGTCGCAGTCCCCGTGATTGGCTTGATGAGCGAGGTACTCGACCAACTTTGTTAGATTTAAGTCCTGTTTGAATAATTTTTAAAAGTACATGCAAACCTTATCTAATATGTGTTTTTTTATTAAATTTAACAAATAATTGAATCTTTTAAATGTGTTTTGTCAAATGAAAAATGAAAACTAATTACATACTTAGCTGGTACGGGCTTTTTTTTTTCCCCCCCACTTGTGAAGAACCCTAGTTTTGAATCATTGTTAAGAGATTCTTGTATTATACAAACACTATATATCAAATAAGATTAATAAATAAATTATTATATTATCTGATGTAAAAAATTTCAATTGATTTTTTAAAATGTATTATTTTTAAAAATAATTTCTCCCATAATATTAATACTCATATTCATAGAAAATTAAAAAAATACATTTTAAAAATAATGAATAATCTGTTTTTTTTATACGGAATATCTTATAAAAAGGACTATCAATTTTTTTTCCCTAAACGGTAACTTACATATATTCTTTTTAACATAATTTTTTTTCAACGGAAAAAAGTGCATGTGTATACACATATCTATTTTTTTTATAGGATTTATGAGAAGTGAAAATAATCGTAAATCATAACATGTGAATTTTAAATTTTATGTAAAATAAGGAGCATGCAGTCTAATTGCAATTATAGAGTGGATTTACAAAAATTTTGAAAATTAATTTCTTTCCCAAAACTACTAGAACGGGTTATTATTAATTATTAATTATTAATAAATTAGGTAGCATTTCCTGTATCATGAAATTTAAAGAATAGAGCCCCATTATTTTTCATCAATGAATAATGTGATAGTCTATAAATTTTATTTTAAATTGTTCTCAAAGCTATTCATGTTTATGGTTCCTCTTTGCAGCAGTAGTACCTCTATACTACAGAATTTCTTTCCCCACACACACACATAGAGCAAGAGAAGCTTTTATATTTTTAAGGCGTGCAATTACATTACAATTATAATTATTTCACAAATTTTTACATTCTTAACAATTATCTATTATCTTGTGCATGTATTGATTTTTTTTTTTTTTACTTTTTAAAGTTAGCATCATTAAATTCATACTCATTACGTCAAACAATCAATACGAGCATTTTTTTAAAACAAATAAATCTCGCACATAGTTATTGATCTTCACTGTTTGTTTCTTAATTGTATTATTATTAACAACACCTTAGCTGGTAGCCTAAAGGGTGGTCCAGGCGTTTTTGTTGCTTTTCAAGCTCTGTCTTGCTACTTCATTCCCAAAAATATATATATATATATATATATATTATTATTACTCCTTCCTTAGTATAATGTTAAGATACTTCTGACATTCATCATGTATATTAAAAGAAATTCATTTTTTTAAAATTTCATGAAAAATTAATTTATTTTTTCAGTTTTGTCCATACCTACAATTAATATTCACAATTATTTTTTACACATAATTACTCCACAAATAGTAACAAAAAAAGGACAAAAAATAAAAAAAATATTTGGATTAACAATGGCTTATAAAAAATGTCCAGAAGTAGAGGGAGTATTATTTTATTAGGTAGTGAATGCGAGTATTTAAGGCTGGAAAAAATAGTTCTTAGAGATGGTGAAAGAAAGTAATTAACGCGGAAGGATGAATCAGGACATAAACGAGTGGCCAGTGTTAAAGGCCCTCCCGTCGTACGGACGAGGGAGAGATGCCGCCGCCGGAAGGTTCAGCAGCCTCGTCTTCGGCACCAACCTCACCGATGTCATCATCACCGGTATATCCTATTCACGTTACTCCTAATTTCCACGCCTTATCTTTTTTAATCAACGTGTCCGCAAGCAATATCAATCACTATATTTTTTTATTTTTATGCATCACTTCAAGGTTTGGTACTCACTTTTTAACAAACATGTGCACTTGCTCCCCATAGTTTGAATTCCATTCCCACTTCTCACTTGCTTTCTTGACACTATCCTTAACATCATTTTCCATATTCATCAATCACCAATGCATCTGTACTGTTGATGATTTGGAAATATAAATATGCAAGTTTGATGACTTGTAAATGGACTGAATAAATGATTAATTTTTTATTGGATACCTGATTGGAATTCTTCCTTCAAGATATCTCTCGCACACATGGGTAGGTCATGTTAGATTTGGAATTTTGTTCATTCTTCTGTATATCAATCTGAGAATAAGAAATGAGAGCCGTTGGATGGCAGGGGACAATGGGACGATAGACGGTCAGGGTGCATTCTGGTGGCAGCAGTTCCACAAGGGCAAGCTCAAGTACACCCGGCCCTACCTCATCGAACTCATGTTCTCCGACAACATTCAAATCTCCAATCTCACCCTCCTCAACTCTCCCTCTTGGAATGTCCATCCTGTTTATAGCAGTAACATTGTTGTCCGAGGAATCACCATTCTAGCTCCTGTCACCTCCCCCAACACTGATGGCATCAACCCAGGTTAATTAGCCCCGTGAAATTTATCAGTTATCACCTTCCCCAATCATCATCATGCTCATATCATAACTTAAATCAATCTCTTCTTCTTGAAACGTTGATGCCTCAGATTCTTGCACCAACACCAGAATTGAAGACTGTTACATAGTTTCTGGAGATGACTGTGTGGCCGTCAAGAGTGGCTGGGACGAGTATGGCATACAGTTCGGATGGCCCACCAAACAACTCGTCATCAGGAGGCTCACCTGCATCTCCCCTTACAGCGCCACCATTGCCCTGGGAAGCGAAATGTCCGGCGGCATCGAGGACGTCCGGGCCGAAGACATCACCGCCATCCACACAGAATCTGGAGTCAGAATCAAAACTGCTGTAGGAAGAGGAGGGTTCGTGAGGGACATCTACGTCCGGAAGTTCACGATGCACACCATGAAATGGGCGTTCTGGATGACTGGCAACTATGGCTCTCATGCTGATAAGAAGTATGACCCCAATGCATTGCCTGAGATCAAGAACATCAACTACAGAGATGTGGTGGCTGAGAATGTGAGCATGGCTGCTAGGTTGGAGGGCATTGCCAATGACCCTTTTACTGGAATTTGTATGGCCAACGTCACCATTGGGATGGCCGCCAAGGCCAAGAAGCAGCACTGGACGTGCACAGATATCAATGGCATCACGAGCGGAGTGACGCCGCCGCCCTGTGATTTGTTGCCGGATCAGGGGCCGGAGAAGATCACAGCGTGTGATTTTCCAAAGGAGACCCCGCCCATTGACGAGCTGGAGTTCAAGAAGTGTAGCTATAGATTGAAAGTTGCATGATTAGCATGTTAAAATGAACCACTTATATCAGTCAATGTAGGTTATCCTTGTAAGGTTAGTCTTTCAGATTAACCAAAAGATATTGCTCCAGCTTAGCAACGAGTTATCTTAAACTCGGGTTTTTTCAGATGAGTTACGTCCAACAAAACCAATCCAAATTATGAAACACTGTTATCAACATCAATTTGAGTCGGCCTTTACTTATTTAATCCATGGAACAAAAATATACAATTCTACGAATGAATTTGACAATTATGTTACTTCAATTCGTTCAACATAAACTAGCTTGAGGCTTGAAATACAAAGAAAAAGTTTTCTTAAATTAATGTTTAATAAAAACAAGAACTCCAACAAATTTTACTTCTAACTCCAGAAAAAAAACAATGACCAAACTCATAAGCTGAGAAAACCATACAATTTCTGAAAACATTCAAAACATTAGCACACACCAGTACATTTACATGTCTGTCCCCACAAAAGAAAAGCGTTCTTGTGTATGTTTCTCAATCTAAAGTAAAGGATACAAAAACTGGCAGCATCAGATCACTCCAATAACTTGAGGTCCTAGTCTTTCTTAGCTGAAAGACAGACAGACACTGAGAATAAGTAGGAGCCCTCGTGTATATTCTGCTGAGGCATCTCTGAGATTTCAGTACAAGCAGCCTGGTAGAGTAGAGTGCGGTCAAACTTCGATGCTTTTCCACAAAACATGGCAACAGTGGATATATCCAAGAATGTGAGACGAGTTATAAATAAAAGATTCCATCAAGCTCTTGTTAAGTTGCGAACATCTTTCAATGCATTTTCAGAACTTTCCTTCTGGAGGACTGAAAACTTTCCATATAGTGTTGTGAACCAGTCAAGTATTTCATCAAGCATATGCAACAGTGTCTCAGAATTGTGGTGGATCAGGATTGAACTTCACAGATTCTCTCCAGATTAGTTCCTTGACGTCTTCTTCAGTAAATGACGGCTGCTCAAAATCAAAACTGAAAGGTCTGGGGCAAACGGGTTCCCCATTTATATCATGGAGAGGTGCCAAGTAGGGATGGCAAAGAGCCTCATCAACTGCATGACAAGCATAAAGGTGCTATCAATGAACATATTCTTTCAAGAAAAAGAAGAATCCATCATAATTAGTATGCCTTAACAGAAAACTTAGTGGGCAACAGCTACAGACCACATCAAATAGGTTTTCACCAGAACTGATAGGCACAGGGAACCTTCTATCAAAAAACTATTGATTAACTAAAAAGTCCTGTCTATTAAAAAAAAAAACTACAAAGTCCTGAATGGAATAAAAGAAAGCAAGAACTAGCAATTGGTCTGATGTGGTTGTTCGTAAGTTTGTTTTAAACATAACAGTTGAGGTTCGCTCATACTGCTTATGAGGCACACACATCCAAGTTCACAACTCCAAAGAAATTCAATCATTTCCCTCAGCCTAATCACTGAAAAAAAAGCTGGTGCCTAAGCTGTTAGTCTCACAACTCCACCCACCAAATTTCTTGCCCGCTCTTAGAGTCCTACACAGCTGCCAGGAATAATCAGCAGCCCCAACTCCATTAAAATAAACAAACATGCGTTATTGTGAGCCAAGTTACCTGTAATGCGCCTGTTAGGATCAAAGACAAGCATCTTCTCCAGCAAATCAACAGCACCTGGAGACATGTGGGGAAATCTAGCAGAAAAATGTCGTCTGGGATATTGTGGAAGCTGTCTTACATATCTACGAGCATTATCACTTCGTAAAAACCCAAGGCTAGCATCATCAGGTGAACCTATGAGCTTTGAAAAGATAAGGAATTTTGTCATTATCATTTCCCAATATGGTAGGTTGGTTTAGAAAATCTTGTATGAGCATGATCCAAATGTAGCATGTCCAAAGATGCAAAATCACACTTGAAATCTTGTATTTCAAATTTTGGGTTCATGCGCTTAGGTTTATAGACATGGTCACATGGACCATGTCCATACCCACCTAGACCTCCCTGTGTACTCAATTGCACTTCAATTTTTTTAAAAAAGAAAAAATAATAATAAAAGACCTTCCTGATTCCTGTAGCCACAGGGCTTGAGAAAAATGTGATCAAACTCAAGGTGAATGATAAAAAATTTATAAACCAGCCAGCTTACAGCAGTGAGGACTTTCTACTAAACTCCAACACCCACACTTCACGACCACAACTCTAACTTTGAGCAGTTTCAACATAAAAATTTCAAGTTTTCAGGCATATACCTCTGTGATTAGTCTCAGCTGATGTACATAATCTTTGCCAGGGAAGAGGGGTTGTCTTGTCATAATTTCACCAAGGATGCAACCAACAGACCATATGTCGATGGCTGCAGTATATTCCGAACAATTGAGCAGCAATTCTGGAGCTCGGTACCACCGAGTAACTACATACTCAGTCATAAAATCAGTTTCAGATGTAGTTCTGGCAAGCCCAAAGTCTCCAATCTTGAGGTCACAATTGGCATTCAAGAGCAAATTGCTGGGCTTTAAATCACGATGCAAAACATTTGCTGAATGTACATATTTGAGTCCTCGTAACAACTGATACAGAAAATACTGAAGCAATAGATCTTATTAATGACTATAAGACAAAAATATATAATTATACACAATTACTCAATCAAAGTTGAAGAAAATTCAGAATAAGATTACATGTAAATTGTAAAAGCACTATTTGCATTATACACATGAATACATGGCCAAAAATATTACACACAACATTCTACACAATTACTATATTCTGCACAAAACCATAAAAGCGAAAAGGAAAAAGGAATGCACACCCACAAATTAATCCCCAATGAGATAATTGAGTAACATGCTTCAGCTATACATGTGACATAAAATTAAAAATTATAGATCGTCCATGAACAAGCCTTTTTATTGAAACTGCATGCAGAAATTTTATGGGAAGAGGAACAATTAAACTTGTATGGCACCATGAGTATACATATATACACAATTGCCTGATTGTAAGAAGGAAAATGCATCGCATAAGACATTAAAGGACAAAATAAAGTATATAGGCAACAAAGCAGACATTTATTTAGCAAAGAGGGAAAACTCCAGACAGAAAAGAAAGGTGCATGTTAAATTTCATAAGCCAAGAGAAATTGTTGAAGTGCCAACCCGACAATGATCATCAGTCAATGGTTGATTGGAACGTATTATCTGGTGCAGATCAGTGTCCATTAACTCGTATACAATGTATACATCATTGAAATTCTCCTTCTGTGGAGGTCGAATGATGTCTTTGAGGGCTATGACCTGCATTGAAAAATTAGCTGAGCAGTGAGCACCGTTCTTTGGAAGCTGAGTTCTAAAGAAAATTAATGAGAGAGTGTGAAAAAATCAAAGTGAATTTTCTGAACCAAAGAAAAAATATAGCTTAACAATGACAACTTGTCAAGTTTTCTTTAAAGGTAAATAAAAAGATGTTACCATAATCACTCTGTGATAAAAGTGAACCTCTCAAGTAATTTCTTGATGTAATTTTACATCTAGTGATAACAGCCTGACTATGCAATATCTCTCAAGTAATCAGGCTGCTACAAAAGCAGATCTTTCAAGAGTAAATTAAAAGTTATTACAAGAGACATCAACTGATTTTAACCCAAGCAAAAAGGTAGCATGTGACCAGAACACAGGTCATACTCTTAGTCTTCAAGTGACGGAAGGAATGCATTCAGAACATAATAGTTTGAAAACAAAAGAAGAAGAATTGTGGCTACAACGGAATATGAAATAAGTGAGAAGACAACCTTGTAAGTCAGAAAAGAAAATGCGACAAAAAAACACAATGATTAATGCAAATATATCAAAACAAGGTTCCACCATGGTTTATAGAAATCATTTGAAAGCTTAACTAAAATTTACAATGGCCTACTACATCGGCCGACCTCACTTGGGTAGGGTCAAAATTTGGCAAGGGGTATTGGGTTCAATTAGCAATTACTACTCACCAATACACACACACACACACACCATCCCTCTACTTGTTATGTAGAGGTACATCTTTTTCTTTTTTCGGCAAAGCGCAAGAATTAAGAGATTTTGAAAAACATGATAATATAATGCAGAAGTACATGAAGTAATACGTCTCCTTGTCACCTCCAAAAGGCATATAAATGTTTGTCTGTGATATAAAATATAAATATATATATCCTAGTTTAGGTTGAATTACAGTAATTTCTTGGTGTGAAAATCTCAAGACAGACTTGGTTAGCCAGTTACCCTATGTTTCTATTTATAATTGGAAATTAGATTAGGCATGAAAATTAATAGATCAAGTACAGGCTCTGCACATTAATCACTAAAACAATGCTTTAAATCCTAACCATCACACGCTCATTATCCTATCACTAGTCCCTATAACATGAAATATATTTAAATATGCTACCAATTTATTGCAAGGGTCCTCCATCACTAGTGTGACGTGACTGCATACGTATGGACGAAGAAAACAAGGGTGAAAATATGGTTTTGGGGGGGGGGACTATACTAAAAAATACTCAGGACTACTATGCTGCTACATAAGAAGAGTGCCAATCTCTCATCAGTCAAAATCAAGACCAAATAAACAATAATGTGAAAACAAAATTTAGTTATGACAATTCTAATGAAAAGTTAGGCAAAATTACATTTTCATGATCCATGTGCCGAAGCAGTTTAATTTCACGTAAGGTCCTCTTGGCATCTATTCTGTTGTCAAATGCATTGCCAACCTTCTTAATTGCAACTTCCTCACGTGTCTCAGCATTTACAGCAGCACTAAAGAAAATTAGAAAAATGTATCTAGTTAATAATAGTAACAACAACAATAACAATTGTAATAATATTGCCTTCAGATTGTTGATAATAAAGAATAAAACTCACATAAATGATACATGAGAAACAACTATTTACTCAACACCAAATTATAGGAAGCTGTTTACAGATAAGTGATCCTTAATTCGATAATATTGTGCTGCTTATGGTTTCTATATAACCTGATCACAGAAATACCATCAGAAATTCAGAATCATTGAATCCTCTGTCACATTTTGATTTAAGAAAAATTAATGAACCCAGATACCTAGATTATCCAATGCATGATACTTAATGCACAAACTATATATAGTTAATTTAATCCAAGGTGAGTAACTTCTAAATTAACGTATTCCAGTCAAACTCAAAAGATAGTCAGAAATAGTGAAAACTTCAACGTCAGCTACATAGTAAAAATAACATATACAATGATTCAGCTTTGGAATTTTTTTCGTGCGTAACAATTTACAAAAATCTAAAGGCCACCATTATTCAGGAAAATGAACAATTCGAGTTTTTGGTGCAAGCTCGAAAATAGCGTTCATCATCACCAAGATAATCACTTCGATCGTTACTTAAAAAACAATTAGATATTGCCAATGACAGGAAACGCCAAATAATGCATGCAAAACCCCATGAGAAGAGTTTAGAATCGGCAATAAGGTAAATAACAAGAATCTAGTCTGTCCATATATACAAGTCTTCACCTTTACGAATAACAAACTCCACTTACAAACAATTCAATTACCAAAAGAAAGAACTTTCTTGCTTTCAAAGTCACAAATTCCAAAGTCCACACATAATTCACATCCAGAAGAGCAAAAGAAAAAAAAAGAAAAAAACATGCCTTAAAGAGATGATAAAACCCATCAACACACAAAATCAACAAAAGCACGGCAAAACCCACCAAACAAACTAAATCAATGCAAAACTTGAAAGCTGCAAAATTTCTTACCAAACAATACCGTAAGCGCCTCTGCCCACAGGCCGAAGAGGAGGAACATACTTTCTCGAAACCTCAAATAGGTTTCCGTACACATTGTACTGAATGTATCGTCCACCATAAGTGGCCAACCCTTTGATGTTGTGCTCAGCTGAAGCAGAGAGTGATTCAGCAGACATGTCTTTAGAACGCTGCGTGAGAGGTTCGATTTCGAAATGGGAAGAACCTAAGAAAGCAAAATATCAGATGGAAAGTAACCAAACCGGGAGAGGAGGTGCTGAATTTGGAGAGGGCCTGTTGGTAGATTTAAGGAGGGATTTTGACATTTCTTTTTGGGTTTCTGGGGAGAGGGAACAGCTGAACGCGTATGTGTGAAAACTTTGAAGGAAGCTTTTGGACCGGGAATGCTTGGGTGGCTCGTGAAGAAATTAACTTGATGTTTCTTTTTCACTTCTCTTTATCTGAAAGATTTTGTTTACTAAATTAAATGCTTTTGGTTTAATTCGATGCATGATTATGTACCTTAAAAAATAATAATATGAAAGAAAAAGATCGATGAATTTATTTCCTTTGTTAATTTTTAATTTCCTTGATCAACACATTTATTATTATTCATATAAGGTAAAAGCTCAATGGGGTTATGTATTAAAAATTGATGTAACAATAGCATTCCCTTATTTTATTTTAAATTTGATCTTCCCAGGAGTCAAAGTCCATACTGGACCTTTGTATTACCTTTAGTCAAAGTCAAATATTAGAATTGGAATTTAGGAACTCTAGAATGTAGCGTTGACTAGTAAGAACAACATGAAAACGAGTTTGATTTCTTTCTTTTGATGCGGAAAACTAACCAACACATATTCTTCCGTTCACATTCCATATTTCTCTTTGAAATAGTATCATCCCATGTAATCAATTTCTTACTCAGAATTTGTGACATGTCACACTTCTACTTGTGAAACAATAGACTTATCAGTGACAACAAATTTCTCACACAATTTCAATTTTTTTAAAAAATATTTCATTTCACCCAAAAAAAAATGCAGGTTTTTAAAATTTAAAAAACGTCTATATATAACTGAAAATTCAAAAAACTTCCCTATATTTCTCATACTCATCATAGAGTTAGAATTATCGAAGTGGTACTGAAATTGTCAATCTCGTTAAATGTTCAGTATATATAAAGCTTTCACCTGCGCGTCATCCGACGATGAAAATATGGGATATCATCATTGATGTGCAGGAACTGGTTCTCTTCTATAAAAAAAAGGGGGGGGGGGTTCTTTTGTCTCTTTAACTTTATTTTTTTTTTAATGCATTCATCCCTTCATAATTAATTATGACTCTAAAACTTCATTTGGAAAAAATAACCTAAAGACCCATTTTTTGAAATTTCATTTGATAATTCATTATGACTCTCAAACTTGATTATGGGAGAAGCTATTTGAAACTCCACATGATAAAAAAATATTCTGAAACTCTATTTGATAATTTTTTTTATAATCAATTTTACTCGTCGAGATACACTTTGTTTCCATCAATCATCTCTATCTACCTGCACCTTATTTCCGGAGCACTTGGAGACGAGCCAAATCCGTTGCAGCGTTTAGCCCCTCCTCCCGCACCATTGTTTCTCCTCCCCCGTCTCTGAAACAGTTAATTGGTCACTGGGTGTACCCATGCAGATTGAATAGCAAGAGGCAATCACCAGAGTCTCTACCTCTTCCAGGAATACCATCAACCGTATAGGCCCCTATAGCCATTGAGAATTGGTTCAAATTCAAGGTTGCAGAACTTGGCCAACGAGATTCCCGTCAGTGTGAATTATTTCACCATCTCAGGAATTCATTCAGCGCCATAAAGGCTGAAAAGTGTGCCCAAGAGGAGATGAGGAAAACCACTTTGTTCGGCAGTTACTACGTTCTTCTTATTTGATACATCAGGTTACACTACAACCGAATTTCAGGCACGTTAAAGCATGCTGCAGATTACTTTATGTTCTAGACTGAACAATATTTGCAAATTTGTCTAAATGTAAAATGTCGATAAATTTCCAGGTCAAAAGAGATCCAAAGATACTATGAAATAACCTATACCATGAGTTACCAGCTCGCAAGTTCACATGAAGCATTTTTCACATATTTTATATTGACATTACACAATTACACTTACATATACATTTCCCCGCAATGGTACCATCACATAACCTACAACAAATACAATAAGCTAACACAAGCCTGAAAACCACAATAGACCATAAAACAGAAAACGCCATACCTAGGCCCATCAGTATGTACCAGAGTTAGGCTGCCAGCACACTCAATTGACTCCCTGGTCATCCATTTTACCCCCAGAGATACTGTCGTAGAAAGTTGCACCTGACCTCAGAGAAGATAGCAAAGCATCACGACCAGACAAGACTACTCGGAAAAAACCATCCACTTCCTTTGCAAGATGATCTAGTCCTTGTGAAAGCTTCTCTGCCGCCTTGCCCGTTTCCTCAACAGTCTTCTGAAGCGCTTCTGTCTCAACGGTATCTAGTTCACCCTGGATTATAGGGTATAATTTCTTCACAAAGGCATTGACCTCTTCCAACTCCTTCAATACATCAAATCTTCCATTGGAAAATCTAACACTATGCTGCAAATTTGTAAAAGCTTGAGCCCACAAATATGTGTCAGCTACATCTAAATCTAACAACTTTTCTGCAGAGCCTGAGAAAACTGCAGCAAACACACTGCATAGAAATGCTGTCTCCACCTTCACTCCATACATTGCTTGCATCAAAACCTTCCCTTTAGCTGAATTCTTAACCTTCGGCAAATCAAGTGATCCCAAAAGATTATCTAAAATGGTGCCACATTTCTCAATCCTAGGATTGCTAGAATTAATACGCTGCCTCCATCCATCTATTGAAGAACATGCTCGAACAAACTGCTGTGGCGAGGCAGTGTTCAAATTATGCAACGCGCACTGAAGCAAAAGATGCCCCTGGTTCAGACGTGAGAGCTCGGAACTAAATGCAATGCATATATCTAGCAACTTCACACTAATGTCTAAGTACACATCAATCCACTTTTCATCCCAATCAGTCACAGGGAGATCAATATCTAGTGCAAGGTTCTTTATATCATTATGAGTTTCACAAAGTGATTCCATTGCCAGGGTCATCCAAGATATACTAAGAATTTCATCCTTGTTTTTCGGCATAAGCTTCTTCAGCCTCTCTGCCAGTGTTGCCTCAAAAGAATTTAATATTCCAAGAAGTTGTGGAGACATTTGAGATCCTTTAGGTGATATCATTCGGAAAGGGTTTCCAAAGGGGAAGAAAGATCTGTGTGGATCCCGTGCTCGGCTCATTTTCACGTTCTACCGTAACAGCAAAAATCCAAAAATTAAGGTACATCATATAATGAAATTGGGAAATCGCTATACATATGGCAATATTGCAAGACAAAAATAATCTACATTCATTGTAAATCAGACCCAAATACAGACTTCATCCGTTTCATGCTTCCATAATACAAAACCATACTTCCCACTCAACCTCTAGCTCTACCAACAAAAATTAATAGATGCATCAGTGATTCACCGACATATACATCGCTTCTAGTTGAACATTCATTGAACTGCTATACCATAAAAGGTTCATCTTTCACCATCAAGCATGGTCAGAGATGATTTAAACCAATTTATCTAAAAGAACCAACGGACTGAGCGACAAAATTCCTCTAAGAATTTCGCTTTACAATTTTTTTGAAGGCAAACCACAAGATATTGTTATTAAAGAAACAAAATTCCAAAATCAGAAAATTTGTTTAAGAATTCCTCTATCATAAAGTTTCTCTTTCATCATCAAGCATCCAAGCTAAAACATGGTCAGATATACAGATGGAAAACGAAAATTCTCCCAGAAAAAAGTTTTATAATTCACTTTGGAAAAGAAATGGTAAAGCCCTAGGGTCTGGTTAATAAGGAAACACAATTCCGGAATCAAAATTTTCACTCCAGTTCGTTTCTTCATATTATTGCAAGTCACAAACAAATGAATGAGTTAGAAATTCAATTGGAAGAAGTAAAAACAAAGATTGTCTAAACTTCAGCGCATATGATAGATCGGCGTATTGAGAAATCGATTTGTGCAAAGGAGATCTGAATCTCCCGGTTTTCTCTAAATAAAAGAGAAACAAATCCACTAATTGAGAAGTAAAAGGAAGAAATAGAAGCATAGCGAGAGACTTCATACCTGTTTGTGATAACAGAAATCGGAAAGATCAGATAATTTGAGTCAACTGTAGAGCTTTTCCCTCTTGGAGACTTTCAGATCTGGAGGATGAACATGGAATCAATGGAGGCTGAATTGTGGCGGCTAGCGCGGTAGGTTATGATAGCGTCACCCAGCGTTGCTGAATGACGTTTGGAGGAAGCAAACCCTTTTTACCCCTCCTTCTCTCTCTTCGTTTTTTTTTTTTGGCTTATCATGAATATTTATTTAGTAATATTTCTAATTCGTTGTTTCAACATTTTAACTTTCAATTTAACATAAAAATTATTTTATGTAAATATTTTTTAATTTTTCAGATAAAAAATATTTTTTTTCTAATTTAATGATTTTAAAATATTTATTTAAATATTATTATGCTTAATTATTTGAAACTATCTAAAGTCTGAACTGGAATTTGGGGGTGTGACAAAAGAATAGACTACTAGATTATGAGACTATTTAAATAATTTTAACTGATTTAAGTGCAGGTTTTGAGCAACAACAAAGCAGTTTTTAAGAATAGAGAAAAAGTCTCCATAATTTGCATTGTCGATGATTTAAGACGAAGTTAGTAACAGGGCATTTCACATTATTTGTTTATGAGAGAGAAACAAAAGCTAATTCTTTGTAACGGGCCGTTTTTTTAGGCCAAGGTAACGGGCCGTTCTGGTTGCCATGAGTTACGGTCCCGATGACGGCAAAACTACCAAATGTCTTGACAATTTTAATATATATACTTCCCTCTGATGAAAAATATAAAATGTTTTTTAAAAATTATATATTTAAAAACATTAAAACATTTTTAATGTTTTAATATATAATTATTATATTTTTTTAAAATTATCTCTATTAAATAATTATTTTATAGTTGTTTTAGAGTGAGACACGTTATATTGGGATAAATATAAAAAAAATAGTATTAATTTAAACACAAATAATTATCTTATTAGGAGGTAAAATTTGATTAAAAATATTTTAAATTTTTTAATTGATGAAATATATCTATCTATCTATCTATCTATTTATATGTGTGTAATTAAAATAAATAAAATAGAATGACATTCCTTCCATTTTGCTAAAATTATAAAAATCTTCTTTTTATTTTGTAAACATACATTGCAATATAATTTTTAATACTATTAGGAATATTTAATTAATTATTCCTAAAATCTTAAATTTTATTTGTAATTATGTTAAAAAATTTAAAATTATTAATTGTCCCTTATGATCTAATTATATACTCTCTCTGAGACACAATTCAAGAACTTCAAATAATTAATTATGTGAATATTTAAATAAATAATTTAAAATTTTATTTCATTAATTTTTTAACTGCGTGTTAAAATTTTTTAAAAATTACTAAATAAATACATTTACCTAAGTAAAAAATTAAAAATATAAATAAAAACGTAAAAAATATATATGCATGAATTTTTTGGGGTGATTTAAATAATTTTTAGTCTACGTTTATAGTTAAATAAGAATATTTTGGTCCAACATATATTACTTAATAGTTAATTAACATCTGGATCAATGAAAATAAAATTTTAAAAATAAAAAGTATGTTTTATAATTATTCATAATAGGAAAAGTTCTTATATGTTTCAAAAATAGAAAGGAGATCATTAACACACAAAAAAAATAGAAAGGAAAAATATATATAATTAAAATAAAATAAAAGGAGCTCAGAGTGTTTTACTCAATTAAAATTGATTTATTATTATCAGTTGATAAAGAATAATTTCCACTTCAATTTATCATTAAATCAATTAACATAATTATTCCATTATTATTTTAATTACAATTAAAACGAATGTTTACTCAACCTTTGTACTATTTATTATTTTAAGAAAACATAAAAAAATATTAGCGACTAAATATCATTAATCTTTTTCATAAATATCATTAGAACAAATGAGAGCTAAAGTAAGATTAGCGACTAAACTGAAATTAAATTTTAATTATCAATAATCAAAATGCCCTTCATTCATTCATATATATATATATATATATAAATTCACTCACCAAAGTTACCGGCTAATGAAAACTTAAACTCATGACTCAAAGCCATTGATATTACTTGATTTAATTATGTAGACTGTTATTGAGTATAAAGTAGGGCCAATATATTTGGACATGACTAAAAATCTAAATTATCGTTATAAGTAGCTAAAGTTCTCTCAGAATAAGCATATCATATATTATAGAATTTCTCTTGCAACAACAAAATATAGAATTTCATTCCATCAACTTCAAGGATTATTTCTTTTCCAGCTCTTGTATGTTCGCTCCCCTAACAATTTTTTTCAGCAACTAAGAAGGGTGAAACAAATATTGATACCCAGATTAGACTCCTTCATAGCTGCTATGAGTTCCGAGCCAAAGTAAATAGTTACTATCATTCATGGACACAGCCAAACATGGGGGAGCCAGATCACAGAAAACTTCAGGATTACTTTGCAAGAGAAGCTAGAACCCTGCGAGGCGGTGTAAATGTGTTCCGAGAATGAAGGACAGCCAGATTATCAATCAACAAAACATCATCCTTTTGCCAAGGAATCGCCACAGATTCCTCCCCTTTTGCCAAGGAATGGCCACAGATTCCTCCTCCAAGACTCTGATACAGTCATGGACTACATCACCTGGTAATGGCTTGCCATCTCCGAAGGTCACAGCCTTCACAGGATCGTTTCGTTCATCTTTCCACCCTGCGTATGCAGCCACCAAGCTATTGAACCAAATCTTGCGTTGTCTTGCCTTGTCTTGCTTTATACCTGGGATTGGACCCATGATTGTTTTCACTCCTCCATCTTCCAACCATTCCAACTTCATTCCCAATTTGGCCGCCCTGTATATGAAGTAATTCATATTTTTGCCAAAATAACTTGGATACTGGTATGAACGTAAATTGAAGAGTTAGTACATCATGGATCATATTTTCTCCCTGCTTGAATGCAATCTTATTTCACAGGACTATGGCACAAGAATTCAAGTCTCTTCCTTTTCTAGAATGACCATGTTAACTCTTAAGAAATGTTAATTATTGTAAGTATATAACTTCTATATTATATCATCCTTGAATCTGTCAGATAGGCTAACAGAGATTTGATGATGCCATCCCAAAGTTTTTCAGAAAACAGAAGATGAAATGCTAACAGACTTCTGATCAGCTCTTTCATTCCAACTAAAGTGACAAGACAGAAACATGACGGACACAATAACATTAAAGTCAAAATCTACAAACCTTTTTTCAGCTACGGTCTTGCCTTCGGTCAAGAAGGTGGATTTCCACCCACGCCCAATTGGAGACAAAGGATTGTCCTCTTCCCCTATAACCCTTATGTATATCAAACCATGCTTCTCTAGCTGTTCAACAAATTCTGGGTGCCTCTCCTTCATCTTCTCATACACAACATGGCTGGGAACAATTGGAGTTTCACCTCCACTCACAGGCAGCACTTCGCAGAAGAAAAACAACTTGGAAGGGAACTCAGGTATCTGTTGATAAACCCCAATCATTAATAAACACAAAATGAAAACTTGTTCAAAAGCACACTCCAAGGAAGTAAATTCATGTTGTTAACTGTGTATCAATCAGATCAAACAAATGGTTCAAGAAACATTGACATTGCAGTATGGACGACGTAACTTCAGAAAGAATTTGACTCTAAATGTAAACTCGTTCTGGTAACACCTAATAGATCGAAACCAAATGGAAGAGAAAACATTAACATTTCAAGCCCAACACGGGATTTCCATATTGAATCTAAGATAGAGGTATACCGTACCTGAGCCATTTCATGGTGGAAATGAATCTTCTGGTCAGGTGGGGATTCATTAGCAGTAAAAACCCGACCCACGACATTAGCTCGAGGAGCAGCGCCACCCACGAACGGAAACTCCTCGTAGACAAATGCTTCGACAACGTCATTGAAATCGGAGGCTGTGTTGACTGGGAGTCCTCTGAGAAATACGGCACCTGATTGAAGAAGCAGCGGTTCCAGGAATTGCCTGTACAATTAGATGGAGTGAGTGAGATGAGACAGAGACGAGGAAGAAGCAGAGCTCAGCGGCGGAGACAAGACGGAAGGGAATTGAATTCCGTCGTAAATCTTTTGCTGTGGAATTTGGATTTTGATGAAGGTGTCTTCCATTGCGCCGGCTTTGTTCAGTGCAAAGAGGGAGAAAGGGAAAAAGAAACATTGTTGGAAAAAATATAGAAACCTAAGAAAGAAAAGAAAAAAATGTAGAAAAGGAATGAGAAGAAAAATAACATGAGATTGCCTGGCACCTTAGGCAATTACCCCCTCTATTTTTATATATAAAAAAAACCATACCATATAATTTAAAAAAGTCAGTTAATTATAATAATTATATTTAAAAATTAAAAAATTAAATTAAATTATCTTATATTAATTAATACAAGTATGTATTAATTATTTTTCATTAATAAAAATTATAAAAATTTTATATTAATCAATATAAATATGTATTAATTATTTTTTATTAATATAAATTATAAAATGTAAAAAATGTATAATAAATATTTTAATTAATGTAAATTATGAAATGTGATTTAAAAAATGTATAATAAATATTTATTAAAATAAGTAATTTTATTTATATAAAATAATAAATAAATAATAATAATTTTTCTAACAATAAAAAATAAAGGAAGTATATTTGTTGTAACGATTTTCACCTCTTAAATTTTGTGCATGCCGTGCATCTTGAGTAATTTTTGAATTGGCATTATTATTGTCCATCCGTTACTTTTTTATATGCATTCTAAATCATCCTTCATTAAAACCACGTCACAACCTTGAGAAAGACTTTATAATTTTTGAATTGGCATCATTATTATGCCTAAAGCCTTTCTCACATGCATTCTAATCCATCCTTTCTTATAACCCATGTTTTATTGTATTTCTCTTATCTGGTAATTCATGCTAAACCTAAATAAATTTTAAAAAATTATAGCACTTAGTATGGAAAAAAATGAAATTTCTTATAATTAGGTTTTGGGAAAATGACAATTAAAAACCCTAGTAAGACCATTAATTACAATTAGAGTTATTGATTTATTGAAATTTTAATAATGGATTATAGTACTTACTTGAAATTAAAACATATGAGTTTAAATCAAAAAAGATACTATTAAATTCACTATTATAGTTGGGACTATTATTAAACTTAGTTGTGAAAACTAGGATCCAAGCTTGAAAATGAAATTAACAACAATTTCAACCCATAATAATAATTTCAGTGATTCCAACTCAAAACAACTGAGATCCTAATTTTTTCAATTGTAATTAACAATAATTCCAACTCATTATAGTAATTTTAATAGTATCTTTTTTTAATTTTTTAAGTAGTTTATCTATGTACTGACAAGCATAAAAATTCACAAATGATTGTTTTCATTTTCAAAAGTGAGTTTAGTAAATTTTTAAGTGATTATCATAACACCCTAATTTTTAGATAATAAAAAAATTATGAAATTCATGTCTCATTGAAGATAAAATAATAATAATAATAATAATAATTTATATTATTTTGATGTTTAAATTAAGGAATAAATTTGTATTTGAAGTTATTTGAGAGTAATAATATAGTTAAATATTTAATTATAAATTAAATTTAGGCTTGAAGTTATATAAGAGATATTTATTAATTTGATTTTTGTATATATGTATGTGTATGAATGAGAGAGAGAGAGAGATAGTTTATAGTTATACCAAATTTGGATACCTCGGTTGGTTGAGAATAATTTATTCAAATCTTTAGTTGTTTTTTTTAATGTAATTGTGAGACCTATATTCATCCTTTTATATTATCTCTCTCTCTCTCTCTCTCTCTCTCTCTCTCTCTCTCTCTCTCTCTCTCTCTCGTTGTTTCATCTTCTCTCATGCAAGGAGTGTTTGTTTTTTCCCCCCTTCAAATGTGCTCCAACTTTTTAATTTAAATTAACATTAAAAAAATTATTTATTTAAAAAATTAATTTCATAGTTATTTCTTAAATAATATTAGCTTTTCAATGATATGATTGTTTTGTAGAGTATAGCAAATATTTTGATTAAAATTTTTTTATAGATAGTTAATCTGATGTTATGATGAACTAAAAATACATGGTAAAGTTATTAAGGATATAGTAAATATTATAAAATATTTCTTTGAGGTTAAAACTCAAATTTAAAAATTTTTGAGTTAGACTTTAGATTTACATAGTTAAATTTATGTTGAATCTGAGATGTAGGAAAGAACTTCTGATTATTAAATAATTATTTAAGTATGAATAGATATTTCTAAGGCTGTAGAATGGTGATTTGAAGCTTGAGGGTAATGTTTGAATTTTTAATTTATTTTTAAATGAATTTTTAGAATATGGAATGATGAAATTGTGATACTATAAATGATTTGAAGTTTAAATATAATTTATTAAGGTATGAGAATTTTAGAGAGGAATTTAAAAAGTTAAATGAGGCACAAACCTTAAATTAGTGTTAATATGAATCTTAGATCTAAAACTTTCTAACTCTTTAAATTAAAGTTATTTATTAATTTTAATGTAAAATTAATATATAGTATTATGAAATAATTATGAAGATTATATTAACAAATAGAGTGGTGAAAGAGGAGTTGTGAAGGGAAACTTATTATTTAGTACACAAGGTAATCGTTATTAATGTGCTGTGATGAGTGTGTGTGTGATCAGTTATGTGTTGTTTTGTTGTTTGAAAAAATTATGAATTATTAAAAATAAATACTGATATATACTTGTTTGGAATTATCGCCAAGTGAGTTAAAAATTTGTATTTATTTATTATGATGAGATATTATTGTTTGATTATATTCTTGTTTAGTTGTTTTAAATGATGCATGACTTATCAGGGTATTTTAATATATAGCGTTGTTGGGAATTTCTATATGGTTAATTATTATCATGTAGTAAGCCTTCATTAGACCCAATGTATAGCTTGGTCCAACTCATATTTGGCAGGGTGATTTGATGTCCAGGCATGGCAAAAGAATGATATAAGGTGTAGTTATATAATTAAATATTTATTCGGTTTGTTTGGAAATATTATTTGGTTAAATATTTTTGTATGCCCACTTATAATTAGTTACATCTACATGTATTATTATATATTAATTTTTAGTTATTGGGACTTTCAAGTCTCATTCTCTGTGATTAATATTTTTACAAGAACGAATACGGCTGAGAGAGCACCAGAGGCATAATTTTAGTTTATGATAGGCCACCTTTTACGTTGCCTCTTATTTAAATTATATAATGTATTGGGTGCTAACTTAGGACATATCTTATTTTACAGAGTATATAGCCTCTAATCCTTCTTATTAACTGCATTTTTATGACCAAGAAGATCGTGTCTATCCCTTTTCATCCTTGACCTGATTTGAAAATCATGCCATAAGAATCCTATTTGTCCCTTATGTTTTTTTTTATGTTACTAACATAACAAACTTTACTTGGAAGCATTAAATATTGAGTGAAAAGGTATTTATAATATGAACAAATGTACATCTTATAATTATATTTGTTAAGGATAAGTGTTAGATTATGATAAATGTTGTGCAGACCCGTTTTAGGTATTATTGAACCAATGTTATATAGGCAGTGTTAGTACTTAAACAAGACTTGTGGTATATTGTCTTGAATATACACTTGGGTCACATAACAATATTAAAAATTTATATTTGGGAATTGTTTGGGATTCTACCACCTTAGGATAGGCTTTTACACCAAATGTTGATTTAAAAATTATTTTTTTTTATATGAATTGTTTTATATTATTTTTCATTAGATAAAATTTTATTATAAATACATTTTGAATTATCATGATAGAACTTATTCATTATGTTAAATTCTTTCTACTATGATAGGCTATTTGTAAAATATTTTATTTGTATGATAAACTCTTTTCCACTATAGTAGAGTTTTAAAAGAAGTTTTGTTATTTATTATTATAGTAAAAAAATTTCTACTATAGTAAGGATTCAATGAAGTAAAAATAATTTATTGAATTAATAAATTGTGAAAAATCAATCCAAAAATTTTAGGGTGTTACAATTATCATATATTTATAAGTGCCTTCTGAAAGTTTTACAAACAAATTTTAGTTTCATACCGAAAAACAATCATATTCCCAATTGTGATCTATAGTTTTCCTAACTAAGATTAGTAATAGTCCTAATTTATAATAGTAATTATAATAGTGTCTTTGTTTTTATTTTAAACTTATATGTTTTTAATTTTAAGTAAAAACCATAGTTTATTATTGGAATTTTAATAATTCATGATCCTTAATTATAATTAATGATTTATGAGATTCTTAATTATCATTTTCCCTAACGTATTTTAGCTTAGATTACCATGAATTTTAGGCCATATTTATTTGAATTTGGGCTAGCCTAAATCGTTATTTTTCAAAAAAAAAATTAAAAGAACAAAAGGCAAGTTGAAATTGAAACTTGAAAATTGAAACCCTATCCCCATTTTGCATGCCACGCCTTCACGCTTTCCTCTCCCTTTCTTCTCGTTTTGAAAATCCTTGCAGTTCACTTCAATTTTATTACGAATATTTAAATCATCGTGGGGATAAAAAGCGAAAAATAAGTACTTAATATTCCTTTTTTTCTGGCCAAAAAAGTACTTAATATTTCATTATGATCATTTTACAAATATTTTTCTTGTATATTAAAGTAATAAAAATCGAATACTGCAATATTTTGCAACGATGAAGAATATTATCATTTCCTCAATTTTCCTTTACATATAAAAATGAATCGACTTTTCTCATAAACCACCAAGCATAGGTATGAATTATATAAAAGTATATTACATCTAGCTTTGCTCTAATTTCTATTCCCCTCAATATTTTTCCACCAACTAAGCATAGTATATGGAAGACCAATGTTGTGGTGTTGCTAACGAGTCGAGTATATATCTCTCTATGAGTGACGCAGCCAACCCAAATCTCAAAACGCTTCGAGACTACTTGACAAGCGAAGCTAGAACCCTGCGAGGTGGTGTAAATGATCTTCGGGAATGAAGAACAGCCCAATTATCCAGCAACAGAACATCACCTTTTTGCCAAGGAATGGCCACAGATTCCTCCTCCAAGATTCTGAGACAATCATGGACCACATCACCTGGTAATGGCTGGCCATCTCCGAAGGTCACGGCCTTAACAGGATCATTTCGTTCATCTTCCCAGCCTGTGTATGCAGCCACCATGCTATTAAACCAAATCTTGCGTTGTCTTGCTTTGTCAAGTTTTATACCTGGGACTGGACCCATGATTGTTCTCACTCCTCCGTCTTCCAACCATTCCAACTTCATACCCAGTTTAGCAGCCCTTCAAAAAAAATTCATGTTTTCAGCAGGTTCATATAGAAACTCTAATGTGACAGATATGCCATACAATAAAGGAGTTGGTAAATCATGGATAGTATTTTGCTCACTGCCTGAATGCAATCTTGTCCCTTCCATGGTTAAAGAATGCCCGTTGATGAAATACAAGGACATGATTTACACGTCTACTAAACCATATTTTTGACACAAGATAATTTCTTAATATGCAATTATTATGTAATTACAAAGAGTGATATACAATGAAGGAAAATCCTGGGAATACTGACATGATTGGTTTTACCAATAAGCTCGTTCATGAGTCATGACCGTAACTAAGCTCGGTAAGGATCAAACACAATTCCTATTTTTACCCATACCAATTGAATCATAGACCAAGAACCATGGCATAAATAAGATTTCTCGGACCCATATCATATAATCGCACCATTCGTAGCAGTTGTCAAACAGGAAAACTAAGATAGATGGTGTCATCCCAATATTTTGCAGAAAACACAAAATCTAATGCTAAAAGAGTTCTCTCATTCTTGTGCAGCAAATCGTCAAGACAGAAACACGACACAAAAATATTAAGGTTAAAAACTACCAACCTTTCTTCAGCTACGGTTTTGTCTTCGGTCAAGAAGGTGGATTTCCACCCTCGCCCAATTGGAGATGAAGGATTGTCTCCTTCCCCTAAAACCCTTATGTACATCAAACCATGCTTCTCTAGTTGTTCAACAAATTCTGGGTGCCTCTCTCTCATTTTATCATACACAATATGGCTAAGAACAATTGGAGTTTCACCTCCACTCACAGGCTCCACTTCACAGAAGAAAAACAACTTGGAAGGGAATTCAGGTACCTGTTGAGAAATCCCAATCAGCAACGAACGCAACATGAAAGTTGTAAACTGATCACTCAAAAGCATATTCCAGGGATGTAAAAGTTAAGCTGTTAACTGCGCATCAATCAAACAAAATGGAACAAGAAACATTTACAATGCAGTATTTACTTTGGATATTTTTTTTTTTAAAAAAAAGAGTGATACAAGGAATGTAAACTTAATCTGGTAACACCACATCAATCAAAAGAAACTGGTAGAAAAAACATTAACATTACAAGCCACTCTAACAATCAAAACATGCATACAAAGTAAATACTGAAAGAATTTTAACACAAGAAATGTAATTTAAGCTATTAGGACAATATCATCCAAAACTTAGCGTAACATTATCGAATCAGGACCACCAAGGATTCTCCATTTATCTAACCAAAGATCAAATTGATCTGTTCCAACTTCCAATAGTCAGCATGCTTTCAAAGTAAACATTGAAAGAATTTGGCACATTAAAGGGGAATTTTCACGGTTAAATAAAAAAAGGGAGCAAAGAGGCAAAAATATCTAATAAATCATCAACCAGGAATATCTCATAGCCTAAAGTGAGGAAAAAATGCACGAGTGCCAATAAAGTTATTTTTTCGGTATATTTGTGACAAAAATATTAAATTTCAAATCTAAAACATAACAGTCAATATCTTTGACTTTTAACAGTTTGGTAACAGATGAACCCATAGAAATACCTCATGGCCTCATGAAACTCTTGCACTTTCCCTCACAATGACTTTTGGGTATATTTGCCTTTTGTCCAAAAAACAACTCGAGCCAAACATGAATTGTCCACCAACTTAACTAAATGTCAAATTATACCACCCTAAGAAGCACCAACATTAACATAACAGAACGACACAGTATATAGACTCGCACACACGTTATTATATGATTGCATTAGAACATGATACGACTCTAATGTTGAAGCTCCACATGTTAAAACACTAGAACATGCTTGTAGAACAAGTACTGATAGAATTTGAGACACCTGAGCCATTTCATGGTGGAAAGGAATTTTCTGGTCGGGTGGGGATTCGTTAGCGGTGAAAACCCGACCTACAACGTTAGTCCGAGGAGCAGCGCCACCCACGTACGGAAGCTCCTCATATCCAAATGCTTCGACAACGTCATTGAAATCGGAGGCTGTCGTCAATCGGAATCCCCTGAGAACTACGGCACCCGATTCAAGAAGCAACGATTCCAGGAATTGCTTGTGGATTTGGATGGATTGCGTGAGAAGAGATAGAGAAGAGGAGGTAGTGGGGCTCCGCGGAGACACAACGGAAGGGAATTGAATTCCGTTATAAAGCTTTTGTTGCGGGATTTGGATTTGGACGAAGGTCTCCCCCATTGCTCGTTTTGCTCACTGAGCTTTTCGGAGGGAGCTTATGAACCCGCATCCGTAATTCCGAGAGATCCTTTCGGATATATTTTCATTTTCTTCTCCCTTGGCATGCTAATGTGACCAAGTTCAGAATTCAGAGGCATTTGGATTTTTGTGCTGCCTTTTCTTTTTTTTTTTTCCAAATTGGATTTTCGTGAGCCTTTTGCAAATATAGTTGATGTCTTATGTCTATATTATAAAATTAAAATAAATACATAATTCAATATTTATTATATCTTATATTATAATCTGTTTATTATATTTATCAATAATATATTTATATATCAATAATAAGTTTTTTATAAATTTTTAGATTTTTAATAAAAAACCTTTTATATATCAATATAAATCAGCCGTATTTTCAAATTTTCAAAAATTTTGGAGTATAAATTTTTTTTTTTCAGCTAGTGAGCCAATGTATCCTTAAAACAAGTTTTTTTTAAGCATACTAATTATGATTTTACAGGGTGAAAAAAATCATGATTTACAGTGATGATGAAATTAATGATACTTTCAAGTTTTTAAAAAAATAGTACTAAAATTTTTTAAAGAATTACTCCCTCTGTTCACTGTAATAAGAAATTTTTTAACTATTTTACACTCTCAATAAATTAATTAATAATCTTTAAAATTACAAATTCCTTCTAAATTAATTTTTATTTAATAGCTTATCTCAATAAATTATTTTTATTAATTATACTCTTAATTAAGAGTATTTTGAAAAAAATTATATTAATTATATCTTGAAATATTTAAAATATCTTAGTTTTTCAATATGCTACTTTAAAGAGTATCTCATAATACTGGATAGTGTAAAATTGTTGCTTCGATTTTATTTTTTCAATTATTGACTTTATTATTTTCTATGTAATTATATGTTGAATTTGCAAATTTTCAATCTTATTCTTTTGAGATAAATAGCAAATATACTTGAATTTTAGTTGTATTTTACTTTTTAGAAAGTTTCATTTTTATAAAAAAATCTTAAAGTTTCTTCTCTGCCAGCATGTTTGGGAGGAGAGCTTTTGTAATTTGTATGATGGATTGTCTAACTTTCCTTAATTATTGCAGGTGTATCCGGTTCAATTGGCTTTGATCTTTTTGTATTAACTATTAACTAAGTTTCTAATTCTTTTTCAATATCTGTAACTAATGATTATAGGCTCTTTGTTTCATTGAAACCCTCTTTCTTGGCATTGCTCATGACTCTTGTATTGTAGGCTTTCGTTTCAATTCATCTTTTTATCCAAGAGAAAAGAAAGATTGGTTCATCATTTTTATAAATTTAAAGAAATATTCAACAACTAAAAAGAAATGTTGATTCTTTGTTTGGAGGCGCAAATTTAGTTTAAAAACTGAGTGAAACTACAAATGTTTTCTTGACTAAGAACACTATAAAACAGGGTCGGGGTTTACTTGGGATTGGCCTTTGGGCCCATTTGCTGTCCCAAAATGAACAGAGCATGAATTTGAATAAAAAAAATTTGTTTATTCCTAATTATATATATATATATATATATATATATATAAGTTCTAAAGAAAAACTAAATTGGTATAGGGAGGTTTTGAGTTGGGACAGCTCAAAGGCAAGAGCAAGGGCGAATTGCAGAATTTCTTGTTAATTGCACGCTTCTTCAATATGACGTTGCTTATCCAAATAAAAATTTTACTTGAAAGCCCATATCAAATATTAGCTATTTTAAAAATATTTAGAAATAGTTTAAGTCTTCAAATATTAAGCATTCTACGTTTCGCTTCCCCGGGAGAAAAAAAAGAAGAAAAAAAAAGGGCAATTCATGAGTAGGGAGAAAAAGTCAGAACCAACGGAAACTTAAAGCAGAAGGAGACAAAAGGGGGCGTCCCCCGTGGATGCACTCACATTCTCAAGCTTCTAACCTCAACCGCCAGCTAATCAAGTGATTGTCATCTTCTTCCCATCGTATAGTGCTTCCACTGAGAAGAAATCTGGCCGCCCTGCCTGTCTCTTTCCCACAACCCTCCATCACTGAAGTTGCCATTTCATTTTGATCCAATCCTGTTTGCTTATCCACTACTGCTTCTTTCATATTCACACGCACATTACATTTTCATATTCATAATCCAGCTAGATAGGATTATCAATGTAAAACCCTTCAACATCAGTTTTCTTTGCTTAAAAAACTTGATCCTATTGTCTAACATTAAGAAAATAAGTGTCCAACCACTCAAACCAGCCGTGATCAGTTATTATTACTTCCTTCGAATATAATAAAATAATACATCAATCAAAATTAAACATCACTACCATTAGTTTCGTTGATCTTCAATCAAGAATAAACATCTGCTTATAATATAATGAATAAGAGTGTGTGTATAATACATGTGAATCCCATGTCGAGGTTTGAAGCAAGAAGGGCGAGTAAAATTGGGGTACAAATAATAATTGGCAAACTACTACATATCAGAGGATAAAAACATGTTGCCATTTTAAATTATAAACAGCTAACTGTCAGACCGTTATCTCCACCTAGTTGGCTGATGATGACTTCTACTACTATCATCTGCTTCACTTGGACCAGTGATCCCTTCTCCATTACTTCTTTTATCTAAATTCAGTTCCTTCTGCTCTTGACGATCGCGATTGGAATGCGAAGGCTCTCCCCTGATCCGGCGTTCCTGAGGCTGCAAAAGAACAAAGTATAAGGCTCTATTTAGTACACAGAATTAGAATATAATAAAATAAATAATTTTATGAATGAAAAATGCATTTCATACACTCAAGAAAATAAAGATATAACAAACATTACATATCTTGCTTTTTATGCTAAGAATTTTTTTCCTATCATGCAACTACAGAGGGTTTCAGCATTGTGGAAGAGTCTTGAGAATGATCTAGGCAGATGAAAAGAACTCACATCCGGGAATAATAGGTCATCTGCCTCAAGCATGTGGATGACATGCCCCATTTGAGGCCTCTTGGTAGCATCGGGATCAACACATCGAAGAGCAACCAGCAGTGCGCGTTTGAGAGCTTTCGAAGACGGTATCTCAGGGAGCTTAGGATCAACTAGTTGCTCAGATTTTCGATTTCCAACCATGGCTTTTAACCAATCTATTAAATTAACCTGAAAGTTTTCCGGTTTCAACAGTTAAAACAATCAGAACTGCAAACACATCAGGCATATCAATAGTTGAAACTCTAGGTGGTCGCGTTTTCTGACCTCTCCTTGTGGTCTACCATAATCAACAGGACTTCTCCCAGTAATGATCTCCATGATAAGTATTCCAAAGCTATAAATATCACTCTTCTCAGTCAGCATTCCAGTGCAGGCATACTCTGGTGCAACATAACTGATGGAAGGAAGAAAAAGGAGAATCATATGACCTTCAAATTTCTCAGAGTAAGATTGACTCATCGTTTATTGTACTCACTCAGGAATTGATTATGGGGACAGAACTTAGGTGATATGGGAAGAGACTTTACTGGTAGAGTCAATAAACGACATTGAATTATAATAAATGTTCGCATGTGATATTTTCATTAGAAAACCTGGTAGAAAAGACCTCAATAGTAAAGAACATATTCGCTTAGCTTGATCATACTTACCCAAATGTGCCCATGACTCGAGTTGTGACATAACTATGCTCAGAACACAAGAGCTTAGCAAGCCCAAAATCTGAAACTTTTGGGTTCCACTGGCGATCTAGGAGTATGTTGCTAGACTTTACATCTCGGTGAACAACCTTTGGTTCGAGACCCTCATGAAGATAGGCCAATCTGAAAAGAGTACACAAGAAGCACTGTGATAAGAAGTCCGAACCACTGGTGCATCAACATGGATAGTATTTTTATGCAGATAATTCCAAGAATATAATACCCTTTTGCAGTGCCCAATATGATGTTCATTCGGATATCCCATGTCAGAGGGCTTACAGATCCAACATCCCCATGAAGCCATTGTTCTAGATTGCCATTGCCAACATATTCATACACAAGCATCCTGTAAAAGAAGATAATACGGTAATACTTATATTTCTTGAATATTGTTCCAAGTATCAATTGTTGTTATAGAAAATTATATCAATGCCTGTATGCTCCCTCAACACAGTATCCGAGCAGCCTAACAAGATTCTTGTGCCGCACACGACCAATAGCTTCGACCTCCACTTTAAATTCTTTCTCAGCTTGGCCCCTCAAATGAGTTAAACATGAAGTTGAAGAGCATTATCAATTTAGTAGTGATAAAATAAAGGCCCAGAAAGAAAGTTTATTCTTTTCTTCACTCAAGTAAGTCACTTTAGACCCAACTACTAACATCAACAGCACAACAATGAAAAGGGAAAGATTTTAAAAGGAGGGGGGAAGGTTGAAGTAAAAGAGAAGAAAACACGGGCCTACAGTCAAAAGCAAATCACAGCTTATGAGAAGTCTTGTGCATTACTACGAAGGAGAAAACCAGTAAGCAAACTCCAATCGTGCTTTTCTTTAAAAAAAAAATAGAAACACAGAATTTTAATCTGCTTTTTCCTTCGCCTTGATTGAGGCTTTAAAGGACAATTCATCATCTGGGAATCCAATCAAGAACCCAAAAAGATAAAGTAGCCTTTCAATTTGGCGGCCAGTGTGACTGTATATGTAAGAAACTAATATTCCAGCGGTAAGTATACCATCGTTTTTCTAAATTCTTTTACAAAACTGCATATAAGTTCGAAACCGGATATGAACCAAACAAGATAGACCCCATAGAGAAAGTTGAAACATTAGATTTCTCCAGCGTGCTCCAAACATCTAGCATAAAAAATCATACTAGCGGCAACAAAACAAAACTATATATGATTAGATGAGAGTAATTCAAAGTAGCTCAGTTATTAGGAAGAGATATTATGTGATCATCATATTGGTTCGTCTCAATTCCAGTGAAGATCATTCTGCAAGTAAAATCTGAAATGAATGGAAAGGGGGAAAAAAAAGGGCAATACATACTTATTATTTAGAAGGTTTTTCACTGCAACTCGCGTACCATCATCAAGTACTCCTTTGTACACTATTCCATAGCCTCCTTCACCAACCACGTTTTCTTCACACAGCCCATTAGTCGCAGCTTCGACCTCTCTCAGAGTGTACCATCTCCCCCACCCCAGATGGGAGACTTCTGGCCCAACACTCCCACCACCAAAAGACGACGTCGTTTCAGAAGCACTCATGGCCGTACCCCTGCTCTCTCCACTAGAAATCCGATCGGAAAACACCACAACCCGGTGCTGTGATTTTCCGATGTCAACATGGATCTCCGGCGGCGGCGTCGGGTGGTGCTGGTTGGGTCCAGGTAGGTGGACGATCTCCTGGATTTCCTTCGATACAACAGGGGTTCCAGCATCTTCAGGATCGTGAATCTTTTTTGGATTGTGGCAGCGCCGTTGGCGGCGAGAGGTTAGGCAGAGGGAGAGGAGGAAGAGAGCGAGGACGATGACGGCGCCAACGATGATTCCGACAACGACCCAGAGAGGGAGGCCAAAGATTGACGTGCGTTTGGAGAGCTCTTTATCGAGAAAAGCGGCGTCGTATACTAACATCTCGTTGTTGTTCCAGTTTTTGTTGTGCGAGGGGATAGACACACAACGCAGCACAATGCACGCACACTCTTGCTACGAACTGGGTCGCATTGGACTTTTATCAAAATTCCGAAAAGAATGAACTCTTACGGCAATCATGGTTGAAGCTCCGGCGGGAAGGCAATGGACAATGGAGTAAAGGAGGTGAGAGGGAATGGGGTGAAATTTTTGAATCGAAATGAAGGAGAAAGGGAGAAGTAATGGTCGGTTAGTGAGAGAGAGGAGAGAGAGAGAGCGTGTGTGTTTGTTGAAGTTAGAGACACAAGACCGGACCAGCAAGCAAAGACGTTCATTGTTTAATTCAGATTCAGTGACCGTAAGCTTCTGTATCTGTTTTATTTTCTTTTTTTTTTTTTTGGGGTAAAAATCTGTTTCTTTTCTTTCGTATCGAATTGTCTTTTTAATTCTTTACCCAAAAAAAAAGTCTTCTGATTAATTTTGTCTTTAACACAGTCTGAATAAAGGTTTTGAAATATTTTTTATGAAAAATAGATGAAAAGTACCACTCACAGGTATAACGTGACATAGAGTTAAAAATTTGAATTTAAATAAATTAATTTGCTAATAAACCAAAATAATAGTTAAAATGGGTTTATTCTTGGTTTTAAGTTTTGACTTCCTCATTATCATTTATACGCAAAGAAATCGCGGGTTATTTCATCCTAGGAGTAGTATATAGCTCATGAAGGAGCGTATTAAAATTAAGATTTAACTTTTCTATTAAATCAGTAAATTATTAAATCAATTTTTTAATTAGTCACTGATTTAATAGAATATTTTGTTCATGATCTATTTAAACATGATTCAATTATAATTTTAATCATTAACCCTTGAATTAGCACTTTAATCAATTATTCATCTAGTTTTTGGTACCTTGTTGGAAAGATTGCGCACATTAAATAAAATAGTATGTATTCAATTTAAATCATATTAATTTGACATTAATGAAAATAATTTTAATTTTGTATTTTTTTTTGTAGAATTTTAATTTTGTATTTAAAAGTGTGCGTACATGCGCGTATGTGGGTAATGTACGAGAGATGAAGTGAGACAAAGTGGCAAGAACGATAGAGGGAAATGGATCATTTTTTATGGAACCCAACCCACTAGGCGACTTTGCCACTGGGAATGACACTTTTTTGGGTTTCTTTTAGGTTAAGATTTAAGAATGTTAGAAAAAGACTTATATTGCTCGCCATTTGCATAATTCTCATAACATGGCCCACTATCGTATTAACTTATCATAACTTCAACTAGATTTGTCTATTTTTTTTCACTTTTTAAATGAAAACTCTCAAATATTCTTTGACATCCACAAATTTGTGTGTGTGAGTGTCATTGAAATTTATGACATGAGGTATTATAACAAAATTGTTGTGAAAATATGACCTATATTAAGGGTGAGTAATGGTGTCATTAGGAAGTAAAGTAAAATTGTTACCAAGGAAGAAAATAGCACACTCTATTTTTTTTAATGTCCTGTTCCACTAAATTTTATTGATTTTTTTAATGAAACAAATTTAATGAATATTTATAAATATCTTTTGTTCTTTTTCCTTTGCTAGATTGTTATATCATTGAGTTTTTCATGGTAAGGTTTTAAATGCAATATTTGTTATGAACATTTAAAGGATTTAAAGGATAGTATTATGATGGCTTATTTGGTTCATGGAATCATTGTGAATGTAATGATTGGAAATGTAAAGTAATGTAATATGATGGTGATTATAAGAATTTATTTAGTATGATATTTAAGAACATGGGAATGAAATATAATATTGGTATTTTATTAAATTAAATAAAACTAAATAGACATAACTACCCTCATAAAAAAATCCTCCATCTTCTTCATTCATCTGCTAGGTCAACCTTCTTGCAATAAGAGCAATTACCATAAAAAAAAAATCATTCCACCTCAATTGCAATACAGTTGTTCTTCAAATCCAAAGATCCCTTCTCCCTCACCCAACTCTAATGGAAGTAAAATGATGGAGTAAGAAGACTAACAACAATGGCAAGTTCACTTCACCAAGATTCAACAATCTCATTTGCTTTCATTTTAATGGTCCTTTTGGTCACTAGATATGAGAAGATGCTGATAAAGCTTATGACTATGACACCCGTTATGCATCCTGGCGTGGGTTATAGCCTTAGGATCAGATCTGAGTTAGAATTTAGGCCAGTTAAGCCCAAAGGAAGGAGAAAAGTCAAAGAAGGGTGGCTCTATGCCATGTATCACTTTATATGTATCATCTACCACAGTGTAAAGTATTAAATAGGAGAAGGGGACCTCTCTACGCCATCTGTTGTGGTGCATGGGCCAAATAGGTGTGGGGTACGGCTCTCTATGCCACACACTGCAGCATATATGGGCCTTGTTTAGTATACAAGTCTCAATTTAAAGGAATAGGATTGGGATTAGGACTAGGACTAGGATTAAAAGTAGGAATAAGGTTTTAAAATCATGTTTGATATTAGATAATATTTGTAAGGAATACTTCCTTTTATTTTACCTTACAATTAAATATAATTAAGAAAAGACTATATTAGCCCTCTGGAGAAACCAGAGGTTTTGAAGCAATTTGGGCCGTTCTTCTTCATGACCCCATTGCACAATTTTCACTGCCAAGTCCATTACGTTTTAGAACTCATTGCACTTCAAGAACAAATGCAATGACTTCATCTAGTTGATTGGATCCCATCAAGGTTGCCGCCAGTCCACCGATTTCCATTTATAATACTCTCAGCTATGCGATGAATTTTGAAGATCATACATATAGTAACGATGAGGTATGTCAGTGACTTAATCAGGAGTGATTTCGTTGTGAGGTTGCCAGTGTGGCCACCATCTACAAGGGTTCAGGTAGCTGTAGCTCAAGTTTATGTCCTGAAAAAGAGGCTTGGGTCATCAATCATTCTCCTTCTCTCATTTCGATCTCCTTTTCCCTTCAGATCTAGTAATGGCATCAGCGGATAAGAGAGTCGTTGGTAGAGAACAGCGTCGGCGTTGGCGTTGCTTAGTCTGAAAGTGCATCTACTGAGTAAGGGCCAAGGGAGAGAGACAAGTGTAAGAGGTAAGGGCAATTTGGTCCAAAAATAATCAAATCCAAGATTAATTTTCCAGTACCAGGGGGTAGCAGTATTGGATAAACCTACTTAGATGGGATTGGGATTAAATTTCCCGTTCCTTCATACCAAACATGAAAAGGTGGGATTATTCAATCCTAATCCCAATCCCAATCCCACACTCCCAATCATTCCTACCAAACAGAGCCATAGGGTACACCGTGGTGCATAGCACAAAATTATAATACTTCAGTTCACAAAATTAGTCAAAAAGGAAGGAGAAAACATAAAGTTTAAAATGAGGAGGACGAAGAAGGGAGTGGAGCTCTGCTAAGGTTTACTCTTTTTAAGAGTTTAGAGCAATTTGAGAGCTAACAAACACTGAGGGTGAGTTTTTTAATCCTTCTCCTGCCTTCCTTCTCCGTTATTCAAAAGTTTTAAAGTTATGGTTTGCTTATAGGAGTGATTTTGATTTGTAGAAGTCATAGGTCCAACCTTATTGACTTAAATATAGTTAATGAGAGTTGTTTAAGGTAATTAAATCTAAGGTTTGTGGGTTTACATGTTTTAATGGTTAAAGATACATTAATGGTTGAAATTGCCGTTTATTATAGTTGTTAGAATTGGTTAATAGAAAGTAAGGGTTTAATGAAGCTAATGTGAACTAAAGAGAGTTAACACACCCTATAGGTAAGCCTAAATGATAAGGACAAGGCCTTTGGAATATTTTAAGTGTTGAAATAAAGAGTTTAAATTATGCAATTGGTAATAATGATGAGTTTGGACATAATTAATCGTAGATCCATTGTCGGTGCATCTATTTAACCTGTGAGTAAGCTTTGAAAGCATTGATTTGAGGGATAAATTTTTAGTCACTCAAAAGTTTGAGATAACTATCCGAAATCTTTTCTTTATAGTTGTTTATTAATTGATCCATGCTTTTGGAAAAAGAAAACGATTTGACATAAATGATTGAATTACATTATTGTTAGTATGTGCCAAACATGTCAGTTTTAATTAGCCCATTTTGTTATAAATTCAATATCTGAATTCAAAATATTTGAAATAACATAATTATGTTCTGAAATAAGAAGTTGACAAATTGATTGAATGATGGCATTGATGTATCGGCTTTGAAATACAATATGAGTAAATTGGAGAATATGCAAATGTGATATGAGTATATGAGATTGAGAATAGAAGTTATGTGTGATAAGTAAAGATAATTGTAATGCTCAAATATGATAACTTATTATGTGAATTCAATGAACTTGTATTTAGATAAGTGAATATGTGAAATAAGTGAGTATCATTAATAGCATGATCATTTTTTATGGGAGTTCACCTAGGGAATGTAAATAAAATTCACGTGATAATGGTTGCTAATCATTGGAATCGAGGGGCAGCCCTGTCTTAATATTTGTTGAGGGCTTATCACATTATTTATGCAAGGGCTTGAACCTAGTTAACTCTACCTATTTGTTGAAGATATTAGTTTAAAGTTTATGACACCCCAAATATTTAAGAACGAGGGAAACCGTGGTTTGAGAGTGAGTGTGATAATTTTTAGTAAGGTCGCTTCCCATGATTGGTGAGCTTAGATAGTACATTCACATAGATGGAGCCTTGATTGAATTGTTACCTATAGTTTCAATCAAAAGATATAAGGAGAATATACAGATAGTTAAATTATGCATTCTTATCTAATGCATCATATAGTTGTTAAGTTTATGACAAGTTATGATATTTGCTTTTGCCGTTATCATATGATTGTTATTATTGTGGCAATATGCATTGTGAGATGATTGTAGAGAATGATAAAGTCATTACTTGAGTTTTCATGTGGTTAAATGTGATTTCCTTACAAGTTAAGAAATTTAAATATTTATGAGAATTTGCACATATTAAGTTGTCAATTAATAATAAATTACAAAGGATATACGTACTCTGGTTACTAAGTGACTATACCTCAATCTTAATATTTTATGGGTTCTAGCTTAAGTGTAGATAAAAGGAAAGCTTTCGAGACTTAGGGATAAGCATACCTCTTGTATCGCCTTATTGCTGATTAGAACTACATTATTTTATTATAATTGCACTAAGTGTTAATAGTGATGAGTTAGTGTATTTTGGGTCCTTAGTTTTAGGCCCGATGATTGAGATATTTAAATAAGGCTAAAATACTAGTGTAAATAAAACATGCATGATTCAATTAATTGTAAAGCATGCTATAATGACTTTTGATGTCAAATATCCCTGGTTATATTCTCGAGAATCAAGAAAATTGAGAAATATGTATTATATGCTTGATGCGGGTGTTGCACAAGTAGTCTCGAATCTATTGAGTGTGCTTTATGTGTATTTATAGGCTTTTTAGCACTGGGTTAAGAGTTTGGGCACCTAAGTTGAAATTTTAAGTATGAACGTATGAAATGTGTGGTTCTACTAATGAGTGTCCATCTTTTGATTGAATAATAGTTTGGGAATGAGACCAGTGTTATTAACTAGATTTTGAAAAAAAGCTTTTTATAAATATCTAAACCACCTCAATCAAACATTGGATAAAGAATTACGGCATGCCAAAAGTTGGCCCCAACTACTGTCAAATGGTAGTAGTTATTTTGTAAAAAATTTACAATGCATCGTGACACATGGTACCTATACTGCAATGTATGATACAAAAAAGATAAGCTACGACGTAAGGGTGCCACGCCATAATGTGTCGCTCAATTTCTGATCCTATTGGTTTTTCAACTATCTTATATATTTTGAACCAATAAATGGTATACCATGCTTTTGTAATTATTTTAAATACTGAAATAGATTTGATCAAGCTTTATTTATCTTATTTTCATATTAAAAATTTGGGACCCTAATTGTGAAAATTTTATAGCTTAAATTTTAGTAATTGGTTAACTATGGATGGATAATTTGTCTATGTTAGTCCCTTGATTTCCCTTAATATTGTGATTACAAAATGGATTGATAAGGGGGACATTACAAAGCTCAACGAAGTTATTTGGTAAGCTACAGATCGATGAGGTTGCCACAAAAAGAAGGCAATAGTGGAGGTGAAAGGGCATCGTTCGATTTTTCAAGGGCAACAATGTCCTTTGCTCGTCTTGTAATCCTCTTTCAGGTGATTTAGCTATGTAATTGTAGTCATTTGAGAGAATTAGGATTACCTAATAATATAGTTCATATTACATTATTAAGTCTAGCCAAATAACAGGAATAAACAAAGTGCATCCAGATTACAAATAATTCTAATGCATGAAATTGAACTAAACAAGCCATAAATATTGTATTATTATATGAGTGGATATTTATAATTCATAACTTGTAGAATTCTTTATCTTAATGCATTAAACCCCAAGTAAAAAAGAACTATTACTTCCTTATTTTTTTATCACACTTCTTCTTATCTTGCTAGTCTTTTCTCTCTTTATTTTTGATATTGTTTATATTTATATAATAAAAATAATATTACCTACTATATTGAGTTTAATACGATCCAGGAAGGTTGTGCTCTAACTAGAATGATAAACTTAATTGTATTTAATGCTAGTTTATAAATGGATAATTTATAGTATAATTTTATAGAATATATAGTTTTTGTTTTTCATCTCGTTGAATTTCCCTCTCTGTTTTTTTTTCTTTTCAAAACCGTGGCTCTCGCTCTTCCTGAGCAAGTCTGATGAGATTAAATGGTGATCAGAGGTACTGCACAAAGCAGCCCAGCAAAGTTTTGGGCTGTAGAAAGCAGTCCAAATTTATAGCCCCCACACACACACACACACAAATTTAGTCATTTCATCATCTTTAAAATCATGATGCGATTTTCTCAAAATTAACTACCCATTTTAGCGGCCATACCTATAAAACCATGTCCTGAAGGTTGCATGCCTTAATTAAGCCACGTGATAACGTAGATTGAAATTTTATATTATAATGTTGCTTTTACTCCTCTCAGCCAATCAGAGGTTTTATGAATTCAATCATACATAGCTTTATATTTGAAATATTGATAAATTTTTAGTCAATAAAAAAGCTTCAAGCATGTCTTAGAATCTGATGCAGAGCCATAGCAATTGAAGAATGAACGAGCACTTGCTAGTCAATGCAGATATCGATATTTCTACATCTTCAGACTAGCCACGCATGACGTGTGAAGTTCGCCAGTGTCTCCCGGCTCACGTGAATCTCTCTTACTTCCTTCATGTTAATATATTCCATGAAATCATGAAATTGATGCAACCCTTCTTCTACTTGATGAACAGGAAAATTTGAAAAGTATTTGTATTTCATTTTCTTCATTTATGTAGCAAAGGTATCTTACGAGTTTAAGCTACATTTATAACTTTTGTACATCAAACTGAAAATACAAAATTATTTTGTTGTTGCACACAGATGTCCTGTGGTTAAAAATTTAATTCAACATACCTCTATAGTCATTTTTAAAGTCAATTTTTATATAGAATTAAGCAAAATTTGAATTGGAATATATAATCTGTTTTCTCATGTCTCCAATGCACCCATTCAACAATGCAACAGCAAACACATTTTGTGGAAGGGGGTGAAGATTTAATAATTTTAAATAGACGGTTAAAATTATTTGAAGACTTCACTGTTATCAAATTCTCAAGCTGATAATCTAATTTTTATTATTTTTTATTTTTAACTTGCAAAATCATATTAACTTACTTATAAATTCAGTTTAAATTTAAATTCAGTTAAATTCGTGAATTAACTACTGGTAAAAACAAACTCACAAATTGACTATTCAAGTTCATTTTTTTTACATTTATAATTTATAAAATCATGTTAACTTTTTTTTTTTTAAATTAAGACTAGACACAAAATTGGTTAAATCCACTAAACTTGTTGATTTTTTTGTTGTTGAGTTGGGTGAGTTAAATATATGTTGTATAGAATTTAATTTATAAAAATGACAAGATTTAATTCAAAAAAAAAAACTCAAAAAGCAAGAATCAATATTAATTGAAAAATAAAAAATAAATGCTAAAAAAAAGTTGTCATATTTTAAAATTTCTATGTTAAGTTCAAGTATGGTAATCTATCAAATAGATGAATTTAATTTTAATAATTTATATTTAAAATATATTTAAATTAAATTATAATTATATTTTAATTATTTAGTTATATATTGTTAATAATTATTTATTAATAGGTATAATCTTATGAATTTACAATTTAAGTTTATATTGTTATCTTGAATTTACTTAAACTTGTGAATTCGACAACTTTATTCTAATAATAAATTTATAAATCTAGTATTTAGATTTAATATAGAAATATGCAATGCAAAAATGCATTGGATATTCAACTTTCATATTAAACAATTCTTAGTTGTATTAAAATTGAGTGGATTTTAATAAAAAAATTGGAGTTCCATAAAAAAAAATATCAAACAAATTTTATCTATTATTGAAGTTTACTACGAGTTGTTCAATCAAGTGACTCGAATCACTCCATCAATTAAGTGAATGTGGAAAATATTAATAAAATGTTTAAATTGGTTACAACCATGATAAAACTAAAATTTTATTTATAATTTCAAAATATATAAGAAATTTTTTATATAAATATTAAAAATATAAGATATTTTGAATTTTTAAAAGTGCAACTAATGAGATTTATCTGCGTGGTTAGATTCAAATTTCAATATATTTTTATTTAAATATTTATATTTATTAATTATTATTATTAATTGATCAATATTAAACTCTTTTACGTTACGCAACGAATAAGAAATGCTTTATAATTTATAATATAAAAATGATAATTTATAATTCATCATATGCACAATTTTTGTGTGTTGTACATCAAAAAAGTTTAAAAAGAGACAATATGCTTCTGTGACC
Source organism: Prosopis cineraria (assembly GCF_029017545.1). Lineage (NCBI taxonomy): Eukaryota > Viridiplantae > Streptophyta > Magnoliopsida > Fabales > Fabaceae > Prosopis > Prosopis cineraria. The sequence goes on from NW_026555344.1 coordinate 1,509,226, forward strand.
GGGAGGATGACAGTGGGCAACGTGTATACTGTTAACATAATATTAATATCACTTATGATAGATTATTAAAAAACTAAGAATATCATTTGTGATAATTAGATAATACAATATTATATGTCCGTGTCATTTAGCAGTTGAAAGGGGGATTTCCCTTTCAATCGTGAAATGGAACAGAAGGTGAATAACGTCATTTCCACCATAGGAAGAAGAGAGACCCCATGCCAGTTTCCGCTCTGAACCTTTCCCTTCAAATCTGTTTTACTCACTGAACCTCTTTCTCCGATCGATAGAAGAAAGAAGCAGAAAGAGCCACAATAATTGAAAATTTATTCAGCTTTTTACACCATGTTCTCGTGATTGATTCTCTCTTTCTCCTTGTCTACGATCCAGGTAGTTCGTCATCTGTGAACAAAAACCCTAATTTTCATCTCACGGAGGATCTCCTGTTAGATTAGAACAAAGCTCCTCTTAATTCTGGTCTATCTGGATTCTGTCGGAGCTTAATTTCGTGTCTTTTTCACATGTATCATACAATCATTTCTCCTGTATCTTGTTAGTTGTAAGCTCGGATTCCGATTTGTTTAACTAACGGGCTGCAACATGTACATACATCTACATCCTGTCCATGAATTTTATTGATTGATTCTCTCTCTCTTGTCTTCGATCCAGGTAGTTCGTCATCTGAGAACAAAAACCCTAGTTACCATGTCATGGAGGATCTCCTGCTAGATTAGAACGAAGCTCCTTTTAATTCTGGTCTATTTGGTTCTAGTTGGAGCTTAATTTCGTGTCTTTTACAAGTACTATATAATCATTTTTCCCATATCTTGCAATTTGCAAGTATGGATTCTGCTTTGTTTAACGGGCTGTAACCTGTACATACATCTACGTCCCTTTCGCGAATTTTACTGAAGGAGGACTTTGTTAGTTGCTGGGCACTCCACATTTTTCATCGACGAATGGAGTTTTGACGGTTCCGAATTTTGGGCTGTGATGGGCTTGGTTGCATGAGTGGGATCAGTATTGCTTTTATATAGGTTCTAGACTAGATTTGGTAATTTGGATGTATGAGGGTTTTAGTGAGGGTGATGGATACGCCGGGGTTGGCCTTCTGCACGCACTAAATGATTTAGTTTTATCTATGCCCTTTACTGCGTTGCGTGTTGGGAGAAGCGGAGCATTCGTTACATTTGGTCCTTAGTCCCTTGTGGACTTAGGTGTTTTGGCTGCTGATTTTTTTTTTCCTGGAGCTGAATTTATAGGATGAGCTTGTGTAGCCGGACCACATAAGTGATTGCATTTCTTTTTGTGGTTGATACCTGGCATTATTCATCAACTTTAGTTAGCAAAATTCTTCGTCAAGCATATAAAATGAGCTTAGAAAGCGAAGAAAAAAGCTTCTGCGATCAATCAACTCATCATGAATTACCGAAGTAAACTTCTTTCTTGTCTTCCAACTCTCCCTCTTCTCTCGTTACCCCCCTCTTTTAGTGTCTTCATCAAATTGGCACACATGTCTAATAATTATTTTATGGTGATTCAGGAAGTTGAAATTCTCATATACAAGCGAATTCTTGTTGTCGTTAAGTAAACTGGATATTTGCAAAGAGTTGCCCAGTGGATTTGACCCATCAATTCTAAGGTAAATTATCACATTGGATAACATCCGATTTTGATGAAGGAGAAAATAAAAAGATGCTGGGATCTCATTTTATTCTTCATTATTATCCATCCTTTTCAACTGCTACTATTCAATTGCTGTGTCATATGTTGCTTTTAATATTGGCCTGTGCCCTTTAATGGGACCAGTGAATTCGAAGATGCTTCCCAGGAACGACAGAGAGAAACTGGAGGTTTATCAAATCATAATTTTAGGCGTCATGAATATGGTTCATCCCCTCCCACTAGAGGAGACATGAATAGCTATTCACGGGGAGTTCATGGAAGATGGGAATCTCGTTCTTCTGGACGGTCTGATAGAGATAGTGACTCTCAATCCGAATGGGACTCAGGTGTAGTTTAAACTGCTTCAACAGTGTTTCCCCTTTTGTCGAATAAAAACATTTACTTGCTTTCCGACCATTTAAACTGATGTGATTCTCTCTCTGTGCTTCAATGTTTAATTTTTGAATGCTGATGAGTTTATGGCTTTTAGATTTTAGAAGTTTCTCTGAGCCTTTCTTACACGCCCGGCTGTGGAGCTTATAATATAAAATGATTACTTATTTCAGTGTTTGAAAAGTTTTGCTGAGAAATTACCCTTCCAAGAAAGAATGAATAATACGTAATGTTGAACTACTAATGTTGGCTTATGATCTTAACTGAACTAGTTTAATAATTTGATTGTGCCAGTTCCTATGGGTTCGGCTTGTCATTCCTTTTATGCTATACCTTATATACAAGTTTAGTGAGTGTTCTTTTTATCCCCTCAATATAGGAAAATCAATTCGGGGCTGTATCTAATCACGTTGTTTCTGCCAAGTGAATGTTGGGTTCTTTTTTCATTCATCCTTAAATTCAAGCTTTTTATATGTCATATACTTCTTTACGCTTCCTCAGTCTGCAAATTTATGACATTGAAATGCTGTTTGTGGAACCAGAAGTTGCTCTTAATCAAGTCTGGTCTCAATCCAACTCATTAGTCTTGTCAATCTGCAGATTCTGGAAGATGTTTTGGCAACCAATCTCGTAGGTCTTGGCAAGGTCCTGAACATGATGGACTTCTGGGTAGTGGTACTTTTTCAAGACCACCTGGATTTGCACCTGGGCTGTCTGGTTCAAAGTTTCGAGCTAATGACCACTCCCAACTAAACCGCTCTAATGAGCCATATCATCCTCCTCGCCCTTATAAGGTTAGTTGTTATATTTCTGTCAGCTATATGTTGGCTTATTATGTTACCTTTACTAAATTTAGTTATAACTTTGAAAAAATTGAAAAGATTGTAATTGCAAGCAATTTTATTTACTTAGATGCCATGTATGTTTCTTGTCTTATGTTTTCCCAGGCACCTCACTCACGAAGGGACAGTGACGCATATAATGATGAAACTTTTGGTTCTTCGGAGTATACCAGTGAGGACAGGGTAGAAGAGGAGAGAAAGAGAAGAGGTAACCGTTTTTTGTTGGCTGGAGAGGCATTAACTGCTCTCTCTTTTTAGCTTTATGAAGTCTTGTTTACCGCTCTTCTTGCCATGATGAAGTTAACCTCTGATAAAATTGAACTAAGGAGTTGGTAACTTTGTTTCCAGCTTCTTTTGAATTAATGAGAAAGGAACAACAGAAAGCTTTCCATGAAAACCAGAAGCTGAACCCGGACAAGAATAAAGATGAGTTTGACTTTACTTCATTGCTAAATGATAACGAGAAAAGACTAATTAGTAGAAGCAATGAGTCAGTGGAACCTCCTGTGGCTCTGTCAGCTTCAAGCAATGATTTTGAGAAGTCTTCTTTCCTTGTGCACACCCCTTCAGCAAGACCGCTTGTACCTCCTGGCTTCAAGAGCACAGTTTTGGAAAGAAATTTTGCGTCAAAAACATCAGCAAACACTCACACAACAGAGGTTGGTAGTTTTCTCCTTTAACCTGGTATCTTATGCATGTTTCATATGTGGTTACTTATTCATAATAGTGTATGTTTTTACATGTTGAGCTAAACTTCAAGTAACTTTGTGGCTGCACTTCTGAAGTTCTGATAGTAATTATTGCTATTGCCTGTGATGAATGTAGTTACAGAGTATCTTTATGGTGTGAGTTATAGTTATATTATTAAAAGATATGGTAAAAGGTTGTTGTTTACCTTGGGTAAATTAGTTACTTGGCATGTTTTCTGCTGTGACAGGAATTGTGATAAATTCTGGAATTTAGTTCTTTGTTCTTTTCGGCTTACAAAGATTGATGACCCTGCCTGCGCTTATTTTTCAGAAGGATTTTAGTGTTCCAATAGTGAATTTTAAGTGCTTTGAATGCCTAAAGAACACTTCCTTTTATAAAGTTAAATTGCAATGGTTTGATGGCCAACTGGTTGCTGTATTAAAGATTCCAGTTGCTTCAAATCTTGGATAGTTGATAACATTGCATTTATTGGTTTTTAAAAGTTTTTTTATTTATGTCAACTTCATGTCTAGTGAGAAATAAAAAACTATGATTCAGGGTTTTGAACTTTCCATGGGACAAGATGGGAAAGCCAAAATGGAATGCAATAGAAGGAAAAAGGTGACTTTGTCAATGGAAAATGTCCTTTGTATCTCCGATTTTTTTTTATTTTTTAAAAAGAGACTATGACTGTTGATTAATGATAATAGGGATATAATACATATTGTATAACTCAATCTTTGTGTAAGGAAAGGAAATTCCTTTCCTATTTGGTTACCAAAGGGGATAAGTTGGCTTCCAATCAAAGAAAGAGTGGAAGAAATGGAGGGGAGAGCTTTTGGAGTCAAGCTGTCATTGACTGATTTTCACTGGTAACATGGGTTAGGCAAAGTGAGATATTAATAGCAATGTTTTAAAAACCATGCCAGTCATTAAACAAATTAAATTAATATATTTTTAGTTTTAATGGTGTATTAGTTAAAATATTATTAACAAAAAGAAATTAGCATTAATATATTTCATCATTCACAACTTAATATTTAGATATAAGAAAATTAATGCACATATAATCACAAATTAAAATCAAAAGTAATGAATAATCAAATATCATAATATTGATCAAGATTAAATTCTAATGTAGTAACCTATATGTGTGTATGTCAAATCATGTCGGCTTGGGAAGAGTTCTGCCTCTTGAAAGTCAGGGAAGTCTGTACTATATATGTATATATCTGTTTTTTTTTTTTTTTTTCGTTTTTTCTTCTACCAGTTTAGCTAATGTCATTACGAGGATTGGTTGTTTTGCTGATGCTTCCTCTTCTGTGATACTTGGAGGAATTTCGTTGCTATTTCTCATTGACTATTAGATAATATAACAGTGAGTCCCATCATAGCCATTTGTCTGAATGCCTAGTAGTTCATATCAAATTCTTATTTTTGGAATTTGAATTTTGTTAGGTTTACTTCAATTTATTCTCATCTGTGGGTTCTTCTTTAACATATTGTTTATTCTTCTGTTACTTTGGTAGGTTGGACAACCGGAAGTTGGGGATGCCAAAGGTAATAAAGTATTCAGTGTCAATTCTGATAATGCTGAGGATAACTCTTCGACCAAGCAATTAGATATGGATCAGCAACATCTTGGAAGTTCAAGTCTAAATGTTTCACTCAACGAGAAAGAAAAGATTCTAAATTCATCATCAGCTGTGGATGCTCCAGACATAAAGATGGGAATGCTTATCAATTGAGGAAGAAGTCCGTTCTTTCTGAAGCCTTAGAAGCATCAGATGACAGGGAAGTTATTCAACTTAACACTGGAGTAAAAGGGACACAGACCATTGGGACTTCAAATCAGAATGATTCAAATTCTGTCCTTGACAAGCTATTTGGCAATGTTTTAACATTAAATAATAGCGACTTAACAAATGCTGAGGTACAATTACTAGTGGCATTTATTGGAATCTTTTATCAGTGTTGTCGAGTGATTGGTTGCTGAGCTTTTTATTAAACAGTTTGAATGGTTTGAATTTGAATCTCCAAGGTTCCATACTTTTTTAATTTTTTTCTTTTTGGTTTTAGCATGATGATAAAATACTTTCTTGATGTGTAGTTCATTTATTGATGCAATTGAGAAATAAACTTGTCATTGGATTTTCTCCAAGCCATCTTCAGTGAATCATATGTGGATGAGAGGGTGTTCATTTATTCTCTGGATAATTGTCTGCCTAAGTTTTTTATCCTCCCTCAAGCTCTTCCTTGGGGATTCAAGTGTCTTGGAAACCACAAGTGGAAGATATCTTTTGAATTGAAAAATGGGGCCTGGATATATAGTTGATTGGATAAATGTTATATTTCTTGTTTTTGTTTGACAATGTTTCTTCTTTGAATTTGACTGTTTATGCAACTGGCCCTACAGCAGCCTGATCACAAAGTAGATGAAACATGGAGTCCTCATGCGTCGCAGTCTTCCAGGTTTGCACATTGGTTTATGGAAGAAGGTACTTACATCATGGTTTAAACCTTTAATAATTAGATGCTTTTTAACTTTCAAGCTAAACTTTGTGACTTGATGTTGGCCTGTTTTATTCATTCTTCTCTTACTGTGCTGCAGAAAAGAAGCATGTGGAGGACTCTACGCATAGGCCAAATGACTTGCTTTCGCTGATTGTTGGGGGTGAAAAAGGTGCATCACGGGTTCCTTTCCTAAACGCAGAACCTGCAAGTGGTAGTGTAGCCTGTACTACTATTGAACTAATGGAGCAACCATACAAGAGTGATAAACCTGAGACTGTTCCAGCAGTTCTAACATGTGAAGATCTGGAAAATTCTATACTGTCACAAGTTAGTGAAAGCGTTTCATCACTTCAGCAGTCCATGCAGGAAAAGGATTTTGATGCAAAGATTAAGCAGTCAAATTCAGATATTAATGATCATGCGTCCCAGCAGCTCCTTTCTTTGTTACAAAAAGGAACCTGCTCTGAAGACATGAAACCAAATTCTACTCCAGATATGGATTCTGCAGAGAAAGATCAAAGTGTTGAAGGAGCCACCATGAGTCATTCACCTAGTAATTTAGGGGACGCCAATGCAGATGCTTCCAATTCTTCAAAGAGTTTGACTCTGGAAACTCTTTTTGGAACAGCTTTTATGAAGGAGTTGCAGTCAGTTGGAGCACCGTTGTCCATTCAGAGTTCTTTAGTTGGATCTTCTGGGTCTGATGTTTCAGAACCTTTTCAATTTCCTTTCCCAGTCTCAGACAATGGTCTCACTCTTTCTAAAGGTGAAGTTGCATTGAGCAGGCATGGAAGTGGTGTCCTGCCATCAGAAAAATTTCATCAACTCAAACCTAATAGATTTGAAGAGCAGTTGTCAGGGTATGCTGATTTTCAGGGAGATGGTAATTCATCACAACTTCAAAGTGAACTTTCCAATTCTGGTGGTTTTAGTGGGCCAACTGATTTCTGCCTTCCAGAAGAAGATAATTTGATGGCAGTTGGTGATTCTCTTCAAAATATTTTATCTGCTGGTAATTCAGCAAAAAATGAGTTGTCCCATGACATACCAGTTGACATTGCCGGAAAACTTGCAGCTCTGGGCCCTGCATTTAGAGATCAACATCCTGTTGTCGGAAGTCAAGGTCTCGCATATAGTCATTATGATACAAGGGAATCAGGTATTCCCCATCAGAATCTTAACGTCCATAGATCTCCACAGCCTCATCCCTCTCAGTTAAATCAAATGGGTCCAATGTTCAACCAATTGGATCCTCAACTTCCTCATATGAACTCTCATATGAAGATGATGGCTCCAGAGCACATGGTTCATCACGATGCTCCTCCTAACCATCAGGTTCCAAGAAACATGCTTCGTCCTCCTTTCTTCAACCCAGTAGTGGGCTAACTGGGTTCAACCCTGCTGCTCATCCTTCCATGTTACAGCAGATGCTTATGCCAGGGAGTCTTCCTCCACCTAACCTGTTACGAGGGTTCCCATTGGGTGTCTCGCCACCAGCTCATCCCAACAATCCATTGCCTGGTTTCATGCAGGAGCCGCACCCTATGCAGGGCTTCCCATTTAGTGGTCACCAGCAACATTTCGGTGGACCTGGAATGTCAATGACAGGTAAAGCATCTGCATCATGCTTGTCTTCTGCATATTATTGTAGTTAAAGGCAAAATATTCTCTGACCACTGAGTTATTTGGTTGATTTTAAACTATTGATGCTTCTTAAAAATAATCCATATGCATATATAAGTCTGTTGTAGACGTGACATCAGCTTTCAGCTTGTCTTTACTTTTGTCTTGTAATGGGAAGAAGGAAAGCTTTAGTCAAATCATGCTTTTAAACCTAAGATTGCATGGATTATGAGCGCAGTGCATCATTGGTCGTTTGTAATGCATGCTACCCTGCTGTTGCCAAATAAGTTTAATTCATTACTGGCCAAGATGGTTAATGAGTTGGTGGAGTACGGCCACCGGCTAGATGAAGTGCCGTCTTGCTTGTAATCGATTTGTAATGATTACATGCTTTTTTGGCTTGCTTTAGAGATATTCGAAGGCACTTGATATGAAGTATGAACCATTTAGTACACTTTCATGTGGAAAATACCTGACCTAATCTTTATTCTTGTTGTGCAACTGTATTGAAAAGGCCAATGGTTTTGTAACCTAGTGGCATATAAACTCCTATATAAGTGGGAGGTCACCGGCTTGCTTGTGACCTCATCCATTAGTGCCTGCCCTTCAAATTCAAAAAGAAGTCTCACAACATTCAATGTTGTTTCTTCATATTTAATCTCATGCTCAGCAGTGAGTGTCAATTTGTGGGGCAAAAATGATTGGAGTAAATGTTGGCCATGATCATCTGGAAATTTCGTTGAATGTAATTTATTTCTTTTGTGTAAGTTTTGGCCTTAAAAAAGTGATAATCTCGGGATTTGTTCAAAGTCACTGAGCTCCTAACTTGGGTTTTGACTACTTGCTTTAGCTCCTGACGGTGGTGGAAGAAACCAGCCGGCGGCACTCCAGCGACTTTTTGAGATGGAAATGAGGCCGAATTCGAAGCCACTGGTGCATCACCCGTTTTCTGGTGGACAGAGCCAGGGAATGTATGGCCAAGAGCTGGACTTGGGTTTTGGGTATAGATAGTGTTTTGTCATCTTTGATGTATATCCCTTGCATTGTATTCATTTTACTTTTATGCGGATGTGCAACTCTTGCCATATGTTTTTATGGTTTCCTTTTTTTTTTTTTAACCAAAAATTAGGTGGGCTTTACTGAATTGATCGATCTTTTCTTAGCAATGAATAAAATCCCCCCCCTCCCTTTGAACTATGCTGCTGACATTTATGATGGAACGCTTTCTGAATCATACTGTTTTTGGACATGATTATATGAAAATCGATATTACTAATTCGGCTTTGAATATTGTTAGGTTGAAATTAGAATAATAATTTTTCAAACTTATTTTTCTCTTAATTACTACTTTTTGTGAATAATTATTTTGCACTTTTTGGGGATCGTGTGCATGTAAAATGGCTGGTCTAACCTATAATTTGGTAATGATTTTTTTTTTGGCAACAAAAACCGTTTGTATAATTAGCAATGTAGCGCGAGCCGTTTCGTTTGTACTAGTGCTAACTAAAAATCACAAGGCGTCAGCCAAAACTAAAAAGCAGAAGGATTAAATTTATAAAAATTTTAAACTTTAATGACTTTTAATATTTTTAGGTATTTTCATAGTTGAGGTAATTATATTTAAAACACGATTAGACGTTAAACATATTTTCAAGTGGACATTCGAAATATAATTCATCAAGTTTAATTATCACAAGTTCTATCTTCCCAAATTTCAAACTTCTCTTCAATGATAAACTTTAGGACTTTATTGGTTTAGCTAATTATAGCATCACATGCCTTGAGTGATCTGTGTGGCGTCATGACTTTCATCCTTAATCTTCTGAATGAATTTATATTGCCTTTCATAGTTGATCGTCGAAATGAAAACTTTTGACTGGTAGACAAATTAAAATGAAATAGAACTATTGAAATTAAGTAATTTAACCTAGCACGGCTACACTACATATAATTGCGCTTGTGGCCTACAAAATCAAGTCACAACTCAGATTCATTCAAGGACTAGGTTTAGGTAATTGATTTCTTTTTATCTAACACTTCAGAGTCTAATTTGTGGATTATGCCCCACAAACGCTCAACTACATGTTCATGCAGGTTAAAAAAAAGGGTAAACAAGAGGAATCATTGCATGGAAACTAGGGTATAAGATCACTGTCTTATTAGCTCATATTTCATATAAAACACAAAAGCACAGCACAAAAAAGCTCACCCAACAGACTATACAGTATAGCCTCCAACAGTGGCCATAACATCAGAGGACAGCCATGTTCATCACCTATTCACAACGACCTCCACACAACACAACTCAAAACTTCTTCCTACCACAAACGAACTCACTTCAACTTTATATGCAACGTTTTTACACACACACACACACACACACACACACACACAAACACTAAGTGCAAGCATCTAAAATCTACATCTGTTGTCAGCAAAAACCGGTTTGCTGTTCCCTTTTTGCGAATAATCCCTCAACCCATTAGGAAGAGGGAACGCCAATGCACTTTGAGGAAAAAAATCTCAAATCTCTGGTCAGGAGAAACCACACTGGCGATGCATCCTCTAAGCAGACAGAACAGTACTTTCAGATTTGTTGGACATGGGATTGCTGCGAAGACTACCAGTCTTCAACTTCCCGACATCCACATCATACAACGAAAGCAACTTCTGCTGCATAATTTTATGTAAGTTTGTAAGAAATGGAATCGCTTAGTCGACTAGGATGCATTATTTTGTGAGGCAAGTATAAACTGGCAGTAATAGAATTAATATATATATATATATATATATAAGTAATTGAGACGCCCAAATAAGTCCTGAGACACGAATCTCACTATTAGCATCAATCTATAACCATGTATAATTATTCCATGAAATATATTGGGAATGAAACTTACATGGTCCTTAAACTTAGGACTCGTTAAATTGATGGTGAGGTTTCTCATCAACAGCAATACCTGCAGAAAAGCACCATGTCAATTCATCTGACAGCCGATCATATATTCAAATCATGTTCAAACATAGCCTGATAATATATAAATCTTGGACCCTCGCTCTCTTAATAAAAGAAAAAAGAAGAGTGGCATGAAAGTACTTACTATTTCCACATTTATTGGGTCCATCTTTTTCAGTCTCTGCAGATGATCCGTTGCATTTGGATCAAACACACTACCGATGAACTTATAGATTCGTGCAAAATCTGGCATTACTGCATTAGGCAGATGATACAAAGATTGTGAGTCTACTTACAAAACATATCATGAACCAAAGCATGCTAATACCTAGCACACCATAGCATTATGGACCTAATGCTATAAAGCAACATACTTCTAAGGTAGAAGCAAAATATTCAAGGCACAAGCATAAAACCCTAAAAATGTCTCTGGTTAGGATTAGATTATTGCAGGGAAAAAATCAGAAAAACTAAAGTCCGATAATTCTGGTTTGACTCATTTGGACAAGCTAAATAGGCTAAGCTTGTAAGATCAAAAGCAGATCAAGATATGCTTGTATCAACTTGTCTAAATGAGTCACACTAGAGAAATGAGTTGAGATAAAGCAACTGTTCTTGACTCTGTTCATTCTACCCTTACCATTCTCGACATGCCATTCATGAATAAACAAGCCCGTTATAATACTCAAGATATTTCATTTAACTAATGAAATGAATTGGGATAAAGCAACCAGTGAATGCAGCTTTATTTACAGTCCTACAATTTGACATGAGGGTTTATAAAGCTTTATATGTTCCAGTATTAAAGGTTTATAAGCTAAGTAAGTGTTATTAAATTATAAAATAACATTTTTCTTGCAAATCTACGTGCAACCCATGAGTACAAAAAATGCATCTCATTCTTTTCCAACAGAATTTTCATATTCCAAGCTTTGGCCATGGAGTAGAGTATCGGTGGACTTAGATATAAGAAAAACCTCCCAATATTCTATGCGCCACAACAGCAGCAGGGTAAATGAAAAATATCAATAAATTAATATGGTTAAATGGAAATATAAACCTCAAATTCTCAAAGTTTATCATATAATCTAATTGTCAAAATTCTGATAACCCAATTACGCCAAGTTCAATCCAAAGCACTGCATTCTTCAAAGTTTGTCAGAAGATCTAACTGTCAAATTTGCGACTTCGTGTTAGTGCCATTATGCCAAATTCAAGCCCAAGAATACGCAATTGGAGACAAAGTAGCCTCACCAGTTACTGGCTTGCCTTGGTCTGCTTGATCTATACTTCTATTATCGGGCCAAACACCAGGAGTGCTCTCATTACTACTGCTATAGCAACAATTACGAGGAACAGCTTGTCCAGCCAATCCCATATCATCTAACAAGCAATTTACTCAGTTAAAAGGAACACGGGTATCTGATGTTTCTCAGAGTACTAGGAAACAATAAAAAGTTGATGTTTTCAATAAAAAGAAATATTAAGGACAAATAAATCAAAACCTTTAGCCACTTGTGGCATGCTGACAGGCGGCATAGCATTGCAGTTCAAAGATGACAAAGGCACATTGGTAACTGGTGTTCCGAGCACGGATGATGAATCTGGTCTATAAATGCATGCAGGCTCAGCAAAAGCAGATGATGATTGCATTGGTCCGATACCTTGAGATGCCAATGCAGCTAATAAATAGCAAAAGAAAAACCAAGAGTTATTCAAAAACTGGTGCATTAGTCTAAAAATAGACATGTGAATTATGTTACTATGCTAACCATTTTTAGGGGCCTTTTGTGGATAAGGATGAGCAGCTTTTCTCTTTGGTCGGGGAGGAGGCACATGTTCACTAGTGCCATTCTTCTGAACTTTTAGAAAATACTTCTGCGCATGACTTCTTATCTGCCAACAGTAAAATGGAGCAAATATTGAATTCCGATGTTCTTCCAAAGATCTGTGGCCCAAAAACAGGATGACTTCTTTCAAAGATAAAGGAGGAGTACCTAGAGGAAGATGTAACAAATACTAAAATGACCACATTGTAATGAGAAAAAACCCAGAAAGGTAATATGTATATATATATATATATATTCAAAAGTTCTACAGAAACCAGAAGTGTCTAATTACCTGGATAACAGTTTTTGACCCAACAAATGCTTCAATCTTCTTCCAATCACGATCAAATCTGATGCCAATCAAAAGAAACGAACATACATAATCAATCAAACAAAATAAAGAAGAAGGTATCCTACAATCATTTGCCCAAGAGGCAGAAGTTTAGTGCAACTGATAAAAAAGGGGGTAATTTTTGACTCTGGAAGACAATGCTTAAGGGAGACACTGAACAGACTAACTGATGTCAATGACTCTACATTGGCTCATAACTATATATGTCCCAACTCCCAAACAGTAATTCCTCAACTCGATCTAAATTGAATGCTTCTTTTGACTTTCCCGTTGTTTCAGTTACTTTGAATTTCTCATAACTATGGGAATGCTCACGTGTACTCTTGCGACGATCTTAAGCCAATACTGGAAGTTAAATCCTTCATTATTCAACCAGCCTGAGTTCCCCTAAACCAAAAATGAAACTAATCTTACACTTCTTTGAGCATAATAAGAAACAGAGATATAGAGAGAGGCATCTACTTCTCCAGAAGTATAATTCTTGTACCCTCAGGTCAATAACAAATCTAGGTTCGAAGCTCCAGAATATGAAGGATAATCACAATACCCAAACCGCACAACAGAGAAAAATAAGGGGAAAACAAGTAAAAGATTTTGACAACTTCTACTTAAAAATGAACAAAAAAAATATCGCATTTAACCGTTGAGAAGACTCGAGCAATCCCAATACTCGAAATTCAGAGTTATTAGAACAGGATTTTTTTTAAAAAAAAAGCTAACATAGAACTTAACCCATGAGACTACACCGACTTATTGTCTCGGTGTCTCGCTAATTTGAATCCATTTTAGAAGGTTCTAAAACTTTGAAGGACAAAACTATCAAATTCCTCTAAGTCATACCAAGAGAAAAACAAATACAAAAAGAACAAGAAGGAAAATTTCAACAGCAAAAACAGATGAACCAAGAAAAGAAGAACAAAAAAGAACTTACAATTGGAGAGCTTCGAGAAATTTGTCGTGCTCCTGCTCGGACCAGTTCTCTCTGGACTTAGTAATAGTATACGGTTTTCGGATCTTCTTATTCGGATCATCCGCATACGGCGGCGTATAGGCAACGGCCGAAGTCGCCGTCGGGGGCGGCACAGGGCGATTGAGACCGGGAAGGCCCGTATTCATGGGATCGAAGAAGTAAAAACCTTGAGCTGGATTTGGGTTCACGGACACCATAAGACTATAAATTGAGTAAAAACAAAGAGAGAAAGACACGAACCAACACTTTTTGCGTCTGTATCTTTGCCAACAACCTCGGTTCGTGTTTTTTCGTTGCCACTTTCTGCTTCGGCCAGTGCTTTGTCGAGTGTGAGCAGAGTAATTCCTGGAACAAATTTTCACTTCAAATCCACATACCAAAACCGACCTTCCATTTCGTATATATACAGAATCTAAGGTGAAAGGACGGCAATGCCCTCCAAGCATAATTTGGCGTGCACGTGGGACTTTTTTTCTGGGTTCCTCTTTTGTTGTAACTTTAGATCATATTTGGTATGAAAAGAATGAGAGAGTAGGACTGAAATTGAGATTAATTAATCCTAAATTTTTGTATTTGGTACATGAAAATAAAGATTTTAATTCCAATCCTAATCTCACTTTGGTGGTATTATTCAATACTACCTTTCCTTGACATTGCAAAATCAATCTTGACATTAATTTTCATGTAGACAAAAATGCCCTTACCTTTGCCTCTAGCACACTTCATCTTCTTTTAGATCCAACATCGTCAGTGATAGTTTAGCGACATCATTGGTGACAGTTTAGCAGCATCTTCTTCTGTTATTGGTTCGAGAGTGTCCAAATCCTTCGCCTTCATCTTCAAACCCAGTTCAGTGTTATCATCAATGTCAATTCAAAACTCTAGATTTCATCATTGTCTTTCTTAGTTTGAGAGAGTCCGGATCAGAGAACAAGTCGTCACACGAGGTTTGCTGCTACGTTTGCTCCCAAATCGCTCATCTTTGTCATCAATTCAAGAGATTCCAAATTTGGTTCTAAGTCATTGGACAATCTCCATCACTACTGTTTGCTTTCAGATCCTTCTTCTTCTTCTTCTTCAATTCAAGCGATATAAACTCTTGAATGATAGAATGAAAATCATAGTCAGAGAAGATAGGAGGAAGGTTGAGTTCGAACTGAAGATGGGAATTGAGTGAGGAGATGACTTGTGAGTCCACGACAAAGATAGGTTTGGGACAATTTTTTTTATTAATAAGGGGTATTATAATTTTTTCATAAATTATATTTAATTGTAAAAAAATAAAATAAAATAAAGTATTATTTTTAATTATTACTCCACACCAAATATAATTTTAGAGCTCTAATATTAATCCCAATCTCTCTAAATTTAGGTCTACGTACCAAACAGGGTACACAAACAAAATGCCAAGTAGTATTATTTTTTGCTTCATTTTTGTGCTTTGCATTGTTTAACATGGAATAGAATTTTGTTAACTTTTAATCTCAATTTCATGGTTAGCATTCAACAAAAAAAATCTAGTTTTTAATTCCAAACCAACTCACTTAAACTTTTTGTTATGAAAAAACTCTAGGACTTAAATAATATTTTAAATTCCAATCTTACAAATGAGAAAATACACATTATGAAAATTTAGTTTTTATGAGGCAAAAAATAATTAAAAAGAGAATGTACGTAGATTGTATGTCGACCGATATAAGGAATTAGTACCACGTATATTTGAATAATTATTTTACCTCATTGCTCAATTAGTTCTCAAATGTATTGTATTAAGAGCTAGAATTACAAAAAAAAAAAAAAGAACTAGAATTACAATTAAATCAATTGAAATATCGGTTCAAGAATCAGCGAATCAATCATGGTTAAAATGTTTGCAATTAAATTAATATATTTCACTTTAAACCAGATATTTTAGCAACAAAGATATAAAATAATAAAATAGAAAAATTGACTTCAATTATGATGAAATTTAAAAATAATGTGAGTAAAGATAAATGAAAAGGATTAATTAAAAAGTTAATACATATTTTATGATTTGGAAAAAAAAATAATATAAGAACCTGGACGTGTATATAGTGTATAAAATATTTTATAATTTTAAATGTGTGTGTTACTTGTTCATTTTCCCATCAAATTTTAGTTTCTCTGTGCTTGTTTGGTATAAGTATATGAACAAATCGTAGCTTAATTTAAAAATATGGATTATAATAGAAATATTACAAAATTTTCCCCCAAAAAAAAAAACACATGATCAATCTCAATCAATTGAACTACTAATAATCTTATATTAGTTTTAACTACTTCTTATTTTCAAAAATTTTCTGGGCTAACTAGCCAGTTTGGTTGAAGCAAAATAAATTAAGGCCTCAGAATATTAAAGATGGGAGGCCAACCATATGACACACTCTTTAGCTAAATCTTGTCATTCTTTGATAATGCTCTGTATATCTTTGATAAAAAAAAAAAAAAACACCTTTTTATAATGGAAGTAGTTGGCTAAAGATATGGTTCTTAGTTTTTTCTCCTTGAGTTTCTTTGTATTTTGGCGTTATACTCAGTTTGAGTTAGTTATACACACACAGACACACATTCAGTTTCACTGAAAAAAAATGGCATTACAGGGTAAAAATTCAATCTCACATAATTAAGAGAAATAACTAATTTTTTTTAGACATCGTGAAACGATTATTTTTGCTTATATATAAGTATTTAATATGCTTATATTTAATTGAAATAGTTCTACTCGCATATAACTCTTTTTAAATGCCTGGGAAAAGCCGGGAAGGATATTTATATATAAATTATGCAGATAGAGGAAAACAAATAAAATGAGGGATGAAAAGAGTAACCCCTTTTCAATATTTAAATAAAAAGGCGATGCTTGAAGTTAAATGATGAGAGACTAAAAAAAAAAAAAGAAAAAGAAAAGAGAAGAAGAAGAAGGCGGTGGAAGGTTTGGTTGGAGAAGTGGGTAGGAAGGAAAGGCAACCGTTATTTAGATGTAGTGGAAACGTGTAAGGCCTTTGCTTGTTTTGTGTCCTGTGCTTTCCATATCTTACCCTCTTTCTTTCTCATTTTAGCATGGTTTGCTTTTATTGAATAAAATATAAATGATACAGTGCAAGCATTCAGCTTATATTCATCTTAATTAGTCTAATATCATTTTGATTATATTAAAATGGATTTTGTCTTGGTTTAAAAACAATCGGATAGGGTTTTTGGGACGGAATGAGAAATGGGTTCGAAACAGGATGGGAAACAGGATCACCATCCGAATGTCCTATCCCGTCTCGAATATTATATATATTATTTTTTATTTTTAAAATATACATTAAATATATTAATTATATTAATATAATCTATATTTATATTAATTATATCAATTATAATTTCAATACTTGCAATTTTTATATAAAACTAAAGTTTTTTATAGTGATAATTTTAATAACAAAGAGTAAACAAGGCGATATTTTTTTTAATATCTTAATTATATTAATACAGTTTATTCTTATATTTAACTATTTGATCACTTTTATTTATATCATATTTTTTATTTTATTTTTAGAAGAGTAATTAGTTAGTACATCTCAATTAAAATAGGAGAACAATAATTTGATATTATGCTTGACTTGCCTGTTGTTACTTCTCTTATAGCTTAGAAATTACTTATAATTTATATAATTTTAATAATTAACTTTAAATTAGTGTGATTTATGTATTTGTGTTATTTTAATTTTAAACTTAAATAATTATATGATTTAAAATTTTAATTAATATTATTACCTAATTTTTTAAAAATTATATAATTTATTAGGATGGCAGATGTTCTGTTCTATTTTCAATCTTATCTTAATTTTTAACGGGATGGATTTTGAAAACAAGATAAAATATGACATAAAAGTTTAATCTCAATCTTTTGTGAGGATGAGACACGATCGATGAACATCCCCAGTGTACAGATTCATAGGAATTTCTCAATACGCAACCATGACTAATTAGTTATAATGCGCACACCCGTATAAGAATAATAATATTAAAGAAAGGAGGGGACAAATGATGACGCGAGATGTGTCGGAGCGTGGGGCTGGAAGCCTCCCTAGGACTGGGAGTTATTAAAGCTTCTGGTGCCATCCAGACAAGTCATGTGCCAATTTATTTATTTTTTAAATAAATAAGCATTGAGACTGGTTAAAAATTTTCTATTGTGTGTAGATCTAAATATAGACGGTGAGGATGATATGAAAGTCAATATTTTTTGTGGCGTTGGATTTGTTTCTTAGGTAGGAAAATGATTATCTCTCAAAACTATTGATCGGATTTTTCTTTTTTATATGTAAAGGCTGCCTGCCACAGTTTTCTTTTTGATGTCAATTATTAATGATTTATTTAATATTCAACTCTACTTTTTCCCTTCAAAGTCCCATTTCCCTATATGACGTTGGATGGTGTTTATAAAGCTTTTTGCAATATTTGATGTGGAACTTTGGCATCTAGCACATCTTAGTACTTACTTCCTTTGATGAAAAATATAAGTATTTTTTTAAAACATTACATATCAATAAAGTCTTTGTTTTTATAAAAATTATGTATTGTTTTTTCTTTTTTTTTTAATTTTAATCCCAATTATCAATATACCTCATGATAAATGAAAGATAAATTTATAAGAGGATCTAAGTTAATAAATAAAAGAGTAAATTAAGAGAAAAATTTTGAATATACTAAGTTACTTGTATTTTGAATTAAGATTAGTTAAAAAAAATATTTATATTTTAGACCAGAAGGGCATTTAGTTTACAAACCACAACACTAATAACAACCTCTACTTTTGTGACTTCTACACATTTCATTTGGAAATAAAAATAGGGCAAGACTTACTCCCTCCATTCAAAAATAAAGGTATTTTTTTAAGAGTTGTATATTTAAAAATGTAAGGCATTTTTAGTCTTTCGGGGTGTAATTATTATCTTTTTTTAAAAGTGACCCTATTGATGAAACAAATCTATATTTATTGTACAGTATTTAATATGGGTAAATATGAAAAGATAAAATTAGTTAAAAAAGTAGGTAACTATTTTATTGGGAGTAAAATTCAGTTAAAAATGCCTTACATTTTTTAACAGAGGGAGTATGTAGTTAACTTTATATACTTAATATACTTATATCAAATCAAATCATGATACGTGAATTTTAATGTATTAATTTAATTAATAACAAGAATTTATTATAGAAAAATAATCTATAAAAGATCCACATGTCTTAATTTAATTGAATACAAGCATCTTAAATATATAAATCTAAGCATATGAGTTTTTCCCATAAAAATAAATCATAGAGTTTTCTTAAAATTTCTTTTTTTTTTTCAGCATACATTTCAAAACTTACACAAATTCCCCTAAAAAATAGAATATAAAATACACGCACATAATAAATATTGTTAAAATTAAAAATAAAATAAAGGTTTCTTTAATTTTAATGAAATTCAAATGCTCAAGAAAAACTATGTGTGGATAGATGTGCATAAGTTTTGAAGATATATAAGAAGTCCATAATGTAATCTTAATAAGATTCAATAAAGATATGATACTTGTATTAATTTTTTGAAAATGAAAAGAAGTGTTGAATGTGAATAATTCATACTCTAATTAATTTTCATCTAGGAAAATAATGAGAGCGAGAGAAGTCAGCTTTTAAGTTTGATTAGTTGTTGAAAAGTTAAAAGGCAATATACATTTTGCTGATGGAGAGATTGCTTCATTCAAAAGAATGGAAAGCACGTGCCTAATTGCTCATTGCTTCATGTGATCATCCCTTCCACACTTATTTTCCCAAGTGTCATCTTCAAGTTGAAACTAGTCAGGGCAGACCCAAAGCATAGGTGGTTTGGTTGCTGATCTTGTATATTATATTGATGATATTGTTTTCAATCTGTGACCACAGTCCTCAAATGACATTTGGGTTGAGGAATATCAGTTTGAGATTATAACTTACATGAAAATTTTATCACCTCTTAAATTCAAATTCAAATTCAAACTTTATATAAATCATGTTGAGTAGTTAGCTTACACATGTTCTATCAAACTTTAATCACGAGCTATACTCTTCCATCAATGATCGTACTTATGCAGATTAGATCGTTAATATGATCAACTCTTCATCACTTACCTTGTAACTAACTTTGACATTTGAATACTTTTTAGAAAGGTACTGAAAATTGAACCGGTCATTAAACTGATCAAACTAATGGGTTACGGGTTAGTGGTTCAACCTGGATTAAATCGAGGATCAACCCAAAGGCAAACCGATCATGATTAAAATAATACAATTTAAATAAAAAGACATCAATCATGAAAATAGTCAACCAAATCCAAGATTAATCTCTAATGCAAAATACAAATACAATTTAATTATAGATTGAATAACAACCAACCAAAAGTCTAACAATAATAAAATATAACTTTTTAAATATTCATTTTTAAAATTATAATTTACAACCCTTCAATCATTAGAAAGTTTAAAACTAATCATTACTAACACTAAAATCATTAACAATGATAGTCATAATTCATAAATGCTAAACAATAATCAAACAAATAAACAACAACAAATAATGAAAAATTAAATCAATTAAGGGATAATTAACTTAAAAGAATACTAAATTTTTTAAATTTGAACTTATA
This sequence comes from Prosopis cineraria, assembly GCF_029017545.1. Lineage (NCBI taxonomy): Eukaryota > Viridiplantae > Streptophyta > Magnoliopsida > Fabales > Fabaceae > Prosopis > Prosopis cineraria. The sequence goes on from NW_026555344.1 coordinate 1,529,737, forward strand.
ATTTAAGCCCTCTATTCAAAGTTTAAATTACAGATGGTGAAATCTAATTTAATTGCCTTGTCTTCCATTGCTTCACTTTTTTAATTTTTCAAGCCGATTTTTTTACTTTTTATTTAATTTTTACAATTTTAAAAAAATAAAATCATGGCCCAACAACCTTACAACTGGGTTAGCTAGGTTGACCTCAGGTCACACTAAGTTAGTGGTTAGCCAATTTAGATGAAATTTTAGACCCAAAAAAAGATAAAGTCATCAATTTACAGGCTGAACCGACCAATACAAATTGAATTTTCATGCTTTTTGGCCAGTTCTTCCCATCTAAACCTCTTGGACAAGACAGATTACAAAATATTGTTTGAAAATCACCAATGTCCATATAAACATAAAAACCATCAGAACGTACCTTCATAAGTTAAAAGACTTACGTAGATTTATAAAAAAATACATAGTCCCTTTACACACATTACAAGGAGTTTTATACTTTTTTAAATAAGACAAAGAGTTTTATACTTTTTAATTTATTCAATTATATAAAAAAAAACATTTAACAAATAGGGCTAAAGGGCAAGCTTTAAATAAATAAACCAGGTCTTATTTATTTAAATAGGCTTTGTTTAGTTTTTCTCTTAAACATTTAGACTCGCACCCCACACTAAGGACGAAATGGTCTTTTCCTTCCTTATTTAGGTGTCCCTGGATCTTGGCTGAACTGAACTTTTTATAGTCCATGATGGGATTACAAAGATTTATGGGTCCTTGGTTGTCATTTCACCAAAAAAAAAAATTTTTTCCCAATAAGAATATATGTGCGTGTATATAATATATATATATATATATATATAATATGCTCTCCATTGTCGATAATCTGCTTCTTCCATAACGAACGACTTGAAGCTGAAGGAGCTTACAATAATGGTTGACCAGCCCGCACGAAAGCCTAGTCAAGCCAGCGAGTGACACCGTCTTCGCCCTTGGTTGCCAGAATCTCAACGGCTACATTTAACACAGCCTAGAGCAAGAGGTGAACTGATATTAGCTTTGCAGAAGCGTTGTAATCCACATCATCCCTCCTAAAATGGATATAAAATATATTCATCTTCGAATCAACCATTTCAATCACCAAATATATATATATATATATGCTCCTTTTAACCTCAATAAAATCATAGCTAATTAATTCACGATTTACAAATGATATTAGTTAAAGCATTAAATTTTTAAAAATATTTACATCTTTCATTTATACTTTCATTAAATACCCTATGTAAAAACCTTGATAATAGTAATTAAAATTTTAATACATGATTTTAAAAAAAAAATAAATAAATGAAGTAGGGATATAATTGAAAAAACCAATATAAAAGTTATCAAATACTTTATATTTTAGATTAAGCAACATTTTTAAAAAATGTCTTATATTATAATCCGAACCAAGTATACCTGCACATGTTTAGAATGCATGCTATTGCAATGATCTTTTACAATGTAGTATAAACTTCTGTTAAAAAATATGATTTCTTCATGTCAATTAAAGATCAAGGCAAAAATGATATATCAAAAATAAAAGGAGCTCTCAAAAATCACGTTCCATATCCCTCAAATATTTCTTATAATCTAAAACTAATTAAAGGAAAATAAATTATAATGAGGATCTGTACAACCACTTGGTAAACTTACCGATGAATTTCTACAGTTCACCAGCCTACATTCCTGAGAAGATCCTTCGAGTGCCCAACCCTCCCATACATCAAAACTGTGACTGGCGAAGACATATTCCATTTTTCTATTGATCTGCAAAATGAAATGAACCCTCATAGCTAAATGGAATACAACAACTGTATAAGAAGAACTTAAATTGTACAACTCAAACGCCATAAATCTATCTGTCATCTAAATAAATGCTTAACTCAAATCATAGCAAATGTAATTTATCTAAAACAATCACGTAATTGCCGCATGCAAAAGACAATGACGTAATTACTCTCTCCGCTCTAAGAGAAATCTCACTGAGATTGAGAAACAAACTCTTCCCAATATAATGCATAGTTACCTTCAATAACTTTCCACCAGCAGCAAGAGATCGCAAACCAATTATGTCCTGAAGCAAAGCCAATCAGCTAGATGGCATCAAAATCAAGACAACCAGATACCATTCAAATTATCTTAATACATATTGAAATACTAAATATGCTAAACAGAAATAAGTTCCTTCAAAATAAACCTTGCTTCGAAAGATGACGAGAAATTGTGCAGCAGGGTCTCTTGTTGACATATCTGACATGAGCTCAAGAAAACAATCTCCACCTTGAACTCTTTGCCTTGAGACATAGAGTGCAGAGTAATCTCTTGCATATAGGGCAATAACACATCCATCTCTCAACAGTTCACAACACTCTCCACTTAGCCTCATATTCGACTTCAGTAGTTGGTTGCTAATTGATTCCTGCATATATTCTACCGGAGTTTTTCTACCTCTTGAGTCTTCAGGGGAAGCTCCCCGAGAGCTGGAGCTCAGAGCTTGGTCAGTGCCACTTATAGCAGTATCTTCTCTCTGAGACGTATTTTCTTTCTCCAGTGTAGAGGGATCTTCTGATTTTTTTTAGACTTCTGGTGCACATGCCTCCTCTTAGCTTTTTTACCGGACCTGCTACGTCTTCCTTCAGACGGACCAGTGGTATTTTGAGTAGAAACAGAAGATTGATGCTGGGAGGAAAATTTAACTTGATTATCTCCTTCTTTGATTCAGGGCACATGTGAATGTCATCAGTTTGCTTTCTAATACAGATCTGCGAAGCCATTTCTCTGTCTAATTGATCCAATTGTTCATTCTCATCACTGACTTCTCTCTCCTCTTCATCCTCATCCCCGTCAGATGCAGCATTTTTTGGAACAACTCCGTTAAGAAAGTATGCTTGCAATATAGATATAGCTTTCTCTCTTATCTCCATCCAAACTTCTTCACTATAATCAGCACTTCGTGGAAGTATCAACGCATTAGGCATCTCCTTTACCTGAAGTAGACACACATAACACATTAACCATTAACGTCAACTAATTGTCAAGTTCTCCAGTTTTTTTTTTTGGGTCAAGAGATCTCCAGTTGTAAGTTGCAACAGGCAGTAATTTATGCATATGGCAGCAAGCCAAAAATGTTATGAGCCCATTAATGAGATCAAATTTTGCACTCATATCCAGTTACTTTATATTACAGTTTCTCCTATTGTTATTGCCAGTACTTGGTTTTAAATACACCAGCATCCTCCTGACTTACTTTAGTTATTTTCAACTTTCCTGTCATTCTTTTTCCTCAATCTTTTGGGATTGATGGTGTGATTAATCATACAACATCTCTGCATCTACAGCAGATACGCGGCTGTTGATCACAACTCAAAAGAGGCCTGCAGACATGTCCTGGTATGGAACATGGGCCACCATCCCACATTAAGATTATCTATTGGATCACTGACAGCAAAGATTAAGACACAAATAAAACTCCACCGCTTCAAAATATTTTATTAAGAAAGGGAACGACTAAACAAATGGAACCATGCAAAATCCCGATATTGATCATAGTGCGAATGGGATTCAGAGAGTAGTCTTAGAAGTTATAATTCCGATTGTTCACAGGTGCCTGTATCGGATTCAGAGCCCAAAATTTACCATACCCATGCTTCCATCCATTGAGGTCCTTCTGCACCATCTAAAGCACATCCAGCTAAGGTTCCATCAATCAAAAGCTGCTTTACAGCACAATCATCCAGTAGCTGACTGCCACCCGTATTTACAAGAAAAGCTCCTGTGGATGCATTTAAAGATTATAGGCTCCACAAAGAAATAGATCATAATATCCGGCATAGATACAAAGGATATCAGAATCATAAATGTATACCTACCAGGCTTTACATGTTGAAGACATTCAGCATTGATAATCTGGATGGTTTCGTCTGTTAGAGAACAATGAAGTGATATGAGGTCACTTGCAGCAAGCAAATCGTTAAGAGTATCCATCCTTCGTGCTGCAGGGGGGAAGTTTTAGAAGACCGGCCAACTTTTCCTTTTCCCTTAGTGCAAGGTTCAGGACAATATCAACAAACAAAGGCTAGAAAGTCAAAGAGCAGAATGTAGAAGACACATTTAGAAGCCGAACAGCAGACAGAAAGAAATTGCAAGGAATTAATAGTCCATAAAAGTAAAACCCAAGCCGAAAAGAAGGAAAACTTTCTCATTTCTAAATGTTATAAGGCTAACTGAGTCCAAAATTATTGGATACGAATCTATTTCAATTTTTGGAGATATATATTAGCACGCATACGCACAGACAGAGACCCTCAACTTTCGGACAGAATATCTCATAATTTACTCAAGTATTTTCTGGTGAACACTCAATTTATTAATATCAACTAATCATCGTTTAACATGTTTCTAGTGAAATTCAAACTGGAAATACTTGTTCTGTTTCAACTCAAAATTACTCCTTTTTATCAAGTCTAAAATAGAATCAGTCGTAGGGATGAAGGTCGCCTCAACATAAAACAAAACAAAAAAAAAAAAAAACTTTATCTGACTGTAGCAATGTCAATTTTTAGAAGAAGATACCTGTGGAACGTCAAAATAAAGCACGCTCATTCTGAAAGCCAAGCTTCGAGTGGCCAAAGACCTAGCCGACGCAGATCTACCTACGATTCCCAGAACCAGCCCACAGCAGCGTCTCATTCCCCGACACAGCGGCTGAACTGACCCGAGGCAGCCGGAAGCCGAGAGGGCGTGGCGAGAGAGTTGGTGAGTTCGGCGGAGCAAGCCCAGGATGAGCGCCATAACGGTGTCGGCAATCTCCTCGGCGCGCGAGGTGTCAACGTGGACAAGGCGGAGGCCGAGGTCATTAGCCAAGGCGGAGTCAACAGAGCGGTCAGCCGAGCCGAGGCAAAGAATAAGCTGATAAGGACGGAGCCGGCGTTGGGCAGCACGTGGAAGAAACGCGAGAGAGTGGAGGAGCACAGCGGAAGCGGACTCTACCTTGCCTTCGGATAATCGACTGAGAGGGACATGCTCAACGGCGGCGATGCCGGCGAGGGACTGCTGCTCTAAGGAGCAATCTTCTATGCAGTTGAGGCTGACCACTAGGGAGAGAGACGTCGGGTTGGTACGGCGAGACATCGGCGGCGGAGAAGAATAATCGCCGTCTTCCCGCTTACGGAATCTTCTCAGTCTTTTTGATTAACAGTAGTTCGTGCCGGAAGGTTATGGGCGTAATTTCAGGCAGTTCTGAGGGTTAAGCTATCAGCTTTGCGTAATACGGACAGTACCAAATTCTGAGGAGACCTGCTGAAATGCACCCCAAAAATAAAAAAAATTACAGGAAGAAACGAAGTCAATTATTAAAATATGTATTTGCAGTTTACTACTCTTTTAAATTGTTGGTTATACTTTTAAAATTTATACTCCCCAATCCCATTTTTAAAACACCAGTTAAAAATAATTTTTTATTTAAAATATAAAATATTTTATGATAATTAAACCACTTGTTTTAATATTATCTTTTTTAATTAATATAAAATTATTTAATGTAATTATATAATAATATTTAAAATTCAAAGGTAAAAATAAAGTTCATGTTATTTTTTTTATAATGTTAGAAAAAAATTAACTTTTCACAAAACGATTAAAAATATCCTACATTAAAGGCCAGGAGAAGTGATTTGTATCTCATCTCTCAGATTTTATGATGCATAATAAGTCATATATATGTTTGAATTATAATTATAATTATCATAAGCATCTTAGTTATAATGTTTTTCATCCAAGCTTCAAGATTTTCAACTTGCAGACTGCAAGATATAAGTTGTTGATTATGCGGCCGCTTTTTTGTTTTTCAATTTTTACCTAAAGAATCACATTTTGATTAATTGGATTTTAACGTTAGAGTAAAATTAAGGCCCTTGATTTAAATTTTAAATATTTTGGAAAAGTGTTACTGCGCTAATATTTGGTCCAAAGTTGCAATTTCCTTTGTAAAGCAGATCGTGAGCGCAAGAAATGAATGCACAAGAGAAGCAAAGTCCGAGAGAGTAGAGCTCAATCGGCAAGAAAAGCTGCAAAAGCGAAGCGATAAAAGTCATCAACAGCTCGTGGCTTTGTTGCAAAAGTTAAGCTATTTAGAAGACATGAGACCTTGGCTTGAGTGCCAGTTGTGAAAACTGGGGTCACCAAACATGTGTTAAAAGCCCAGCTGACACAACCACAAAGCCACAGGCCTATGTAGAAGATGTAGGCTTGAACCTTGCCGATACGGAAATCGGCTCTAGCAGCCCTACTGTTCTTCCTATTCTGTTTTGTAATATTTCGATAGATTCTGGCAGGAGGCGTCATGAGAGAATCCTTTCGCAAATTACATTTTTGCTTGCATGGCTTGTTTAAGCCTTACCACTACTTTTTGGAAGAGGGGAAAAACTGATCGTTCCCCTAAGCTGCTCAAAACAACTTAATTCGATCAAAGGTAAGAACTTTAACAAGAATACGGAACAACGAGAAAAAGTATATTTTTAATATCAAGAAAAACAGACCCAATATATGTATATATGCCTACCAAAATTGCATCAGATGACAACAAATATACAACACCAGATGTCAAACAGCAGAAACACCATCCTTGTTCACACTCAAAACCTCTCAGTCTCTGCAGAACATCCTCAAAACTCTACCCTCTCTCTCTCTCTCTCTCTCTCTCGCGCGCGCGCGCCTGTTGGCTTGCTATCTACTCCTGTCAGGAAAGCTCGCAGAATTGCATCAAATATCTGATACAAAACTTCTTGGACGCATCATGTCCGTATAAGGTTCAATATACCGAAGAATACTAACCATGTGGACTGATTGAGACACGACCACAGTTTAAAAGGAAAAGTTATCGTAGTGGACTCTGAATTAAAATATGCATACTGAAGATCCTTTTATAATCTTCCTTGACAATCTAAACTGTTTTCTCCTCGGATTCTTTTAAATGATTCTAGATGTCAAAAGTTCTTCAGTGTAAAACATCTTCAATTTAAAATCTTCAGCTGTAATTTTCCGATCAAAACGATTTACCCAGCATGGAGATAGTTTGGTAGCCTACCCTAACCTACTATAGATATATAAACCGAGCCAATTATTCCAAATAAAAAAAGTATGACATATTTACATATTTATTTGTAGTTGGCTCGATCTAAATATCTACAATAGATACAGTTTTTTCTAAGCTTTTGTAAAATGCTCACACAACCCTCATACTCGGCCAGTTTTACCTTGATCTTTGTTTATGCTCATGTCCTGCAAACACTCCCACTTACAGTCTCTTCTCCAAAAATTATGGAAGTAAAGCTAAAGAGAGGAAGGAGAACAGCCACTCGTCTACAAAACTTAGGCTAGCTTGGCATCTTCAATTCCTTTTCCAGGAATATCCCACTCTTGAGTAGAGTAGACTAGAGAGCTTTTTTTTGTCACTTCCCATTAAGCTAATGTAATAAAATTAATAATTACCATTTCAGAAAAATCTCCTCCTAAATTCCTCCTGTTGTGTTGCCTGATATGAACGCATGAGTAGTCCAACACCAATTCCAATGCCTAGGCACATCCCAAGACCAATACCAACACCAACTCTAACACCAGCATTAAACCATGAAAGCTGTCCATCCTCACCCGGATACATGTCTTGAGCATAGAAATCATGCTCCATTTTTCCATATGCCTCATAATCATCAACTTCTGACCCTGTGATCTGCACCAACAAAGCACCATCAAATTGAATGAAAAATGCAAAACCAGACATTTTAAGGATAAGGATAAGATATTGAAGCCAGATCTACATCCCAAATCTTTGTTTCCATCAAATTCTATGACATTAAACATCACAATAAGGCTAGCACATAACTCTCCTACCCATATCTCCACCATATGCACAATCAATAAATTCCACCGCAACCACCCCAAAGAATCCAAAGGAAAATTTTAAACATACTCCATTGTAAGCCACCATTCTGAACAAATATAAGAGACTATGAGACAAATTTAAACAACCAAACAATAATGGTGAGCCTCAGGTGGTTAATGGCATTATAATTTAAGTGCTTAGAAACATATTTATAAGATATTGAACATGAGATATATTAAAAATCAAATCCCCAGGTTAATTATATATTAAGAAAAGAAAACGATCATCATAAACTTTCCACAAATCTCACCCTCAAACAACTTAAAAATACTTTAATAGGTTTTGTAGAAAATGGGAAATTAAAATGTTTGTTTGTACAACTTAATACAACTAAAGTCCACATCGTTTATAATCTCAACCAATGCCTCTGGATTTTAAAACCAAGGTGGTATCATCATGCTCATAAACCTTTGGTATGTTATCTTCTACTAAACAGCTTATTGAAAATGAAATCTTTTTTCTTTCTTCCTTTAGCAGATTAAGATGCAGCCAAACCACCAAAATTATAGGTCCCTCACCCCCCGTTAGGCATAATCAAGGAATCATGCATAGTTGTTGCTGACAAAGGATACACAAACAAAGCAACATTGAAATTCTCAGGAAAACAATGTTAAAGATTAATGTAACAGTCAACAGACCGCATGGCATTAGAAAACCACGGCTCAATCTAGTAAGACGTACAAAATCAACTCAGCTTCAAATATGCGTTATCCCAAGTCTGATTTGCATCCGTGGTTTCTTCTTAAATCCTTTCAGGTAGTCAGCTTAAAGATGTTTTCTGGTACACTTACCACTGCCCACTAAATCGCAGCAATTGGCTTGGTACAAAGCATGCAAGCACATATTAAGTAGATAAAACTACGTTTTACCCAACTAAAGCATAATCACTGAATTATTAACATAAATGTTGAAACGAACATAATAATTCCCTGTCCCAATGCCTGTCGACGAAGATTATTCAAGTGACGAACCAGCTTCCTGCATTTAACTTTACCTGATAGGAACAACTTCAGTTTGGTTCAAAAAAGCATGGAATTTTTTTGTATGTTCTGAAGTTTGTGAATAGAAGGATGAAGTTTAGTTTCCACAGTCAAGGGGAAAATGCTTTTAGGATAGGATACAAACAAAGAAAATAAACTGCATTAAAAATATGCACAGATAGCTAATTCACATAGCTTATGCACTAATCAGAAGATACTATAGCAATTAAAGCAAAAGGCAATACCTGCAATTTACGCTGGCGAATCAACCCGTTCATACTCTTCTGTTCCTTCCCCACTTCCTCATCTTCAGGAATGACATCCAGAGTCGCATGTCTCGCCACTCTCCTCCTTGGACTCATTTGTATCGTCTTGGTCAGAATCACTGGCATACCAGAGCAACACCCAGCAATATATACCTCAATGGCAGGTGCCGAAACTCCAAGTTTTGGCTGGAAAAACGCCGACGAGCCTGACCCGATGGACATCGCCACATGACAATCCATGCTCCAACCTGTATTTGAATCATTCCCTGACCCCGCATTCCCGCTCGTCCAATCAGCATCCATTCGCTCCAAAGAACCACAAAGAATCAACCCATCGTTCTCGTACACCTCAAATTCGACGCTGCCCGTGACCCGGATGTTATCGGTGCTCACATAGGTGACCTCCGACGATTCCTTGTCGACCCGATCCCGACGGAGAGTCAATGACGCCGTCTCCGATGGGGGCATGCGGGACCCGTTCATTTCCAGGGAAACCCCAATTTCACGCCGAGGATGGCAGAGCTTAAGGTGGTCGGGCACGTTATCGATGACACAAGGAGAAATCCTGACATAGAATAGCCTAATTTCGAACCACGCGAATGTTTCAGAGATAACCCATTGAGAAAATTAAACGAATTCGAGGATTTGCAAATTGCTTCGTCCTGTTGGTCCATAGGAGATACAAAATCCCTATGAATATTTGAGTGTGGTAATGGGAAACTAGGTTCCGGAAAGCAATTGGAGGAACAAAAAACTTAATCGAACGGGGGAAAAAAGAAATGGAACCGGATTCGGGATCCCAAAAATTGATGCTATGTTCCTGGGAATTTCTATTTTGAATTCCCGGGAAAGAATATGCTACGGAAAAAAGGGGGCTAAATGGAAGATTGTCCGAATTCTGAAATGGGAATTCTGGGTTTTTGCTTGGCGTCTTGAAGATGAAATTTTATTGAGGTTTTCTGAATCGGGTTGGGTTCTCGGTCTCCGTACTGTAAGAGAACTACAAAATTGCAGCATTATTAGGAGTCAGAATCGCATACACGCGTCATTTGCCAAGGACGTGTTATTGCCAGTACAGAACCCGAAGGAAATAAAATGCTACCTCGCTTCTCGATACTCTCCCCATTTTAAAAAATATAAATTATTTTTAATTAAACTTTATCCATCAATAAAATAATTATTTATTTTTAAATTAATTTTATTTTTTTATATTACTTTATTTAATAAAATATTTTATTTTTAATAAAAATATTTTAAAAAAATAATTTACTCAGAGAAAATTTAAAAATATTTATTTTTTTAAATATTTAACCTCTCAAAAAAAATTATATATTTTTAAGCAAGCGAAGCATCTCATTTTCTTATATAATAATATTTTTATTTTTGATAAAAAATATTTTTAATTTAATTATTTTTATATGTTATTTTTTTATTTATAAATCACTCTTAACATATTTTTAATATTAAAAAAATTAAATTTTATTAATTATGTTTAAAAATTAAAAAATTATTAATTTTATTCCTATTAAATATACATTATTTAATAATGTATTTTTTTCTTTAACATTTAATGAAGTATAAAGGAAAAAGTTTGTGATAAAAATTTAACAATGTGAATTATGAGTGAGATTAAATTTTTTTCTTTCTCGATTCTATAAATGAAATTAAAGGACTATTAAAAATATAATTTTGATATGTCTTAATTTAAACTTGTTGATGTTATTTTTAATAAATCATTGAAATAATAAATGTGAATACTATTTTGAAAGTAATAAAGTAATCAACAAAAATTTTATATAATAATTATTAATCAATAAATAAATTGATAATTTGAGAATATTAATTTCTTAGTTAAGATTTTATATAAAATATCTAGTACACAACACATTTGTCATTCAAAATGTAAGAAAAGCGAAGCGTGATAGTAGTGTTATTTGCAAAGGGATGATAACAATTTGGGGAAAAAACCTAGTTAAGTTAACCTCAAGTAAATCTCTTAAATTTATTTAATTACTAAGAGGTCCTAAAAGATTTGGATGTTCTGTTAATGCACATAAAAAGACAAATTTGCCCTCCAAGTGATAAGAAAAAGTTAAACAAAATCCGATCAAATCCTATGGTTATCATTCTTCTCTTATATGGGCCACTTGTTGAAACTTTCTTCCTAATGAAATTTGTCACAACTCAACTTCCCTCCCTCATGTCTTGCCACCTCCATTTTTCCATTACTTTTCGTATGCTTCTCACTCATCCTTCACTCTCCTCACATCTTTGCCTTTCTTCCTATATCTTCTCCTCAACTCCACCAAATTTACCATGAATATGAAGCCTTCTTTCGTTTCCTATTTCCACTTTCACTCATACCAACAAGTTCCTCTCTTTGTTGATGCACTTCTTAAGGTCCGACATCACCAGTTAAAGTAGAGGCAGTTCATCATGACATTGTAATAAAATCATTTAAATATAAGACTCATAGACTGGGGAAAGAGTGGCTACATTAACATCCAAACAGGGGGATCCGGAGGGAGAATTATCTTTTTGATGAGTTTACAAGGGTGGGAGGGGTGATTGGAAGGAGCAAGGTTGTTGTGATTGGAGAAGTAGCCAAGCTCATCAAAAGGGAGGCAGTTAGGGTGATCATAGTCGACAGCAGAAGGGTAGTTGTGTGGGAGATTGACAAGGGAGCCAAAGGAGGGAAGTATGGCATGGGGGAGAAAGTGGTGACAACATGAACATAATCAAGAATGAGACCCATCCTTGGTCCATGAGAGAAAACAAACAGAGAAGAACATTCTTGTCATTGTGGAAAGCTGAGGGTATTAATGCAATTGCAGTGAAAAAACTTATTTACTTGGGATTTTGTATAATTTGTACATTTTATAGCACTTTAGGATGACTGTAATTATTGTGAGGTACTTGACAGTAATTATACCAAAAATTTATATCGAAATTAAATAAAAGCCTGATCTTTGATAAATTAAAATACACGTTACTCAACCTATTAAAAATATTATTATGGACTAGAATAAATGTAAGAATATCATTTTCTAGTGAAGTTTTTTTTGTGGCAAGACAATGTAGACAGAACATCTGTGGTCATGCAAAAATATTTTTATGGGCTTGCGGGCGACTGAGAGCGGTACTGTATGGAAGGCGACAGGTTTATATATTAAATTAATAACTAAGTTACATTTTTAAAACTCGAGTAAGTAAGATTTTAGGTGATCCAAGTATAATTTTAATTGATTACAATTATCCCTTTTATTTTAGACTCATTTTAAATTTAAATTTATCCTTACAATTTTGTGAAGCAACTTATTTTCCAACTCAGTTGACATGTGACCTTGACAAAATTGGAAGAAGCGGCAGCCACTTCCATTCATGGAAGATGATATAATACAACAAAATCCAACATGGACTTCACATTCTAATCTTGCTTTTTGTTTAAAGGTGTTCAAAATTTCCAAGCCACTTACTCCCTTCGAATCATGATATAAGTCATAGTTAATTAATTCATAATTTACGAATAATGTTAGTTAAAATATTAAATTATTAAAAATGTCCACACATTTTTTATTTATACCTTCATTAAATATCTTATATAAAAAAATATTAACAATAATAATTAAAGTTTTAATGCATGATTTTTTTCAAAAGAATAGTAAATGATGTAAAGTTATAATTGAAAAAATAAATATCAAAATTATTCAATATCTTATATTTTAATCAAAGTATGATTTTTAAAATATGTCTTATATTGTGATTCAGTAAGAGTACTTTAACTTTTGAAGTGCTTTGAATTACATAATGTTGGTGTGAACTATTCCATAGTTCTTGTGGCTCACGGAGGCCGTGGTGTTGCAAATAGGTTAGCAACCACAAGGCTAGCTCTTTGTTTTTTTCCCCACCCACAAGTATATCCTCCTATTGGAGCCCACGGCTATCCTCATGTTGGATTAGTCCTTTTCAAGGCATTGTGAATACTAAATATGAAATTTCTCTCAACGGAGATTCGAATACTGATTTGCCATATTGCAAGACAAAACTCTTTGAACAACCATGTCTTTCTCAGTGTGATGTTGGGAGACCTTCATGGCAGAAGCACTGAGGCAAAGCTAAAGAAAGGTATTGGTTTAGGCTTCTGGTTCCCTGTTGCTGTCATGTTCTGTTGCTTTTCTGGTTTTTCCGTGGGCTGTATGTTTATGTTTACTTGCTTTGATTTACTTTCAATGGTTGTATTTCATAGATTTTTCTGCCTTTTCTTTTTCTTTTACCGGGGATTAGTGTGTGAGTGTGTGTGTGTGTTTTTGGATAACATTAATAAAAGGGCCTGATTTTTTATTAAAAAAAAATCCAGTTACTTCAGCTTTCAAGCTCGATGAATCAAGAGGATCCTTATTGCTTCAGTTTTAAGCATGAAAGGCATAAACTGAATGTGAACCAGAACTGATTAAAATTTCATATTCTTTAATAGATGATCCTAATCCAATATTAGTATGTAACTAGCCCAAAACTATGAAATATATTGAGCCCAAACCTATAAGAAGCCCAATAGCCCACTGCGTAAAGGGATTAACTCAGTTTCACACCCACGCATCTTCGGATATGATTATAGGAAAATATATAATATGCATGTTTAAGGTGCCATTAATTCTATTGTGTCTGGTGTGTTTTAATAATCATATGATTTAAATATGATTATTTCATTTCTTTCTTTCTTTTTCAGGCGACGGCCTCACAACTTTCAGGCGCAGATTCTCCTCATTATTTCCGTCATCGACTCCTATAATCAACCGAGCATATTTATGTTATATGATGATCACATGTAAGCATTTTAACAAGTTGTTCATTATATTTTTGTTGCTCATACGTATTCTTATTAAAGATAATTGCATTTGAGATATAATTGAATATTAAATATTGGTACCTCTTTCAGTGAGAATTTAAATCCTAAGTCCTCATATTATAAAAGACTAACATTTTCTGTTAGACTTTACTCCTGTTAGTATTTAGTCTTTTGAATGTTTGTTTTTTTTTTTGGGCTATGGTATGGGCCAGATTATACTTTATGATAGTAGGAACCATGTGATTAATTGGGCCACAAGTCACAATATAATGTTATTTCGGTAGAAGCCATGAGATAATCTTCTTCTTCTTATTACCCCCCTAATTTTTTTTTTTTTGGAGTAAGATCATAGCAATCATTTTTAGAGACGTGAGTAGAAGGCATAGTTTGAAAGAAGATAACCTTTTAAATAGTGTTTAAATTTCTTGAAAAATTAATCTCATCATTGTCAGCTGTAGGAGTTTCTAAGAAACAAAAAAAAAAAAATCACTCTTGGATGTATATCTTTCTCAGATATAACTTTTTTTTGTATGTGGAGATTATCAGACAATGACTTATAACAAATAAAAATTAACAACTGACAAGTAAAAGTTTAAGCTTGATAAGTATCTGATCCGTCCAAATTATTGTCTGATATTAAATTATTTTAGCAAGTTTTATTGATATCCTCTCCTTTTTGGGGGGTTAAGGGAGAGGAATTGAAACGATCCGTTCTAAATATTTATGGAAATTTAAAACTGCAATTATATTCATCTTGGAACCATTTAAATGTAACTCTTTATAATTTAGATTATGAATTTATCACAATAAAGTGTGTTAATTATTTACGACAAATGAACATTGAGTCCCCAGTATATACATTTAATTATATTTTGGTGTCAAATAAACTTTTCATAAAAAGAAACCGATGCAAATTAAAAAAATTCAAATAGAGTTTTGCAACCCAGATCTTCATTTTCATTGTCGGATGGGCATCGGCGAGTCATTTTTTTCCTGGAAAATTTGTTTAAAATCTAATTATTATTATTATTAAACTAATAGTCCATCCATTCAAAAATATAAAAGTATCTTTAATTGAATTTCACCTTTAATAAAATAATTATTTATTTTAAATTAATTATGTATTTTTATATTTATCCTTATTTAATAGAATATTTTTTAAAGTGTTTTATTTAATATGAGCATTTTTTTTAAAAAAAAAAAGAATGACTATACTTGAAAAAAAAAAATAATTTTTTATATTTTTAAATATTTAATTTTAAAAAAAATATTTTATATTTTAAGAAAAGAGCTTTGTATTTTAAATAAATATAATTTTGCATGCAATTATGAGCATAATGACTTGTGAGCAAACCTAAGACTAGCTATCCAAAAAAAGGTTACATGATGAACTTTTTTGGCCACTAGACCAGAATTTAAAATCTAACACAAGATGATTAGACTTCCATTTCTAGGCATAAAGTTGAAGGACTCAACAGAAGTAGCATCCATAAGGTCTTCTTCACCCTGCACAGCCGTATCAAAAGAGCAAATCTCACGTTCAAATCCAAATCCACTTGGATTCCTTTAAAAGCTGACACTTGACAATGCCATGTGGTTAGCCTGCATACCAGAATTTCTTTTTTTTTTTTTTTTAGCATTAGCACTTTTAGAAAGGTCTCGTGTTGGAGGTCCAGTTGAACATTAAATGTGAATATATTTTTAATAAAAATTTAAATTTTAATTTTTTATATTATAAAAAATTAACTATTTCACTAAATCGACTAGACTAACCCCATCCCATGCTTGGTTCATCCCTTCAGTTTTGTTTTGTGGGTCTAATTGATTTTTCCCAAAAAATATTGGAGGGTCACTTACCCAGATGGTGTACGCATATTTCAATCCACCCCGAATAGAAAAAATCATTGAGAAAAATGTTGTGTTATTGTTAAGTAATAATAAAAATTGCATTACATAACTCCGCAGTGCAATCAAATTCCTTCCCATTTTGACGAATACAGAACCATACAAGAAATTGAGCAACACATTGTGAACACTGTATTTTGTCCGGACTCTTTTTTTTTAATAATAATCAAAACATATAATAAATACAAAAATAAAATTTAATCCTTTTTTTTAGGATTTATTTTCAAAAAGAATTCAAAGATATTGGGAATCAAATATTGAGACTCAACTATTTTTAAATTTTTTTTCCTTAAATCTTTTGTTTTTCATTTAAAATATATGTTTTAAAATTAACTTTTCTTTCTCCCCCTCAATCTAATTAATAAAAAAAAGGGGGCATTAAAGAATAAAAGAAAAGAAAAAGAAGAAGAAGGAACAGATACATGAAAACACAGTACAACACACGCATACACTCTCAGCCAGACAGCAGTAAAAGCAAAGAGACAGCAAACATGAAATGCAAAAACAGCAAAAGAAATGCAGAAACAGCGAAGAAACACAGGCACAGAGGCCGCAGAAACAAAAATAAGCATACACTTTCGGCCATGCAGCAGGAAAAAGGACAGAAGAACAGCAGAACGCACGAACACATGAGCTGCAGACGCTGAAAGAACCAGAGGCAACAGACACGAACGCAGGAGAAGCAAAACAGAAAGAAAAGAACAGTAAACAACCGAACACGTACGCATATACTTTCGGCTGGCAGGAGAAAAGAAACAGAAAAACTAAGGACGCACGCATGCATGAAGGAAATGGCACAGCAGAGAAAGCAGACGGGACAGCACAAAAATAGAGACAGAAATGCAGAAAAACAGAGCAGACTTCGGCGCACACAGAAAAACACAGCAGAAAGGAAAAGCGCGAGCAGGAAAGCAATGATTCACCTCTTCCATCTCCTATATAAGACTGAATGAAAAACAGAGGGAGGGGGACGGTTTTCTGGACTGAAAAAAGAGAGAGAAAACAGACAGACAGAAGAAACAGAAAACAGAGCACGAAAAACTGAAGGAGAAGAGAAGAGAAGAGAAGAGTGACGGAGAAGGAGAAATAAGAGTGTGAAAACGAAGAAAGGGAGAGAGACCGAAAGACGTGAAACAGAGGCTGAGGGAGAAGGGGCTGTTCTGACCAGAGAAAAGGAGAGAAACCGAGAAGAGGCGAGAAAGTGTTTCTGGCAAAAAAAACAGAGGCTGAAACGTGAGGGAACTCAAAGCTGAACAAGAAAGCAGAGGCGACGGAAAAAAACACTGAAAAGAAAGCAAAGGCCGAGAGAAAGAAGAACGAAGAGAGGAGGGGGAATACGTCATTCGGTATAGTCATCTTTCTTCTTCCTCTTAATGATCGCTGGTTTATTATTGAGTGAACAGAATGTTATGCGTATGATTTGCCTTGCTTTCTTGCTTTTGAATTTGAAAGGCACACGTTCGATTCAAATTTATTTTTCATGTTTAAATACCTGTCCCACACTTTTTTAGTTCTCAAATGATTTCATTACAATTGTCATATTTTTTTTAAGAAAAGAGAGCTTGAAAAGAAAAATAAAGAAATTGCAAATAATAATTTTTGCTTCCTATCATAGTTAAGCTAAATTTGATTATTAGGCACAATTTCACTTCAAAATCAGGACCCCTCTCTCTCTGCCTTTTTTTTTTAAGGGGAAAAAAAAAAGTCTTTGCTTTACTTTTCTTTTATTTCTGTGGCCATGCATCTTGATTTTTGTGTGAAGACATTTCATAAAAGTGAAACGCGAGGGTATGGCGGAGATTGAGAAGAAAAATAGATGCGTTTGATGAAAATTAACTGACACTAGAAGCTTTTTAAATTAAATTCTCTTTCGAAAGGTCAACATCACCAGCTGAGTCTTGAACTTTCCAGAATTATAATTTAGGTTTATATAAAAATGCTTTTTCATTTTATAACAAGGCCGGTCAAAGTTATAACAACTAGGTGATGTATATTTGCAGCTTTAAAAGGCATGGGTGATAATTTTAACAATTATAGTGGTCACTGATTTAAAAAGCACTTCTTGTTCGTTTTTTATAGGTAGAACATAATTATTAATCCTTTAAGTTTATTGAATTTTGCTTTGAGTTCTTAGTTTTTTTTTTTCAGTCTTTATATGACTAAAACACACTAAAATTATAAAAATTAAAGTAACAAATATCACTTAATATTATTGAAACTAGCATGGTACTCGTTTGCAACATAAAATAAAATTATTTTAGAATATTAACTAACAAAGGTGAAAAAAGTTTGCATGAAATAAATTGCAATATTAACTAATAAGATAAGTATAGAATTATAAAAAAAAGATTAAAAAACTTATCATGAATCTTCAAATGTTCAAAACAATGGTGGCTTTCCTCTCTATACTTTTCACCTCATTTGTTTGGCTCATCTATCGATTCTTTTTATCTTTATTTTGTTTTCACTATCGTAAAGAAGCCACCATGATCGATTAAGTCTAGTACCCCCCCTGATTGTTTAGAAGGTCACAAGCTAGCTCTATTTTTGTTATGTTATGATTTCTTTGTAAATCACAATATAATTTATTATTTTTACTGTGTTGATATTGCAATTTTGCTTTTTTATTTCCTTTATCATTTGTAGATCTATTTGATAATTAGATAGTTTGTAATGTTTTTCTCACATGCAATACATGAAGGATTAAGATTATGAGATAAATATAAAAGTTGTATGGCACTATTTTTTTCTATTAAATCATGTGAGGGTAGATAAATTTATGACATGTCATAATTTTATTTATGATTTATAAATATCAACAAACAAAGATGTTAATATATCTTGAAAACTCAATTTTCAATTGAAACATTAATATTTTCAAATCTTGTAGTTGAGATATTAAAATATCAACTATCGTCAAGATCAATACATAAATTTAAAGATTGAGTTATCATCTTATTATATATAAATTAAAATTTTAAATTTTGATTAATTCAGTTGACATTCATAATTCAAATAAAAAATAAACATTAAACAGTAAACATAGATCATTAAAACATTATTCAAAATTAAGAAATTTGAATCATTATGTGTAAGTTATTATGAGCATGCTTTTCAAAACAGAATTTTATAAAGAGAGTGTGAAAATATTAAAAATTACTAAAATTAAAAATAAAACCAAATAAAATTACAGGACCGATTGTGCTTTCCCTTTTGTATATTCTTTTTTTACCAACATTTTGTATATTCAGAAGAATTTAACTTTCAGATCTTTCAATGTTACTTTATCGAAATTGTCAAGGCATAAAAGCGGGAACACTGGCCCCTCGTCCGAAAAAGACCCGCATGTTTTATAAACGGCAAGAAAAATTATTAAATAAAATTTAATATTTTTTCCATAAATAATAAATTCATCTCAGCCGAGCTATAATATTATACACACCCAAAATTTTTATTTTACTTTTTTATAAAAAATTAATTTTAAAATTGAATATCTTTTAATATTAACATTTTAAACTTAAAATTCACCACCATATTACTCTGTTCGTATATATTGGTGGTCCAAGAGAGAACCATAAATAATACCCAGACACAAATATACAAAGGTAGAAAAGAAAAGGTCTCCCGTGATTTGAAGTTGCTTTTAAGCATAGAGATAGGGTGCTTTCTGGGGGCCATGAGAATATCTAACACATAATCTTTTATTTCCATTTACATGTAAGGACCTTTTTCTTTGGTTTTTCTTGCAATGTTTTTTGTCCTGCCAAAATAGTGAAACTAAACGAGAGCCAGTAATAACCAAGACAATCAGGCCCAAGGAAGTTAATAACTAGCCCCACCTTCATGAAGGATGCTATACATTGCCTTTTCAGTTTGAATTTTCCCATCCATCTTTTTTAGTTTTTAGGGTATAATTACTTAATAATATCTACTCACCCACTTATATTTACACTCCTTTTTTCATAAAAAAGAAACCACACGTACTCGGCACAGATGTCCACATTATGGGACCTAAACACACAACCTCCTTATTACAAGAGGAGTGTCACGCCACTGGGCCCCAAACTTGATGATAAAGGGTAATTGGTTTTAAACTTTTAATCCCATTTACTCTTATGTCATTGACACCAGGATGATTATCATGATTTTGGATAAACTTACAAAAGGATAAAATTATACTTTATTTTTAAATTAAAATAAAATTTCTAAAAAATTGAGAATTCCGTTTTTCAAATTAAAAAAACGTCTTTTATATTTAATGGTGTTCATATTTCATGTTATTTAATTTCAACTAGTTACTTTTTATAATATAGTCCAACAATTTTATTCAAACAACACATTAAAATTAAAGCAAACTCTTAAATATAATAGTATTAAAATAAATATAATTTATTTAGTATTCATAAATATACACTAAAAAATATGTTCGATTGCCAACATTGCATTGGTTATGCATATGGCTCAAATTATGAAACTATTATTACTAGTTAGTCAAAATATATTTTTTTTTTGAAATTTTCATTCTCTTTTTGGACAAATAGAATTATTGAAATTCTAGTATTTAAATTATCTTGATATCAGACTAAAAATTACCTTCACTTTATGTAGAATGGCAAATTAATAACATTGACACCCAATCTAGTTTAATATTTAAAAGTACGCCCAATTAGTAGAATGTTAGTTATATCAAGACGAGAGAACATGGACTCAATTTATTTTCCTCGAAAAATCTCAAATAAATCTAAAGAATATCCTAAGGAACGTGGCTGTAATATTAGCTACAAATTTTTGGCCAATATTACTAAATAAAGGAAAATAAAAGGATAATGAATGGAAGACGGGAAAGAACAAAATGTACATGTTGTGTTGCTTTCAGCATTTGACAACAGAGGATAGTGGTTTGGTGGCCCAATGTGTTGAGTTCACAAATTGATGGAAAGTTGATTCGGTATGGATCCTCAAACGCCCTGTTTTTTTAAAAGTAATTATTCCATTCCTTTAATATTATAAGAAAAATTTTGAAATATTATATTTAAAAATATAAAATATGTTGTATTTTATTATGTAATTAATAAGATTTTTTTAAAAAAATTAACCAGGTGTGTAATTAATGAAAGTTTTAACTGAGACACCTCATTAATAAAGTAAATGTGAAAAAAAAGTATAATTTTAAACGTCATTAACTAATTTATTGATAAATGTAAATTAACTAAAAATGTTTTATAATTATGCACAGTAGAGTATATATTTTTAAACATACTCCCTACGGCAGAAGATCATTGAACACTTTTTTAGGAATTAGATGTTTGAAAATATAATATTTTTAGTGTTTCAATATGTCTTTTTTAAATTTTTATTAATAAATAAATTATTATATTTATTTTTAAATGAAACACCCTATCAAAATAAAAGTAAATATAAAAAGATGGTATTAGTTCAAAGATAATTAGCTAATATATTTGTGACGAGATTTGATTAAAAGTATATTATATTTTTTAATGAAAGGAAAACTTCATTATTCTAATTAGTGCATATTAATCGAATTCATTAAATATAATTTTATAACTTTATTTTTTTTCAAAAAAATTGTAAGCTTTCAAAAAATTCCTTTATCTTATCTTCCATTTGCGTAAAAATATCACATAGATAAAATATAATGAAAATGATAATATTAGAAGAATATCATGAGATAAATTTTATTTTTTATTAAAGTATCTAATATTTTAAAACATTAAATACCTCTAAAAATATCTTATAGATTGGACAGATGTGGTATTATATGCTATCAATTCATCATCATGAATTTTTTACAAAAATGTAACTACTCCCCTCCTTTAAAAATATAGGACATGTTTTTTTTAAGGCAAGATATTAAAAAATATAAAATACTTTGGGTCTTTCAAAATGTAGTTTTTAACTTTTTTTAACCTACAAGATGTAGTTAATAATTTTATTCCAAAAGCACCTTTAATGGGGGGTGTAACTAATAATGTCTTTTAATTAAGATATCATATTAAATGTAATAAACATAGAAAGATAGTATAATTTAAAAATAATTAACTAATTTGTCGGGGGTAGGTTATCTTCTAGTGATAACTTACCCTAATCCTTGTTACCCTTACAATATGAGGATGATCCACAGAGATAATTCTAATTTTCATTAAAAAGTGTAATTTAATTAAAAATATTTTATAATTTTGGACAAAAAGAATACAACATCATTATTTAAATAAGAATACTCTTAGGCAGGACTGAAATTAATTTAATTTAAAAAAATGAGCTAATGTTGAAAGTAAAAAATTGTGATGCATGCATTCATTCGTCAAAAACTTGTCCTTTGCCAATTGCAATCACAGGGAAGATGGCACCTGTGGGATTCATATTTCACGATAATAGTTTTCTTAAAAAAAATTGTTTTTAATAATATTTTACAAACAGTCATTAATTCATGAGATGAAGGAACTAGGACCGAAAATTCTCAAAGACATGGTGGCATTAAAAATTCCACGTGGAAGGGAGTTAAGGCTCGCATGGCCACAACTATGTTGTGCATGGTTGTGGCTAAGGTGTGCTCCTTTAAAATAATTAAAAATTTTGGTTTTTCATTTTCATTATTTCAAAAAATTTAAATAAATATTAAAAATTAGTAATTTTCTTAATATAAAATAAACTGAAACAGACAGAGTCCGATGGTTTGGCTAAAGTAACCGTGGCACGCAGCAAGCTCTGTAGAGCCCACGGTATGCATCGTTCTGACGAAGATCATTCTCTTGTCGGGGTGAGTTTTGATAATTTTTTTTGTTTTTTTCCAAGGATAATTTTTTGTTGATAGAAAGTGTATATTAAAATTATATTTTTTTAATTCAGGTAAATCTGCATTTTATAAAAATTATACTTAATTTTACATCACAATATACTTTGATAACGTATTTAATATTAAACTCTACGAGGTAGTTTAAAAAAATAAAGAAATTTGAAAAACACTGAGCAAAATCTATATGGTGAGTGAAAAAAAAATACTAACGAAAAAAAATTGCATAGAGCAAAGTTACTCAGAGTGTATAAAACATTAAATCATGCGATGCAGTGCATAAATATTAATGTAAGGAGTCATATTGTTTACAGGAAAGAGTTTGTATATATATACTATACAGTATAAAAAGTAAGGTAAAATAATTATAACACTCCTGTCTCGAACAATGGAGATACTATTCTTATAATTC
This sequence comes from Prosopis cineraria, assembly GCF_029017545.1. Lineage (NCBI taxonomy): Eukaryota > Viridiplantae > Streptophyta > Magnoliopsida > Fabales > Fabaceae > Prosopis > Prosopis cineraria. The sequence goes on from NW_026555344.1 coordinate 1,552,920, forward strand.
TCATTGATACTGTTGAAATATTTGTCAAGATCTTCTGTCATATTTAATTGAATGTGCAAATGGTATATGGTAAATTTTATAACAGAACAGAAACATTTATTTTTAATGAAACATAAAAAGATAAAATATAAGTTCCAGATGTGAAAAAAAATGCTCAGGTCAACGAAAAGAAAAACTCACTCGTCTAAAATTTCATTATTTATAAATTTAATTGTAATATTTATTATTTTAAGAAATTATATGACAAAATAACCTTTTATCCCAATTTATAGGACAAATTTATTTAAATCAACCATGAACTTAATTTATCTCTTTAAAACAACAAAAATATAAGTTTTCATAAAATACCTTTCATTTAATCATTTTAAAACAGAAGATATAATTAAAAAAAACTATAATATTAGAAAAGTTTATTTAACAGGGTAAAATAATAAATTGATCAATAAACTATAAGTACAAGAACAGTTAGGACTTAAAGTTAATTTTAGTATAATGTTTTCTTTAATTTTAAAAAATAGTGTAATTTAACTTTAATCGTTGACAAAAAATTAACTTTGACCATTAAATGATCAAAAACTACAATAAATAACCCAAAAATTATAGATAAAGACCCAATAAATTATAAAAAATGATCAATAAAATTTATTTTTAACATTTGAGGTGTTTTTAAATCATTTTCTTATCAGTTAATGATAAAAGTTAACTTTTGTTAATGATAAGAGTTTAATTTGTGTTATTTTTAAAAATTAAAAAAATATTACACAAAAAATAAGTTTAAGATCCTAAATATTTTGAATTTATAATTTAGAGTAGGGCTACACAAAAAATACATAAGACATAATTTCAACATAACCCAAGTTTGATCTCTTTATGAAAAGATTGAGTTAAATAACTCATAGTTTGATTTGACCCACCTGTCCAATGTTCCAAATTTAACCTAAAGTTGAACATAACTAACTAACTTGATCCATATGATTGTGAGACCAATCTTGATAGTGGTATCTTGCTCTGCTATTTTTTATCTTTTTCTTCTACAAGAGATAATAATTTATTTTAACATAATAAACTTAATTAAAATAATACAAATACTTCTAATCATATAAAATTTATCACAAAGCATTAACAGTTTAATATAGTAAAAATAATTATCATGCTCAACATGAAAAGGAAGTGAAAAAACAATCCATTCAATTTAATACTTAGGTTTCACATTATAATTTATTAAAATATTTTACAAGATCAGGATAGATTAAGTAATTTGAAAGTTTAATTTTTTATTCAATTTAAACCTGAAAATAAAGTCCAATCTCATTGATTTTTTTAATTTTTCAGATCAATTTTTTCAAAAGATCAAATCAGATTAGATTTGTCTAGATTAAATCGGATTATATAAAAACAAAGGGCTTTTGAAATTTTAGAGGACAAGCTGGCTCAATGGTGTACGCACTCCATTCAAAAATATAAAGTATTTTTTTAAAGAATTAGATATTTAAAATATAAAATATTTTAATTTTTTAAGATATAATCATTACATTTTTTAAAAGTGCTCCATTAATAATGACTTTATATTTATTATAAGGTGTTTAATAAGAATAACGTATAAAAAGATAGAGTTAAATAAAAAATAAATAATTTTATTAAAAGTTTAACAATTCAATTAAAAATATTTTATATTTTTTAATAAAAAGAGTATTTAATAAAATTTTATTTTTTTTAAATTTTTAGATTTCTCAGGTAACCTTCAAAATTGAAGGAGAAGTAGTTTTTGAATTGGGAACCTGGTTCACGCGCAGACGCGCACTGCCAGTCAGGTGTAATGGCATACGGCATGCCACTCATAAATGAGAATGACTCAACTAACAGTCTGGCAACCGCCCCTGGGGCCCGCATGACGTGGCAGGGCAGAAAATGTCTGTCTGTCTCTGGCCAAAGTGGAGTTGGAATATGATGCCATGCTAATACTCCATGTATTGCCAAAATATATACACCTCATTATAATAAACATTGATAATTTAAACAATTGTACAATTTAATAGTCCCGAGTTAATTTTATACTAATTTATTCAATTATAATACATGCTTGTGTAAGAGCAATACTAATATTATAAAATAGGGCATCTATTTTATTGATTAGATGATCACGACCCTCGTTGCTAATTTAACAAAAAATGAAATGCATTGTGTTAGCATAAATTTGCTATCATTGATGTGATCATTATCATGTAGAGAATAGATAAAAATTGGGTCATTTGTGCTCACAGGAGTTTAAATTCTTGCCGCCATCCTTATCTTAATTTCTCATCCTTTTTTTAAGGGGGGATAACAGATCACATCATTCAAAGCACCCCATATCTGTCCACTTTGCACATAAATATTGTGATACATACTTAGGTATTTGGCAAATTTGAATTGCCTGTAGTAATTTTAAATATAATTTTTTTATTGCATTTTATTTTATGTGACAATTTTAAAAATAACTGATTTGATAATCTATGTTATTAATATTGTAATCAGAGATAATTAATTGGATAAAATCATAGCTGACAAGACAAGGGTTTTTTTAAATTTTAAGATAAATTTAAAAAGTAGCAGTGGTTATAAAATTTATTATTTATATTCCGACACTCGTTGATAGGAAATATGATGTATTTTGCATACAAATTCATAGTTTTTAAGCGGTTAATGTAAATGTAGCGGGGAGGGAAAGGTCAATGAATTACATGACTACATTGTGTAAAACTTGAACATGAGGCCTTATAAAAAAAAATTAAGGATTAAAAATATCTTTAAAATGCACACAAATGATTATAAATGATTTTAAATTCGACTAAAATTATTCATATCTCTCAATTTTAAAAAATTATTGCTTCGTTACTCTGTTGTTAACTTATTGTTATGTGTGTCCCACATATAATTTTTTTTAATATTTTTTATTATAAAATATTGCTTGTGGGCCCTACATTATTTTTTTAATTGGTAAGGGTTAATTTTGTCTCTAAAGTATACATTAAAGTCAGAAATGACCCTAAACTTAAGATCAATTTTATCTCTCAACCACTAAGATTTTTAAATTTATTACCTTGTCATTTTCTCAATTTATTTTCTCTATTAATAGGGCTCATTTTAAAATTGTTTAATTTTTTTATTATAAAATATTTAACTGCGCCCCACCAATTATTTTTTAATATTTTTTCCTTCTCTCTCCCCTCTATCCCCCCCTCTCTCTCTTCTCCTTCAATCGTTTAAATCAAGTTGTGTATCATCTAACAAGCTGAGTACTTATACAGAAGCTCCTTAGTTGAGAGCAACATGCGTCTAAACTCAATCCAGGGCTAAAAATGCAACACGTGCTTGTTGAGAGCAAAATCCTAAATGAAAAAGGAAAATATAGTGCTTGGAGGCTAGCTTTACATACAAAATACCATTCAAGTAGCTCGAGCCCAACGCTCGATCTATGGCCGAGCATACATGTTACACTTTGAGCATGATTCAACACAATCGTAGTGTTGATCCCCTCACCTACATAGCCTATTCTTGCATATTTGAATGTAGCATGGTTGTTTTGCAAATCTAGCTCTTTCTGGTTTGAAGATTGAATCAATGGTCCCCTGTACTTAAATGCTATCATTCCAACGTCCTTCATTCCCTCTCTCTTCCCATCAACAACAATTTTGACCACTCTTATATGACCTTGATTCAAACGATTGAAGGAGAGAAGGGGGAGAGAGAAGGAGAAAAAACATGAAAAAATGATTGGTGGAAAAAAAAATTAAAATGGATCCCATTAATAGAAAAAATAGCAAGGTGATAAATTTAAAAATATTAATAGTTGAGGAAAAAATTAATCCTAAGTTGAGTTTAGGATCATTTTTACCTTTCATGTATACTTTAGCAATAAAATTGATCCTTAACCCGTTAAAAAAATAATGTGAGGCCCATAAGAAATATTTTATAATACAAATATTAAAAAAATTATATATGAGGCCCACATAACAGTAAGTTAATGTCAGGGTAGCAGAGTAATATTTTTTTAAAATTGAAAAGATATAAATAACCTATAGTTAAATTTAATATCATTTGTGACTCTTCGTTGTGCACTTCATAGATATTTTTGACCTTTAATCCTAAACAAACAAACATGAGATTTTGATTGGCCCATCTGTTGCTTAACAGTGAAAAGTACAAAATAATGAGCATACTTTTTTTTTAAATCAAACAAAATATTGAGTATATAGCCAGTTTGTTTAGAATTTTTTAAAATTAATTAATTGTAATACTTGAATTGTTTAGTGAACATTAAATTAATAACAAAATCTTGGTTGAAAAAAATATTTTTAGCTTTTTTCACTAGGAATTCTAGAGGGTAAAGAGTAATATGCCTATAAATTATAGGTTGAGTGACTTTAAAATCTTAAACTCATTTATTATGTAATTAATTTTTCAAATTTTAAATTCATAAGAACCTCTCCTATAATGTTAAGTAGGGGTAAAAATATGTTAGGTTGAATTAGATTTTGATCAAACAGGCTTGAGCTTGATTTAAAACTTATATAAGGCTTTTTTTTATGAATCAAGTTTGAACTTATCTAAACCTAATCTGGTTTGAAAACTTATTTAAAATTCTACTTAAAAGTAAGTATTTAAATATGTTCATATTTTAGTTTTGAGTTATTTTAGAACTATTATAATATACAACATATAACCTAATTCATCAATTACAATATATAATAATTGAAATATTTTTCAAATACAATATAATATAACAATAAAGTTATTATATTAAAATTATTATATAAGTTCATTATGATTGAAAAGTGAAAGCATAACAAGAATTAAAAAATGAATAGATTAATTAAAAATTAAATGGTAATTAATGTATTTGCAATTGTGTGTGCGTGCGTGCGCGTATGTGTGAATACCTATTCAGTTAAGTAAGCCTAATTAAATGCCTGAATCTAGCTTGAGCCTATTTAATAAATAAACTGGGTTGAACCTAAATAGGTCAAGTTATATAGGGACCTAGTCTATTCCTACTCTTAATGTTTCAGTAGAGGATAATGTCTATTAATTTATGATAACAAGGCTATCTAGTTCATCCATGTGTCAAGTAAAAACATGTGCCACATGTCCAGATCAGGGGTCCTACTATTATAAGTAATGAATATTATCCTCTAGTTAATGTCAAGAATAAGTTGATAGAAGTTCATAACAAAAATTGTACTTCCTCCACTCAAAAATGTAATGTATTTTTAACTGAATTTCAACCTCAATTAAGTAACTACCTACTTTTTGACTAATTCCTATTTTTTCATATTTACCTCTATTAAACACCTTACAATAAATATAAGTCATTATAATAGAGGTATTTTTGAAAAAAAATAATAATTACACCTTAAAATACTAAAAATGTCTTATATTTTAAATATTTAACTCCTAAAAAAATGCCTTATATTTTTGAACGAAGGGAGTATAAATAAATAAATTTGTGATCTCTAGTGTTATTAAATAATCCACCTGTTAAAAAATATAAAGCATTTTTAATTAAATCTCACATCTAATAAAGTAATTACTTTTTCAAAATAACCCTATCTTTTCATATTTACCCCTATTTAATAGGATATTATATCCTAAAATAAATATAAAATAATTTATTTAATAGAAATATTTTTTTAAAAATAATAATTACACCTTGAAAGACTAAAAATATTCTTACACTTTTTAACATCCAAACCTTCAAAAAATGCCTTACATTTTTAAATAGAGGGAGCAGTTTTAGAGGTAAATTGTTCTTTTTTCTATTCTAAATAGAGTTGTAATTTAGGTTAAACTCAACGATCCAGCCCAAAAATTTAGTGTTGAGGCCTAAAAAAATATTTTTTAATGTTCGAGCCTATCTAGGTTGGCTTAAATGAGCCTAAATCTGATCTAGTTTGGGCTTCCTAGATACTCAAATTTAAAAAACATGTTTTTAAAAATATATAAAAATATAATAAATATTAATTAACTCTTTAAATTTTATGTTATTTTATACTAAAATATCATATATTAGAGTGCATTGCTATAGTTATTTTTTTAAAAAAAGTAAAAATATTTATTTTTCATATTTTTATTATTTTTAATCAATAAAATATCTCAAAATAATATTTATTGATTTTTATGCTTTAAGACCCATTTATGTTTTAATTTTTTTTAGTCTTATATATAGTTTGAGTATCCAAAAAATATACTTTATATTTTTTTATAAAATGAGAAAATTGATTTAAAGAAAAATTTTAAATTAAAAATAATTTGAAAAATAAATCTGGGCATGTATGAATTATCGACTATAAAACAATATTTTTAGATAATTATGTGATCACCATCTATGCTAGACTTGATTAAAAATTAAGAATAAATTAAAAAAAAATATTTTTTATATGTAAGAGTTAAACAATATAAGAAGTTAAAGAAAAAATCTCATAAGTTTACAGTCAATGGTTTTCGATAGGATATTTGATTTGCTATGCTCTTTAGACAAAGATGGATAAGCAGAAACATTAAAGTGTTCCAAGGTAAGGCTACTTGATTGTAGGCTACCCTTGCCAAAGTGCATGCTATGGTAAGATGGTCAAATTTAAAAGGGTTGCCTAAAGATCAATACATGAGTATGAGTAGGTGGAAAGCACCTAAAAATAGGGGTTATAAAATTTAACACTAACAGAGCCTGTGGTAGAGATAGTAGTCTTTTAGGTTGCGGTGGGATTGCCCGTGAACACATTAGAAGCACGTTAGCAGAGTTTCTTCATCATAACAGGCAGGGAAGCAATCTAAATATAAAACTTTGAGGAATACTCTAGGCGTTTAAGAGAGCTTGGGATTTGAATTGGAGGAAGGCTAAAGTTGAAATTATTATATGGAGGCTGTAGAGGTGCTGGAAGGCAGATTTGGATCACCATCCTGATCATGACCTCATTATTGAGATCAGGAGCATGCTGAATAGAGATTAGAATGCGAATATTATATGATGCAGCAAATATGTGAATGTGATTGCGGACATACTTGCCAAGAAAGCTCTCAAGCAAGTGCATGGCATTGTATTCTTTTCGAATTCTTTGGATTGCATTATTGAATTTTTAGTTTCCCACACAAGTCTTGGACCCATCGTTGAATTTGTCATGGAAAAAAAAGTTAAAGAAAAAAAATAGTTCTTAAAAAAACACTATTTTACTTGTGATTTAATTATTTTTTTATATAATATAATAATAATTTTTCTCATATTCTTAAAAATAAAAAGTACAATTTATTCAAAAGTTATTAAAAACTTTAAACTAATCAGGTCATGATTTTAAGTTAGTTGTTTAACTATAATTGAATTAAGATTAACTTAATTATAATTAAAATATAAAAAATATTTATGTACGATCATGGTAAGAGAAACATTTAAATAACTAAAATATTAATTTATAAATAAAAAAATATTCATAAATAAATTACACATAAGATAGCAAAACAATAATAAAGTTACTTAAATACAAAATTGATAAGTTATTATTTTTTATTTTTTAAAGTCAAAATAATATTTTATACTTAATAGAATTAAATTAGTTTAAAAAACAAAATTTTTTTATAAAAGTTATGAATATTCCGGTTGGCCTGAATAAATTGGAAGTTGAAAGGTGTTAAGGCTGGTTTAATAATATAAATTTTTTACATAAATAAAGTACTATACATCTAATTCAAATAAGACTGCCTTGTATTAAACCTTATATGAGTAAGCCTAACTTGTCGAAATTACTGGCCCTAGTGCTGAATTGCTTATTAAAATATTTTATTCAATAACAAAGTCTTTTTAATTTTTTTTTTAAAATTAGCCGTATAACTCGTGTGTTTAGTGCTAGTATTTACTAATTTTTAGATTTTACTTTCAGAGGTGCCCAACGGTCAGTCATAGTCACGCGCTCTCCTACCTCGCGTGGCTTTTACTTTTTGATGATATCAAAGCTCAGCACCAGCCTTCATGCACAGAGGCGCTCAGTCTCTCATGGCCTATATCTCACCACCACCTATAGCTTCCACTTCTCCAAGCTCTTCCTCTGACGTTTGCCTTTCCTCTTCTTGCTTTCTCTAACTTTCCTTCTCTCTCTCTCTCCTTTTCTGCAATTCCTTGTTTGCTTTCGGCTTTTCTGATAGTACCACTCCTTCAGTCTCTTGCTCCCAACCTTTTCAGACCATTATTTGATTACGTCTTCGCCTCTCTCTTTTCCACCCTCCAGTTCAGCTAATCCTTCTTGGTTTCCCATTCTCTCTCTCTGCTTGTCCCCTGCGAGGTATTTAGAAATGAAGGTATGATTCTCCCACTTTTTCCATTTTCTCCCATCTTCCTTTTTTGTGTTTCTTTCCATGACGAGAATACATCACTTCTGAACCATGATTCCATTAGGTTCTGATTCTCCACGAACTTATATTTATTTGAATATTAGGGGCGTGTATCTGACATGAATCTGGGTTTTCCCACTTCATATTCGGGTTTTGATTTCACGTCGGGTTGTCTCTTTGAGATTGTTTAGATTTCACTTCTTTATTTTTTCCTTAGCGTCGTGATGATAATTTTTGGTTTTTGAGTCCCCCCCCCCCTGTTTGATAAGTTTAGATTTTGCATGTTATTCTGTAAAATTCTTGAACCGCTGAACATGGTTCCCTGAAGATTATTTGAATCCGAGCTGAATTACTCTCTGATGTATGCTTACAGAAGGTTGTGCTCAAGTTAGATTTGCATGATGACAAGGCGAAGCAGAAGGCCCTGAAAACAGTATCAACACTTTCAGGTATCGTATCATTGTTTATTCATTACGTCTCGTTTCCACCAAACTCTTTGCTTAAAAAGAATGAAAACCTTCCCTTGTATCCATCTTGCAAAATGAATCAGAGAAAGTAAGATGAACCCAGACTCAGTTTTTTCAGAATTTCAACCATCACGTGATGTAATATGGCAATTATATCAAATGAATGAACCAGAGTCTCACTTCATGCACTTATCCAACCAATTAATTATTTTTATTGTTGGCATGAGGTCATAGGTGGGGCAGGGAAATCAAATTTAAGAGTCCTCATCTTTCAATGAGATGAAGGTGTTAATTTGTTAGCATGTCAACATCTTGCTCTCGGGTTCCTTAAAATATGGTGAGATGGGGTTTCGTATTTTTTAAGGAACTTGGAGAATCAGGAGCGAGAGCCTTTATGGTTTGCGTCTTACTTCATTTTTTCACATTTCGACATACAGTACTCAATTAGATCATGTACGTACCACGAGTCAGCATTATAGATCTTCAAATTCACATTTAAAGGTGTAGTCGGCTATGTGTAGTTGTAGTACATATCTCTAGTTAAATGAAGCAAGAAGATGATTTTGGTGCCTGTCCTTGATGTTGTTTCCGAAGTTATTTTTCAAAGCATGAAAACTCTGCACTATGAACTCCGGCAATCTTGTAGGGATAGATGCCATCTCCATGGAAATGAAGGATAGGACACTAACAGTGATAGGAACAGTGGATCCGGTTCATGTGGTGAGCAAATTACGCAAATATTGGCAGACAGATATAGTTTCAGTGGGACCAGTAAAGGAGCCAGAGAAGAAAGAAGAAGCAAAGAAGGAGGAAGGCAAGAAGGAGGAGGAAGCAAAGAAGGAGGAGCCCAAGAAAGAAGAAGGCAAGCCTGAGGAAGATCAGAAGAAAGAAGAGAAAAAGGAGGAGAAGAAAGAAGAAGAGAAGAAGAAAGAGCCAGTTCCAGTTCCAGACCCTATTCTAGAGCTGGTCAGGGCTTACAGGGCTTATAACCCCCAGATGACAACATATTATTATGTCCAAAGCATGGAAGAGAATCCCAATGCTTGTGCCATTTGCTGATGATTATCAAGCTGTCCAAGCATGAGAGAGAGATCAACTTTCTCTATTTGGTAATGGATTCAAACCTGTCAAGCCTGTAGGAGGTTACAGCCAAGAACATAGGTACTCTTCTGTATATAATATGGTGATGCTTCAGCTGAGTTGTTTTGAGACAATATTGGTAATATGTAGGAGAAATTGAATAAGATTTTTGATGGGATTCGTTTTTGAACATGACTGTAGTTCATACTCGTCTCCTGCAACGGTTACTTGAGTGCATCACCTGCTAGTTAGTCCAGTTATTCATCTCATATCTGTTTGGACATTCAGAAAAATACAGGGTAAAAATGTGATAACACTCCTTTACTGTCCGGGGGAATTTTTTCTGAACGCAATTATGTTTCAAACTTTTTTCCTGTAATAATTACCTGGCTTGAAGGGATGACCTACTACTGAACTCGGTAATTCATGTGAATGGGTGATGAAAAAATACGGGGTGAAAAAGTGAGAAAAATAGTTGCTTGAATGGACATCACCTACTGGTAAACACAGTAATTTTAATTTATGTGCTTGGATGGTGAGGAAAAAGTGTGCATATTTTGTATCAGGGTCAGATCACAGACGGGGCAGAAGTACTAATCTAATCTTTACTAGAGCATCTCCCGATTTCTCTGATTCTGTGGTTCTTGTCTGGTCCTTCAGCATGTCCTCATGTGGGACATGGTGGTGAGAAAAACATAGGACTCCATCTTTGAGGTTGAAATTAAACTTTTTCTTTTTGCAGCTGTGTGTGATCCCCCTTCACAATGTGGAGTTAAAATAACTTGAAAGCCCCTCATGGCCTGGATTCATCTTTACTCTGAGTGATGTAACATGATGTGTCTGTATGCTTCATTTACAACTAATAATAGGAATAATAATCAGATGTTTAACTTCGGTTTTGTTAAGAAAGGGACATGGTGGACTTTACACATCAAATGTACTCAAAACTCTTCATTTTCTCTTTTATTTATTTATTTAATGGTCTTGATGAGCTTGACAGCATCTAGCTCTTTGAGAAGCGGGTAGCACATGGAGTTTTCTGCATGGAGAATCAGAGGTTGTTTTATTATCTCCATGTTGTGATCAATCAAATTTATCAGCCAGATCCACACTTCGCTTTTTTCTTAATAATACCTAGTGTCAGTGGGTTACTTTTAAATTAAAGTAATGTAATCTCCTGTTAAACCACCTAAAAAAAAGGCAAATGCGTCTTACCTATAATTTACTTTTTTGTTTTTTAATGCTTCGTCTTGAGAGACAAAGTTACCTGCTTAACTTTATGAGATTGATTATATCCAAATATTTAGATATTAAAAATTTAGGATAAAAAACTTCAAAAATTTCAAAGGGCTACAATTATTACCAATTTCCCAAAAAATTATAAAAAAATACAAGTTACTGGTTAATTTTTCTAATTTTAAAATAACTCAAAATGTTTGCAATAAACTCTGTATAATTCAATAAATTACTCTGTATTATTATTATTATTTTTAATTCACAATTTTGTAAGAGTTTAGTTGGCAGGTCATATTTGCTTCTGATTTCATCAATCCACATGTTGGCTCCGTTGTCACTGTTTTGTACTGCATGCACGCGGAAATGCAAAAGCATGTGATTAATTAATGTTAATTAATTATTTAATCACTAATGCTTAGCATAGGAACTGTGTCTGGACATTGGAGGGCCTCCCATCCACAGATGCTCCCTTTGTAATTATTTATTACTGTAATGGGTTATAATTTTATTTTGGGTCTATCTTTTGTCTAACATTGGGCATATTTAATTTTTTATTAAATTTTTAATGCGTACTTTGAAATAATATTTGTAAACAAAAAAATGAAATCCATTTGTATTCCATTCACCTAGTCTTATATATATAAACACGTAACAAAATATTACTATTCATTCTACAGTAGTCATTTTCATCCCTTATTCTTGTGTGGGTTCAAATTCAAATTTTTTCTTTTTATCAAATATCAAGAAAATCCTTTTGAGGATTGTGAACACAAAACAAAGGCACACACATTTGTACTTTTAAGTTTTAACATTTACTTCTGGCGCATAAATCAATCAGGCCTTTTTTTGTTTTTAATCTCCTTGCAGAATTATTAGAGGGATTTAAAAACATTTTTTGGCGTGCATAATGTCAGATATAAAAATAACAAAAAATATAAACAAGATATGTTATACATTGTCAGTTAAGAATATAATAAAAACTGACGAAAGGAAATAGAGAATACATAGTGTGTTGTATTATTTTTTTTTTTTTTGGTTATGGTGATTTGAAACGCGTGCCGCAGCAAAGCATGCTTAGAGGAAGATTACAACTGATAATCATATAATTAAGAAATCGCACTCGTTGGTGATGACATGTGGGGTTGATTAGGCGTTTTGGCCGGTGAGATGATATTTGATCCTTCCAAATTGTTGACACGGCCCATACCCCACACACACACGCCTAATCAACTTGGAATTGTTATGCCGCGAAATAATCATGAAGAATCTCATTAAGGATCTAAGTAGTAACTTATTTTTTAATGGGTGTTAAAAAATTTTAAAACTTCAATTCTGTCTTTAAAGATTAAATTAAAATAAGTTGAATATAAAAAAATTAAAATACTCTCAATTCAAATATTTAAAAAAAAATCACTAGCTACTATTATTGGAGCACCACCGCCGGTGGCCAAAGCCTTGCCGGCGACAACAATCATTGGAGCTTTGACTGCTGGCTGGACCTCCATCACAGTCAACGGCAGTCCACCAACATGGTTGGAAGCTTCAACAACGGAGATTCAGTGGCTATTATCGCTGACAAGGCTCTGGTCACTGGCGATGATACTTTTGACAATAGTGATTGATGGTTTTTTTAAAATATTTGAATTAAGAATATTTTAATCTTTTATATATACTGAGGTTTTAAATTTTTTAAGACCTACCAAAAATAAGTTGCTACTCAGTTTCTTCAATAAAATTCTCCCAAGTAACTAACCCAATGCAGCAAAAAATGACACTTCCAATCAAGTAACATGTATCGCTATAATACCTTAGGATTTTGAAATTTTTAAACCTTAATTTAAAAGAGAGTCTTCTTGATGTGAATGGGGAGGGAAAATAGAAAAGACAAGAGAAAAGAGTTGGAAAACAGCAGATAGAAAGATAATAGAGACACAAGAGAGAAACTCAAAGAAAGGTAAATCAATATTGAATACTGTTCATTCAAAAGGTATATAAAACAAATGTATTAAGGCTCTATTTGCAGGCTTTAATCTAACCCTAAAAATAAAAATATTAAAAACATAATATTTTATAAATTGTAATAATTAGATGAAAATATTCTAAAATAATCTAAAGGATAACCTAATAATCTAAAAGGTTACATTTATTAAAATCAAATATTAAGATCATTCTAATAAAATAAGTATCCCATCACTTCTATTCCCATTTTTTTTTAAATTCCCAATAATATATTTCGGTAAAAAAAAAAAAGCAAAAAAAAATGCATGTTTGTATGAAATCGAACTGATTACGAGCTATACGTTATTCGGAGCTTGAATTGAACAACACTAGCCGGAACTTACGAATAAAATGACTTTACAAACTTTACATTATATATGGTGTGGTTTTGTATATATTTCGTATTACATATTGATAACGTTTGAATGGATAGAATTTTAGATTTAAAATCATGCATTCCAAATTTTATATTTAAAATTTTTTATTTTGATAGTTTTAAAACAAATCTAATAAAGAAAAAAGATGAATTGAAATACTTAATTGACAGATTTGAAAGTGATGAATTTATTTTTGTTTTTTAACTGATAAGAGACCACAACAAGATATGATCAATGATATAAGAGTTATAGAGACATTAATAGTAAAAACATACAAGAAGAATGAGATATTTTAAATGACTAAAATTTTATATGATTAGAATATAGAGAGAATTTAAAATTATAAAAAAATATAATAAGAAATGGATTCTGCAAATTTTTATGCATCCAAAAAAAAATTTAATTTAAATCTAAATTTAAATTTAAATTCGCATAAATCGGCCAGTGGATTTTTCTCCTCTCTTATTTTTTTCTTTGAATTCATCTTTACTTATCTCATCATGTTTAATCATTAGTTTCCCAAACAATATATCGGACAAAATTCGAGTTATAATGATAAACTTTCGAGTATGATATTTAAAAAAGCTTTAATTATCAAATAAATTTTAATGTATTTATATGAAAATAAATTGATGCGGTATAAAGTTTAAGAGAGAGGCCTCATTATTCTCGAATTATAAATAATGCAGTTTGATTTGTTATTAGCTTTATAAATATAAGTAATTTAAAAAAATTATACATAAAAAATAAAATCTAAGGTTATATTTATTTTGAATTATTTAGAATAATTTAAAATTTAAAGTCTTTTATTGTAAGTACATTTCATTTATAATTCATGGTTATAACTCTTTAAAATTAAAATAAAGAAAACCAGAGCACCTAAAAATACTAGTTTGTTAGTTTAGGATGAGGATAATTGTTAAAGTAGAACTTTAATGGGCTGGCCCATTTGTGATTAGACTATTAAACTAATCGGCCTTATTCAGATGAGTGGGTTGAAATTACGTAGAATAAAGTAGAGTTTTCATATTTGTTTAATTTCCGTTCTTTTTGTATTAGAAAAAGTGGGATGAAATGTGGGGAAAATATGAATAAAGACTTCTTAATGAGATTTATTTTAAATCAAAGTCCATAAATTTTAAAATATCAATGCAGTTCAGAGTCCTGACTTGATATTAAATTTTTGATAGAAATGACAAAATTACCTTTCATTTAAATTGAGATTATAATTGTTCTATTTTACTTGTTCATTTATTTATAAAATGTTATTCATTACCTACTTCACTTAATGTCATTCTAATTATTTAAATTATTTTAAGACAACTTGATGGTTAGTAAAATGAAATTAAATGAAAATAAAATAATGAAACAATAATCTGTAAGTAAATGAATAAATAAAGTATAACAGTTTTAATGTTAATATAAATGAGGGAATTTTATTATTTTTTTAAAATTTAATATTAAATTAAGACCTTTGGACTGTAATGATATTTTAGAAGTTTAAAGACTTTGATTCAAAATAAATTTGATCAATGGGTCATTTTATTAATATTTTCCTTAAGATGTGGGTAAAGGTCGAAAGTTTTTTTGGTGTAAAAAGGTCGAAAGTTTTATCATTATTCCTAATGTTTAAATATATAGAAATGGGAACCATTAAATCAGTAATGATTTATTATTCCATCATGATTAAATCAAAATCATGAATATAATATAAATAGAAAAACATAATTAGTAATCTCTATAATTTTATCAGGTCTTGTTTTTAATTTCTATAATATGTTTTCAGTATTTATAATTTTTGTAATTTAACACCGTTAGGAACTTAAGTGATAAACATCACAGAATCTTGTTGAATTATAGAGGTTAAAAACACTTAAAAAATATTACAAAAATTGAAAGCAAAATTTAATAAAATTATAAGGGTAATGATCATGTTTTTCCAAAAAATTTTAACTAATGCGTGGTGTTTTTTGTTATTTAACGTAAACTAAGGGTGAAAACGAAAGTAATTGTGCGGGAGAAAGCGGTTGTCACTGTTGGATAAACGTGCAAGCCATAAATCGCATCTTGCGAGGTTGCGTATTAAATATTGCACATCAGACGCACGTAGTACGTCAAGAATAAAGCACATGTACACGTAGAGTCTTATCGTCATGTCACTCGTCTACATGTTGCCAATATTTTGTCGACCCAGTTTATGTACATAATTCCAGTTTTATCACACATGTCGGATTCAACCGTATCCCAATCCCTAATCCTACAAATTTAACTTGTAAACCATTAGATTACAAGTCAAGGATTTTCTAGCTGGCTTATCGCAATACTCTTGGCTCAAACTTTTGGTATGCATTCTGGTAATTTGCAAATATATTTTTATATATCATGAAATTTATTTAATTTTTTTTTTCTTGTTGGAAACAATTACGACAATTACACTCTTACATTCATATTTATACTTCCTTTTAAGGAAAGAAATCCGTGCACCCTTCACGCTTATTAAATTTGAACTTGCGTCCTCCTTGGTACAAGAGGAGCGATGGTGCTATTGTAGCACATAGGACACTGGTTTTTTTTTTTTTAAATCCTCATTACAATTGTTGGAACCAATTCATCTCAATTAAAAAAAAAATATGTTAAAAAAAAGCCATTCCAGGCATATCATACCATTCTTTTAATGAATGATTGCCAGAAACGAGGGGACGATAAATGATAAAATAGAATTGAAGGATGCCATATTTTAATTCAAAGTTTTAAGGTTTTATCTTTTGACTGATACTTCCCTTTTATTTTGTTATATGTTAGTAAGTAAGCTGATTTAAATCTAATTACATTTTCACAGCACATAATTGAAGATTCATTTTGGGGTTAAAAGCTAAGGCAGTGAATTGATAGATGCAGTGAGTATATATGTCCTTGTCCTCACTCTCGTTTTGAATTCCGAATGCACAATGCACAAAAGTCAACAGCAACACAGACCCTCCATCACTGAACCGATCGTGCATTTATGATATGTGGCAGTGCATCCTGTTTCCGACATCACTGTCATTGCTCTGCAGAAACAACAATGTCCCAGACGGCAAGAAAAGCTCTAAAAACCACACAGCTAGCTCTGCCACATTGATGAACTAAGAATCATGTTTTCGTACGGTTGACACACCCTTATCATTCGGATTAATTAAATGATCCCACTAGCTTTAATTTATATACTAGTGATGGGGGAGGAGAAACTGATAAACTAAACCAACACTGTTTTACAAAAGGCTTTTATCACTTCCTCAAATTCCTAAATCCTAATTGGCGAGACTTGGGAATAAGAAAAGTACTATTTCTGTATAAACCCTCATCTGAAGTATTACTAATCTCTACGTCGACTGAGATACAAACGCTATTATCATATTTATGTGCACCACTCATTAATTCTTTCACAAGACATGGAAAAGTCCCCCGACATGAACCAATTATATGTGGATGATCATGAAAATGATGAGAGTAAAAGGGTGTGGTGAGTTTCAGTAATGCTAAGACAGCAGAGAAGTTAGAAGCACTTGCATATTGGTGTGTGGGTCACTATGTCCCCTTCACACACGAGAAAATGACCTGCGATAGAATAGCCGTGTCCCCTTTCGCATTGCATTTGCCTAACCAGATGAATAGGATTCTGTCTGGAATTGGAAAATAAACTTGTTCACAGGGAAGTTTCTGCAGCATTTCATGCACTCAAGCAGCCCCGAAATTAAACTTATCTATGCAAATTGTTAACAAACAGAGATATATAAGTTTTAATCAACAATGCATATGTTTAGCAAAATTTAGAATGTACGTTCCTTGTCAGGTTCAAGATAATAAATAATCTCATCGAGATAATGTATTTATGAATGTGAGTTGTCAAGACTTGCAAACTTGCTCTGGGAAGTTTATTTTTGTCTAGAAATTTTTGCCTTCTCAGATGGATAAGTGATTTTTGCCTTGTTAAATAATTGAGTTCAAGTCTAGAGAGAAAGGTGACAAAGTTCTACTTCACATGGGGTTGAATTTTTCAAAACAGCACGCCAATAAAACATAAAGTCCATTCATAACGTGGTTAATTTTGTTTCTTTGTTGTCTTTCTTGGACACGCGTCCAACTCTTAATGTATTGATAATATTAATTATCTCTTTAATTTGGTATTGGTAAGTTGAAAAGTCCATTTATATGAGATGGAAAGAATTTTGCTGAGTAGGCAAGCACTTAGACTAAGTTGTCTGTTGACCTTCATTATCATGTTATGGAATTTATGAGAGGCACGAAATAAAAGACTAGGAAATTTTCCAAAGTTAAGTCATTTCCAGACTTCATACCATCCTATGCTCTTCTGTCATATCACACATAACTTCTTGGAATGATCAGATTACAGACGCATCACAATTTACTGATTATTTATATAACCATATCAAAGTATAGATTAGTAGATATGTGGGAAAAATTATTTACATTTTCCAGCTGGGTTCTAGAATTCATCAGACTAGTTATATATTTGGGTCTCTATCAAAAAAAAAAAAAAAAAAGAAGACGAAGAAGAAGTGATGTTATCCTGCGTATCTGTCACATAAGCAGAGATTAATCCAAGAAGTGGCCAAACTTACCAGTGTGTCTAATAATAATGAAACTTCTGTTTTCACTAGAATTAGCTGTCCATTATATTGGACAACCTACACATCTGAATATTATTGCACTCCCATAATTCAAATAAATGGGAGAAATGGGGAAAAGGCAACAAACAATGGAAAAGCAAAGCAGATACTGAACATTATTTAGGTATACCGCTTGAAATGAGACTTATTATTTGAAGGCTTTTTCTTTCTTGGATGGTAAATCTGACGGTTTAAGTGGCTTTAACAAGGGGCGAGTGAGGGATTGGTGAATGTGGAGATATCATGTGAGGTGATGACAATACAGTCTCATCAAATCTTCTAGAGGAGAAACTGACTCGGAGGTTAAGGCCTTGACTGTGCTTGACTTTCACCGATTTCTTTATTTCTTTCCCCACAAAATCTTTGATTCTCTTAAGTGCTACATCCACAGTTTCATTATCCATGTTAGCGAAGCAAACCCTAAACCAACCAGGTTCCAAGCAAGTGAAAGAGGAGCCTGGAGACACGTTCAACTTCACATCATTCACAATCATACGCCACAACATCATTTCACCTTCGATTGTTTGTTCTTTCAGCATGCTTCTCAAGTTCATCCAACAGAAAAGCCCTGCATTGCTTGGAAGGCAAGCAATTCCCATCTTCTCAAGCCCATTTTTGAAAACACTATGCCTCTTAGCCAATCTTCTTGAGCTTTCTGCCAGAAATTTTTCCACAAAATCATCATCAGAAAGCATTGAAGCCAGCATATACTGAGTCTGTGAGGAGACCAATCCAAAGCTTGACATTTTGCGGCCACGGTTCACTACTGTGTCATTGTATGAATAGACTATCCCAACTCTAAATCCAGGAAGGCCCATGTCCTTTGACAAACTATAAACGACGTGGATGAGATCTTTGTTGCACAGCTCCATGTCTTGTATGATCTCCGAGACGCTTACAAAGTTGGAGGAGTTGAACACAGTGGCTGCATAGATTTCATCACACACTAAATGAATGTTGTTCTCATTAATAAATTTCACAAGACTTTCTAGAGTCTCTCTGTCTAACGTGGTGCCTAAAGGGTTTGATGGGTTTGTTATGAGCAAACCCTTCACATTGACCTTGTCTTCTTGAGCCTTCTTGTAAGCTGCTTCAAGAGCGTCTCTTGTTATCTTGAAATTGTTAGAACTGTCGCAATGCACAGGAATTATTTGCACCCTGAGTTCGCCAGCATAAATCACGGGTAAATCTGCAACAGAATATGAAAAATACGTATGAGTAAAGGCATTGCTCCTACACAGCACGGAACACATTAAACTTGAAAATTTAGCTATGTCGATTAATTTGGACGCATAGGTTATAAGAGAATTCTCTGCATACTTCGAGAATTTTATGGTATTTCACGTTTCTTCGATCAACTAAGTTTAAGGAATCCAGCTATGTGACATAGGACACGGATCGCTTGCACCGTTTCGTGTTTGAGTTCAAGGGAACCGTACATGGAAGTAGCTATGGTCTCCCCATGATCAATGACAATAAGGGTCCACTGACCTTCAAGTGTCGTAACTTTAATTTGAATTTCAAAATGAAACCCCACATGCTGGTTGACCTATTTGGAATTACCTAACTTATTGTATCAAATCAAATATTGAAAATTCGCCTTTTGACTTTTGAGACGTCGCTATGTCAGTGCCATTCACATTCACAAGTTTGGGAAAATATTAGCCACACAATAATGGAGTGTGATTTTTTTTTCCTTCGTAATTTATCACGTAACAAATGACTTCACAAAAAAAAAGTACAATTCAATTTCGTCCCTTTGAAGGGCATATGATAATTGATAGCTAGTATATTCAAATTTCATTTTATTTTATTTATATGGACATAAAATAGAAGCTAAGTATTCAGTACTGTTTTCCGAGGTTTAGCACCCTTGTTAAAAGAATCTTTATATCACATAAGCGGCATCTTATTAACACACAAACTCCAAACTAGTATGTTCTATAGTCTTCCACAACCACAATTAATTCAGTTAATTAAAATTCGAGATATAGAAAAAGAAGCTTAAATATATCAAACGGCGTTTTATGTTATTTTATCATGTACACTAATCAAAATATCATCACGATTGAGAGAATCTTTAACAATAACAAGATAAATGTATATATATGAATCTTGTAGCAATAACATAATTTTTGCTATTACTTACATTATATAATATTTAAGTCTGACATAATCTAGATATATATTGCACATAATTCATTTTTTTTTCTCCTCTGTCCTCTGATAAAGCTCTTCAAATTACTAAAAAAAAAAACCTATATGTGAATGAAAACAGTTTTTTTTGTTTGTTTTTAAGTACAATTCTCCAAATAAGAAGACTTGTTCTATTGCAGTACAGCAAGCAATGCCTTTATTAATTTCCCACTTTGAATCTTGGTGGCACAATGAAGATGATCCACCTAATAATGAACAAATTAAGGAAAGTACTCTAAAGGGTAGGAGTACATACGCTGGATAATAAGGTGCTGGAACGAGAAAAGCATCTCCGGGGTCAGCCAAACAGAACATGACTAATTCATTAGCCCCCGTGGCCCCTCCGCTCATCACTATCCGATCTTCATCGAATTTCACTCTTCCACCTCTCACTTTTGACATAAAATTTGCCACCCCCTATAAACAACACAAAGCACACCCATTTCTTGTCATCAGCTTTAATTTAATTCAACCATGTACGTACAATATATAAAGGCTGTACGAGATATCTTATCATAATCACTACACACACACACACACACACACACACACACTTTCTGAACTGGGGAAGTCCATGATAGTCCTGAAAGATAGCAATATCTCTGAAGTTATGCAATCCTTCAGGAGTGCAAATGGAAGCCTCCGGATGATTCCTCATCCATTCTTCTATCAGATCAAAACAGAGCTGAGGAAACAAATGAAAACGAACCCATATATATGAGTCAGTAAACTCATCACACACCTTTGGATCATAGTGGCATAAGCATAGAATTTCTAGAGGGTGTGGGTGTGTATGTGTAGATAAACCTGATTTTCTGCAAGACCCATCTGGACGACACCTTGAGGATTGTTAGTAGGGTGAAATGGGTCTCTTTCGTAAGCCTTCCATCCATCAAAGTAAGCAGAGTTCTCGCCATGTTTGCCATTGACAGCGATGTTGGACAGAAGGTGGTTGCTCTCGTTCCCCAAACCCATGTTTAGTTTCTGAAGCGAAATGGACGGTCACACTAGCTACTATATGAAATAGCTGATATAGCAAGAAATTAGTGGAGAATATTGAGAATGAAAAATTGTGTTTGAGAGACGTAGAAGTGGTGCAGAAGAAATGGGAAGTGAATGTGAGAATTTATAGAGGTGAGTGGTGGAAGCCAAGGATGGAAAAAGTATGCGATCACACCACCGACCCTCTTGAAACGCATTGATAGAAAGTTTGAACATTTTGCACTATGGTATGCAGTGACTTGTGATAGTCAAGCTCAAGCTATTACACCATTGCTTGCGTCTAAAATTGATTTCAAAACATTTGAGTATTCATCGGTTTCAAAAAAGCTTATATTCATTTTATTTTTTACACTATTTTAACAAGTAAAACTCTCATGGCTATCTCGTGTCTATGTTTTTAATTTTTTTATTCTTTCTAATTACTCAACGTTATATTTTCTTACTACGAATTTGTTTTCAAATAATAATTATTTTAAAAAATCTGAAGAGATTTGAGGATTATTTTTTTTTTTTTTGGGGTGAGGCATAGGGAAAATAATCTCTCATAGAACTGAAGGTCTGAAGCTCATATCGTTCTTGTTGATGCCAGTTGGTGACTGCAGGAATTTCTCTGAAAGAATATGATGACTTTTTTTTGTCAGAAAAGGCGTAAAAAGAAACAAAAAAAAGTCAATTTTTTTTTTTTCAAAAGCACGGATGCCGCGGATGGTAGAGAATTATCTCTCCAAGATACTAAAAAAACAAAAGGTAAATAAATGAAAAATTGACAATAAAATTTGTTTAAAATATATAAATGATAATTTAATCATTCAAAATATCAAAATTTTCCTGAAATTTTTAGAAATTTTTTTATTGTTAATAAATTTATATAAATTATTAAATTTCCCTTGTTGAAAATAAATTATTCACAACTTTTCTTTTTATATTCACAATTTTTCTTCTTAAATCCACAATAATTCAATAGCAAATCATAACTTCACATGTTAACTTTTTATTTATTATTACATTATTGTGAATATAAGAAGAAAAGTTGTAAATATAAAAAAAAAATTATGAATAAGGATAGTTTGGTAATTTTTATAAATTTATTAATGACAGAAAAGTTCCTAAAGACTTTAGAAAAATTTTTACATTTCAAGGAACCAAACATTATTTACATATTTTAAAAAGATTTTATTGTCATTTTCTCTAAATAAATTGTTACATAGATATATGAGGGTGAGAGTTTGAAATCATTTACTTAAATGTAGTAACCTGGACCACTCACAAATGGCCTTTTTTTTTGGTCAATATGCTTCTAAATTCAAAAAAATGCTTATAAAAATATTTATATATTACTCACAAGTCACATCTTTACATCTATAGTGGGATTTAATTCCATAATTTTAAAGATTGTGAGTCAAATATTTATCAATTAAATTAACTTTTATTAGAATACTTACGCTAACTTTAATTGATAATGGAGTCACTTTTTTTTTTGGGGATTGTATCTGGAAAAAGGTTGGTAATTATGCAATTTGCTTTGGATATGCTCACATGTGTGGAAATTGTGGGACAAGAAATTTCACATGAAGTTGCCTACGTACCATTCTTCATTAGTCACTATACAAGAATATAAGAATCCGTGTGGTTCAATTTCAAACCTCTTTAGAAAGGGATGGGATATTTTTTGATTATTTATTATTTGGAATTAATCAGAGAGTTATAGTTATTTAATATCATGTAATTTTTTTAGTGAACTTTTCATATCATTCTGAACAAAATTATATATATTTTTTATGGATGAACAAGAAAAATTTTGCGAGAGCATTATCACGTCTTTTTTTTTTTTTAAAATGTAAACGAAGATGAGGGAAGGGTCCACGAGAACGTACGGTGTTATGTGAATCATTTAATATTTTCATTTAATTTTTTGGTCAGTACAAGCAATAGATTCTACCATAATAGAGATCATCTCTTTCTTTGTTTTTTTTGGCCAGTATCTCTTTCGATATATTGAGGTAAAGAAAATAACTTTCCAATTAGGTGTTTTAATTTGATTTGAAAACATCCTATTTGTTCCCTTTGGATGTCATGATCGTGATTATGTCACTTCCATTCTTATTCGAGTGTGAAGTTGGTTTAGCCAAAAAAGAAACGAAACGAGAAGTTGGTAAAATGGATGCAGAATATTTCTCTGATATCAGTTAATGAATTTATTTTCAAACGAAAACATGTCAGTGTAAAATAAATCAAGTTGTGCAAAACTATAATTAACTGCGCCTGAATTAAGTATTGTTGAGTTTATTAGACGTAACTTAATTAAATTGGATTTTGTTCAAGTATTGTTGGGCTCAATCAGAAATTGTTAGCTTTCTTAAAGATGTACACTTTGTAATTAAGTTGCCATAATTCCTTTTATTAGAACCAATCCTTGTTGATAAAAAAATATTTAATATCTGAGGCTTTTTTTTAATTTTATTTTTTGAGGGCTTATTCATAATTTCATGTGAGAAGTGCTTGTTATTTTAAGGAGGAAGACTGTATAGCCTCTAAGGCTCCACGCTGTCAGCTTCGTTTCATGACTACTGATCTGATCGGAACCCTTAAAAAGTATTGACTTTTTCTTAAAATAAGTTTATATTTTCATTAGTTCATATTCTACAATATAATTATGCCACGGACAACCTTTGTGATTAGGTTTAAGAAGAACTCGTGTGCTTTTAAAACTTTACGGTTCACCTATTAATAATTTTAAGAATAAATTGTAAATTTATGCATTATTCGGGCTTGAAAATTGAAAATTTACTTGCTCTATTTTTTTAATAATCAAAGAAAACAATACTTGCTCTATTTTTAAGTAGTCCTATCATAATATTTTTTATCTTATTTATTAGTTATATCATTAAATTTTCATTATAATTAAGTTGCTGCTTCACCCCGTTATATGTTCATAAGATAAAATAAGGTTTGGATTAGATTATACATTCAGGACAAAAAAAAAGATTATACATGAATATAGATTGTACATGTTTTTTTATTTTATTTAATAAATTTTATTCAGGTCAATTCTGTGCTGGATATTTATGATTATATCCCGTGTATATTTTGTTTTTGATACAAATGTGCGTTATTTTAAAAGTAACTCGCAACTTAAAAAAAAATTCTAATTACTTGATGTTATTATTTTCAATATTTTTTCATATTTAACGTTTATTTAAAATAACTATCAAGTATCATTCCAAAAAAAAAACTATTATGTTTGCATCCATCTTGTGACGGTTAATTAGAAAAACCGTTAAGTAAGTGTAAAAAAAATTGACCAAACTCTTAACGTATTTTGCGAAACAATAGCCAAATAGATAACAAATACTCGACAGTTGTTCTGTATAACTGTCAAGTAAGTATTTTAGAGAAAATGGTATAATCAAAACAGGGTAACTCTAGCGCAATGTATTTCTTGATATAACCGTTACATAAGATCCCCTTATTTACATGACGTCTTCATAATTGATGGTTAAAAAAAAGGGTCAAGTGAGGGCAAAATTAACAGTCAAATAATACTTCAGTTTATATTATAGGTGCTTTTTTATTCCAATCTAAGAGCACTATCAAAATGTTTCAAAGAAAGGTTATCCTAATATAAGTATGCTTCTGGCCTGGATCAACTTAAATTAAATGGAGTTGATATGGTGTTAATTAATTTTTCAATATTACCTATATTTAAACTCATTAACTAGGAGAGAGAATATAATAAATGTATGAAAAATTTTCTTTTAAATAAGGGTAAGCTTGAAAGTTTATTTTATTTTTAGATAAAATTAATAACTCACTACTGCTCCTTAATTTTGACAAGGTCATCAAAGATGACTTATAATAGAAACTAGATAGTGTGTATATCTTTTTGTACAGTAATGTTGCAAATTCCTACTAAAAAGATGTTTGCATTTAATGTTGAATGTGTCTCAAATAAGATGCTTCTAATAAAGAATTACTATAATAAATGATTCTTAACAACAATAAAAGTTGTTGCCAAAAGTTTTTTTTGTGATAACAATTAAAAATTATTATCAAAAGTTATTTTGGCAGTGCTACAATCCTGCCATCAAAAGTTGCCACCTTTTTAGTGATGTCATTGCCAGTAGTTACTTTTGGTAGACCATCTACTAAAAGTAGATGTTAATTAGCAGCAATTTTAATTGTTGTGCACTAGAAGTGGATTTTAAACCATTGCTACTAATCAAGAGATATTAGGAAAACAATTTTTTTCTTGTATATATAGAATGATAAACAAATTAAATGATACATAGTACTGGGAAACAAAATGTATGATGATGATAATGATGTGTTAAGTTTATTATTAATCAATTACATTACTTTTAAAATTATTACTTTATTTTTGATTTCTTGTATTACTTGTCACGTACGTTACGATATACTAGAAAAAAAGATATTGCAGTCATTTGTTTTAAATTTTATTTCTATTCAAACCCAACATGCTACAGTAAATTTTCAGAATTGGAAATGTGTCACACATATGTGGTTCTTTGATGAAATTTTCTCTTACAATTATATAATTAACTATATAATATATTATATGTTAATTGTATCTAACGCACCCTTTATCGCCATCATTTTTTAATACAAGACTATGAAAAAGAAACCATGTAGTAAGATACAAAAAATCATATCAGATTCTAAGTGGATTGTACATCCTAAAAGCGATGATTAAAAATGAGAGATTTAAATGTCTTAATATGCTTAAGTGTGAGTATAGCAGCACATCTGTTAGCTTATCAAACAAAACATCTGGCTTCTAAATCTAATTCTTCCATTTGATGGACATGATGCACTATCTTGCACTTGTACACATTTATATAGAAATTTTGACTTCTAAAAATTTTGTAATCGTTTACGACTTTACGTACATAGAAATAAAGTGCTCCCTTGATTATTTTTGTTCATCACCGATTGACATCAATATACTTTATCTTGCACACTGCTATTAGAAAAAAAAAATAAAGACAGACTTACGAAAGCATCCTTTTCAGAGTTATGAAGAAATTTAAAAACACTTCTATATGGGGGGTAGAACCATCTTGCAGTGTATTAAGAGAAGCACTCCTTTAGGTTTCCTTTGTGGAGTGTTTCTAAATTAAGAAGCGAATGCAATTGTAGGTTAAAAAGAAACTTTCTGGTAAATATTTTTAAATATTTTTTGTAATATAATAGCAATAGCAGTAGCAATAACAACAACAATGATAATGATAATTTACTACAAGGTTCGGCTGTAAAAAATGTAATAAATAAATATTTACTGAAAATATATTACTGCGGACCTTATGGTGATGCTTTGGTTACAAGTCAATTGTTAACAGGTGATGGAGTGGTTACAATTGCAGGCTAATATGCTAGAGCCTACATATGCTTTTCTCGCGGTTTGAGTATTTTTTTCATCTTGGAGATGAATGAGAGTTAGAACTAATAGTGTATGGTTTTAAATTTTTAAAAACAATAGCTAAAAATTAAATTCTAGAGGTTAGGTTAATAATTGAGACAAATTTGATGTATCAAAAGTTTCATTATTCTTGTATTTAACGAAGAGAGACAACGTAGACAAAATGGCGAGTTGACGACACGTGTCCTAGTCATCTTCTCACGCACAAGCCGACCAAGATAACGAGGAATAGTGAAGACCA
Organism: Prosopis cineraria; assembly: GCF_029017545.1. Classification (NCBI taxonomy): domain Eukaryota; kingdom Viridiplantae; phylum Streptophyta; class Magnoliopsida; order Fabales; family Fabaceae; genus Prosopis; species Prosopis cineraria. Next base: position 1,579,979 of record NW_026555344.1, read on the forward strand.
AAGTGAGTGTTGGGGACAAGGACAGATGAGACACGATTAGGCATGAAGTCCACAGTCATACGGTTTGTCTGAGTCATACGGTTTGTCTGAGAATGCATGCCATGCATGCATCTTTCTTGTGCCAGTTTAGTTGGTTTGAATTATCTTAAATTACTAGAAACAATGTTTTTTTTATTTCAAATAAAAGAACATTTTCTACATCGCAAAAATGGATGATTAAACAATATTACATGACTATGATCATTTATAGAGGAAATTTGAATCATCGCAACTCTACGTTGGTATACAGAAACATAGGAGCGTGCAACTTTAATTATATATAGAGAGAGAAGTAGAAAGAATAAACAAATTGTACGTACAAGGAGCGTAGTCCACGTTCAAATGCATGATTGATGATAACTAGAGTCAACTAAGCGAGTGACATATATGAAATGGTTATATATAATCAATCTACTAAATTAAGTTGAATACGACTCTGGTGGTTTTAGTGGATGGGAGAAATTTCCAGATGAGAATTTCAGTTGCGCTTGAGTTCTTAACCAACTCATCCCTATGTTTGGAAAGTTTTTTTGAAATCTAAGTTAATTGATTTGATTCAAATATTAATTTGTATGTCTATTTCATGGTCCTATCCAATGAAATAGATTCATTTGTTCCGCATGCACGGTTTTGCTACTTTCATCTCACCTATTTATTTATTTATTTTTAATGTTGAGTTGTCCAAGTGTAAGTAAACTTTTTTTTTGTATAAACTATCCGGTATTCTGGGATATTTTGGGTTTATTGCCCACCCAAACTAATCCAGACTCCCTCAGAGGAGACCTTATGATAGTAGTGAGGTACTGATGGAACGACCTCTTTAAGACTGCATTAATTATTGTGACTGTCACTTCTCAGGATTCGAACCTTGGCCCTGAGGAATGTCGGTAGTAGCCCTTGTCAACTCTACCGAGCACCCATTGGTAAGTGTACTTAAACTTTAGTTGATGTAAGAAGTCTTATATTAAATGAAGTTGAATTTAAAGCCCATTTGTCATCTTTCTTAATTTTTGAGCAGTTTCTTTCAATTTTTAACAAGTGATATCAAAGGATTAAAATATATTTTTTGTCATATAACTTTACATAAAATTTTATTTTTGTCCTTTAATTTTATAAAGTATATTTTTCAGTCTTTTAAGCTTTAACCCTGACAACTGTTAATTTTATTATAAAATTTTTACTTTAAACTTTAAATATTGATAAAATATTTTTAAATATTAAAATTTATTTTTTAAATAAAAAATAAATGGCATAAAAAATAATCATCTTGACCTATCGATGTTAGGATTAAAGGACTACAAATATACTTTATAAAATTAAATAATCAATTAAAACTTTATATAACTTAAAAGATATAAGAATATAGTTTAGCCGATATCAAAGTGGGGTTGCATTTGATAGTAAGTATGAAAACGAGTAGCAGTGTTTTACCATTTTCTGTCATGTCACATTATATATTAATTAGCATGCTTCATTGCTTGTGCTAATTTCCTGAGACTACAATTAATTAATGATTGTTTAGTGTTGATGATTCGCGTCTATTGGTTTCAATTACTAAGAAGCGAGAAGTGAAGTATCAAAATGACGATATGGTTTTTGAGAAATAAACCAAGCCTTGGAATAATCTTAAAACAAGATTAGTTTTGGAATGGGGAAAGACAGACAAAATGAGAGATGGAATATATATCAGTCATCACCGATGCATTGCCGTGCTGCTGGGTATAAAACCCGACCAAGATCCTCTCAGTCACAAGGTTTGTCTCACAGACGTGGATGCCACACTTTCTCATACTTTTTTAGTTTCTTTGAATTTCAATTCAATCGATCATCACATGGTTTTCCCCCCTAACGAAACAACATATCCATACCCTCAAAATCCTTTCATCAATAAACATCGAAAATATAATTATTTAGCTGAAATTCATGGGATCATGTCACAGAAAAGTCCCTTTGCGTCATAAAATTAAATCGCACCACTCGAAATGATCAAGTTATATTCATGTGACCCACAAAGGGAAAAAAAAAATCTATATCCTAATCTATAATATACAACAAAAAGTTGTTTTCGAAATTTTTTATGACTACGACCACCTCACGGCATTTTCCAATTTTGCTGGGCACTCACAATATTTAAGCAGAAATTTATTTTTTTAAAAAAATAAAAAAAATTCACCGATTAATTGATTCAGCAGGTCAGACTTTTCAATCTATAGGGTCAAGATTCAATTATCCATGACAAGATCTTAAATTAGTCTGAATAAAGCTTTAAATTTAAACTGTTTAAAATCGATTAATTTGAATAATCTAGATCTCATGTCAGCAACGAGCACCGAAACTAAACTCAATTTTACCTAGCTTGGACTCAACTGATCAATACTCCCCACTCTATTACATGTGTTTAGAGCTTGATTTATGATCAGAATATAGAAGCTATGTCAAATAGTCCCTCCAATCTTAAACGTAAAGCTAATCAACTAATCACATAGATTTATTAATACAATTATTCAAATATGTTATTAACCATTAATGTGTTAAAATTTTGTGATTTTTTTTCTCAAATACCCCTCCCATTAATTCCACTTAGTATTTTGCAGTTAAAAAAATTATGTAATTAGAGGCAGTTTAGAATAAAATAATTAAAGAAGTAGATTAACGAGATTGTTACCATACATATAAGCTCAAAACAAACTCTTTAATTAACTAACTCTTACATTTAGAACAACATGGAGTAACGATTATTTTATATATTATAAAAAAAATACTATTATGACGAACAAGGAGCTCTTCAGTAGTTAATTCTATAATATTTATCGGCATCATGGTATAAAACACAAATAATTTCATATGAAATTTCGAGCCTTTTACTTGTTTAGATGTAATGTTAAAATAACTTAAAGGATTAGAAAAATGAATTCACAAGTTGATCGTATCAGTAAATTAAATTTTCATTCCGTGTTTGCTTATTAATATTGTAATGCTGTTTTGAACTCAATTATTTTCATTGATTTGGTATTCTTTCATGACACATGTCGGGGTTATTCAAACAAGTCTATTGAAAAACTACTTGTATGAGGTGCCAATTAATAAATGTTTTAAAAATATTGGCCAATGGCCAAAAAGAAAGGGATTCAAGCATGTGCTGAAAATGAAGAAAACTAAATAAGAGCAAGTTGGATGAAGGACTGAAGTGAGGCTGAAGCACTTAAGGAAGGAATGAATATTTATAATGTTTTTTATCTCAACTAATTAATTAATTTGTGGCCTTTGTTAGGCCTAGTTTGAGCATTGGCTTAATCTTCACAAAGTTTAAGGAAGGGATTCATATATCACACCCTTCATATATACTCCCACCTCTATATATAAAAGGTTTTTTAAAATTTTTTTGTCTTTAAATATGAGAGATTGTTAATATATTTTTTATTAAATGAACTATTATATCTTTATTACATTGAAAAGGAAAAAAAAATAAGTATTCATAAATTTACTTTAGAAAAACAGATTTATTTTTTATTTATAATAAAATTCAAATATTACTATACTTTTAAGTAGATAACCAACTTTTATTTGTTTGTGTGATTTGATTAAAAATATTTTATATATAAGGACAAAGGGAGTAGCTCACAAATAATAAAAAATCTTTCATGCATACATATTCTTTTTGTTTTTTTTAATGTTTTACTAGACATAGGCCCAATGCTTAACATGAAATTTAAGCTAAAACATATTATTTACTATTTATAAATTTTTATTTTCTATAAATTTTATATAATACATTGATAAATATATTAATAGTTTAATTTTTCCCGATATATTGATAAATATATTACTTTTTTGAAAAACTATGCGTCGGATTTTCATGTATGCAATGCGTTCCAAAGATATATATAATTCATACTACTGATGAGATAATTATAATTAAAACATACTAATATCAGTTTTTTTAGACTTTATTAAAATATATGCGTATAATTAATAACTGTGGCAGAGCCAGGTGAGGACAAGCAAATGCTCTTCCTTGAGAAAAATTACAAGGCGTACAAATTTTATAATTTTGCACTTTTAAACTTGAAATTTTACACTCTCTAAATTAAATAAAAAATATTTAAGCTAAGAAACTTGTTAGTTATGTAATATTTTTATAATCAAAATAAAATATAAATAACATATTTATATAAAATTAAAAATCATATGAACCTGCTCAGTATAATTTTTAATAATGGTTATATACATGCACCAATCTAGCTTTTATTTATGATAGCTAGCTTTCATTGTTGGGAAAATTTCGATGACGGATCCTTGAACAAACATAATGAAAAAGAGGATTCTTAAATTTTTAAAATTTTACTGAAGGACCCGTATGAAATTTTTTTTAACTTTGTGAAGAAAATGACATATTGCACTTATTTAAATGAACAACATAAACAACTTTTTTGTTTTCATCATATATGTTGGTCATTTATTTTTAGAATGTTGTTTATTTTCTTACTTTACTTATTTATCATCCTAGTTTCATTTGATTTCATTTCAAGTGTTGGTTTCATGATAAGATGATTTATACGTTCTCATACTATATATTATTTATTTACTTATGGAATATTGTTTCCTTATTACTTACTTTACTTGTTTATGACCCTGGAATAAAATTAAATGAAAGTAGGACTATAAACAAGTGAAGTAGGAAAGCAATCAATATTTCGTAAGTAAATGAACAACATACATATGAAAACAAACAAGTCATTTATATTATTCATTTAAATAAGTATAATTTTATCTTTTTGTCACAAATTCAAACAAAATTTCACATGAGTCCTTTAATAAAATTTCAAAAATTCAAGGTTCGTCTTTTTTATTATGTTTGATCAAAGTCCTCAGTGAAATTTTTCCTTAATTGTTTCATTTTCACGAGTCTTTTCTAGATGCATGAATCTTCTGCACCTCGAAGACAACGTTATTAGCAGTTTTCACCAGAACAATTTTAATTTTCACATGCAAATCAAACCCCATCAAAATTTATTCCTACTTCTGTCTTTCAAATGGCATAAATCTATCAACTGTGCCTTGGTCCTTCAATCTTATCCCATTTATAGTAATAAAAAGCCGCCACTTTCAAATAACATATTTCTAGCAAACTTAAAACAGAAAATTATATGAAAATTCATTCAATCCACTTTCCAGTTCCAACTGAAAAAAGAAAAGGATTTCTCAACGATAAGGATAGTATTTAGAGTGGTTTTAATTTTTCATAACTTTAACAGCAGCATAGGTCCAGAGGAGGGTCTTATTAATATTATTTTTAATAAAAAATTGAAGCGAGTTAAGTTTTCAAGATTCACCAGAATTAAAACATACTTCTAAATTCAATGAGCACTTATATATATAAAAAAAAAAGAGCACAGTCTTATTAATTTGCTGTATAAGTAAATTATACAGCCCAATTGTGTTGCTTTTGTTTGTGCTTCCAAATTGGGTCATGTAATCTCGATGAATACCAACATAATATGATTAGGATCAAGAGTCATTTTTATTCATAAGCTGCACATGAAAACAAATATCTTTAAATTTAACTATGATCAATTCTATCCCTCAACTTTAAATATTCACTTCCTTATCATCCTGACATTAAAAACACTTAACGTTCATCAGTCGTCAATGAGTTTCACTACTTTTTAAATATTTTTTATTAAATTAAAGGTCATTTTTGTCCCCTTAACTTCTATTTAAAAGGTCATTTTTGCCCCTCAACTCAAATATTTTACAATAAAAAATATTAAAAAATATAGGGCATTGGTGATGAAAAAACGGCAGGGTGATGAGAAAGAAAGTTTTTAAAGTTGAGGGATAAAATTAATTTATAGTTAATTTTAGGAGCATATGTGACTTTTCTTGTACAATTCTAAGACAAAAATGACAATTAATCCATTTAATTACTATAGGCCATTGGGCCCTCAATTCTACTTTTAAAAAAAATTAAATAAACTGTTAGATTATTTAGACATGAATAAACTAGAGTTGATATGAAAAAATTTAAATTATATAAAATTAGACTTAATAAATATTTTTGCCGATTCAAAATATAAACATTTTTTCTTGGCTAATCTCGATTTAAAATATAAGCTACCTAATACATGTAAAAAATTTTTCCATTTTACTTTTTATATTTATTAACTTAGATATTTGTGAAAATATATTTTTCACTCATTATAAAGTGCATTAGTAATCAGGATTAAGAGTAAAAAAATAATATATATTTTTATAAAAATGAGGACTTTATATATTTTGGACTAGGGATAAAATATAATAAATTGAAAGGACACTACATCCAACTTAAAATCTCAAAGCTTATTTATGAATCATTTTCTTTTGTTATATATTATTTATTAAACTTAACTTTATTTTACGTGAGACTTCCTATATTATTTTAAGTTAACATATACAAGAAAAACCTTTTTTCAAAGAATGAGTGAAGCACAAGTGACTTTCGAATGGAATCAAAGTTGGGTAGTTTTATGTGCAATAATTTTTTTAGGATGCTACCCCTTCAAGAACATTTTATAAATGAACAACTGGTCACAGAAGTCTTGAATGTGTTTCACATTAAAATCACTTGTTGGACTTGAAGCTTCCCATATTCCTATCCATCATTTAGACTATATATACTATATTAGTGCACGTGTGCATTGTTTTTTTCACTTGATCTGCTGAGCGTCACATGGTAGCGACGCGAATGAAAGACTACGATTGGCCTCTGGTCTATAGATAGACACACAATGCGGAGAAGATTGACATGGAATTGGCATAGAGTGGTGAAACATTTTGAAAACCTCATTTTGGCTAACTTTAATTTTGAATTATTTCAACAGCTGGTTTGGTCAAGTTTGTATCTTCACGCGCTTCATGTATGCAGCACATGATTCATGATTCAATCTGTTATTCATATTGACATATTTTAATGGTACTATTCATTAACCAGTCGATAATTCACATTATTACGTCGAACCTATTCTTATTAGCGCTGTTGACGAATACTGACATCTATGTCTGCTTAAGTATTAGTTCATTATTAGAATATAAATTATGGTTATTGAAGCATATATACCCAGCAAAGTTTGATTGTAGGATACTCGAAGCAATGCGCAATCAGCCTAAAAAGTTTATGAATTGATTATTCAAACAACTTTTGTAAAGTTTTGAATAAAAAACAATAATTGATATAAAATACCGAGCAATCAAATCAATAAACTGGATTTGCCATAAAGTAGTAATCTTCAGATAATAACGTGGCGTTCAGACAAATGATTAGTGGTTTTTCTCTCTCTAGAGAATGCTTACAAGTGTTGGCAGGAGTAGGATATTATTGATAACAGTGAACAAGGAGGAAGAATATGAGTGAAACACCAAAAAGCTCAGCCATTTTCTCAAAGACTGTTCATCTTTTTTCAGCCTTATCTTTTAATCGTCTCCCATCTTTTGTTTAAAAAAAAAAACTTTTTGATAAAATAAAAAATCTTATAAAGTTCTCCACTTTACCAAAAAATGCCCATATCCTTATAAATTGTATTATAGAACCAACTCCTTCACTAGAGAAATTAGATCTCTGATTTCCACCAAACATCCTCTACCTAGAGAAGTTGTATAGACTTATAAGCTTGACCAGTGTGGTCTTTTGGCCACAACTACTGAACAATATGTTACCTTTGAAATTGCCTAGCCTTTGATAAACATTTGAAAAGAAAAAGACATAGCGGACTTGATTTCTTCAGAAAAGAAAAAGAAATTTCCAAAGTAAGAAGACAACTACAACAAATAAAAGCTGATTTGGCCCAAGATCAATCTTGGACCATTTATGGGTCCTATCCCACTATGTCAAGACATTTTCTTTCATATACCTTAATATACCCTACCTACCTAATAGAGAGCGATTATGATAAGGCTTTAAAGATGCCTTACTCTATTCTCAAAAAAGCCTAGAAAAAGCCATCTCAAAAATCAAAAACACCTTTATCACATCCAGAAAATTCACCCTTTGATCAAAAATCTCCTCATACTAAGCCTCAAAACTACCAAGCCTCACCATCCTTCACTAAACCACCTGAAAAATTGTTGATAATCAAGACACCCCCTTATTCACCACCAAAATAAAAACCACCCTTTCCAACTAATAAAGCTAAAAGGATTACTGATCCAGATTCCTTAAAAATCATTTCTTTTATTTGAAAAGCTATTTTTAGATAGAACTATTTTGATGAAGAAGATACAGATTTAATTGTGTCAATTGAGGTCTCAACTAAAAATATAGACTTCAAAAAGACTAATATCTAGTAAATTTATCAAAAATTTCCATGGTTTAATCTCATCTAGACCTAATTGTAGAAAATCTTGATGATGAGTCATAATTCATGGAAGAGAATCAAGCTAGACCAAGTAATCATAATTAAAGACCCTCTTTTGGACCATGGTTTACTTTTGATGATCTACCTCCACATAAATAGAGGGATAGACTTCATGAGTTTGGTGCATGAATTGATTTATAGATGACCAGACCAAATGTGAATTTGCAAGAAGTACTCTCAGAATTCTACTTAATAATGACAAGAAACTTGAGAGAATGATTCCAAAACCTTAATGAGTACTAGAAGATCTAAGCAGCACAACTTGACAAAGTGTCATTCCTTAGAATGATTCATAAAGAACTCCTTAGAGATTTTAATCTCATCGATAGAAGAAATAGACAGGAGTTCTTTAAAATGAAGTGTTATTCATTAGATAAAGAAGATCTACAAAAGCATTTTCAAAGGAAGTCTAGAAAATATTGTATGTTGAATGGTGCCAATGACATCAATCTCAAACAAATGTTTATTGCTTCATTACCAGATAAGCTTTAGCCAGAGTTACATAAAACCATTAATGCCCTATGGAGAGATATATGTCTCAAATCTCCCTTAGAGAAATTTATCAACTAGCTCTATCTACTTTACATTAGCTCTGCGAGCAGTAATAATTTCTTAAGTACATGCTCAAAGGAAAAGCAAAGCTGCAACCAGCCTGTAAGAAACCCTATCTAAAGATTAAGTGCAAGGATCATGATTTATGTTCTTACAAGAAAAAGAGTCATTTTCACAATTACAGGCATAAACCCTTTAGTAGAACAAAGAAGTTTCCTTTAAGATTCTTCAAAAGAAGGACTTTAAAATTGAGGAAATCAGATAGATGCTTCATTTATGGACAAAAAGAGCATTTTGCAAAAGGATGTCTTAACAAGTCCAAAAAAGACATGAAATTACTTTAGTCCTTTAAGACAATTATTCCCCTTAATAATGATCAAGACATTGAATTTGTTCTTGAAGAGCAATTTGAAAGTGATGAAGAAACTTAGTATGTTCTTCTTACATTAGATGAAAGATTTGATAATGAACAGTACTCATATAACATCCTACATTTAATGCATTAGATCAAGGCACAAAGGTGCCTAAGTATGGTATTTTTTCCATAAAGTAAGTTACAAGTGACTGTACTCTTCATGAGAAGCCTCTAGTATATACAAAGATGAGTAAAATTAGTAGTACATGTTATATAAGGCAAGAAATTACTGACGAATGAGAAAAGAGAAATTAATGCATGTTTTATGGTGCAAAGAGATAAGTATTTATGTGCATGAGTAATTAGAAATATGCATTATTTTAATGCATATAATATAAGTACATATTTTATAAGGCGACCAAATGTTCTAATAAGGACTTACACAAGTATAGTGTTTTGTCACGCAAAATGAGGGAATGTCCAACCTAAGTAAAATGTTTGAAAAAATTGTCGGATCAAATTTTATGAAAGTACATGCAAAAGAATGCATCTAGTAAGCATGATTTTTAATGAAGTCAATAAAAGATGATAGTCAATCCTACACTTGAAAAGTGTGATAAGAAGTTAAAGTAGGCCCTATACCTAGTATATGATCATGCTACTTATTATCATATGAGTAAAGATGATTCAAGATTCATATTTGAATTAAAGAAAAGTAAGTAGGAAAAAGATGATGAAATAAGACACCATGAAAGCTAAAATTACTGATATGCCATTAATGAAGCTTCTTGGATAAGTGTTGTATGTTATAAGCCAACACACTTCCTTCCTCTACCACTTGCCATTTTGTCCAGAACATTCTAAGAGAGAGAGGAAGAAGTTTCTATAAGTTTAGAGAGAGAAATAGAAGATAAAGAAGGAGAAAACGAAGATTCAAGCAAAGGATTAAAGGTAAACACGGATTTCCTCAAGTTTTCTTCCATTCCCTCTTAGTTTTCAACCTTGCATGTTTGATTTTGGTTGTCCTTCCTCTTCTATTTATAGCAGTGGGTTTAAGGCTTTGTAAATGTCAGAAATGTTTGATTTTAAGTTACCTATAGCTTTTCATGTTGAAGATCATTGTAGAAACTAAGGGTGTTCAAAACCAATCCAAACCGAACGGACCAAATCAAACTGATTCGAACCGAAATAAACTAATCAAAACCAACCATTAATCAAATCTGCTTTGGTTTTTATGACACACAAACTGATTGGTTCGGTTTGGTTTTGGTTTTGGGATATGAAAACTGAAACAAACTTAAACCAAGCTTGATTAAAAGTAATATTTATTTATATAATATACATCTAATTAAATATATAAGTTCTTTTTTGGATAATAGGTAGTTGATATAATTTAAGTGGATATTATGACATTGAGAGATGAATATTGGATATTGTGTTTTGAATATATATATATATATATATATTTATGAAATTATAGGTGTAAGTATTAATATTAAATAGTGTGATATTTGGAATTTTAGATATTTAGTCTTTAGATATTTATATGTTTGCTACTTGCTATTAGGTGATGAATTTTCTCTATCAAGATTCAAATAATGTATCAAATATAATTATGAAGATGATTAGTTGATCATTATTATTTTGATTTTTTATTGCTTGCAATCATAAAATTAATTTGCATTATATATATATTGGACGATAGAAGAAGATTGATGAGATCATGAAGATATAGTACATTCAAGGTCAATGAAATGAAGAGATCAATAAGATTAATATGATATAAACATATTTTTTTTATCTTTGATACATTTGAGACCAAGCAAAAAAGAAAAAGATGAACATGTATGCATATAATAGGTAATTAATCAAAGTTCAAAAACTTTCTAATTTCCATAAATATATTATGATTGTGATTGAAATAAAGCACAAGATAAGTAAGAACCTTTCATATAATAAAAGAGCTAATAATGCATAAATTAATTCAAAATAAAAAAGTCCAACTATTACAAAGACAGGACAAAAGAAAAAAAATAAATTCATTAAAGCTTGATCCAAACCTTGACCAAACCAAACTAAACCGAAACAAAACTGAACCAAATCGATTTTAGTTGAAACTGATTAAGTTTTACTAATGCTCAAACTGATTGGTTAGGTTTGGTCTAGTTTTTTCCCAAAACTAAACCAAACCGAACCTATGAACACCCTTAGTAGAAACCGTTAGATTAGAAGCTTGCATGAGGGTTTTTGTCTTGGGTGTTATGTTGTTCGAATTTTTAGTTTATTTTCTACACTTTATTAAAGTTTAGGGAACCTTGAAAGTGTTGTTTAATTTTTATGCGTGTGTGTATTTGGGGCTAAAAGTTTCCAAGAGCATGTATGAGATTTAAACCTTAAGTTAATATATGAGATTTAAACACAAGTTCATCACTGTCCAGATTTCAATTTGCCTTATCACATGGTGGTTTTAGAAACTTGTGATTTGAATTTGACCACCAAATTTGGGACACTAGTAGAGGACATGTTGAGCTTTAAAAGGAGTCATATTTTTCCCAAATCAAAGATTTATAAAATTAGTTATGAATTTTACAAGTTAAGGCTAAAAAAATTTGAAAGTGATAGGAAGAGATTTTGTAATGATGAACTTTGTGTGTGATTTTAGAAATATATGAATGGATTGTCCAATTTGTGCTTTTAATATAATTGACTTCAAGGGGTTTAAATGGATATTAAAATTAGGCTTATATGATTTTTGATGAATAAGTTATGAATTTTCAAATTTTGGGTTTGAAATCTAGAATAAATGTATTCGTATATTTGAAACAGTATAATTCTTGAGTTTATGAATTGTTTATGGTGCACAGGGTCTCTTGAAAATTATTTTTCATTACTCAAGGTTTAATTTAAGACCTAGATCATGGCCAAATGATTTTTATAGAATTAGTTTTGATTTTTTTAAAGTTAATGTATTATTCTAGAAATATATTAATTAGGCCTAAACAAAGCTTGAGAAAAATTCCCAAGTCCAAGTTAGTGAACTTATGTTCCATGATTAGGCCTAGACAAAGCTTGAGTTTTATAGGCACTTGTTGTCAACTAAAGCTAGTCTTGATAGGCCAAAGAAGTCCAGACGAAGTTCTCTTTAAGGCCAATAATCTAAGGACACTGAGTCATAAAGGTTCTATAGTATAGTTAAGTTGTGTAAGCTCATGAATGGTATCCTAGAGGCCTAGTGAAGTTGTACAAGTATGTTCACTAATTATAAGAGATGACATGTGCTAGCATTGACTTGAGGTTAAATTTTGTCTTTCTATGGCTTCAAAAGTTAATGTAATGCATGCAAATTAATGTATATGAGTCCTATGAGAGCTCTAAGAGGCCTAAGGAACAAGTATTTGGCCGAGAGTTTGAGGACAAGCTTATGATTTCTCAAGTTTTGTCCATGTTAAATAATGTATATATGTTTCTTATATGTTGTTGGATTGTGGACTATTAATGAATGATACCCAATCCAATCACCTAGAGCATGACAAGCTTGAGATGCATGTAAGAGAATGTTAAAGAAATTATTTGATTAAGAGTGAAGTCTCTCTTAAAGCCATGTGATTCCTAGTCAAATGCTATTTATAGTTAAAGTTATAATGTCATATTTAACCTTATGATACAGTCAAGTGTCCATAAGTTAGTATAGGTCACCTAATTTAGTCCCTAGATTAAGTTAAGTCGGGGTAAACTAAGATGTATTCTTTAATTATTAAAGAAGTTTTATGTTAATGTTAACCCTAATATTTAATTCCTATGATAAGATTTGATACTTATAAATGTACCTCGATATTAGAGACTCAAGAGGAAGTAACTGAGGCAAGTAGCAAACTACTAGAAACTCTTGTATTTATTTCTTGAGTATGTTATAAGATGATATACTTGTCATATATGATTATGAATGTTAAATTCATAAAATGTTTATGATAATCATGATGATGATGGTAGTGGTGGTGATGTTATGATGGATTTCTTAGCCAATATGATTTTTCATGCTATGATTATGATGCTTATTTAAATGGCTTTAAATATTTATGAAAAGTATATCATGCTTTAATTTACTTGAGTTATATAGCTTGTTACTAAGATTCCCCTAAATCTCACCCTCGGATTAACCTTTCAGGCATCAATGGGATTAACAAAGGAAATACTAAGGCATAAGTTAGGTGGCTTACAAGTAGATACAAGTTTACTACTAGCTAAGTTTGTATGTAAGAAGGAGATACTTAGTCGACTATCCTTTAGACACTAAAGTGCCATATTTATTGATGATGTAAAGGTGTTATAATATTTATTGATGATTGTATCTGTGTGCACAAATATACCGTTATGTTATAAGAAGATAAAGGTGTGCGATGAGAGAAAGACAGTAAGAGGCTATGCTAAATTAAGAAAGAAAGAGATAAGAAAGATAAGGATGGAAATCTTATTACGGCACAAAGGACATGATTAATAGTAAAAGAAGAGTTCTTTTAAAAATTTGTCTTGAGTTAGCTAGTGATTGATTTTTCTTGTTTATCTTTCCTATATATGCCATGCTTTGAAAGATGTAAATAAGAGTTTTAATTAATTCAAAAAAAGAAGGGTATGGTTTTAAAGATAAAATAAGAAGGAAATCTATTTTAAAAGAATTCCACTGCGTATGCTTGTAAATGCTCTTTTAATAATCTCGTACTCTTTAATGGTATACTTAGAATATAAAAGATAAGATGTGACAAATCATAATAGTATCCACCACTCTATATTATTGGACCCTTTGTTGGGCCAATCTAGAGCCTTAACCCATCCTCATCTAGGCTTATAAATCTCAGCCAATAACCCTATTATGTTAGGTCCTCTTAAAATTCCATAGCCCAATATAAAGATTCGGATTCTACTTAGTAAATACGATGTTCCCATCTCAATCATCACCTTTTACGGACACTAGTTCTTGCAGAAGTGTCATGAAGCCTCATATCCTTCTTGAAGAAGAATAGGTTCCTTATAAAGAATACTTTGTCACTGCTAATGGAAAACTCTTCAAAATAGATTTTATTATCAAAAGAAAAATTGTTATAAGATTTTTCTCCAGATACACTATCTGAACAAAAGCCTTAGAAGTAATCTACCTGTAAAAAAACATCCTTGTTGGTTTTGATATGTATCGATAAACTAACATACTCCTTAAGGGGATCAGGTTCAAATAGTGTTTCAGAGAATATATTGATATTCCAAGCATTATGTAAATTCATTAAGCTCCTTTAGGATATGAGCAAATTAGGGATTAACTCCTTTAATTTTTCTATGAAAGTGATAATCATTTTTAGCATCCATTTTCTCTATGAAAAAATAAGGAGTCCTTCATCAAGCTTTCCTTTAAGAAGAATGAAGATATCAACCCAATAAAAGCATTCTATCTTAGAATGAATCCTAAAGACCTTGCATTAGTAAGAGAAGAATGGGCAGCTTTGTTAAGTAAAGGCTTATTTAACTAAGTCAGACTGGGTGTTTCAAGTATTTTATATTGAAAAGATGTTAGAAAAATAAAGAAGAAAAAAGAGTAGGTAATTGAATATAAACCTCTTAATGCTTTTCTACATGATGATAAGTTTCCTCTTCCAAAAATCAACACTCAATAGGTCTATTTATTATCAAAGTTTGACCTTAAAGCTAGATTTTAGCAATTGGGAATAGATCCTGCAGAACATTATAAAATGGTCTTTTGTATTTTAAATACTGAATACCGGTGGACAATTATGCCATTCGGGCTTAAAACTACCCTATCATTGTTCGAAAAAGCCATGATTTGAATCTTTAAGCCCATTATCAACAATGCTCTAATCTACATTGATAATATACTATTGTTCTCGGAATCTAAGCAGGAACATAAAGACCTATTAGCCAAATTCTGTAAGATAATTCAACTATACAGGATTATGCTCTCAACTCATAAAGGTCATATTGGTGTAGCCTAGATAGAATTTTGAGGGGTGATTATCCAAGATGAATAGTACCAGCCTAGCTTACATATTGCTCAATAATTATTGAATTTCTTGGATGAAAACTTATCCAAGACTTAGATTCAACAATTCTTATTTATAGTGAATTACATTAGGAATTTTATTCTTTAGGTGTCTCATCACACTAGCTAGCTGTCCAAATTGTTGTGGAAAAATCCACCACCTTAGAATTTGTCAGCATTCTCTACTGCTAAGGATTCCTGATAGAGAGTTTTGCAAATTGATGTAAGTGATGATTATTAAGGAGTAGTACTCATTGAAGAAGAAAATAGGAAAAGACATTTGGTTATGCTAGCGGAGAATTCAAGTCTTTCAAAAAAATTATCACATAGCATACAAAGAAGTTTTAGCTGTGAAATGTGGTATAAAAAAATTTACCTTTTATTCAACCCCTATCACTTTTTAGTAGAAATGGACAACATATCATTCCCAAAGATTCTTAGTCAAAATAAGAATATACTTCTTAAACCTCAACTCTTTTAATGGAAGGACTGGTTCTCTTGCTTTAAATTTACGGTCCAACATATCAAAAGAAATCACAATACTATTGCAGATTATCTCACCAGATCTTAAACAAAGATCAACCTTATAACATTCTAATACTACCAACGCCTCTTCATTCTTAATGTCATGCCTAGCTAACTAGTTTTTTCACCCGATTGTAATCCTAATATTATCCTAGAAATCTACCAGCTAATTAAAAGAAGTTTTTTATTTTGGCTTACCTTCTTCTTCAGAAAAACTAGATCTAGCCATAGCTTGAATTTTTTAACATTTAAGCCTTATTCCTAGTCATACTTAACATCAGAGGCCTATACCAGACAAAGCCATATGGTATCTTTGCTTCCTCTCAACTCTTTATGCATGTGCTTTAGCCTTTCTATTATTGATCATCTATCATTATCTTCATGACTTTATCAATGAAGGATCAAATCTTTGGAAGTCTTCAATAGTTTTTGCCTCTACCTATATAGAGCAAGGAACTTTCTTAGGTTATTAAAAAATATAGTTTGTGAAAATTAAAATACCATTGAATGAACAGAAGGCTTTTACTATCTTTGTTGTTCATCATCCTTACTATCTTGACAGCCATAGAAATCTCTATGTGGTCAATCAAGCATGTCTGTGGAAAACTTTGACAAATTGGCCGTCACATGAAAAGTTAGTTTTAATTGAGTTAAAAGATTTTTTTATGTGAAATGAACAACTTTCAAGAGCATATCTTAATGCTAGGTGTACATCTCTTAGTCTTATTCCATATCAGCCCATCCTTCTTGATGATCCATCACTATCTATACAATATCAGTTTCTAGAATGGCTTTTCGATATTGCTATTAAATAAGGTTACTCAACATGGATGGAATCTTATTATAGAACACAATCATCCCAAAGCACAGGATCCACTCCTCACTTGCTTCCTCTAGATAACTAGGACCCTTATGAAATAAAGACTTAAACCTACCAGCTATTTCTAGAAACAAAAGATATACTTGACTCTATACCATTTCAAGATATGGGTGAAGATTTTAATGAAGAATATCTAAAGTGTCCTTCAACTAGGTGGCTCTGAAAAGAAGAAAAAGCATGGCTCAATTTGTCATTTGATCAAGAGAGCATCCATAAAAGTTTAAGGTGATTAAATCCTCACCTTCAATCATGCAAAGAAATTTGCTTTGCTTTAATTATGCTTGCTTTTCCTTTGTCTTTATGTCATCTTTGTCAAAAGTAACTTTTTGCTTTTGACAAAATTATCTATTTTAGTCAAGTCAATTGCTTTTACTCTTGCTTTTAGTCATCTCCAACTATACTTTTGAAAAAGAAGTGTATGTGTGTCTTAGTGTGTTTTCTTGTAATAACTGGTGTATTGTCTTAACTCTTCTCCCTTCATATGTAAAAAGGGATCTTAGGTTGTATTGAAGGACAAAACTCGTTTAGTATTTTAAAAAAATCAATGTGTTTCTCAATTATGTTCCTTTAAACTCTCTCCTCTCTTCTAATTAAAAGCTTCATTTAATAATATCTTAATTCTGTCATACCAAGATTCAAATATACTTTGCACTTGCCTCTTGAGAAAATTGTGTACCAGAACAAATCTGATTGTGATCCATGAGTGTAAGCCCATGTCACTATGTTTAGAGATTTATGTGTTGAAGTGTTAAGGGGTTGATGATCCTAAAATGGTTCGAATTCGCCCAGGAGAAGTGTTGAGGGGCCTCATCTGGATCAATATACCTTGAGATACATAGACTCATGGATCATTGAGTTTAAGTGCTCATGGATCTCTGAGTCTAAGTGCTCATGAGACCAACTCCCGTACCATATGAAATAACAATTCTAAATTCATATGCTAAAATCAAATTTAAAGGAAATAAAATAATTATTTTAGATTATTAGTATCACTTCATAACATGTCTTGTATTTGAATGATGATGATGAAGATTGTGAAAGGTCATCTAAATAAAATAATTTCATGTAATATGCCAACATCTCGGCAGCCGAAGCATGCACACTTTAACACTTGATTACGAAAGCCCACTTGAAATTAATCTCTTCTTTTATTACTGTATTATTTATTTAATAAATAATAAATACCAAATAAAAAAATCACACCTAATAATGGTGGTGATACTTTTTTTATTGTCTACAAGTATCTGGATTATGTTTGATATACGATTGAATATTAAATATGAGTTTCTCTTTAAATAAGATTTAAATGGTAGGAATTAAGCCTTACTTGTTTATATATTTATATACACACCTCATTAATATGGGGGCTGAAATTTCGATTTTTTTTTTTTTTTTGCCTGAGCACTAAGAGACATTAAATGCATAATTTTATTGTTCCAATCCAAGACTAGACATGCACCCAGACTGAAGCACTGAATGAAGGATTAATTAATCAGAACACTTTAAGCTATTACCACCAGAGAATCGTATCTCATTATCTGCCTTTTTCTTGTCTAAGCGGCCATGAAAATGTTAAATGATGCCAATTAATTAATTGCAAGTAAAAAGATTATTCAAACTTGGACCAAACTGCAAACAAGATGCGCGCTGCTGATAAAGCCAACGCACCATGGCATACACCAACGTCATCCATAACATCATTGACTGTCACATGGTAATGTGTCTGTGTGCGCGCGTTCTATTTATTTATTTATTTTTGGGGGGGGGGGTGGGGGGCTCGCATAAATCATAACATTCTTAATTCGGTCGCCGAAGCCTTTGTAGCCAATTTTGAAAATATCTGAGAGCAACGTACGACAAGAAAATTCCCACGTGTAAAATAGACGCCCCTCAACTTGACTCAGCCTTTTTGTTTTATCTTTTTCAGTTATTTAATTAGGCTTTCGTTAAAAGAAAACTAAAGCAGCACCATCACAAATTTGCAAATGCTATGACCATGGTGTGCATGGGAGCTGACAAGAGGAAGATGAAAAGAAGAAAGTGACGGGGGAACTGACAAGATTTCAACAAGGATAAAAATAAATAATAAAAGAGGAGAGAGACTGAGAGAATAATATATCTTGAAAGAGGAAGATTAGATTTCAAATCAAATAAAATAATGAGAAAAATAATATTTTTGCATTTTAGAAGGATTAGAAGATTTATCTTCTAAAAATATAAAAAAGGGCTTTTATAATTACCCAGGGGATCTAATTTCATATTTAAAAGCTAAAAGGTAGAGTATAAAATCCGAAAAAGTTCTCTTGAGTTGGGAGTTTTTTGTTTCCTCTCTTCTTAAGATTTTGTTTGTGCCTTTTATGGTTACTTTAATATTTACTCTTTTTTTGTATGGTTAATATCATATGGTACTTGATTATAAAATTAATATTCCTCAGCAAGACAATTATAATATTGATTTCATATATCAAGTAACATTTCAAGCAAACTTAATTAATAAAACTATATGAAATTTTATTCAATGTAATAATTTCTGGTTACATTCAAAATGATCAGTTGTGGTAAAGCCGGTGAACCTTAAATTAGACTTCAACAAAGGGAGAGTGAGGCATTGGTGAATGAGGAGACCTCAAAGAAGGTGACATCATAAACTCATCAAATCTTGCCGAGAAGTTCACTCTTAATTTCTGAATTATGTTTCTCATATTCTTCATTACTTCAATTGCTTTCTCTGCTTCTTTCCCCACAAACGCTCTAATTCTTCTCAGCGCTTCTTCCATGGTTTCGTAGTCCATGTTAGCGAAGCAAACCCTGTACCAACCCGCCTCGCTGCAATTAAAAGATGAACCTGGAGATATATTCAGCTTCACTTCATTCACTATCACACGCCATAGTTGCATTTCTCCTTCAACTGTTTGTTCTCTTAACAAGCTTCTCAGGTTCATCCAGCAGAACAGGCCTGCGTTACTTGGAAGGCAAGCAATTCCCATCTTCTCAAGTCCCTCTGTGAACAAACTTTGCCTCTTTGCCAGCCTTATGGAGCTCTCTGCCAGAAAGTTGTCGACAAAATGATCATCTGACAGCATAGCAGCCAGCATGTGCTGAGTCTGGGACGAGACTAATCCAAAGCTCGACATTTTGCGAGCACAGTTCACGACAGTGTCGTTGTATGAATAAACAATCCCAACTCTGAAGCCAGGAAAGCCCATGTCCTTTGAGAGGCTATAAACTATGTGAATGAGATCTCTGTTGCAGAACTCCATGTCTTGGACGACCTCGGACACACTTACAAAGCTCGGTGTGCTGAACACGGTGGCTGCATAGATTTCGTCACACACTAAATGGATGTTCTTTTGGTTGATGAAGGTGACGAGGCTCTTCATGGTGTCTCTGTCCAAGGTGGTGCCTAGAGGGTTGGATGGGTTGGTTATGAGCAAACCCTTCACGTTGAGGTTGTCTTCTTGGGCTTTCTTGTACGCTGTATCCAGAGCTTCTTTAGTTATTTGGAAGTTATTGGACCTGCCAGTGTGGACTGGAATTATTTGCACTCCAGTTCGCCAGCACAGGTCACGTGCATATCTGCAAATATAGTATATGAATTATACGTGAGCAAAACCATATATGTGGCTCTTATGTAAGTACAAACAAATTGATTGAACATGCCCACACTATAAATAAAATCCATATGTGTATGACAGAGACCGGGAGGAATAATATATATATATATATATATAAACACAATTTTCTACGTACACTTGCAGAAGTATCCATTATGGTACATACGTATTTGTCTATCATGTATGCTTAACTTACAAGGTTTATAGAATTGTAGAAAATCGCTGGTTGCGAGAAATTAAAAGAAAAGAAAATCGAGCTCTGCGCGCTTGTGCTTGAATGATAATAACTTTGCGATATTTCTTGTCAGAGGTGGCCACATGGTTTTAAAGATCAATGGCAGGTAGGGACCACTGGTCAACTGAGATTTAATTTAAGTATTTTTATTTTGATGAAAAACAGAGCTTTAAGCTAATCATCTGTGGTTCATTTGGATTTGAAAATAATTAAACCCCATTATTGACAAGCTTGTTGACCAATTTATATTTCCCTAATTCATTGAATCAAATCCGGCCGATTTGAAATCACTCTTATTGCCATTGTCATAAAATTAATCCGTTGGTTTACCTTTGGATCAAAACAAGTAGCCATAATACAACTCGCTTTTGCTTCTTGCTGTTTATAATTTTGGCATGAGAGGAATTAACAGTGAAGATACACTGAACTTGAATATAGATGAAGAGAGAGGACATACGCTGGATAATAAGGAGCGGGAATGAGAAAAGCATCTCCGGGATCAGCCAAACAGAACATAATCACCTCGTTGGCTCCCGTTGCTCCTCCACTCATTACTATCCGATCCGCTTCGAACTTCACTCTCCCTCCATTCACTTTTGACATGAACTTTGCCACACCCTGCACAGACAACACACATAATCATCCTCCATTTCATAACATCTCATGTTTCATTCAACAGACTGTTCGGAATGAGGAGTGGCCATTTAACTAAAAGAACACAAGACTCTGAATTTGAAGTATATCAGTTCAAGTCCACGATTCTCGTAAACTTGAACATGGTTAGCTGTTTGATGATCAATTAATTAATTAAGTAGCATACATTTCGGAAGCCAGGGAGGCCATGATAGTCCTGAAAGTTGGCGATATCTCGGAAGTGATGGAGTCCTTGAGGAGTGCAAATGGAGGCGTCTGGGTTAATCCTTATCCACTCTTCTATGAGATCAAAACACAGCTGAATCATAAACCAAAACAAACACGAGTGAGTGGACTGACTTATCATCAAACACCTCGTGATCCTTTAAAGCAGCGATCCATGTTAGTGTATGGAAAGAACCTGATTTTCAGCAAGGCCCATCTGGATAACTCCTCGAGGGTTGTTTGTGGGATGAAACGGGTCTCTGTCATAAGCTATCCATCCATCAAAATAGGGCGAGTTTTGGCCGTGTTTGTCATTGACGGCCATGCTGGACAGAAGCTGACGGCTAGTCGTGTCATCATTCCCCGAACCCATTGTCTGTTAAATTGACAGGTGAAGGAGGGAAGGGAAAAATAGGGTAAGCGTGGTAATTACATAATAGCGAGAAACGAGAGGTGAAGAGCGAAGAACTGTGATGAGAGCAATGTGGGAGTGCAGGAAGAGTGGGAGAGAATGTGGGCATTTATAGAGACTAGTGGATGCTGTGTGCGAGGAAAAGTCCATGAGTCATGGTATAAAGTTCACCGAGCTTCGCGAAAAAGCAGCTGCAACAATTATGGATTACAGTTTTAACCTTTAGGACATTTGAAGTTTATTTTCCATACACTATGAGGGCAAATATGAAGGCGACCTGAAATATGCAAGAGCCTCATGCTGCAAATTTCCTAGCAGACTTAATAATGAAAACAGCATTTAGGAGCGTGCTAAAGAAGCGCCCAAACTTAAAACTCCAGTTTATGAGTTATTTCACTTTATTAATTATATATATATATATAAATATATATTAAAGCTAAATTTATTCTGAGATTTTTCACAACAACTCAAGTCAACTCGCATTATGACATCTTAATAATTTTTTTCCTTTAAGTGTGAGTTTATAAGCTCTTCAAAATTGAAACATTACAAATACCAAGTCCCTACTTTCATGGTTATTAGTCCCTATTTTTTGGGTTTCAGTTGGTATGTGATACATACAATAAGTCCCTTGTTTCATCTTATTACTATAATAAACACCATATGAGAATAATGTTGATCAACAACAATTTAGAGGTATAATTAATAATGATTTCCCATCTTATAATAGTACTTGATTAGTTGTTTCAGATGCTAATAGTAGTATGACGCACAGGTTATACGCGTATTAGGTCTAAATTGACGGCATATTTGAAGGCCATTATCACAGCAGATTTTTTTTTTTTTACTGATTGCAATGATGCACAATTTCTCAATATTGACAGCAAAACTAGCACGCCCTTAAAAAATTTCATTTAATTTGACTTTTCTATTATTTAAATACTTTTTTCAAATGTTAAGAGCAATTATAAATTAAGAAAAAGATATATTGTATATTTGAACTAGCTGCATCAACACCCTCCCTGACCAGTCAACACAAGTCAAAGGAGTGAGAGTTCAAAGGTATTTGTATAATTTAATGTTGTAAATTAATTACAACCAAATTTTATAGGACTTGAATGTATTTTCACAAATTTGTTAGATTTATTTATGAATAATTTTTATATGGAACCTGTTCATAATTTTTCCATATATAAATGTTAGCTAGGCCAGGTAGTTTCCTCGATGGAGAGTAGCAGACTAGCAGTTAAATGATAAGACAAGTGTAAAATCTAATATCTCAATTCATATGTATAATAATAATATGATAGAATAAAGTAATTCATACATACCTGAAGAATCCATGAGTGCTAGAGAGATCTCGATTACCTCGAGTATAGGCAGGTACACAACCCTCAGGTCCCCAGAGCCTTCAGAGAGTTCAGAGATAATGGAAGTAGAAGAAAATGAGTCGTGTGTTTGCGGTTACCGACTAATCGTCTTATATAGATCAGATCGGTAACCGCCTTATTAAATAATTAAATAATTATATTATCTATTATCTCTGACCCAGTCAGTTAAGAGATAGGAAATAACTGACAGCTACTGGGTTGTGGGTTGGGCCTCTGCCCATTGGGCTCACTTGTGTGGTCCACCTATCATGGTCCACACAAGATCATAAGGACCAATTTATTGGGCTTATTAATTAATGCTAATTCATAAATAATATTCCAACAGCATAAACATTAAATATGTTTTAAAATGCCAAAAAAATAAAAGCAGTTTCGTCCGAAGCTGCATATATAACACGCCTAGTTGCGAAACTGATTAGAACTCTTGACCCAAAAGATGTACCCATAAACGGAAATGAAAGAAGTAAATGTCATGGATCACATCATTATCTTGGTCCTTGATTAGTAATTACAACATCGTACTTCAAATTTGGTCATATAAAATAATTTATTAAGTGTGATTTTTGAGAGCCGGATTGATTAGAATTACTTGTGATGAATATTTTTTTATTTTACATGAATAATTTTGGTGTAAAAAAGTTTGACTTCATTACTGGAAATAGTTTTCTTTGAAATTTCAAAAAGTATAATTTGGTAACAAAACCAAAGGAGGACGAGAGTATATATTTTGAATTAAAAATAATAAAGTCAATTTTATAACACATTTTCATGATGGCATGGGAAAAAAGACCACGATAGAATTAACGAAATTGCGAATGTGAGCAAGTAGGAATTCTTCTTGGACAAATTAAGTCAACATGTTCAAACACAGTCAAAAGTTTATATCCTCAACCGCAAATTCCTTTGACTTGGAAGACATTTATAAATAGCATTATATGCATCGCATGATTGTGTGGCGATATTACATGTTTTTTTAAAAGAAAATAAATATCATGCATTGAAAAAAAAATGTCACATGCCGTTAAAGAATTTTTAAAATTAGACATATTTCTTCTTACATTTTTCAAATAAATTATATTATTGTTCAGGACTCATGAGTACCACAGCTTGTTAACATTTTATTTATATCATTTAATGAATAGTAAGTATATAATGATAAATGATCAATGATAAATGAATAAAAATAAATTATTTTCGTTTTATGAAGCATATTGACGACAATCATTAATTAATTACAAATGTATATATGAGAAATATACTTTTGATTGTTACAGTTTTATTTAGTTTTAGTTTTATATTTTACAAGTTAAATTAGATGGCAGCAAGTAAAATCATAATCAAAGTAATGCTTAAGGATAGTGTCCTTAAAAATTATTCTATCACATCAAATTATTCGCGTAGCAGCTCTCAAGAATTAAATAAACTCTTCTTATAAAATGAACAAAGATACAAAATAATAAAAATTCATAGAATAAATTCAAGCAACATCACAGACGAATTAGTATATATGATAGAAATGCAGAGAAAGTTAGAAAACTCAAACATTCTTTTTGAACCTATGACAAGTACAGCTTTTTATAGAAAGAGACATCAAAACATTGGATAATAAAATTACCTTAATGAAAATTAGAAGTCTGCTATAAAAAATAATGAGGTTAGATAAATAAATTTAAATAGGAAGTTTTGATAATTAATATTATTTATTTATAAAAAATTCTTTTAAAATACTCAAAATATTTTGTAATATCCAACAAAAACTTATTGATTGAGTTCTCGTAATTTACAAAGTTATGAGATTGGTATCTATTATTAAGAAATTGAGCATAATAATCTGTTGATACAACCAAACTATATATTGATTCATACTAAACAAATTCTCTCTCGCGCGCGCTTAAGAATTTTGCGATAAACAATGAAAAGAATTTGGCTTCCCATTTAATGGGAACAAGAAGGCATATTTTGGACCCTAAGATTGGTAATAATGAATAAGTGGGGAAGAATTTAGCCAAAAAAAAAAAAAAAGGTAGGGAAGAATAATTGGTCGGTTGATGCAATGCGTGATGTGTCATGCATATCTTAAAACTAACGCTGTGAGAGAGAGAAAGAGAGTGTGTGTAAGGAAACACAAGAAAGGTTACGGGCCGCCTTGTCCTTTCGGGGATGCTGTTCTGCTTTTCCTATCTTAGCAGCTATGTGAATCCCGTGCATACATGGATTTAAATTACTCACTCTCCTTCAAAATATCCAACATTTTCTAAAAATCTACAACACTTTACCCCAAAAAAAAAATCAATAACATTAAACACTTCTTTTTCACAAATATTTTTCTTCATTGTATTGCCGAGGAGATTATACAAGAAATAAGTAAAGGTAACATTTGGAGGGATGAATTTGAATTTAAATTTTAAACTTAAAATTTTAAAGGTAAAAGAGAGATATGATGAGATTTGAAGATAAAGATTAGAAGTAATGAGTTTATTTCTATTTTTTAATTGATGAAAAATGAAAATAAGACATGAGGGGTGTGATGAGAATAATAGAGACACCAATAGTAAAACATCAAAAAAAAATGGTTAGAATAAGCAAAATTTTAAATAACTAGAATCTAAGGAGAATTTAAAATTATAAAAAAAAGTTATAATGAAACATAGATTTGGATTTAGATTTATGACTCTTATGTATCCAAATAAAGGATTTGGTTTAAATCCAAATTCAAATCTTTAAGCACACTGACGCACCATGAAGGTAATTATAGTAATCTTGAAATGTGGTGATAATTTTTTACAATTTTAATTATACAAACCACTTTTAATTGGTTTTTCTTAATTCTTGTGATCAATTAGTAGTTAAAAATGTCTTATATTTTAGATGGGATAGAGTACAATTAAAAAGCGATTGAATGAGTAAGAAGTGGTAGTAGAAGACTCCTGCAACTATCTATTTGATTATACTTCCTCTTGTTTTAAATGTAGGAGCTAGTTGCCTTATATATATAGTCTCATGTTAATATAATAAAATGGTGAATTAATTTTAGTTAGTTTGAGCAACAAGAGAGTAGCATTATGATCGTGAAGTCCATCCCTCGTGATGAATGCGTGAAACATTCCCATTTTGTTGGACGACTTTGAAAGCCAAGATATATTTGAACGTGTTTCACACCTGGCTTGGCGTATCACTTTTGGTTTTGGACTTCAAAAGTAAACCCTTCGTTCAGACTCATGCTATCAAATTAAACTCTTATGTAGAGCATTTTAGCAAGTGTTCTAATGCTTTTTTTTTTTTTTATCAATGCTTTACATTACCATTCACAGCAAGTGATTGAATCCATTTATATGATTCTGGTTCAGAGATTATTCATCATAAGAGTGGGCTTCACTTGCCCGAGTTCCCAAATAATCTGAAAAGATTAGTATATTATCGATTTGAATCAAAGTTTTAGCACTGAAGCCGCTGTTCGGTAATAGCTATAGTCATCAAGTCTGTCACGCGATTCATGTACGAAGTAATATCAATTCTACCATTAATAAAAAATAATTTTAACCATTAATTGACTAAAAAATAAGAGGAAAAACATAAAAAATTATAGAAAATGATAAAAAAAATTCTCGAGTCTTGTCGGTAATTTTTTTTAGTCATTGCCTATAATTTTTGGATCCTTTTCTTTAATTTTTGAAATTATTTTCTATCATTTTAATTTCTAGTTAACTAATAATTAAAATTATTTTTTCCTAATAATAGAGGCAACATATAGCACTATTTTTAAAAGTTAAATAAGAATTTTAAATTTTCAAATATTTTAAGACAGACAAGGTGTTCTTACATTACATAATTAGCCACATAGTATAATTGTAAATTTGAAACTTTAATTAATTAGAAATCTTATAAATTTAGTCAAAAATATAGTTACAAATATGTTATAAATTATACTCCCTCCGTTAAAAAATATAAATATTTTTAATTAAATCTTACTGCCAATAAATAGTTAATTATTTTTAAACTAATTCTATCTTTTCATATTTACTCATATTTAATAAATGTTTCACCTTAAAATAAATATAAAGTGATTTATTTAATAGGGGTATTTTTAAAAAAGACAATAATTACACCTTAAAAAATTAAAAATATTTTATTTTTTTAACATTCAACTCTTCAAAACATAGTTTATATTTTTAACGGAGGGAGTAAATCATTCATAAATTTCTAAATTTTAATGACATTTTCAAAACGAGGCTTGTAAAAGTTGAAAAATTAGTTATGAAAAAATTGTAAATTGCATACGTTTTTTATAATTAATTTTCATGATTCTTAGCGTATTTATCACTAATTTTTTAGATTTACAATTTTTTTTATATTTGCAAATATGTTTCTGGGATTTAAAACTAATTTATCCAGATTACGTAAGTATATTTTCATCTATTTACTTTTATTTTTCCATTTAGGTTTTTCCGTCATTCCACAAATGTGTGGCCCTTGAGTGTTAATCCTTTGTTTGGGTGATCGTTCGATGCCGTTTTCCCGACGAATTTATGTGACTGAAGTCAAAAATGTTGGTAGCTGACCACGTGGGCAGCTCAGAATCGTTAATTAATGACAGTCATTTTTACTTTTTGATGAAATAATGACAGCCATTTTTTGTGACAAGAAGCGAACAACGGTGAGGGAGGGCAAATAAAATTTTCATTTATACTATACTTGATGAGAGAGAAAATAGAAAAAATGAACGAGAAAAGGGAAAGAAAATCATGTTTTCTCATCCTTCGCTGAAGAAAAATAGATGAGAGGGAGAGAAAAGTTAAAAATAAAAATATGTAAATTTTACGTATTATTTTTTTCTCAATTTTCTCTTCAAATAGAGAAAGATTTTAGAAAGAAAATCAATTTTTAAATTTACCTATAAATTTTTTTTGTTTTCTTTCTATTGCTTTCCTCGATTTTCATCTTAAACTTTCCTCCATTTTAAAATTTATATTTTTATATATTTAATAATTTAAAAATGATAAATAAAATTGGACAAGAATTTTTTCTAGCACCGGAGAATTTACAATTATATTTTTATTTAATCATTTGTAATTCACTTTTTCTATAATTTATTGATTATCAGTAAAGTTTGGTTTAAAGGTAAAAAATGTCTCTGAATTTTTTTATGAGAGACACTTGATATTTTAAATTTTTTTTTAAATAATGTTATCTCAGAATTTTTAAGAAGAGTGGAATTTTATTCCACCGTTAAGTCATATGACGTTGATAGTTAAAGTAGTTTTGTTTGACCAATATTGCAGACGTGGAAAGTGGTTTGTGCTGAGTTGGCTTGATCATCCCAAAAGACACCATTTTCGTCAAGCTCCCTGTCTTTGAGAAAATACTGTAGTCCCCTCCTTGCTCCATCAATCTCGAGCCCAAGTTAAGGTTCGAAGTCTGATTAGTGAGCAGCTCAAGATCTGAAGCGTGTCTAGTGGTGGTGCGGCCTCACTCTCCTGTCCCTTTCTCGCGATCGAAAAATCTACCACCCCAGTAGAATGTAGGGAAAATGATAAATAATGACATTGTAAGGATATTAATGTAAAATTAAGAATCTTAATGCTGAAAATGATAGAATGAGTATTGAAATTTAAAAAAATCAGCATTAAAAAATTTTAATTTAACATCAATGCTTTTACAAGATCTTTATTTATCATTCTTCCTAAAATGTATTTATTGAGGCGTCTAGTAACCGTTTTCTTTTTTCTACCTTTCAATAAATATATGTCCAATTTCTTCAAATCTTTGCTCCAACTTATTGACGAACACTAACCCATTCGAATCCTTGCTCCAACTTATTGACAACACTAAGCCATCATCGATCTCTTTTGTTTCTCTTTCCTTTTATCATCATTAGTTTGAAGCCAAGAGTTAGAGATTGGATATAACTCAATGGAAAAATAGCGTGCCTTGAAACTCTTTTCATCATGCTTGCTCTTTGTATGTCAGTCTCTCTTCCTTCTGTCATTGCCACAATAGAGGGGATGGGGAAGAAGAGAGTGAGAGAAGTGCAATGAACATGATTTTTTTGGGGTCAAAGTCACATTGCGGGTCAAAGACACAAATGTTGGGCCTTTTTTATAAACGAAGAAAAGAAATTAAGGATGGCTACTCTACAAAGTAAGAAGGCAGAGAACTCAACTCCTCAACAAGTAGAAAGTGAAGGCTAGAGGGAAGCACCAAAGCTCGTATTGCAAGGTGATCAGCTTCCATGTTTTCCTCTCTCTAAACACTGCCAAGCTTGACAATCTAATCACAAGCTGACATATTGTGGCATTCAAGGATTAAGTTCCAATTATCATGAATATCATTGCTCTCGCCCTTGATCAGGTTTATGGTTACTAGAGAGTCACTTCTCAAACAAACCTTTTGATGACCCCCATGCCAAGCTCGTTGGAACCCTATAAGACAAATCCAGAGTTCATCAACTATAGAATCCCCTTTTGGAAGTTTAAACATAAAACCTTTCAGCGATGATCTCTAATGATACCCCTATAGCTATCAGCACTAAAAGGGCAATAAGCTCAATCAACATGAACCATCATCCAGCCTTCTTGAAGCAGAGGAGGATTTCCATCATCCTTCAAGACTCAATGAAGATTAACTTGCCTCAAGCTAAGATGTGCATCATTATAACTTGAAATAATAGCCTCAGCCTTCAAATAAAGTTGTTGATTGCCAATAGTGATGTTTTCAAAAATTCTCTTGTTTCTACGTTTCTAGAGGAGCCAACAGATAACTACAAATAATTCTTTCCAATTCTTGACATTTTGCCCCACCATAGCAATGGTACTCAAAGCGCACTAGTTCCACATATTACAACTAAAAATACTCGAGATAAGACTCAGTTTTATAATAGAGAACCACAAGGATTTAACCTCACCATAATCTCAAAAATATGCAAGGAGTCTTCTAACTCATGATTGATGATTGCACCACACACAAGCAACTGATGTACTCATGCCTCGATTCTTTTGAGCCTTATTCATCAAAAGCTTATTATGAAATGCTATCTAAAAGAAAGACTTACATCTTTGAGGAATTTTCAATTTCCAGAGTTTATTCCAAATAGGAGGAGGATAAGCATCATCACCATTAAGCATATCATAATTAGTAAACTTAAGAGAGAAATTATCATGCTTTTTGACCTTGCATCTAATGACTTTAGTGCCATCGCGGTCACCATCTTGTTCCATTCCTCGCATAACTCGCCCCAATTATGTCATGAACTCCCATCCACATACAAGACCCAGGTTGAGATCTATCAATATTAAGTAGTAGATCGAACCCGCATTTATATTTACTTTGAACAACTTGAGCCCATAAATTATCTTCATTATTCATCAATCCCCATCCCGCCTTCATCATGAAGGCCTTGTTTTGAAATCTTGCATGATGAACACAAATGATGGGCTTTCGATGTACTCGTGTTACGATGATCACTTTCATTAATTAGGATGAAAGAGGATTTTATCCCAAAAATTAAAGAAGAAAGAAAACGGGAAATATTTTCGAATTAAATCTTCGTCCTCTCCTTGTTTAATTTACAGTTCTATAAATTAACTACAAAGGCTAGACTGAAACAATAAGTTAATCAGTGTTTCAGTTAAGTTTTCATCAAGTACACTGTACAGCACTCTTTTAATTTGAACCATTTTGTATTTAATTATTTTACGACAATCATAGTGATATCGAGAGAGAGGGCGAGAGAATAATGCTTTTGTGATATCTCTTCAACATACAACATTCTTAGACGTATAAATAGCTGAAATATTATGCATACATGCTCAGTGAAAAGGAAAGTAATTAAAACATGCGCGTAAATAAGATTTATGAATAACTAAATTAAATAAAAGCCAGCAAATAGAATCGAAAGACAAACGAATTTGAGTTGTACGAATCGATCCCTAGAAGATTTGCAACATAACCACTCATCGGAACTTTGACTACAATGAATTAATATAATATTGACAAATAATATTTTTCAAACTCGAAATATTACCCCTCTTTTGAATGCACTTGGAGTGTGCGACTTGGAGTGTGCGAGCTTGTGTTCAATTAACTTAATACCTAATTAACAGCATGACTAAAGCACTCCACAATTAAAATAATCAAAACACAACACTTTGCTGAAGCCACATTTGTTGTCTATAATGTATGAATCTGACGTTATTTAGTGGCCAAAGATAGATTATTGTATAATAAATATATTGATATATTTATAAGTAATGTATAACTAAATTTATACATATAATGTATCTCATATTTTTTCCCCATACTAATTATAAGCAAAATAAGAATATTCAATTTGACTTAAATGAAAATAGGTGCTTTCAAAACATTAAAGCACTAACAATTTAGTTAAATTACTTTTTATATCTTTTCTAAACCCAAAAGAAATGGAACATGAAGTTATTCTGACGAATCCATTGCAAAAAATTCTTGGTTATTTTTTGCGGTCGTTAAAAAATAAAAGTTAATATAGTTAAATTTATAAAAAATTTTATTTTTTAATTTTATCCTTGATTAAAAATTAATGATGACAATAAAATTTATTTATAAAATAAAACTTTGCCAACAACTCAGTGTAACTACAATAATAACGAAAAAATTACTCCCTCCTGCCTTTGACATAGGATACTTTTCAGAAAAATTTTTTTTTCCTTAATATTAAGTATTTGATGGGGTGTTAATTATATTTTTTTAATGTTATTTCTATTTAAACTCATAAATTATGAGAGATAATGTAATACAAATTTAAATTTTTTTATTTAAATAGGATAAAATTAAAAATTTATTTTATTTTTAGACAAAGTTAATAACTTAACCATATCTTGTTAGTTTTTTTGGTGAGGTAGTTAGAAGCATCTTATAATAAGAATTGGAGAGAATAACTATTATACTCTTTCTAGTCCTTGTTATAGGGCAGGCAACTTCTTGAAGAATTTTTTTTATTATTAATATAAGATGCTTGATGAATTATTAATTAAAAGTGTTTTCAATATTACACACTCAATGAGAGAAAAAGCAACTACGTAAATTTAAAATTTTTTTACTTAAATAAAAATAAATTTAAAAATTTATTTTATTTTTAAATAAAATTAATAACTTAATTATCTTTTACTAGGTATTATGAGTTAGTTAAAGATGTTAAGGACATGAGGGAATCTTTAATTTTATTTTCAATAAAATTAATAACTTAATTACCTTTCACTAATTATTGTGAGTTAGTTAAAGATGCTAAGGACATGAGGGATATAATTTATACTATATGTATGATTAAATAAAAATTTAAATGTTTTTCTTATAATTAGGACCTCACGAAATATGGACAGATTGAGTTGAAAATTAATACTACCTTCATTTTAAATTATAAAGCACTTTTAAAAAAGTTTCTCTATCTAAAATTTAAAACACTTTGAGTAAATTAAAACTTCATTAAATGTAATAATTTTAATATTACCCTTTTTTTTATAATTAATTTTGATCTTTTTTTTAATATATTAATATATTAAATTATGAGTATTTTTAAAAGTTGATATTTTTATTTTAAAAATGTAAAATTATTAACATATTTAATTAAGTTTATTGATATGTAAGATTTTATTTAAAAATATTTTATAATTTAAAATGAAGGGAGTACGTATTTTTATTTTTTATTTTGAAGTGCGTTTAAGGTACACCTAGATTTTATTTCCGCTGACTAGCTGGCTGGTATAGTCAATTATTAGGACAACCACTTTTCAGTTATCGAAGCAAAACCAACACAAATTAATTAAATAGTACAAAATAATACTCCAATAAGTCTCTACTATTAGCTACACGTCCAAGCAGCCTTAAAAGTTTTTTGAATTGACTGATCACTAGCCTCGACAAAAAAGTTTTTTTTTTTAAAAAAAAATAAAACACAACTGATCATATAAAATGAGCAACCAGGTTCATGAAGGTGGATTAGGCATAGACTAATCATCAAATACTTTTCTTTCGACAGTCTTGTATCATGTTCACACAAGGGGCTTAAAAAGTTTGTAAATTAATTAATATTAAATTTTTTATATTAAGTATATTTAAGAATAATATACTCTATCAAAATAACTTACTTAAAGTTATTTAATTATATGCTTTTTAAATTTATATATTTAAAATTTATCTTCTATTCTTTAGATGTAAAAGAGTTTTAATTAAAAAATCGATTACTATTGGTGGGAAAGGGATAAGAATTCGAACATTCTAAAAAAGTTAATTATTTTATAGCGTTTGAATGGACAAAATCATATAAAATTGCATCGGAACGTGAAAGTTTTTTGTTTTTTTTTTTAAAAACTAGATTGCATTAACTAGTTGGATGGATATATAAATGAATAAATCGATCTTTAAGAAAGGAAAAGTGAAAAAAAAAATAATGGTCAAAGCTCGGCGGATGAATATGAATAAAATATTTTTCTATTTGTCTTTAACGAACGACAAGTATTTTCATATGGCACCACTGCACATAATCACTTGCGTACTCATCCAGTAAAGTGATTTACAAGCTGTAATGATATAGTAATTAAGAGTGTTTGAATATTATCAAATAACTTGAAGAGCAGATTTAGAATATTTTTAAATCCAATAATCTCAAATGTACATTTGAGTATTTGCTTTCAAGGGTGCTCACATCCATTTCAACCATGCTATAAAAATAACCGCTTTTCTCATCATCAACTGGATATCGAAATAAGTTGAAAATATTTTTTTTAAACAATCCATCAGTTTAAGCTTAATCAATTTTTTTTTGTTAATTTTAAACAGATAGGCCCTGTTTGTTATTAAATAAATATTTATTTATGTTTATGTTTATGTATAGCCGTTATATCGTAAGGAAAAGGATACAGTGGAAAGTTTAAGCACCGGCCTTTTTCTTATTTGAAAGTCCTGTATGTGAACTGCCAGCAGGAAGCAAATTATAACCGTTAACTATTGCATGAATAAGTAACTTTATGCACGATTAAAAAAGGTAACAAATTAAAGCATGTGCTTAAAATTAAAAAAAATAAAAAATAAAGAGTGAAGCACTTTGACACATTCTTTTTATTTTATGAGCCCCTTCGGATTTCAATTGGATATAATTAATTATAAAAATAATTAATTAAATATTTTATTTTAATCATAATTGATTATATTATAAAGCAATCTATTTAGATATTATTTTTAACAAAAATGAAGATGTTTTGATAATCTAATTAGAATCAATTTTAGTTATGTAAATTATTATAAAGGACATTAGTTTTTTAAAATTAAATTATTGATAAATTTGCATATAATATTATTAAATTTGTTCAATTTTATTTAAGAAATAAATATATTATTTAAATTACATATCTAATTAATTAAAAAATATAAATTATATTAATATTAACATTTTAATTTATATAAATAAATAACTCAATATATCTTAGTTAAAATAAATTTAATAAAAAAGAAAGATTTAATTCTTAAATACCAAACATCAATTTTACAATAACTAATAAAGATGATAATATACAAGTTGATTTTTAATGGCATCACAATATGAGTCATAATTGATGAAGAAGATGTTATGGATGATGGTAAGGATAAATATTCATTAATGTGATGGTTTTCCTCATCCTTATGCTCTATTTGATCTTTCCTTTCATGATGCGTAAAATTAAAATCACAATTAGATTGTCTTTTAATGAAATTATATATCATCATTGATGTGACAATAATCTGAACTTGTGTATCATAGTCGTAGTTTAGCATATTGCATAAAATTGCAAACCTGTTCTTCCAAACTTCAAATGTTCTTTTTATTGTGCACTGTAAACTTGAATAATAATAATAATTAAAGACCACATTATTATTTATAAATCCAGTTAATATTTTAAAATAAAAAAGATGATAGCATTCCTATCTATATTGACTAAGATATTCATTTGGTGTTGGATAGTCGACATCTACCAAATAATATTTATCTTGTAAAAAAGAGATTATTATCAATATTTGTAAGTTAAAAAGTCTAACATAAATAAATTGAACAAACAAATATACCTAAAGTCGGATGTTAAAACTTCATTGATCGAGTTGTCAAAGCATGTTCAAAAATACGAGCATCATGTGCAATACTCTCCCATCTAGCCAAAACAAAAGTAAATCACATGTCTCATTCACATACAGCCATTGTTACATTTTGCATTGGGATTTCTTTTCTTTTAATATATTTTGATTTTTCATTGGTAGGGACTACATATGGAATATGTGTATATACCATTAATTGCTCCAATTGCAATTTTGAAAAATGGCCAATATCGCTTATCATTTTGTATTTTATTTGATACATGATGAAATGACCCGTCTTGTGGTTTGATATATTCCATTGCAATTTTTGAGCAAGCCATTAAAACTTTATGAAAATGTCTGTAAATAGTCTCTCTTAAGTGTTAAAATCTTTCTTGTGCCATCCTGTTTCCTAACCCATGTTCAATTGTATTTAAAAATATTGCAACCAATTTCCTATACTCTCATTCGTCTAGTATCCTTCAATCTACGCCGTATCAATTCACTGCATAATTGATGAAACACATGTGGTTTTATTCTAAATAGTTTATAACAACGAATTAGGTGTGCTTCGAAGATTTTATTTACCCACAAATGACCTATATATTCACTATTTCTTTGTGGCTCTTTACACAAATGTTTTACTATATAGCCAAATCAAACCACTAACTTTTTGGGCTTTCTCTAATCTTTTTTATATAACTCTTCCATACTCTTTTCCTACCTGTAACTAAATACATAAATAACATGTGCACTTAATTTCAATTATAGATATATCTATATAATTTACCTATGCAAATATTAATAACTTTTCCACAACATTATAATACTTCAACAGCATATATAAAAAGGGCATAAATAGTTCAAAGAGTTACATAAGTCAAATTCAACAATGTAATACAAATATGTTAGACTAATCTTCAAATAAGATAATATGTTCATAACAAGTTTTAAAACCCTCATAATCAACCACTTTTATAACACTCATATCTCAACCAGTCCAAAACACCATCTCTATCATCCTTCATGGTCAAAAACACGACCTTGTCCTCTTAGGATATGAAGAGTGACATACATCGTGAAACCCAATATTTGTTAGCTACAACTTCTTTTCATTGTTTGACTATAAACATGACTTGAGGAATTGATGTTTCCTTGGCTTGTTCAGATTCTTCCTTTATTGTTTGAGCTATCACACTCATTGCACCTGCTATTTGACTTGTACTAGGTGCCTTTTTCTTTTCCTACTGCTAGGCTTTCATCCTTCTTTCTCTACCACTGCCTCCACTTAAGGCTCCTTGAAAAGTACTTAGAACTATTTTATTGCATTCACTGCTTACTCTAATAGTAGCTCCTAAAATCTCATCACTATCTCCTGAACCTTCGTCCAAATCAATGCCCTCAGTTGCCATACTTGGGTGATATACATCTTCGTCCTCACCTTCATTCCTATTGTAAGAATTAGACAAGCTCCACTTGAAGATTCCCATACTTTAGGTCCACTGGCGGTGGTACCTTGAACAACTTGGTTAATTCATTGGCAAAGAGTAATCCTTTATTTTTGATTTTTTGTATAATGAATTTTATGCATACATTATCAATAATATTACAGAATACCAAATAAATAGAAAAATCACATAATAACATCATAGCAATATCTTTTTCTCCACAGTCATTCGAAGCATCCATCATATTGTTGTGTAATCTCATCCCAATCCTATCTCATTTGAAACCAAGTATCTCAAGACACCCACTCTTTTCTCATATTATTTCATTTATTCTTGAGTCGTTGTTTGCCCTATTTCTTTCCAGTCTTCTCATTAAAGCTAGGAATTATATGTTAGCATCATACTTTGGTAAAGTTACCACCACGTCTTTGCAAATTTCACACTTATTCTACACATATGTCAATAAATATTCTAGTATTTCTCCGTCCCATAAAGCTTTCGACTATCATTATTCATTATGCTATATAAAATTAATTGTATGAGAATATAAAATCAATTATAGCTCTAGATTTAAACTTGAATATATTGATGACTGTAAATCATAACTTCACAAGTACCTAAAGACCGACAGGAGGACCTACCAAATAGATGATACCAATGTGTTCATAGACTCTAACTTCTTCATATTGCTGAAAACAGGTAGAGTGAAATGATGTTTAACTCCATGTCAATTTTATATGCTTAAGAGCAAAAGAGCAAACATAAAAGACACCAGAAAATCATCATTCACCTCACAATTTGGTTTTTCAAAATAACTTGGACGCTGATCATTCAATTCTAAACATATAAATGGGCGTAAAGGAAATATTGCATCTGCCAAGGGGAAAAAATGCCTAGCAAACGAGGTCCAAGTTTAACTGATCCAAACAACGTAATTGGCAATCAACTGATGCCACCTTGGATTCAAAAATAAGAACTTGGTGTCTAAGCGGAATACAAACAAACTCAAAAATCGAAGGGCCAAAGTAATATTAAGAGCCTCGCAAGTGAATTCACTATTTTTTTCACTAGCAAATCATGATATCAGAGAAGAAAAAATGCCTAGCAAACGAGGTCCAAGTTTAACTGATCCAAAACAACGTAATTGCAATCAACTGATGCCAACTTGATCAAAATAAGAAACTTGGTGTCTAAGCGGCAATACAACAAAAACATCGAAGGGCAAAGTAATATTAAGAGCCTCGCAAGTGAAAATTCACTATTTTTTTCACTAGCAAATCATGATATCAGAGAAGACAACATCTCCAATTATCCATCATTTTTCAACATTCATATAAATCTTTAAGCATAAAACAAAAGGCACATGGAATCACTTTAAGAGAACTACTTCCACATTACAGAAGGTAACATTGATAAACAATGCATGAAGGTGTCAAAATGATAACAGACTATAGAAAAGCGATCGTCCACTACCTACAACTATAAGCTGAAGTTTTATTTTTGGTGGGTCCTAAGGGCATCCATATCCAAGTCAAACAAACCACCATCAAGTGAAAAAAGAAAAAGAAGACATGAATCATAAGTGGGAACGCGTAATCAGGCCAACCATGCTTCTATACCTAATCAGGGGACGCATATCACATGAATCATACACATGAACAAGGACATTTGAAATGCACTTCAGAGATGACAGAGGACAATGAAAAAAAGGACAGATCGGAGACTCAATGCAAATCACAATAAAAAAAAAACTGAATGATGCACTTCGAACTAGCTGGAGCTTACTGTAGCTCGGAGATGCTGAACGGCGACCAGGTCGACGGTGGGAGGGAGGACGCCTCAAGAGAACAAGGACCACACACCAGAGAGAGCACACGGGAGAGAGGACAGGCGAGATTGTTGCCGCTGGCTGTAGTTGAAGACGGTGGACGGTGAGAAGCTCGACGGTGGGAGGACGACGGGAGAGCAGAGAGAGGAGACCAGATTAGTTCACTCGCGAGGGAGACCAGATACAACTCTGGAAAAAAAAAATGAAAACGTAAATGGGGAGGGCAATATGGGATAAATGGGTGAAGATGAAGTTCTCTAACAAAATATTGTTATTGTAACGGTAAATTTAAAATGGATCAAATAAGTGCATGAATTATACGCCTGCCTGTTCTTATCTCAAATATTTATTTAGTAATGTTTTCCTTTTTCAACACATTTTCCGAGATTTTCAACTTTATTTGACTTCTTTTTATTTCATCATAAAGTTATTAACTTTCAATTCAATATTTTTCAAACCATTTTAAGTATAGTTATCTATTAATTATCTTAAATTGTTTAAATTGGGGGGGAGAGAAAGAAAAAATGATAGAATATTTAAAAAAATAATTTTAAGAAGATTTAGCCAAAATATTATATCACAAAGTTAAAAACCTGAACTAAAATAATGTATTATTTTAAAAAATAGAAAGGAGAGGCTCTTTATATCTTTATATAAAGATGAAGAAATGTCAATGTATTTTTTAAAAAAAAAAATAGTAAGTAGAGGCATTAAGAAGCAACGCAATTGGAATTTGAGCAAGGTCTTAGGTTCATGTTCTATTAGAGGGAATTAAGATGTATTTCCTCCGTTTAAAAATGTAAGGTATTTTTTGAAGAGTTGGATGTTTAAAAATGTAAATTTTTAGTTTTTCAAGGTATAATCATGTATTTTTTTTTTAAAGTACCCCTATTAATAATAACTTTATATTTATTGTAGAGTGTTTAATAAAAATAAATATGAAAAGATAGAGTTAGTTAAAAAGTAAGTAATTTCTTTATTAGAGGTAAGATTCAATTAGAAATACCTTACATTTTTTAACAAAG
The DNA here is from genome assembly GCF_029017545.1 of Prosopis cineraria. Lineage (NCBI taxonomy): Eukaryota > Viridiplantae > Streptophyta > Magnoliopsida > Fabales > Fabaceae > Prosopis > Prosopis cineraria. The sequence continues at coordinate 1,619,649 of NW_026555344.1, forward strand.
GGAATATATATTAATTAGATATCTACTGGATGATGAAATAATTAATTATTGAAAAACACGTATCAAATTATAGATTTGGATCCTCTTCATATGATCTTTCTCTCAATACTTGCTTTCATACTCAATTGCATCTATCCATTTAATTATTTATTTAATTTAATGGCAAAAGATGTTAATTATGAAAGTAAAATAAATATATTATTCACTTAATGACTACCTTAAAGAAGCATTATGATCTTATTTTCAAAAGTATTTAAGTTATGTAATGAATAATATATTTATTTTAATGTCTTAATTAGTAATCTTATATTATTAAACCCAAGTATAATTAATTAAAATGGATGGATAATATTGAATATAAAAGATGTATTGAAAGAGAGTACGAAGAAGATCCTAATCCTCAAACGAGTGATACTATCAAAGGAATCTCTATGCTCGAAGGTCCAAGTAGCCAAGACTTTCGCATATAATTTTATTCCATATAATATCAATCAATTGTTCAAACTCGGACCAAATACAATGATCAGCGTCACGCATGGTGCACATTTTTTTAAGAAATAATTTGTAATCCAATACTAACAAGTAAATCGAATTTGAACTGTATCGAGTTTCAACCATAAGAAGTCTCTAATAATACACGCACGTTTATAACTTACGCTTGAAAAGCAATCCACTCGGAAATGGAAGAAAAGAATAAATAATAGATGATAAGTAGTGAATGACAGTATATTATTTGAACTCAAAATATTAAATTCAAGTTAGTAAGTACTTTCATTTTACTGTATACATTATTTATTAAGTTTAACCCTATTTTTTTAACAGAAAAGAGGCCATTTTAATAATATTGAAAAACAGAATTACACACACTAATATTCAAAACAAAGAACAAGAATGCAGTAAACCTGAATACAATGTGAGACATTTCACACTTATTTAAATCCACTTACATTTAAATATCCTAATGTTAATTACACGGCAAAACTAGATGGGTGCGTTGAGTACGTGTGGCTTTCAAGATATGTTTCTTTGATATCTATGCACATGCTTAATTCTGCAGTATACATTGTCTTTTAAACCGAAGAAATTAAAGCCATCATTAATTTGAATCATATAAAAATTAAATATGTGAATGCATATATGCCTGCTATTTTTTTAACCATGTTAGTGTGTTAGTGGGTTAGCTTTATTAGCATACACCTTTTTATTATATTGTTTTTAAGTTTTGTGAGAATTGCCGAACCTTCTCATTTCAATGGATCTGAATGATAGGGATACACTCGTATATAATAATTTAATTACCACGGCCAAAAAAAAAATGTGTGGGAAAGTCTTAGCCATTCAAACCACAAAAGAAAATATACATAACATCCTTGCATCAAAGGTTTTTGTTATTTGACTATTCTTATATACTTAATTTTGCTAGCTTCGGTCTATGGTTTACATTGAAAACAATAAAACAGTTAAAATATTCAATCCAATGTTTTTATATATCCTACCTGTTCTTAATATAAAATAAATTTAACAAATTCCACGTTTGTTAAAAAAATATAGAAAATACTCCCTCCACACCACAATATGTAACATTGTTTAGAAGTTATATTTGATTCAAAATATAAAATATTAGGTATAATTGAAAAGATATAAATTTTTTAAGAGATATAATTGATTAATGTTTCACTTAACTTTTTTTAGAACCTTGAAGTTGATAATTTAACTATGCCTTGTATTGTAGTTTAATTTAGAGGGAATATGTAAATTTTCTATTGTGCTCTTCTTTGCAATTACTAAACATATTAAATTATTGTCTAGATTCAAATCATAATAAATGAACAAGATGCAAAATTTTAAAAAAAATTAATTATTCTAACTTTATTTTGTAATGAAAATAAGTTAAAATATACATTTAGTCCTTTAACTTTACATAACATTTTATTTAATTTTTTTTAGTTTTATAAAGTATTTTTTTAGTCTTTTCACCCTAATACGGTTAATTTTGTCTCAATAAAGTTTTACATTGAACTTTTAAATATTGACAAAACATTCTCAAATGTTGACATATTAAATTTAATTTTTTTTAAATAACAATGATTGATATAAAAATAATAATTTGAAACTAATGATGTTAGGGTTAAAAGATTAAAAAGTTACTTTACAAAATTAAAGGATCAAATTAAAACCTTATACAAAGTTAGAGGACTAAAATTATACTTTAATATTAAAAATTAAAAAAAAAAGCTTTTGAAATTTAACCTTATAGTAAGGACTGGAGGGAGTATGTGGGATCTATTTTTACTGTTTCATTAAAATTAATTATATTCAAAAAGTAATTAACATAACCAAAGTTAACATGTAATAGTTAAATGGGTTTGCCGGACATCCTAATGATGATCAACCACTGTCGCGTAATCGTAATCTTGTAATTAAGAAAATATTATCTAATACAGTTCTAAAACCTCTCAGTTTTGTTGATAAAAAAAAAAGCGAGAGGTTTTTTTTTTTTTAAACGATTCTCTACTACTCTCTAAAGCTTTACTTTATGCACAAAATTCTCTTTGACATGAAATCACGTGTATGTAAGGGCGTATTTTTTTTAATAAAAAAACTGTTTTCTATTTTTTTAAAACAAAATAAAAAATTGTTTGGATAAATATTTTGAATTTAAATATTTTCAAAAATATTTTTATTTTTTAAAAAAGTAGAAATAACTTAGGGCTATTTTATTTCATTTTTTTTAATTGTAAAGTACACTACATATGACAATTGTAAATTATCTTTAGCTATATTCAATCATTATCATAAACCATTATAATTAACTACTAGCAACCATCACTATCCGCCACTTTTTAACTCTAAAATTATTTTTAAATTAACATAATCAAATGATTTTTATTTTGTTTTGTTTTGTTTTGAAAAATGATTTTTAAAAAATTGGTTTGTAAAATAATTTTTAAAAATTAAACAACAAATGAAAAAAAAAACCAAACAAACCCTTTATCTCCTTGCTAATATGTCAAAATAATTTCATTTGTAAAATTATACACGAATTAATAGTGAATAGTTTTTTATGAATGGAAAGCACTACTTGAACAAAGGAGGAGAGAAGAACAAATGGACAAAAGTAATGAAATAATATTATATCTTAATTCAAAACTTTAAGTAAAGCTAAGCTCGACAGACGATCCATTTGAACACATTTTTATAAGAGTTCAATCTTAAAAAATCAAAGATTTTTAGTATAGTTGGACTTTTAGGTTTAGCTTTGTTAGGCCCTGTAAAACAGGCTTAGCCTTGAGTAGTCCTCTAAGCTCTTATTAATTTTTTCAAAAAAATTACATTAAAAAATTAAAATTGAGAAAGCATGAATGTTTTGTAATTCATTTTTCAAGTTAGTTTGTGAATTAAAATAAGATTTGTGGCCATAAGCCCCATCCGCCATTTGTTTCCTTAGTCGTTTGTTGTTTAAAATGTTCTTGCGATTGTATGATATTGTGAAACAATTATTGATTTGATTCTTTGATTTGTCAAACAAGTTTGGGAATGGAATATAATATTTGATTCCTCTAACTTTTAATTTAAATTTAAATTTAAATTGTCATGGGTATATTGGTTGTGCTAGTGGTTATGTGATGGAAGACTATTATTTTTATATATATGACCACCTTGATGAATTAGGAATTAGTCCTCATCCTATATATATATATACACAATTTATACATGTATATTCAAGTGATTAACATGTAAAAAATTGATTTATGATTGTGATATTGACTATCAAGGATCTAGATTTGTTTTGTTTAATTTAATTTTTAAAATATTTTAATTAATTTGTAATGTTATAATATTAAACTTTATTTTTAAAGAATTGAATTAATTTTTTAAAAGAAAATGGCTTACAAGCCTAGCCATGAGCCATTTAAATAAAAGTCAGGTTTCATAAAGTAATTAAATTTAAGAAGATTGGGCTTATGGACTTGTACTTGTAAGGGCTAAGGCTTTAAAGGTTAAGCTCATCCATTTCTCAGCTCTAACTTCAATATTTAAGTTCATAGCTCTTCTAACCCTGTTTTATATATATATATATATATATATATAAGTTATTAAACTTTATTTGATATATATGCGACTTCTTGCATCGATTCAGATTCACTCACATCTAAACAATTGGCATTATTATCAAATAGTATCAAAATTAATAAAAAAATTAAATTTTGTAGTAAAGCACAACCTAAGTTGTCTCCCTAAAAGTCAATAAAATAACTATTTAAATTATAATTATGAAAAGCTAAAAATTGAGGTTTTTTTAATAATGAAATTAATTAAAAAATATAAATCAAAATTAGATAAATAAAGAAAATTTAACTGAAAAAATTATCAAGAACAAACAACATAATCAATCACAATCAAATCACCTAAATTTAATCTTCCTCGTCTACAAATTAAATTAATTTTATTTAACTTTATTATTTTAGTTTTATTATATATTTCTCAAATTATCATTCAAGAATTAAATAAAAAATTAAGTTATAGATTAATTAAAATTTTCTTTAACCCACAACTTAACAATTATTCTAAGTTAGCCACACTAAAAACAAAATATGAATAATCATCCAAGCTAGGCCAAATTACTCTTATATTACTATATCAATCAATTATAACAACCAAAACCTTAGATAAAATTTATAACGTAAAAATTATGTAATAAAGTTATTCTAATCAATAATAGCAATTAAAACATAAAATTTAGAAGTAGCAAGAATAAGAACAAATTGAAATAAAGTTAAAATAAATTTTTTTTTGAATATCAAATAAAATTTAGGATCATAGTTTGTAATTAATTACACTAAAAAAATTAGTTATTTATAAAACTAAAAATTAAAAAACATGAGATAAAAAATTGACAAGCTATCACGAAAAATTGAAGAAAAAGTGAACCGCAATCGCTGCTATGCTGTTTTTTTTTGTGATGCCTCCGTCCTGATATATCCAATTCGTTTGTATTAGAAGCCATGTGGTATGTGTCGTACGCCTCTTCCTAATTAAAACTTAATAATTTAATAAAAAAAATAAAACTATCCTAAATAAAAACTACACTAAATTATCCAAGATAAATATAAATGAAATTTTTAAAATTTAATTCTTGATTTGATCTCTAAGCATGTCCATATTCTTCTTATCCAAAATATTCTCTATCAACATCTTTCAAATTGAATCTAAAAAATTTGCACAAATAAAATAAAATTAAATAATACCTGTGCAAAAATATTAAAAATATTATTCATATTTTAAAATCAATGATTTAGTTAGTTAAAATTTTAAAACTAAATATTGGCTAATAAAATTAAATAATATCTAATTAAACTCAATTAGTCTCAAATAAACATTTAAAAGTCTAAATTAAAAGGATAAAAGTATATAAAATTGTTATTTATCAACAATCAAATAGTTTAATTTTCTAAACATGTTTGAGATGGTTCATTGTCTAAGTTTGAAAACAACAAAGTTTATTTTCCTTTTGTTTTTTTTGGCCGAAAGACAAAGTTTATTTTCATATGTAAGCTAAAATTCACATGTGTTTGTGCGTGTCTAACTGTCTCTATACGTGTGTGTGTGTGTGTGTGTGTCACAATTAATTAACCTCAGCATATCTATTATTTAAGTAGTAGTAATTAATAGATAAACCTGACAATATATATATATATATATATATATATATCTTGCCTTGACAACCTCACTTGATCTGTAAATCTAATAATTAACTAGTAAGATCATTGGGAAGGACTGCTAGAAGCATCTAAACATTACATTACATGGAATAAAGTAGCTGAATAGTGAAGCAGATTTTGAAATAATTAATGGCAGAAAACATTTTAAACACAAAAAAATAATTTGTTGTTGCAGTGCCCATCTAGATTAGTTAGATTTAATTAATAATAGACCTAAACTTTGAAAAAATGTGATTATCATCAAGTTGATCGACGTCTCAGGTGTGGGTAGGCCGAGACTAGAGGTATTAGAGGCGTAAGAGTGTTTTTTCCCCAGTTTGGGTGTCGGCAGAAATATCTTATATAGCTATTTCAATTTAATTGAATTTTAAAACAAATTAATGTCGACAGGCTCGAAATTAATTTTAGAGAATTTGTTTTCAAAAAATACGTAATATTAATTTTAATTAGTGGTGTAGTGCTCGTTACAGGGCCTGTGAATCTCCGTAATAACTAACACGAAGCTGAATGTGTCCCCCTGGCCCCGGCGGACTTCGTAAGCCACAAGTCAGTTTCATTTGACCTTATATCATTATTTTCAAATTCTTCGATCAAAATATAATAATTATATAATATTTTAATAATGATATGATGGAGCAATTGTAATTTTATAATAGAATGCAAACTAGCTGGATCCACACACACATATAGATGTATGTATTAATTATGAAGACCTGACTCAGAAATGAACATGCTCATATCTCGTCAAAAAATGGAACTTGCTATGTAAGTTTTATGCATGCGGCATTGATTGATAGTGATAATAGCATGAATTTTTAATTAAAATTCAATAAGTATACAATATTATCTACAATTACATGAATATCATGATTTGATTACAAAATTTAATAATAAAAAATATCATAAAGTTCTCATAATTTTATTCTTAAATTAAATTTCTTGCTGTATAAAGATTGTCCAAATTTTGTAAAGTTTCTCATGAACGAATTGTAAGCGTCACGTGTGAAAACAAAACAAAAATATAACATGCGTTCACAATAACTTAAGTAAGTAAACATGTTTTAAGTTTTAATAAGCATTGGATGAAGCTTAATGAATAAGTTACATTATTTATCACTTCTAAGAGATTTGGTGTAAATTTTATTGCATGTGTTAATATAATGATATATTAATTGATGAGACGATCGTCATAACAATTGTATTATTTTTCCTCTGAAAGGGATGTGTAGAAGATGAGGAGCATACAAGGCTTCTCATATTGCACATATTGTATATCTAGTAATAATATTAACATTTACAAACAATAGAAAGATCATTTTTGAAATATCCTATTTATAAGGTAGAGAGAGAAAAATCATTTTTATCCTAATCAAAAATATGTTATTTTGATTTTTTTATCACAAATATTTTGTTTTACTTCCATTAATGATGTTGATGAGAGAGAGCATGTTATTAAAATGTTTATATGTGATAAGAATAAAATTAAAAAATATTAAATATTTATAAAAAAATTATTGAATTTTAAAACATTTATTGATTTTGTTAAAACATGTCGAAAGACAATGAGAGAAAATACAATAATACAGAGCAGCGATAACATGGGATTTAAATTTTATGGGCAGCCTAAATTTACTGATTCAATGAAAATTTTAATTACAGTGATTAAATTTTATCGAAAGAGTGAATTTATACTATAAAGTGCAGATGAAATGAGAAGTGATAAATGGGAGGTGGTGGGAATTGAAAGCATGTTTGGCGTGTGGGGGTTTGGCCGTACGCGGGGCGTGTGAGACTGGCAAACCGAACACGTAGAATACCCCTTCCCTCCATTTTTATACCATACGCGTCCCCATTCCCACAACATGGGAACTCCCAGCTCTTCCATTCCATGCATGCCTGCCACGTGTCTCCTTCCCGCACTTCACTTTCATTATACCATTTTCAACCTTGTCATCTAATCGCTACTCCTTCAATCATCATACACACATATATATATAGGCATTGGATCATACATCAGATTATTTTTTTTAATTTGATTTTTAAATTTATGGTTCCCAGGCCTCATATATAAAAACACCAGAGCTTGCATCGGTTTGCATATATATATATATATATATATGAAAATTAATATGAATATTTTAGCCCGGTGTATTAATTAATTAAGCCAGAGAGGGGGATTGAAATCCCGTACAATCACAAGTTGGTTTCATTTAATGAGCGGCACTATGAATGGGTGGGGCCAAATCTTTTTGCCGCCCCATGAGGGTGAGGTTGGGGTGGATTGTGTATTCCTCGTATGACACTCAGGAACCCGGTCGAGTGTATTTGACTAGTAGGCCCACCTTTTTGCTCTTCTCTCCTATCCCCCTTCATTCCCAGGACCGACCATTTTTCAATTACTTTTCCACCCTTTCTTCTCTTTTTTCCCCCCATATTTCTCCTGTTAATCTCATAATGTTTTACATGTTTACCACGCTCCTATTTTAATTACGCGCATCATCTATAAAATCACCATTCCGGTTTACTTGTATTTTGCTTTCACATCAAACAAACTACACTAATATTGCATTCCAATCATAAAATTCACATATACGTATTCTTTTAATCTGGCTATATTTTTTAAAAAAATAACAATAAGATACGTGTATAACCAAAACATTGTCATTATAATTAGAAAATTACATATTGTTTTGTTTTTATTAAAATATAAACCGATCGATAACACAGAGACTGGATATACGTTTTTTTTTAATTAAAAAAATTAATATTTTCATAACATTTTATTTCGAGGCTAGAGTTATAACTAGTCTTTCAATCAATCATGTATATTTTTGAATTAGCTGAGTCAAACATGTCATGTAACACGCTGGATTGACACGAGAAATTCAGTCATTACACTCATTTCTTTCTTTGACGGTCGGCAGGGGAAGGCTTTGAACTTCAAACTAGACTCTTGCTATATATGGCTCTCGCCTCTGCCTATAAATACCCACTTTCTTTCATTCTCTCTGCACATAATCACTATAACAACTAAATCGAATATCTCCTTCAATCTCTCCCTCCTTGACCCAAAACACACTGATCCTTGAGTCGTCTTCTTCAAAGATGGGTTTGGGAAATGACATGATGAGCCATCGGCTTCTTTCAAGGATGGCTGTGAATGACGAGCATGGAGAGAACTCTGCTTATTTTGATGGATGGAAGGCTTACGACAGAAACCCATTTCACCCCACACACAATCCTCACGGGGTTCTCCAGATGGGTCTCGCAGAAAATCAGGTTTACACATGTACAGTTCAGATATTATATCACTATGATTCCAAGTTGTTTGATATATTGACTGACTCGTCCATATGTTTTTGTTGTCATTTACTTCCACTCAGCTCTGTTTCGATCTGATAGAAGATTGGATGAGGAATCATCCGGAGGCTTCCATTTGCACTCCTGAAGGACTACACCACTTCAGAGATGTTGCCATCTTTCAGGACTATCATGGCCTTCCCGAGTTCAGAAAGGTACGTATATATTTAGTGATCATGAATTCATGCTTATACACAGATTCTATAGCCTAGTACATAGTTGGATGAATAAAGTTGCTGATAAGAAATTGGGTTATTGTGTTGTGTGTTGTGTGCAGGGGGTGGCAAATTTTATGTCAAAAGTGAGAGGAGGGAGGGTGAAGTTCGATGAAGAACGTGTAGTGATGAGTGGAGGGGCCACGGGGGCTAATGAAGTAATCATGTTCTGTTTGGCTGACCCTGGAGACGCTTTTCTCATTCCCACTCCTTACTATCCAGCGTATGTACCCCTCTCTTTTCTATTATGTCGTCATCCATCGCTTCTTCATTCACATTCAATGTATCTTTGCTCCCACCCTCACCCAATCAAGGGTGGCACAAAAGGGAAAGGAAAAAAAAAAACACAAGAAAAGAAGCAAGTGAATGTATTCTTATTTGTTAATTGATGACTACTTATTTATCATCTATGGAATTCAGCCTTAAGTCATCAAATTGGTCCAAAAGATACTTTCAAGTAGGAATTGATTCAACGGATTATATGTATACAAGCCAACAAACTTGTGGGGTTTTATTTTTTAAAGAGGCTTTTTGTAAATATAATCTATATTATAAAACCAAACCAAGCAAATAGCTTGACATTAATTATATTTTGTATTATAGCCGATTTATTCACTACAACATTTTTACTTCATAACAATAATTTAAAATTATTGCTATAATTATGAAAATTGATGCTTTTGACTTTAGGCAACATTTTTCAATTGTTTCTAACTGTTGCCTTAGAATATGATAATAGGCAACGGTTAGTAATTATTGTGTAAAGTTAACATAAGCAAAATTTAATATTTCCTTTCCTGCTTAAGATTTGAACTTTGAAAATTTGGCTGCAAGTCTAGCCTTTAACCACTCTTTTAACATTAGTATTGTGTTATCTATTACAAAGTTTTATATATAGAGATAATTTTTAAAATAAATTTTGAATGTATTTAATAAATAAAATATTAAATTAATTAAATAATAAATAAAGTAATAAGAATATGTTAAAAACTGAATAAAAATGAAAGTAAATTATTTTTTATATAGGTAAATAATAGGCAACAATTCTTAACTATTGTGAAAAAGGAATATTTAAAGGTAACATTTATTATTTGTTACCTATTGAAATAGGGGATAGTTTTCAAATGTTATAATAAAAAAATATTTTGTAGGTAATAGTTGTTATATTGCTTATTTTAAAATTTTATTGCTGCAATTGAAAACTATTGCCTATTTCATATTAGAGTACAGTTTTTAAATATTGTCCAATAATTATTGCTTGCAGTGAGAATCAATAGCAACATATGAAAACCGTTGCTTATTCATATATAAGACAACATTTTTAGAATTGTTGCAAATCAAATCAAAAAATGTTGAATAATTATATTTGTTAATGATATACTGGTATACATTAATGATAAACCTTTTATAAATTTTTAAATTTTTATTGATAAATTTTTTGTATATTAATAAGAAATTCTTTATATATCAATATGAACTGATTACACTTTTAAATTTTTAAAAATTTGGTTCATATTTTTTTGGTACAAGATTTTTTTGGCCAAAGGGCCAATTTATTCCTTTTTAAATCCAAAATAGAGGACACCGAGAATAATATATTATGGACCCTAATTGTGCATTGGTCAAAATCAGAGACTTAGTCAATTGTCAGAATCATATTACTTTTAAGACTTGTCAAGCTTTGTTCATAAAATAATATGGTTTTATTCATACGTATTTTAAATTCTACTGCAGATATGCTCGTGATCTGTGTTGGCGAACTGGAGTGCGCATAATTCCAGTCCACTGTCATAGGTCCAACAACTTCCAAATAACTAAAGAAGCTCTGGATACAGCATACAAGAAAGCCCAAGAAGACAACCTCAACGTGAAGGGCTTGCTCATAACAAACCCATCCAACCCTCTAGGCACCACCTTAGACAGAGACACCATGAAGAGCCTCGTCACCTTCATCAACCAAAAGAACATCCATTTAGTGTGTGACGAAATCTATGCAGCCACTGTGTTCAGCACACCGAGCTTTGTAAGTGTCTCCGAGATCGTCCAAGACATGGAGTTCTGCAACAGAGATCTCATTCACATAGTTTATAGCCTCTCGAAGGACATGGGCTTTCCTGGCTTCAGAGTTGGGATTGTTTATTCATACAACGACACTGTCGTGAACTCTGCTCGCAAAATGTCAAGCTTTGGATTAGTCTCGTCCCAGACTCAGCACATGCTGGCTGCTATGCTGTCAGATGATGATTTTGTCGACAACTTTCTGGCAGAGAGCTCCATAAGGTTGGCTAAGAGGCACAGTTTGTTCACAGAGGGACTTGAGAAGATGGGAATTACTTGCCTTCCAAGCAACGCAGGCCTGTTCTGCTGGATGAACCTGAGAAGCTTGTTAAGAGAACAAACAGTTGAAGGAGAAATGCAACTATGGCGTGTGATAGTGAATGAAGTGAAGCTGAATATATCTCCAGGTTCATCTTTTAATTGCAGCGAGGCAGGTTGGTATAGGGTTTGCTTCGCTAACATGGATGATGAAACAGTGAAAGTAGCACTAAGAAGAATCCAAGCGTTTGTGGGGAAAGAAGCAGAGAAAGGAATGAATGTAGTGAAACGTAGGCAATGCATTAAAGGCCTGGGGATCAGCTTCTCATCATCAAAAAGATTTGATGAGAGTTGTGTTATGTCTCCGCACTCACCAATTGCTCACTCACCCCTCGTTAAAGTCACTTGAATATTAATGATCAGCAGATTAAATTTAATCATGGATCAATGTATCAGTGTACCGATATTAACATTCTACAACAAGTTGCACTACTCATTTATGTCATGAATATATTTTGCTTAGTCTAATGATGATTAACTCTTTGGTTAACTAAGTTATGTGTTTCGGTTCAGCTTATTACGGTGTATCGTTTTTTTTTTTTTTTTGGGTTAGATCAGATGTACATGTAGTTCTCCACCAGATCTTCTCTTTTCCCTTATGGGGTTTCCCTTCTTCTATTAGTCTTCTCTTTCATCTATTAGCTTTTAGACTACACAGAAAACACGAGAAAAATGAAAATCAAGTAAGAAAGAAACAGAAAGGAAAGAAGAATATTAAAAAGGACTCAAAGACAAGTAGGGAGAAGAGGGAGTACAAATTAGATTCTTATCACTGTACCTTTTCTCTTGATTTTTGTTAATGATTTCGAGAACAAATTAATTATATGGATTTTAAGACTAAAATATTTTTAATGTATTTTTAACAAAGTTCAAAAGAGAATTGTGTAATTTTTCAATATAACATTGCTATATATTTAATTCCTATTTTTATAAATGATTAAGGCTTACTTGAAATCTAAAACTCAAATTAATATCGACCTGGTGCATTTGCTTAGATATTGCACATATGAAGATTACATGAAAAGTGCATCAATATTGCATAAAAATTACATAGAGATTTAGATTTTTATTTTAAAAAAAACAGAGTTTAAAAGTCATCAAAAGAAAGGTGCAAAACAATTAATTCATAAAATAAAACAAATTAACACTCACATCAATAAATAATAAATTAACAGTACACATCTTATCCTATTTTTATTAATTAAAAAATCATCAATATATTTAATATCATAAAGAAATTATAAGAATATAAAGTCTAATTAGTCAAACAATGCATGGAAACCAAATTGTGAAGAGATGCTGAAAATGAATTATTGGTTGGGCCAATATATAAATAGCTATATAGAGCAGATTGTAAGATAAGATGACGCGGCGCGGAACACAGAAGAATGTGATGCAAGAGGAGAGATAATTAATGAAGTTGGAGATTGCAGCGTTCATTAATGAGAGGTTGAGATGTTTGTACTTGTGTTTGACAAATGACCGTCGAAACTTTTCCGACTTGTCCATTGTCGATCTGACGGTGGCCCCTCTCTTAGCTCTTAACCATGTTAATTAATTAATTTTCTGCATTATAATCTGGATTTCTCTGGTAATTCTGTAAAGGGAAAATTAATTAACATATAAAATGTAAGAATATGCTTAGTTGCACAGCCCCTCGAATTTGGGATGATATATATCAATATCTAATATGTGCTGTGAAAACAAAGAGAATGAATCAAGGCATCTTTTGAAACATATAATTGTATTAAATAAAAATATCAAGAAACATCTTTAAGATATTTGTGAGATTGTCATTAATAATAACAGTCTCACATAATAAAGATCTCAGCTATTGTAGGTAGTGGTAGAGCCACTTGGCGATGATGGTGAGTAAAAAAAAAATTACATATAAAATGTGTAAATTTTATAACTTTGTACCTCCTTTCTTGATATTTTACACTTTAAACTAAATAAAAAAATATTTATGCTCAACAGTTATTAGATAGATAACATTTTAATGATCAAAATAAAATATGAAGAAGATATATTTACATAAAAAATTATATTAACATGTTTAATATAATTTTTTAAAAAGAGAAATAATAATCAACCTACTTATGTTATTATAATTTTAATCTTAATATAATTATTATTTTTAAAAAATATTAATTTTTAATTAAATTATCTCGCATTCTATAATTTTGGATCCTGACTCAGTCACTAATTGTAAGCGAGTGGCTGCAAGAGAATACTCTCAAAGATTGTTAAAAATAGCGGGCGGTGCAATTAAAAAGGTCCGAGAACGAAAGTGAAGGCTGCATGTGAAAAGACACAGAATACTCTCAAAGATTGTTAAAAATAGCGGGCGGTGCAATTAAAAAGGTCCGAGAACAAAGGAGAAAGATTGAAGGCTCAAAAGAGAAGGCATGTGAAAATGACACATGCTGTTGCTTCCTCAAAGGAGCCAGTTTGTACGTGCGGCTTGATTAAATCAACCCTGGAAGAAAAAAGATATGATTTTTGGACCCCAAGTACTCCATCTCTGTCAGATCACGTGGATGAGATTAATTAAGATCCAATCATGACGAAAATCTCAGAAAAGACATTGATTAATGATCAACCCCTCATAATAAAGCTGGATCTTCATTGATGAGAGAGTCTCAATTCTCTGATAAGGGTGGACTGCTTGCTGGGTTTATGGGATCAGAAAATAATATCAAATGATATATATATATATATATATATGAGCTTAATTAGTTTAATTGATGTGGAGGTGGAGGTGACTTTGAAAGTGGAAAGGAGGTGAAACTATCGGATTAGGTGTTAATTAATTAGTTGCAGTTGAAGATAGGGTCGGGAAAATCGTAAAATGAAATCTGGCCAGCTGCATATGTAGGTCTAGCTCATCACTTGTATGTGATGCGTGATGGAGATTGATTAGGGTGGGGTGGGCGAGTGAGAAATCAAAGCTTGCTTGATTAGGATGTTTGAAAACAACACTTTACCAAACTAGAATCTTTTGGTGGGTAATCATATACTCTTATATGTGCAGCTCAATGTGGGGACATAACTTAGTCGGTTCCAGAGATCTACGTGCAAAATGTAGCTTCGTACATTCCCTGAAAAATCAAATTATTCAATTCTTCAAATTAATTTATCAAATCTGGTCCTGGCTTGTCATCGTTTCATCATTTAAAACTTTCAAGAATGTTCAAACCATGGCCTTTATTTTTTAACGGTCACAATTTTTGTCAAAGCTCTGACGACTTCTATTACACATTCATGCAATGCTTATTTCTCAAGCTTGGCGCACGGGCTATATGAATAGGTGAAACTCTTTTTTAGAAAATAAAAATAAAAATAGGAAATTAAACTTTTTGAATTCTCATTATAATTTATACTCCACTTCATTTTTATTATATGGAGAATGACATTTGGTTTTCTTATACGAGGTTAATCAATATTTAATTTAATCACTGCCACATTCTTGAAATGATCATTACTTCAAGTTTATTAGATTAGACTAGATATTGTTTCATTAATTATAAAAAAGAAACACGCAACTTGTGGGGGCCTTATTCCACGTTACAACCACTAGATAAAGAGTTTTGCATATTAATTTTAGTGAGCATATATATCGGAAGGCATAGAGCATCTTAGAATTAAGGATAGGAAAGAATAAGATTAATGTTTTTAGTGATTCAGTACAAATTCTTAAACTTATGTGAAATGCATATTCTTTAGATATAACAAATGGATTCCTAAATTGCTTTCTCTTCTCCAGCTCGATCGTAATGCCAAGTGTGTGTGTGTGTGTGTGTGTGTGTGTGTAACAAAAATAGTTAGCATATTCAACAATTATTTGTTCAAAGTTGGGATTTAGCTGTCTTTCACTTTTGAGTTCAATCATTCATAGTTTTATAACTATTAATAATTGAAACTATACCTCAGCATCGTCTACGGACGCAAAGCATCAAACTGATTTACATTTAGGATCATAAATATGATACCTAAACTTTAATCCTCCTACGATCTTAATCATTCAAAATATTGATCCTAGCATATTCAAAATATAACTTTAGTTAATTCTATTTTTATTTCCCAAAGTGTGGACTAATATTTCAAATAATTAAAACCATAGGAATTCAATTTCTTTTTAATTGATTCAAAATTATATTATAGAAACTGAATGATTATTTTTTTTTTCAAATATCATTAGAGATTTACCAAAACACAACTGCTCAAATGGATTTTGGCGGATCTTCCTAAAAAATGAGGATATTTCACCAAGCATGACTTGTGATGGCTTCAAGTAGATTGATTTTTAACCATTAATTGGTGTCAATAATTCTTTGGTTTCCAATATCCCTTATAATAAAAAATAAAACACCCTAATTAGTAATTAACATCATCATGGAGCGAACTATTTATATTCATATCCTATATATGAATGTAAAGTCATTTGCATAATGAGTTTGTATCCACATGTATCTGTCTACTTATCAATATTTTTGTTTAGTTTTCAATTTATGATGACATGATGGAAGTATGGAGATAATAGTTTGATGGCAATCTAGTGAGGAGTCAATATTTAAGATCAATAATTTTGTACTTGGATATTCGAAGTCAAGAGCAAATTGGTCTCTATTATTAACAGATTAGATTTATATGACGATGTAAAGAAAAGGCCAAATGTTAAACTCCAAAGTCACATAACCCACTTGCAATAATTTATATAATGGAGATAAACCTCTCGCCAATCAGTGTTGTTAGCCTTTCATTTCATATGTGACTTTCCTTTCCTTTTCCGATTTCAACATTTGGGAACTCATCTGCAAACTTATCTCGGATCAATCTTCTCCACTTCCCTCCAAAATTATCTTGCCAACGAAGTTTTTAACATTGCCATATATGTGTGTATATATATATATATATATATCAAGCTACACTGTTCATAGGATATGAAAACTAAAAAGTATGGTTTATTGTTGAAAAAAAAAAACGAAGAAAAGTATGGCTTACCTCAAATTCCATGCTATGCATGGAAAAAAACGTCATGTTAAAAAACATGGTCACAAGTCACAACCGCACCTATAATTATTACACATAATCAATATTTAATATGTAATATAAAGTTCAATTTTAAAAATTGGACCATTATATCAATAAGTTGTAAATAACATGGCTTTTCTTAAATGTCATCCAATGTATGAGAAATCGTGTCTTGTTTAAGAAAAACATGACCACCTCTACAGATAAAATAAACTATATAGTATAATCTATATTCTATATTATGCTCTCTCTGTTCCAAATTATAGGACACTTTTAAAGAAATTTCTCTGTCCCAAAATATAAGATGCTTTGAGTATATTAAAATTTTATTAAATGCACCATTTTCAATATTATCCTTTCTCTCTCTATAATTAATTGTCATCTCTTCTACTTTCAATGTATTAAATGATGAATATTTTTAAAAATTTATATTTTAATTTTAAAAAAATAAGATTGTTAGGTGTATTTAATAAAATTTATTGGTGTATGAGATTTTATCTAAAAGTATCTTAAATTTGAAACAGAGGGAGTACTATAATATATATGAATTGTAGTATTTATAAAACATAAATAATGTGACTTATTTCAATTTCAAAATATATACTTTCTCAATTAAAAAATGTCCTAATTGATGAATGACATTAAAAATGTAAGACATTTTTAATCTTTCGAGGTATAATTATTACTTTTTTTTTCAAAAATGCCCCAATTGCTAAATGATTTTATATTTATTATAGAATATTTAATAAGAGTAAATAAGAAAGATAGGGTTAGTTTGAAAGTAGGTAACTATTTTATTAGAGGGTGAGATTTAATTTAAAATTTAAACGGAGGAAGTAGAAAGCATGTAACGCACAGTATAGTTTGAGCATATTCAATGAAAAGTCCGTATAATTTACTCTTCATTTTCTATCTCTTCTGTTCCAAAACAATGGAATAATGCATGAGGATGACATCTAATAAAAACCAGTTCAAAACGCTAGTAGCTCTAATTAGAGCTCTCAACTTCGGAATTTGTCTTTTCTGAAAAATTAGTCATAATTCTTTTTTTATTTTTTGCCATCAAATCAAATTAATTAGTCATGATCCAACTGTTATGATCAGTTATCATTCTGTTGATGATGAATGCCGATTAATTGGTTTTTTTTATTGGTCATCCATCAATGCTAATCAATCTAATTAATCAGTTGATTAATTAGTTGCACATAAACAAATAGAGTGATGTGAACGATTCACTCTGATGACCGACATCGAGTCCTTCCATTCCATCCGAAATTGACACTGAAGGATATCATAATCACAGATCTTAACATAAAAGATTTTTGACAAAATCTGTGTTTAAATAAATGGTCCACCATTACTGATCTAGAATATCAACTTAATTAACAACAAACACAAAGAAAATAAGCTTACAAAATTTCCTTTATTCACAACATCTCTCACCGTTAATTAAGAACGTAACTCTGATTAATATTTTTTGTTTGGCAAAGTAACTCTGATTAATATTTAATCCTAACTATATATCAACCTTGATAATTGAATTGCAAATATTAATCAAGGAGATATACCCAAAGGAGAATTTTTAGTAAATCAAATTTTGTCTTTTTATTTTCTTAAAAAATACTCCATCCATTCTAAATTATAAAACCACATTGGAAGAATTTTGTTATCCCAATGATATAAGAAAATTTGACAAAAATAAAATTTTTTTAATGATTTTTTAATATTATCCTTCAAAGTGAAGAGAGAATTGGAATGATTATAAATTCAAAGTTATATTAAAGGTTAAAGTATACTTTTAGTATTCTAATTTTATATTAGATTTTAATTTGATCATTTAATTTTAAAAGTATCTTTGTAGCCATCTAATCCTAATACTGTTAATTTCAAATAATTATTTTTTCAAGTACTATCATTTGAAAAAAATTAAACTTAATATATCTATGTTTGAGAATATTCTATCAATATTTGAAAGTTTAAAGTATAAATTTTTTGTGATGAAATTAATAGTGTTAAAGAACTAAATATATACTTAATAAAATTAAGTGACCAACATAAAATCTTATATAAAATTAAATAACTAAATGTATACATTTGTCCATATTAAATGAAGAGTATATGTTTTTAGAAGTTTATTTTTTTATTTTAAAAAAATAAATTCATAAAGTGTCATTATTTAACTTTATTGATATGCATAATTGATGTAAAATGAGAAAGAGAAAAAGGATAGAGGGGAAGAGAGAGAAAAAGAAAGAATAAGAGAGAAAGGAGGTCGAAGAAATAAGAATTCTTATTATTTAATACTTAAAGTTAGATATAAATAAAAATTCTTAACTCTATTTATAGAACCCTAAAATAATAATAATTTAAATTTAAATCTTAAACCTAATCTTAAAGACACTAATATCTAACATAACAATAAAATAAATAATAAATCCTAATTCTAGTAGATAAATATCCTTATTTAAACATCTCTACTAGATAACCATCTAATTAAACCCTAATTATATTTTATCACATATTACACCATTTTTTACTCTCTTGATGAACTCAGCTCCTGACAAGTTAAAATTGAGACGCAAATCTGAGAAGGGAAGGGTGAGGTAAATTTCAACTAAATGCTCGAATCTAGAAATCCTTTACAGCATGTGAGATACTAGAAAAGCAGACTCTCGCAAAAGCAAGCAACTTGATATGAATGAGTATTTGGGATTCTCTTTCAACATGATAGGTAGCAAAAGAATAAGCTCTTGCAAGAATGAGCAGTTTGACCACATAGAGTCTTCACAAAACCTTTTTAATGAATAGGGTATAGCTAGATTTGACCATTAAGCAGCGAAGTGACTTTAAGAGGTGCAATCTACAAATGAGGAATAGTTATAGTGTAATGAGATTGATCCTTGATAGGAACATTTGAAAAAGAGCCACTTATACTGGTGTAATAATAGACAACTTGATCATTGTTTGAAGAATCTTTTACTTGTAAGAAAGAAGTTTCTACCATTGTTAGCTTGCTTAATGCTTATTCTTTCATTTATTTCCTCAATCCATCGACTATCCTCTTAACCTTATAGGCTACCTTCTTAACTTCACAACAGTCCCTTATAAGCTTGTCATAATAACAATTTTGTTCTTGTTGAAAGTAATCCAATTTAGCTATAATTTGGTCTATTTCCTTTTGAAAATCAGCATACTTATAATGGCGATGGGTATGATCCTTGTATCGATCGACATAATCATATTGATAGCTATTAAGATGCTTATATCGTCATTGCTTAATGTACTTATATCAATATTGATCTTCAAATTCATATTGCTAATGATCAGCATATTCAGACTGAAGATAACAACACTCATAATTGTCACCATCAATCTACTTATATTATTGACAGCTTGTGTGCTTATATTATTATTCTTTATTACTATATCGATAGCTCTCTTGCCAATAAATATTTTGCGATGACTAGATATACCATTGTTGATGTCCATTAAATATGTACTATTGAGCATATATAATCCTTTTGTTATCGAGCATATCGTGGTGGATTGGCATATTCATACCAATAGTAGGAATGTGTGTATCTTCTATAGATCTTATTAGTAACTAATCATCATAACAAGTTTTTGCTTCTTTTTTTCACTTCTTATTTTCTTTTCTTCTTTCTTCATTTTTTATTTTTCTTTTTTTTTCAAAATACAAAAATTCAAATCAATAAAAAATGAAAAAATACTCAAATTTGTCACAAACATATGAAGAAATTGCAAGCCTTTAAGATCTACTGGTGAGCAAGTTTACAGAAGGTGATGAGGCACTCTAATCAATAGCATTGTGTGGTGAGTTTCTCATGCCTTGCTTGAATCTTCAAATCTTAATGGAAAAAAAAAAAAGAATTTACTTTCCAAGCGAGATTAACAACAAAAGTGTGATGAAAACCTGGTTTTGGCACCAATTGATGTAACTAGAGCCGGTAATTTGGGCGAGCTTATTCGAATCGAGCTTAAAGTATCATACTCTTTTTAAAAACTTATATAGCCAAGCTTTACCCTAACACCTTTGAGCTTATTCGGGCTTACCTGAATACCCAAAACCTTTTAAAAATATTTTTCTCTTTATTTTTTGAATCAATTTTAATTTTTAAATAATTATTTAAAAATAAAATATTATTTTAAATTTAAAATAATAACTTATCAACTTTATACTTAAGTAGCTCTATTATTGTTTTGTTGTATTATGTATAATTTATTCGTAAATGTTTCATTTACTTATAAATTAATGTCTTAGTTGTTTAAATATTACTCTTATTATGATCATATATAAATATTTTGTATATTTTAACTAAATTATATTATTTTAATTATGATCAAGTTGATCTTTATTTACAGTTAGATTACTAATTTAAAATTATTATCCTAATTAGTTGAAATTTTTAATAACTTTTAGATAAATTATATTTTTTGTTTTTAAAAATATGAAAAAAATAGCCATTATTATATTATATAAAAAATTATTTAATTATGATTAAAATACTTTTTTTGAAATTATTTTTTATTTAATTTTTTATATTATTTAACCTCTACATACAAGGGATATTTACTTCAATTTATTTTTAATTTTTAACTAAGTTTGGTACAGATGAAAACCAAAGAATTATTCAGTTCTATTTATTATGTTTATCTAACAATAGGGCCAAAAATTTATACATGCCTAAATTTTATTTTTAAAATTATTTTGACTTTAAAATTAATTATCTTATGTCATAAAAAATATAAATTATATGTTTTGGGATACACAAATGATTTATAGGATTCAAAACCTTTTTAAATAGAGTTGGGATTTAAAATATAAAAATCAATATTAAAATATATTTTAAATGTTATTTTGAGATATTTTACTCATTAAAAATAATAAAAATATGAAAATATAAATATTTTTATTTTTTAAAAATAACTATAGTAGTGCACTTAAATATATGGCATTTTAGTATAAAATAATATAAAACTTGAAGAATTATTTAATATTTATTATATATTATATATTTTTTAAAAATTATTTTTTATTTGGGCATTTGGGGAATTTTCTCATGCCTATTCGAACAGTGCAAATAGGCCCGAATGTTTGAAAAAATATTTATTTTCTTAAGTTTGGTTCTAAATTTTTTAACGAGTTTGAATTTAGCACAAATTACTGGCTCTAGATGTAATACGAGAAGAGAAAGAGGGAAGAGAGAGAAGAGGCTGGAAAAATAGAAATTTTTATTATTCAATACTTAAAATTGGATACAAATGAAAATTTTTAACTCTATTTATAGTGCCCTAAAATTATAAAATAATAGTAAATAATGATAATAATAATTTAAATTCAAATAATAAATTTCTAAATCTAAATTTAAGCTTAAAGATGTTGATATATTAAATAACAATAAAATAAATAATCAATCCTAATTTTAATGGATAAATATTTTTACTGAATACGTCTACTATCATAAATCAAAACCTAATTATATTTTATCTTATATTATACTAATAATTTTATCTCAAATGATTTTATAATTTGGGATAGAAGAAGGAGTAATAAATCACTTAAATGTAAAACGGTAACATCAATTTGCAAGCCCATGGCACCAGGATTTGGAGTCTCTTTATTTTTTTTCCTCCATTTCCTTCCATTAAAATAATTTGAATAATAGAGATAGGAGAGAAATAGAGAAAAATAGAAGAGAAAAAATGGAGAGCGCCCTCTTCCCATGGCACCATATGGTCAATGTCAAGGCACACGAGGGAGCGCAGAAACTGCAACATTACCTTCGGACAATTATTTCATAGTTCAAATGATTGGCAATTATTTTTTATTATTAGTTTTTCATTCTGTCTAACATATACGTCATTGTTAGAGTTGGCTTTCTTTGTTAGGAAAAATCACTGCAGATTTAAATTATTAATTTATATTTGATAATATTTAAAAAAACAAATTTAATTTTAACTATTCAGATTTACAGTAAAGAAATAATAAAAAGAAAAAGCAATGGAAAGAAACCATCACATCGTTATTACTTTGATGTACTTGATTAATCCTCATGCACGAATTATTAGTATTGTAGGAAGTAACAGCGAAATCCATCAGTTCAATTATGCAAATATAAAATCTCCACTCTAATTTATTATCAATTTACTAATTCCCTGAGACTCTTTCCAGTAATTTAACATTTTACATTCTAATTAGAAACCCAATTTTTTTTTCATCCACAGGTGGCCCATTTTAAGTTTCACGCACAAACACCCCACACAGAGAGCTTACGCAAACTATGTTGATGATTTGACGCCCACCCATGATCACTTCATTAGTGTGTCCATCAGAAACGTGAGAGGTTGGGTTATTTACCTTATGGAGTGTCGGTCACCATGAACCTCCAAATTTAAAGGTAGTCTTTTCTCCAAGCATAGCTCCCACGCGACCGCCTATAAATTCCCACCTTCTCTTCCGATCCATTGCCCCAACACATTCATTTCTTCAATCCTCATCGATCATCACCTCCTTCTCTTACTAGCTATCACTCCTAATTCTTCGAACTTGAAACTTCAAACATGGGTTTGGCAAACGAGAAGCGTCGGCTTCTATCTAAGATGGCATTGAATGAGGGACATGGAGAGAACTCTGCTTATTTTGATGGATGGAAAGCTTATGAAAGAGACCCATTCCACCCCAAAAACAATCCTCACGGTGTTCTCCAGATGGGTCTTGCGGAGAATCAGGTTTCCACACACACGCACACGCTGCATGCAGAAGATACTATTATATATACATGCATATATAGCACAATGATTTGCGTGTTTGATGAGTTAACTGACTCATATATATGTGTCTGTTTTCGTTTTCCTTATCCTCTTGATCAGCTGTGTTTTGATCTGATACAAGAGTGGATGAGGAACAATCCAGAGGCCTCCATTTGCACTCATGACGGATTGCATCACTTAAGAGACATCGCTGTCTTTCAGGACTATCATGGCCTTCCCAAGTTCAGAGAGGTATTGTATGCATCAGAGATATCTATAAATATACATATATAATTGACTGATCATGAGTTTAAGATTAGTCAATGAGTTACCTTTGTGATCTTGCAGGGGGTGGCAAATTTGATGTCAAAAGTGAGAGGTGGTAGAGTGAAATTTGATCCTGACCGTATCATCATGAGTGGTGGGGCCACAGGAGCTAACGAACTCGTCATGTTCTGTTTGGCTGATCCTGGAGATGCTTTTCTTCTTCCCACTCCTTACTATCCAGCGTATGTCCCCTCTCTTTCCTAGTATTGACAAAGTGAATGAAATGAACAAACACACACACACACATATAGTGAAGGACACACTTAAAGCTATGTGGGTAATGTCATCCTTTCATCAGTAACATAAATACAGTTCATACACACAGACACAGTTCATAAAGGACGAGGGTACAACTGAAAAATACGGTTCATACACACAGACACAGTTCTGCTCTTTTACGTACTTTGTCTTAACGCATGATTATCGGAACGTGGAAAATTCTTTAATTAGTTAAGACCACTTAATTGAAGAGACAGATACAGAGGTGAAATATACTCCCATCTTTGCAGGTCTCACAAAGGCGGCACCTACTTTTATGTTACTGATGTAGTCTCAATCATGGGCCATAAACGATAACCGTGTCAAAAGAAGAAACTTGAGAGTTTAACAGAGTTAATGAATATGGCTAAATGATTTATGTTCACTGTGCTGAGCGGCATGAGAATGATATAATTGCTCATAAAAAACTTCATATTGTACGGCAGATTTGTCCGTGATTTGTGTTGGCGAACTGGGGTACAAATAGTTCCAGTTCACTGTTACAGCTCCAACAATTTCAAGATAACCAGATCAGCCCTTGAGGAAGCCTACAAGAAAGCCCAAGAAGACAACCTCAACGTGAAGGGCTTGCTCATAACAAACCCGTCAAACCCTCTAGGCACCACCTTGGACAAAGAAACTCTGAAAAGCCTCGTCAACTTTATAAATGAAAAGAACATACATTTAGTGTGCGATGAAATCTATTCAGCCACTGTGTTCAAGCCCTCCAGCTTCATAAGTGTCTCCGAGGTCATACAAGATATGGATTCCTGCAGCACGGACCTCATTCACATAGTCTATAGCTTGTCAAAGGACTTAGGACTTCCTGGTTTCAGAGTTGGGATTGTTTATTCATACAATGACACTGTTGTCAATTGTGGCCGCAAAATGTCAAGCTTTGGATTAGTGTCCTCACAGACTCAGCACATGCTAGCTGCTATGCTTTCAGATGGTGATTTTGTTGATAAGTTCCTGGCAGAGAGCTCCAGAAGGCTGGCTAGGAGGCATAGTTTGTTCACAGAGGGACTTGAGAAGATGGGGATTACTTGCCTGCCAAGCAACGCAGGGCTGTTCTGCTGGATGAGCTTGAGAAATCTGTTGAAGGAAGAGACTCTGGAAGGTGAAATGATGCTGTGGAATGTGATAGTGAATGAAGTGAAGCTGAATGTATCTCCAGGGTCATCTTTTAGCTGCAAAGAGGCAGGGTGGTTTAGGGTTTGCTTCGCTAACATGGATGATGAAACAGTGAAAGAAGCACTGAGAAGAATCAGAGCATTTGTGGGGAGAGAAACAGGGAAAAAAGCAGTGAAGAAAATGAAACTCAGGCAAAGTGTGGGCACAAGGGGAAGCTTCTCCTCAAGAAGATTTGATGAAACTGTAACGTCACATCACAGAATGTCCCCACACTCACCCATCCATCACTCACCCCTTGTGAAAGCCACGTGATTGTTGATCATCATACATACAAGAAATCATTTTGCCTATTTCTGCTGTGATTGGAAATTGAATTTCTTTGAGAATGATAACTATTAACTACGAGCATGCCGATTAATTTGAATGTCTTTAATATATCCCCTTCAAGTTACTCTGAATGATGATAGGGTTTGTGCTGCGCATTCTTTTGGAAACAAATAATATATCTCATGTATCATATCAGCAGACATTACAAAGGACACATATTGGGCGCGTGACGTTCGTGGAGTTATCCTAGTTGTTAGTTTAATTTCAATTAACAGTTGAGTTCACTTCATAGATATCACCCACACAGAAATTATTTGTTTTTTCATTTGGAAAGTACTCTTTAAAAACTCTTTTACTTTACTCCTTTGTTTCTCTTTATAAGTCATTTCTATCAATTTTAATAATATCAATAAAAAAAAACATAAGAAATAGAAGTGTATAAAATTTAAATATATTTCTAGCTAACAATTTAAAAAGTAATGTTATATTACTTTTTTTTTCATAAAGGTAATTTTAAAAATATTTTTTAAATATTATCTAAAAAGTTACACCGTAATTTATAAATGAGACTAAATAAACATTGTAAAATGTGCCTTATAAATGAGACTGAAGGAAGTACTTCTTATAATATTTTAGCTATTGTACGAAAATACATTTGAGATTTCAAAAGTGCTATCCAAGTAGGCACTTAGCTAGTTTCCAACTAGTAATATAAAATTCTTTTAAAAAAAACAAAAAATGAAAATTGCAGCCTTTTTGTAATTAGCTGATGGCACCTATTGTTTTATAATTTGTTTCTTCTGAAAATCAATCAGAAATTAAGGTAAGCTAGTCGTTAGGAAAAAGTCAGCCTCGAGGAAAAATTGATGATATATCTTCAATAGAAATTTTCTTGTAGTCAAAGAAATATTGTTCTTACGTCATCCACATAAATCAACAAAAACAAACTGAAAAATACGATCTTTAAACCTAAAAATAAAGACCTAAAACCCACTAAATTAATGACAATTCCCACCTATTTATAATAAATTAAGTCAGCAAAATATATTATTCGAACACCATTACAAGGGAAAGACACATGATAGGGATATAAATCAGATACAAGATGAACAAAGAGCAATATATCAACTCATTGATTTTCTTTTTATTTTTCAATAAGAAAATCAACAAAAGCCATTAGTTCATATTTTTAATATGAAAATATGTAACTGAATTTCAAAGTAATAAAATTCACATGTCTTCATAATTCATATTTCTTTTAAATTTGGAACTTCATCGAACAAATTGAATATATCGATGTTGTATTACATGCTGCTCTAACTTGGGAATTCAAGGCATGATGAATCATTAGGTCATTGATTGGAGTAAAGTTGCGCAAAATCTAAAAATATTATTTTGAAATTCAAACCCTAAATAACTACAATTCTTGTACTAGTTGGGTGGCTTTATAATACCAGCAACCAGTTTCGGTCCAAAAAGAAAATAGTAGCAACTAGCAAGGCTTCAAAAATGAATCATTAGCGGCAGCCCAAAAATTGGGATTTTGCATTAATAATTGGAAGACAGGTATTCATTGACCTAGCTTGGAAAGGTGGAATGAATCTATTTCGTGTTGGAATCAGTCAGTTATATTTTTAAAATTTTTCAAAGATGATTTTTTAACTCATATAAATGCCTTCTCTTTCTAATTTTATTAAAAAAATGTTTAAATTAATTTGGTCGCTTTAGTTTAAGAGAAGTCAATATTGTCCTTTTTTATAAGAACATTGCCCTATTTTCTTAAATAAAAAAAAATGCAAGCAAGTTCATCAATTTCAAAAGTCACACAAAATTTAATATTATGAGATAATTTGCCTCTTTAAATGTTCAGTTATCTAATACCACTATTATTAAAATAACTCGAAGTCAATTAGGATTTAGGACACATCCAAATCAACATGCTTCAAAGTTGGTGCCAAATTTTAAATATAGCCTAGCAGTAAAAGGTTACATGAATTATGAATATATAAAAAAAATATAAAACATATATATCAAATCGTATTATTTATAAATCGTTTATTCAGATTTAACTTTTATTACATATGATATACGAGAAGATGTATCTAATTTATCAAAATTCTTTCAATCCTTTGGTAAACAGTTGTCTAATTGCATCTCACCATGACAATCATATTTTAAAAGTGCCGACCCGTTGTAGAATTGATTAGTCATGGCCCATGGGATGCTTCTTCAAGTTTAGTCGGTGAACATTATTGGACATGAATTTGAAAAATTGTTTAACAACGAGATAAATATATCTTGTCATCCACAATAACATATCAAGAATGTTTTATGCTTATAGGATCATTTAAATTACATGCTTCCACCTTTCTGCAGAATTGAACCTGATTGCTTGCCTAATGAAAGAAAAAGAACCACTTTGTTGCCTGGTCAAAATTTTCCAGGGAGATGAAATGAATTTGGTTTTTTTTTTTCCCATGTTCAGAGGCACTCTGCTCTTCTTGGTTAGGAGGACATCACAAGCAAGGCCAAGACACAGATCAAAAATTAGTGACTGACTCTGCCAAAGAAGTGTTCTATCTGCAGGCACCCCTGGGACTGCATGCTGTTTGCTTTAGGTGCGAATTTCAACCTTTTTGAACCTACTGAATTATCCTTACGATCCTGCAAATAAGAAATAAACTCAATCAATCCACCCATTCTTCCCATGAAACCAACCATTTGATGCAAATCCAAACCGATCAAGTTTGCATTAGATTGGTTCAGTTATGGTCAATTTGATTGATTATTCAATTAGGTTTTTAGCCAACCAAATTCAATTGTTTTAGTTGGATAAGGTATCCCCAATGATTCAAGCCAAATCAATGAACATTCCTTTGCATACAGGAATGATAAGGGTGAGAGATGCAGTATCAAACTTTTGCAAGTGCAGTTCATCAGAAGAACACTCCAGAAATATAATAAAGAACTCAAATTTCAATTCAACCAAGCGTACTTTTGCGTAGGTAACAATAATACAGAAGGCAACAAGCATGTTCCCTTTTTTTCTTTTTTCGACCATGCCCTAGTCATATGTAGTTTTACAGAAATTGCAAAACATAATCGACTTATTAGTAAACAATGATTGAAAATACATACGGGCCAGAAAGAATTTAATGTGGTGAACTCACCTGGAAGGTTTGGTTTGGAGATCTCAGAACTTTAACTTTACCACCTCTACCATCTGCCCCTACAGCTATCAAATCGCCATTGATTGAAGCTTTTGGAGTGACTGTTTCCTTTTTCTGTCCACGCTTGCACCATTTCCCCAAGTATCGATTAGCTCCATCAGGACCAAGTAAGCTGCCAGAAAAACAAATATCTCCTGGAAGTCAAGAAGAAAGAGATCACTTTTATTTTTCTTCCATCAAATCTGCCTTTAGAATGGAACCCTTTTAACGACCAACAGCATACCTGGAATGGAAAGTGGCAGTGGGGATAGATTTTCTTTTCGAATATTAATAATGGTCTGAACTTGTTTCACATTGTCTAGTAATGTCACATCTTCAGACATAGTATTGGCAGAATTCCTACCCAACTCATTGTTAATGTCAACTCTTAAAGGCTCCGCCAGGTCGTATTCCCCTTGCATTGCTGTTTCTCTCTCTACACTAGAAGCTGCCTCTGGCTCTGCTAGAGTGGGCTTACTAATGGCAACAGTATCACTGTCTTGGCCTTCACAGTTGTATTTTGCAAATCCTGGCAAACCTTTGGTAAATTCTGAATCGTCTTCATCAAGTGAGATGCAATTTTCCTCTCCATTAAGACACATCCCAGTTGAACTTTCTTTGCTGAAATTCACATCGTTATTTTCTCTACTTTCCTTACCATCAATGTTCTCTATCTTTGCAGATCGCAACACTTTATTATTGTTGTTCACAGGGAGATCTG
Source organism: Prosopis cineraria (assembly GCF_029017545.1). NCBI lineage: Eukaryota > Viridiplantae > Streptophyta > Magnoliopsida > Fabales > Fabaceae > Prosopis > Prosopis cineraria. The sequence continues at coordinate 1,649,104 of NW_026555344.1, forward strand.
TCCTGGAATGAGGTGTCAAAACTTGCTTCCATTGTTCTTTTGATGGAAATTTATCTGCTGACAATAGATCAGAATTATAGCTGTTATTGCTTTCAAGATTCTTGAAGCAACCTGTTTTCTTTGAAACTTTCAGAGACCTCAGGATTTCATTCTCTTTCACTTCAGCTGCTGTTTCCAGTTCTTGTATCCTTTCCTGACAATGCCCACAAAGCTAACAATTAAGGGCCCACAAAAGTCTGTTACCAATGAGATTATAGGCATCATGCGGTACCTTCAGTTTCTTGATTTTCTCTTTAGACTTCTCAAGCTTTCTACTATAACGTGCCTCCCCTCTTCCCAGAATATTGCACTTGGTCATTAATTCTTTGTAACTCCTATTAAGACAATGCAATTTCAAGCTATCTTCCGGGGGGTGGCATAAGCAATGAAGTGCAACATTAAGGAGAAACTACCAATTCTATGACTATAGCATACAAAATATTAAGTTAAAAGGCAAAGGGCCCTTCAGAAGCCATCTTCATTACTGTCAAGTTAGTAGAGGACATTTAAAAGTACAAACCTGTTTCGCATGACCAAAGATCTCCGTAACGTGTCGATCGTATCTTTACTGTTGGCACCATTACCCAAAGTGGCAAGCTTCAAAACCTCATCTTCATCAAGGTTCGGATCTATTACTCTGCATTACATGCCACAAATAAAATCTAAAAAAAGAAAAAAGAAAGAAAAAAAACAAGAGTAGCCAATAAAACAACTTTTTTTTTTTTTTTGGCTTGGAGCAACTCCACTCACAATTTGAATGCTGCAAGTTCTTTAGCCAGTGCCATGTTTCTATCCTGTAATCTCGAGCACTCCACAGTTGACTTTTCAAGCTCCTAGACATCCAAAACATCATAACTCATAATCTAAACAGTAAGATAATTGGAAACAAGACGATGCATATAGGGTAACTTACCTCCGATTTCATAAGAAGCTGGTCTTGTACAAACGCTCTTTGTTTCAATGCTTCATTTTTTAGTTCTGCATCTAATTTTGCCCGCTCCTTGCAAGCATAAAGCTGAAAGAAGACTTGTTTAAGAGCTAAAAGTAAGCAACATATTGACAATTAAAAAAAAAAAAAAATTGGCAGGTGCCAAGGTAATGAATATTTACATTTGATCATTATGATAAGAAATGAGAGCAAGAACTTTTGCGGAAACATTTGGTTATACTAATGAAGTTTCCCTGACCGCATTAAGCAGAGATTATTGTTGTCACTCAACTAATAAATGATCTGATTGAGGATAAATTTGGTGAAAATCATAAGCAACAGGATTTCCATTTGTGATGGTATTTTTTTTCTTTTCTTTATATATCCACCTATTCTCAGTCAATTCAACTCATTTGCTCCAATCAAATTATCGAGGTTTCATTATTTTGTCAATATATAGGTTAATATAAAAGTCAGGAGAAAACGTTAACATTAAATTTCTAAACTAGCTACTCCGAATTTATTAGCAACCATTTCCTTAGCAACACCCACTGAACTTTTCACATGCTTAGCTAAGAATATGTTTTTTTATCTATAGCACGTTATTTGTTCAGTGCATATTAAAAATACAATTTCCCTATCCACAAACACAAAAACAAACAAAAAATGCTATTGCCCAGTGAATTGAAGAGTTCCGAAAAATATCCATCCAGTTGATCAGCAATCAAATTGCCATCATCATTCGGAAATAATTATCAAATAACGGAAAAGCAAATAAGAGCACCTCATTAGTTACATCTCCCAATTTCTTCCCCTGCTGCTCCAATTTTGAGCTGAGCCCCGAAACTTTCAATTCCAACACTTTCACTTCTCTACGCAAAACCCCCGCATCTTCCTCCTCAGGCATTAAGGGTTTCTCAGGAAGAACAGCATCCTTCGCGTCTCCGAGAGACTGGAAATACAACCGAGCAACATCGCTCGCTCGACAACTCTGCTTGCACACAGGACAAGTGCATTTCTTTGCCGTTGAACAGTACTCGAACCATTGCTGCAAGCTACAAGAGAAGCAAAACTGGATAATTACATAAACCCAGAAAAAAGAAAAACTGAAATGTTCACCATGTGATATTCAATCAGCGCATGGAAAATTAGAAATGAGGGCTAAGAAGCAACGATATTTACATAAATGTTGAACAATGATAGAATACAGACACTAGAACACGACAACATCGGTGTTAGTTAGAGGAAGAGGGCAATGAGATTGACCAGAGCTCGTGGAAGACATGGCCGCAGATATTGATGGATTGGAGGTCTTCGACAATGGGCTTGAGAACTTCGTAGCAGATTGAGCAAATGGTTCCAGCAAAGTCACCTCCATCACAATCGCCCATTTCTCGCTGACGTTCAATCTTCGGTCTCTGTTCTTCTCCCTTCTTCCCTCTCGTCAAAATTATAAAACTGCGAAAACGGAATGAAATTTGAAAATTTGGAGAAACCTCGCTCCCCTATTTTCATGAGGCGCGAAGGGAGTTACGTCAAGGAAAATGACAAATAGGTTATTGATTAATTTATGTTAAGTCTCATCTCAAATTTTATAAATTTATTATTTAATCTTTAATTTTATAATTATTTTATGATAAATTTATTATTTATTTTTAAAATTTTAACATAATTAAAAAATAAAAAAATTATTTTTTTATTAAAATTTAAAACACAAGTTATAAATTCATCATAATAAAATTATAAAATTATAAAATTAAATTATAAATTTAACATTTTATATTTAATTTAAATTAATTAATTTTTTTAGCATCCTTCTCATTCTCTCTTATGTTAATGTTATTGGAAGAGAGAAGAGAAATTTACTGCTGATGACCCCAAACTTTGTAAATGTTTGGTTTAGAGATTTTGAAATTTTAATTAATTATTCTTAAGATCTAAAACTGTCGTTAAATTTTGGCTTTATCAGGATCTTGTAATCGTTTTCTTAAATGACTTAATAGGAAATATCACATCTTAAATGTTACCCAAAAAAAATATCACATCTTAAAAACTCTAAGCCCGTCAAAGACATTAAAATTTTGGCCCAAAAAAAAAATGTAAAAGACATTGAAATTATGTTTACTATAATCGTAACAATGAAACTGTCATTAATATTATGTTGCTGCTTGGTTGCTAATTTGCTTCAAACTACTAACTACTAGTATATCAAAAGAAGCATGAATTGGCTGTAATGAGCTCCAATTTCATTATTGTTTCATTCCAATTAGGGTTTGTTTATAATTAGGATTCAAGTAATGTTATATTAATATAAGATCAAAGTTAGAATTATTTTGTTTCATTCTAATTCAAAACTTTTCTATCAATTCAAGTTCTATTTTTTCCCATCATTTTTTGGCCTGACTTTTTGGTCAACATTTAAGATCCATGCTAGAAAAATTATATCTTTTAACTGGAATTGGGAAAACTACATATAGAAATAATAATAATAATAATAAGATACTACACCATGTAGCTAATAAAAATGAATCGGTCAAAAGAAGAGATTTAGAAATAAATGTTCAACGCCAAATTTCCAAAAATAGAAATTTTCAAGCTTTTAACAAGTTTTTAAGAGTAAATTAAGAAAATAATGTAATATTATCAAATTCATTAATTTTTAAGTAACAAACAAGTAGCAAATTTGTCAAATGCTGTTCGATATTCATTGCAAGCTACTGGTATATATTTGTTGGATTGTTCGTTGAGGGGAGGAATTACAGACTCCAAGCTTTTCTCGTTTATGGATTTGGACTATTATCAAATTTTCGAAATTACAGGAGTTACTTCTGCATTGAAAATTTCGTTGGACCTTTCTGCAACCCAGAAGACTCTGCTTTCTTAGTCATAGCCAAGAGGTGCCCTCTACTTTACGTTTTTGCTGTTGCTATTATGCGATATCGGATTGGACTATTCTGCTTTATTTAAATATGTTGCGGCAAGAATCTGCTTTTGAATTCTGTTGGGTGTACGTAATTTTTCCTATCTGAATTTATGGGTAGCTGAAATTCTTTTTTTTTTTTTTTCAGGGGCTTCCTTGGATTCTGAGATCATACCTCAGTTTCATACGAGTCTGCTAATCCTCTGTCTGTGAAACTAAAATTAAGCTAAAAGTGGGGTTTCATCGTTGCATTTGTTGTTAATAATTGCAATTTCGTATGACAATGTATTCTAACGATGCGTGAGTTGCGGTCATAACTTTATTGTAATGTTTATGTTGATTGACGTTATGTAAGGCAGATGAGGGAGACAAGAAGTGGAACAAAGAATGAAAAAAGTTCGAAATGTACATCAGCTAACTCGTTCCCCCTTGTTATGGATATTGATGACTTTAAGGTAGAAGTTGAAACCATGTGATGCAAGTATATTCTTTTGAGATTCGGTAAATCATCTTTAACCTTGCACATATAGGGGGACTTTTCTTTTGATGCATTATTTGGAAATATGGTGAAAGTGATCCTTCCATCTTTCCAAGAAGAAGCAATAGATTCATCAGAAGGACACAACAACGTCACTGGGGGTGATTCTTTTTCAAATGGACATAGGCGCGCTTCATCCGATGCAGCAAAGTATGCTCAGAATCTTTCTACTCCCTTGTTCCCAGATGTTGAGAAGCTCTTATCTTTGTTCAATGACTATTGCAAGGAGCTGGCTGAGCTTCGTAAACAGGTTCCTCTCTGACTTTCCCAGAACTTAATGAGTTGTATGTTGATGTCCTAATTTTCTTTTTTTCTTCAATATGAATTGAAGATTGATGGCAGGCTCTACAATCTTAAGAAAGACGTCTCTGTTCAAGACACTAAGCATCGTAAGACACTTGCTGAGGTTAGTCTGCTGTATGGTTCATCTTACCAAAATTTTCAAGCACTCTATAATATCTTGATTGCTTTGAATCAAGAAAATAAGAAGTCTTCTTGTAGACCTTGGATGTAGCAAATATATGATGTGTCACTGATATTTGGCTGCTACTTTTTTAACATCAGAACTCCCCTTCTTAAGTTTTCATTTTTTTTCCAATGAGAAGGGGATCTTACTTCCTTTACTGATTCTATTTGTCCAATCGTAATTTTTCTTACTGCATGTGTTTTTATACTCTTTTCAGCTAGAAACAGGAGTAGATGGTTTGTTTGATAGCTTTGCAAGGCTGGATTCGCGTATTTCAAGTGTTGGTCAGACTGCTGCAAAGATAGGAGATCAACTTCAGGTAGAATTTTAAAAGCTTTATTCATTTTGCAAATCAACAGTATATGTGAAGAGTTGGTTGTTGAATGAGTTAAATAGTGTTGTGCAATACATGTAGCCGACTCCATTTAGTGGAATAAAAGTTATTATATTCATTTTACAAATAGTTCATGATCACATCTTTACCTTTATAGGCAGGTCAAATACTCTTTTTCTATGAAATATAGTTTCTCAGCCGGTACTCTTATGACTTGGCAGAGTGCAGATGCTCAACGGGTTACTGCCAGTCAAACTATTGAGCTAATAAAGGTATAATTATAATCAGTCAACCAATGTTGTCTATATATGTTTACACTGGGAATCATTGTTTGTGGTTGATATAATTTCTTCTCTTTGCAGTACTTGATGGAGTTCAACAGCAGTCCTGGTGACCTGATAAAGCTTTCTCCTCTATTTTCTGATGACAGCCGTACTGCTGAGGCTGCTTCAGTTGCCCAAAAATTACGTAAGATTAACTTTTTCTAAGCTTTTTCACTTTGGATGTATCATGTAAAGTTAGAGAGCTATACCTATAAACGAGGCCTCATTATAAGCTGTTTTTTAAAATATTGGCCCCCACACCTTATGTCCATCTCTCTCCAACTGCATAAGAAATTTACACAGATAATCTACAGGATCTTGATTATGAAGCTTCTGCCATTTATCATAGACTGTGCTAATTCTGGTCATCTTCAGGGTCATTTGCTGAAGAAGATATTGGAGGACGTGGCATAGGTGCCCCATCAATGATAGGGAATGCAGCTGCAAGCAAAGGATTAGAATTTGCTGTTTCTAATCTACAAGAGTATTGCAATGGTTAGTAATTTGAAAAGCACGGAAAGATATGCCTGCTTGATAACATATAATACAATTATCCTAATTACAAATAAAAAGAATGAAGAGTCTCTTCATTTAAGAAGATAAAAACACCATTTTTGTCAACTCATTCATTAAAAATGTTGTTTGTATCCAATTTCCTTTTTTCCTTCTTATTTGGAGATTTGAACCCAATGACTTGACCAACAACATTTGACATCAGCTATATCCTACCGTAGCCCATTACGTTAGACCACAGGATGAATTTTGTTTCTTCTAATTTATAATAAGGTGAAAACAAACAAATTTGCCTTACTCATACACTTCTGGGTGTATAACTGTTGTTACCTAAACAATTTAAGACAAAAATATACAAGGCATACCTTATATTTAACTTTATTTTTCCAAGTAATTAGTGTCTTATTTGTTTTTCTATTTTTGCAGAATTGGAGAATAGATTGTTGGCTCGGTTTGATGCAGCATCACAGAAAAGAGATTTATCCACGATGTCTGAATGTGCCAAAATTTTGTCACAGGCAATTAATCTTTTGTTCTGCATACATATACATTTCTCTCTCTTTTTCCCTCTCATTTCTATAGCTTCTTAGAATCCTCCCTTGATGAAGCTTTTTGGTTTTACTTATCTCACGGTACAATCTTATACAGTTGGTAGGAGCACTAATCCTTGAGTAAATTTCAGCATTAACAAATGAACAGGCTATATATAGTAGTTGGAGATTAAGGATGTTTATGTCCGCATATTTCTTGGAGAAAATTATGCTAAAAAAATTGTATAGGTGTCAACACTAACTGAAATGATGTAGCAGTTAAATTATTGACCAAAGTGTTCATTTGTGTGAAATTACCTGTTTTCAATGCAGTTCAATAGGGGTACAAGTGCCATGCAACATTATGTAGCAACCCGTCCAATGTTTATTGATGTGGAAGTCATGAATGCTGATACTAGGTTGGTTCTTGGTGATGATGGCACACACGCTAGTCCTAGTAATGTCACTAAAGGGCTTTCATCATTGTACGGAGAAATCACAGGTTTGAATGTTGAAATATAATGACTTATTAGTGAAATGTTTAGTTCTTCATGGAATCAGTAATGGCATGCTGAATTGTTTCAGATACTGTTCGCAAAGAAGCAGCAAAAATCACAGCTGTATTCCCTTCACCCAACGAGGTTATGTCAATTTTAGTTCAGGTACCAAAGGACATGGTCTTCCCCTGATAATATGGCTTTAAAGAGGCCATGTATCTTGGTGTATTGTCATAACCATTATTTGTTATTCTTTCTTTGGTAATTCTCCATGTAGCGAGTTCTAGAGCAGCGAGTCACTGCCCTTTTGGACAAATTATTAGTAAGGCCACCTCTTATAAATCCACCTTCCGTGGAGGAAGGTGGACTTCTATTAGTGAGTGCTGCTATCTGCTATCTCACCAGCTTCATTGTTATTTCCTAAATGTCAAATTAGACAGTAAACTGATATTGATGTCATCTGTACTTAACTTTGAGGCTTTAGTATCTCAGAATTCTATCAGTAACATATGAAAAGACGCAAGAACTTGCTAGGGATCTGCAAGCGGTGGGATGTGGAGACTTGGATGTTGAGGGTAATGATTTAACACATGCTGCTAGTTCCTTTTGCCTGAATTTCTTCATTGTACTGAATTAATCTCTGAGAAGAACATCGTTTGAAATGACATTTAAACATGACGTATTGTTTTGTTAATTGGTAGTAATATCTGATGATGGTTTAAGTGGAAGAAAGCTGTTTTTTAGCCTGGAAGTGGTAGTGTCACCCATATTATGTCATGTTATAGGTGTATTGTGGGTGGTTATCTGCCTGCAGTATAATATGCTGCAGTAGTTTTGGGAACCTTGACATTTACTTCTTATTTAGTTTATTTAAATTAAATTATTTGTTCTTCATTGCTCTGAATTACAAATTTCAGCTATGGTTTAAAATTCTTGGAAATTTTATGGATTTGAAGATAACATTTTTCAGATATGAGTAACTTTTCCTGTGATCTCATGCTCTCTTAAAATTCTTATATGATTCAGGCCTCACAGAATCCTTGTTTTCAAATCATAAGGATGAATACCCCGACTATGAGCAGGCATCTCTTGACCAATTGTATCAAGTGAAGGTTTGCATTTCTTTCAATTTTCCCCTTTCATTGGTTTTGGATTTGATTGCTAATTGCTTTAGTTGGGATAATGCAATGCAGCTGGAAGAACTGCAAGCTGAAAGCCAGCAGATATCTGAGTCACCTGGAACAATTGGACGCTCAAAAGGAGCTTCAATTGCTTCTCCTCTACAGCAAATATCTGCCACAATTGTGTCAGAGTTTGTGCGTTGGAATGAAGAAGCAATTTCAAGGTGCAATCTCTTTTCCTCTCAGGTAATAACTTGCCTTTTCTATTGGAAAAGCATTGGCACCCCCAAAATATTGTTTGCAAAACCCTGGCCAAGTAACCTCTTTTGATACAATCTTACTATGTCTCTGGTTCTTTACATGTTCATTTTTCCCCTTAGTGCCTGATAGAACCACTTTTGCTGCAATGGCCTATGAGGGGAAACTTAGGAAGATTCAAGAAAAGGGAAAGTAACTTTTTGATGATCAGGGCATTGACCTTGAGACTCCTAACGTTAGGGAGAAAGAAACAAGCAATTATAGTTGCTGTAGGGTTGCTATAGGTCTGGGCAATGAGGGTAGTATTGGAGACTGTAAATGTTACTTTTTGGCTTATATCAGTGGTTGGAGTCTCCTAGTAGAAATCAGGTCATATTTTGTATTTGGTTGTGGGTAGAGACTGGGCCTCTTGAAAGTCAGAGGGCAAGTTTAGTAAAGCTGTGCTGTGTTTGTGTTTTGTATTTCTGATCTGAATATTTTGGATTGTAATGGGGGATAGGTTTTGATACAAGTCAGTGGAGTTTCTTGTAATATTGGCTTAGTCTTTTGAATACATTAATATCAAACTTCAGTATTTCCCTCAGCTTTTGCTAGCTGTTCCTTTAATTTTTCTGCATTAAGCCTGGTTATTTTGTTGGGTTCCATCAGTGCCCCAACAAGAAGGGGTAACTTGAATTTGGGATCACCAATTGGAATGTCTTGAAACTGTCTGGGATATTTCAAATTATATGAATGTCTCAACTACTTCAATTTATCCCTGAATTCTAGGAGAATAATATTAGATATATTTAAATTTTATTTTTATCTACTCAAGTTTGTTTGTTTGTTCTTATACATTAGGATTTTTATTCTGTTTGGTATGCTTCTCTTCCCCCTTCTTGTACAGCAATTGGCCTTACTTCTTAAAAGCAGGTGTCTTATACCTTTGTTATGCAAGAATATATATAGGAAAGAAGTGCTCAGTTCAGATGGTATCAAAACCTAGTTCTGGCCAATTACAAACTTCTATACTTCATAACCAGTATATAAAAAATGTCCAAAGTCAGTGCACACAGACCCTTCCAAACAAATCTTGACAATGAACTAAGAGCATCTCTCAATGATTTTCACTCAATTGTCAGTTCAAAGCACTCTTATTCGCCTGGATGGTGTGAATATCCTAGTCCCAATACCTGCATATGTGCAATCTGTCTGAAGGAGATGAAAAAATTTGACTGCTAGCATTGGCACTAGGAAACCAGCGCTGATTTTTTATCATATGGGATGGTGAACATATCCCTGGTTACAACATGTCTAGTAGATTTCATTAATGAGGACATTGGTTACAATTATATGTATTATCCCACAACCAAGGAGCTCTAAGATAATGTCAACCAAATCTTTCTGATTTGGTTAACATTTTGCAAGTTTATAAGTTGATCTTAAATCTTGGCAAAATTTGCCAAAATGGAGAAAGTGTACCAAGCACATCAATTCTTTAAAATAGTTTTGGCAGGCAGGACTTGGATTTATTCCATGACTATGAGTGGAAGTCGGTTGAAGATGCTGAGCACCAAATAAATTGGTCGAGGAAGAGAGAATTTACAATTCCTTATTGGGCTGCATATAGAAGTAAATGAGGTGAGGGGAAGACATATAGGGAGACAACCATCTCACTTAATAGGTGAGGTGTTCTTTGTAGGTAGGAGGGAGGAAACAAAAGACATAAGATGCAAAGTAGCAAGAACAATACAGAAACAGCAGATGCTGGCTCTTGCTTTAATCAAGACCTACATAGGAGAAAAGTTGTTCAGAATAAAATTTTGGGGGGGGGGCTAAAGAGGCACCTTTGATGTGGAGTGATTATTGAGAGGTACAGAAATGTACTGTGATGCTGACTAGGTTGGCTTTATAATTTACCGGAATTCTACAGCAGCGTACTTTCTTTTGTTTGGGGTACTACAGTAACACGAAGAAGCCCAATAAATAAAAATTGTTTTTTGCTCGGGTAGTGCATAAGTGAAGTACTGGGCTTTTCTCAAGGGACTTATAAACGATTGTGGTTAAAAAGATTGTGAAGTGAGCTAAGAATTTAGTAGAGGTTCCTATGAGGGTTCTTCATTAAAATATGGCAACAATAAGGATTGTAAAATCTTGATTCATAATGAAAGAACCAAGCATATTGATTTCAAGAGACATTTTGTCAAAGAGAAGCTTGATTCAGCAGCGTTCGAACTTCATTATGCACCTAGTCAATTTCAGGTGGCTGATTTGTTGACAAAGGCAATATCTGAGTTAAATTTGAAAGCTTAAGAAGCATGTTGAGAATGATCAATATCTATTTTCCAATTTGAGGAGTCTTGGTGTTCATATTTCATATCCGTCCTTGATTGTTTAGTTTGGTCTATTTTATCATTCTGTCTTTCTCTCCTTTACTTTACATGATATTATCTTCTAATTTTAAGTTCCAAAGTTATCTAGAATCTTAGGAGATTGTCACTGGCGGCATCTCATCTTATGTTAACCTAGTGCGTTTTGGTGAAGTGAGATTACTAAGAAAATAATGCAGTGCATCTTCTCTGAAAATCCAAATATTTCCGCTTGCATTCCTTCATTGTTTTCTCAGCAAGCATCTGTTTCATAACCCAAAATCAAGCAAAGCAAACTTCCTTGTTTTCAATGACTTATTTTTCTGTTTAAAAAAAAAAGAAAAAACTTCTACACTGATTAGCTGATTATGTGATATCTCTTATGTACATCTGATACTTGACCAATCTGAGGTGATGAAGGTGTAATATTTCTATGCGGATGTGAGATTTTAACCTCTGGTATGCGCTGCTAACTTTTTGTTCTTGTCCAGCCAGCCATCCTTGCAACCAATGTAAAAGCAGTGTTTGCTTGCCTGCTGGACCAAGTAAGATATTTTTTTTGACATTCATATTTCAGATATACTTTGTCAATTGGAGCCAGTTGTCAGGGCTATTTCTTATGCATTATATGCAGGTCAGTAAATACATTGTAGATGGACTTGAGCGTGCTAGAGAGGGCCTGACTGATGCTGCTAACTTGAGGGAAAGATTTTCACTGGGTGTTGGCCGAAGAGTAGCTGCTAGCGCAACTTCCAATGTAAGTACAAGAAATTTTTGTGAGCTTTTTTGTTTAGACAATCTTAGCATAGACATTGTTAATTTAATATGTTCATTATTGATATGCAGGCAGAGGCTGCAGCTGCGGCTGGTGAAAGCAGTTTCAAATCGTTTCTGGTTGCTGTACAATGTTCTGTTGGCAGTGTGGCTATTATTCAACAAGTATGATGGGGAGCCTTGATCTACCTTTATCTATATTTTGTAACTAATAAATTAAATTGATTACTTTTTAACAGTATTTTGCAAACTCCATATCTCGGCTTTTGCTTCCTGTGGATGGAGCACATGCTGCTTCTTGTGAAGAAATGGCAATGACAATGTCCAAAGCAGAAGCTGCTGCTTACCAGGGATTACAACAATGCATCGAAACTGTAATGGCTGAGGTCGGTTGTGGTGTGTTGCAAGTCTATTTTCTTTCACTGTATGGTGACCTGTTTTTAACTGAATATTCTGTCATCACTGTTTCTCTTGTCATCAAATGAGTTTAGTATCAGACTAATGGGTATGTGTCTACATAATTACCCCTGTAATGACAAATGGCCTATCTGAGCTGGATGCTTGTCAAGATATTGTTGCTACGATGTTTGTGCCATAAAAATAATATATGTTTTTGCTTCAAACCTCCATGTAGGTGGAACGATTGCTCTCAGCTGAGCAAAAGGCTACAGATTATCGATCACCTGATGACGGTATCGCTCCTGACTACCGGGCAACCAATGCGTGCACAAGGTAGATATACATTGAAGAAGTAAAATTATTGTTTGCAATGCTGATGTTTATGGGAATTTACCTTACTTCATTTCAGATGAGACAGCATGTTAACCACTTGGAGTTACATTTAACAAAATGTTCTTTCTGTTTTCTTTTTATCTCTGCATCTTGTATTCTTAACTAGGATATTTGATTTTCTTGGTCAGGGTTGTGTCATATCTCTCTCGTGTGCTGGAGCCTGCATTTACTGGCCTAGAAGGTCAAAATAAACAGGCATTCCTGACTGAGTTGGTACAGTATTACATTTCTTATGCGTGAATTACTCTTGCTTCTATGATTCTATATCTTCAATTGAATGGATGCAGCTCTTGCTGATGGCTGCTTCTCCAGAGTAGGTGTATGTGCTTTCATGGAGACCTGATCATCGTATGGCCTTATTGTAAAACTTGTCTTATAACGAGTATTATTGGCCAAAAGTTCCTCTTTGTGGACAACATCTTTTTAGGCTAGCACAGATTCGATATGACAATCTTTTCTCACTCATTTTGCTTCTCATAGACTTGGGTTAAGTAACCTCTTAATTGTAAAGTCATTGGCTAGGCTTGTCTTTGACTCAGATTTTGATTTCATTTTTTCTAAAATGCAGTATGTGGCTGAAGCAGTCACATCATGCATTACACATAGCACTAGAAATGCACCCAATGTCATCATAATGCACCGCTTCAGTCATTACATGTCTTACTTGCATTAGGGATGGGCATGAAGACAGGAATGGTGAATAGTAATAGATTGTGGTGGTTGTGCTGAATATTTATATATTTTTCCAAATTTCATTGATTGCATGGTAGCTTTTGTCGCTTTAGGGGAATCGGGTGCACAAGACATTGCTAAACCATTGGCAGAAGTTTACTTTTAATCCAAGGTAATTTGTGCCAAGTCATATATTCCTTGAAATAGTGAAATAGGGATCTTCTCTACATTATATGTGTACCTCAGTATAATGCCTTAGTTTTTTGTGTGTGTGTGTGTGTGTGTGTGTGTGTGTTGCCATGTTCTGCACAGAAAGTAATCTTGTCTTCACTGTCTCAATTTTTATGCTATGTTGCTGGCAGTAATTTATGTTCTTTTTAGAGTCAACAGGTTATATACCTGTTTTCTGACTTTCTGATTCTCATATGTTTTGTAGTGGGGGATTGCGGTTGAAGCGTGACATAACTGAATATGGAGAGTTCTTGCGTAATTTTAATGCCCCTTCTGTTGATGAGAAATTTGAATCACTGAGCATGTAAGCTGCGTGAGATATGCAAGAATTTAAACCTCTCCTCCCGTCCTTCCCATCAACTAATCAACTAATTTCTGAACTTCTGTAGATTAGCCAATGTCTTCATTGTTGCTCCCGAAAGCCTTGCAACTTTGTTTGAGGGTACACCTAGCAGTGATGCACAAAGGTATATTACATTGGATCTATAGATGCCTCTATTTATGAATTATGATTCAAGCATGAGGTTAAATATTAGTTCTAATTTATTACTATTTCAATTTTGAGATTGCCTCAGTTTTGGTTCCAAACAAAGGCCATACAAGTGTTCATTTTTTTTAGTTAATTTTAGAAAGTTGTTCATCTTCTCTCTCGAAAGTCCTTGCCTGGTTGCTCACTGTTCATGTATAACAATAAAAATTTTATTTTCTGCTATACAGATTTATTCAGCTTAGGGATGACTACAAGAGTGCCAAACTTGCATCCAAATTGAGTTCCTTGTGGAGTTGACAGAATCCCCTTTGGCTAGGGCACAGGCTCTCAACTTGAACCTAAGTTTCACAAATAGTTTCATGCAGATAAAATACAAGGAGGCTGGCTATTCACAGGCCAGTTTAGTACATTGGAATATCTTCCTTTGCTGACTGGATATTTGAAGGTATGATTAGTAAGACCTGGTTGATATTGTTTTTTTGAAAGTCACTATTCTTTTTGACGTTTCATTGCTTATCCTTGTTATTTGTCACAATGTTAGAAAGGAAAAAACTACTTGATCCCGTAGTTTAGCTTGTAAAGTAAAATTTTAGGGAGCAAGCAATGACATGGTCACATGGTTGTTCATTTTCTTGTGCGGAGTATCCCATGCTTGGAATGAATAAATATATTGTTAGTTTGATTGGGCCGTTTATGAAATGCAACATTTCTTGGCATGCTGTGTCAGTCACCATCAGCACCTTCCCTGGTTTTTACTGGAGAACAACAAGCAGTTACTCAACTTACTCAAGTAGGATTTTCATTACTGTATAACTTAAATATTAAGATTCGTCATTTTTTTTTCCAATATTTGATCACAAATAAATCGTAAATAAAGTTATTTGTACGATTCTTTACTAATTGATCTTATTCTCTAATAATAACTTGGATTGTGGAAGAAATTTTTTGACAAGCCCAATTATATAGACTTGAGATGTAAAACTTGTTATAACAATAGCAACAAACATTAACCCTTCTTACTGGTACTTCCATCAACCCTTCATTCATCGAATTCTTATAAAAAGGGGGAAAAAAAAGGCTGAACTAGTGTACTATTTGTGACCCATGAAAAAGTAGCTTGTAAGAGCATCAAGCATACATAACGAATTTAAATCCGTATTATGTATAGGTATAGATTCTTCGTCTGGATTTTTAAGCATTAACAAGTTTAGGCTATAATGAGAACTTACTGATTGGGTGTGAATGATAATTCATTTACCTCCATTTATTTCAACATTTTCTGCTGATTTTGTCTTTGTAGTTTACTTATGGTCCAAGTGTTATAGCATTAGCATTGCGAGCATGTAGCAATGGCATATATGCGAGTAATAATTAATGAGGAAAGGGTTAAGAGTTCAATTCCAGTCTGATTTTTTGACGCTTGTGGTGGGACACTTGTTTATTGAGAGAACCTTCCTCCCATTATAAATAGTATGAATCCTCTAAAGTGAAAACGAATCTTTCCAAGTGAGGATCCATGAATTCTTCAATGTCTAACTAGGCATATCAAAGAGTCTGAAGAATGAGCTGCACTGTTCAGAGCCAAGTGGGAGGAAATCTGAAAAATTAATGAAGTGGGAGGTGGGGGATACCTTGATTGCATATCTATACCTTGAATCTGTCAAACCTTTTGAAGGAAATGGACTTGTTATGTTCCGTGTGGATTACCCATGCTCATGATTCACTTCTCTTTTGATTGCATGTCATGTATCTGTCTTTTGCATGTTCCGCTGCCACGCCCATTATACCTCCGTTGGTATTGGCATGGTCCTCTTTCTCCCTGAAAAAATAATAAGCCAGTCTTGATTCTTGTGTAGACTTGGTTTTCCATATATTGTACAAAGTTTAAGCAAAAGGTTTTATTTATTTGTAATGAGAGTTTAAGGGATTATTGGGCTTAGTGAGCCTCATCCCATCTGTGATCTGTCTCTATCTTTTTATAATTTGCTCTCTGGAATATAAATTTGTCACAGGCAACTCAGAGACTCCTAAAAATTATGCAGACTTAGCCAGCCAAAATATTAAAAAAAAAATCTGGAAGACCCCACATGACAGGATCCCCATGTTCTTATCTGTGGAACGTGAGAGTCAACGCATGACACTTGAGTCACTCAGCTCTGAAAAAGCCTTCGTGTGTTGTGTGGTGTGGATTGTGATGTGGTGTTGACCAATTCGAGTTCATCCCTTGGAGCGTTGGGATTTGTCTTGTCATCAAACTACTCCAATCTTGTATTCAAAAAAAAAAAAAAAATGCTCCAATCTTCTTTTAGCCTAAAAAACAGAGAATGGCAATAAAGTTCCAGAAGAAGAAAGAATTAATTATGGATAGATTTTGGATGAAAATTAAAAAAATAAATTACAAATATTAATTTGGACAAATATTAATTAAAAATTAAGAGTTATATTTAAAATTTAAATATTTTTAATTGAAATTCTTGAATTTATAATTATACGAATTTATATTTTTAATTTATCTTTTAAAAAGGATATTAGAGATTTAACTATTATTAATTATTTTTTTAAACTTAATTATCATTTTCTTTATAAAAAAAACTCCAATCTTCTCAAACTTTCTCTTTAAAAAACTCCGGTCTTCTCAAACTTTTTTTTCTTCCATGGTCTCCTCCCACTTAAATGAATCGCATCCACGTTTCTTTACAGATGTGCATTCTATAATATATATATATATATATATATATAAGCACACCTCATTTTAAATCAATAATTGAATGCTTACAATTTTATTAATTTTACCTTGATTTTTATTTTAATAAACATTGATTATGGAGAACTATCATGGGCGGTCTGATTTTTTTACATGAACCATGTAAATTTAATTAAAATTAAATATACATTCTTTACATTCCAAGACTTGCCGGAAATTTGAGCCTCCCATCCCATCTTCGAAGTCAAAAAAGTGGGGAAACAAAAACAAGTGGAGCTAAAGAGTTTAGAATATCAAATTAGTAAAATCATTTCTTTGAACTCAGCAATCAACAGAAATATTTCCAAGAAAAGAAAAGCCAGGAAGAGCTATATGGGGGCCATTGCATGTGTGGTCTAGATAGTGCCATAGTGGAGTATGTAATTTCATTTCTACTCCACAAATCTTACTTTTCATCTTCAAAAAGTGCTATTATTGCCAATGTTGACTCTTTCATCTTTTTACTATTTTTCATTTCATCTAATGTGATAAGAGTCACCAACTACTTACCATGCCTTTTCCAATTGGTAGATTACATTCATATTTTATATGGTTATAATTCAAGTCCGACAACTGGTATAAATGATATTAGATGATATATATGCCAGAAAGTATTTTCAGTCGAAGTAATATAGGTCGTGTTTGACATGATAGTAATTAATAATTTCTTAGTTTCTAGGATCTTAATGAGCTTGATATTAGCTTTTAGAATCCACGCCATAGCTATGATTGCATTACATGAAAGTTAGCACTGTGATATACTCAACTGAAAAAAATTTGATAAATTTGTACCAAAAGAAACAAGAAAATTGATAAATTCTTTACAGAATAGATTTAGACGATTTAAGTTTTAATTTTTATTAAAAAAATTATTTTCAATGAAACAGGATTTAGAATATAAAATGAACTAACAAACACATAACTCAACTAGTAAAAAATTGCACTAACTTAACCAGTATTATTAAGTTTAAATCTTAATAATGCCATTGTTGTTGGAAAAGCTTTGCTGTCAATGTGATCCTACCTAGCTTGATTCATGAATAATGGATAATTGTATAAAAAAGGAATATAAAATGAAAGCAACCATTTAAATGTTAATTTTAAAAAGCAATGTCAAGAATTAAAATATGAATGATTTGAATTAAATTTGAACTGTCAAAATTTCCTCAAAGGACAAATTGACAGGATCATTAAATTAGAAAATTGAGATTGAAGATTTTACTTGTTAGAAAATAAAACCAAAAAACAAATCAAATACGTGATCGTCACTAATCTATGATAAAGTTGGAATCTTTGTCCTTGCCCCACTCTTAATTTTCAGAAATAAAGTGCCTTGTCAAATAAACATAATTACCCTGTGAGTCAAAATCAAACAAAAATTAAAAGCTCGATGTGGCAGACATTGTACGTTTTTTTTTTTTTTTTACCAGCAAGATATTGTACGTTGATGGGAAAGAAAGTTCTAAAAGCCGAATAAAAGTGAATAATGCATTTTGATTGTCCTCAATCCAATTTTTTTTTTTTTACCATGTCTTTTTTGGTGAATGTCACCGAGAATGTTCTTTAAATTTTTCTTAAATTTGAGGTTGCCAATATGACTCTCCAAGAATATACGAGCTATTTCCACTGATAATATCTGTTGTATATAAGATGTTGATCAATCATAAAAGCTTTTCAGCAATAATCAATCATTCATCAAAATCTTATTTATAAAACTAGTATACATGGCAAATTGCTTGAGTTCCTCGGAACAAAATAGATCATCAAGAATCCGGCTCAAGACTTTTACAACTCTATTAAGCAACTGATACTGATATTAATATTAGGGAGAAAGATGATCACTTAGTCCCTATAATTTTAACTCAGTTAAAATTCAACTCTTGCATTTTGTTTTATTAAAACTCGATCCTTATAATTTAACTTAATTGCAACTTAATATATGAACTCTGACTCGATAGAATTCAGTACATACACTCTTTGACCATTTAAATAATGATACTTATATTTTAAAAAATAAAATTATAAAAACTAGAATTATTTATTAAAACTTAAGGTTCAAGTTACAATAAATTAAAATTTAAAGTAAAATTATAGGAATTGATTTATATCAAGTTAAAATTTAGAACTTAAGTTACAGCCAAGTCAATGATATGGGAACTAAATTATTAATTTTTTTTTTCTAATATTAAGTTTTGGTAAACTAATAGCAAATATTTATATTCTAGACCTTATTAAATACTAAAAAATATTAAAAATAAATTTTTTTGTCCTAATCATTAGAGGGTAGATATGAAAATTTATTAAATTTTAAAAGATAGTTAATGAAAGTTAATATTTTCTTTAGTTTTAACAAAACATGTTAAAAATAACTAATAAATAAAATTAGATAGATTATTATGATGCCTTTCTCCACCTTTTAAGCTGAGATCAAGCGCATAACAAATACTCTATATATCAGTGATAAGCTCGAAATAATGAGATTTATTTATTAGAACACTTAAGTCGGGGTAAGTGTCATCGTTAACCCACACTTCCCCTAAGGAAAGGCCTTTTAACTTACCATTGACAATGGAGGGCATTCATAACATCTATTGATATGTTCTTCCATTTGTCAACACCCATTCAAATTAAAGCTCCTTTGGTACACTGAATCCGCTAAACCAGCTTGGAATAAAAAAAACATTATTTTATAGATAAAATGTCTTTTTTTTCCTTTCTGAAAAATAATTAAAATGCACCACTGCTATTTATACTGTCTAAATTTGAATTTGGTCATTTTGTTTGCTTTATATTTTCATTTATTTAGTCAGTAAAGTCATCTGCTCAAAGAGTACAGCTTCTTATATGAGGTTGTTGTGACGTTATTTCCTTTTTTTTTTCTTCCATATATGTCAATACATGAGATAATCATTAATTCAAATTAAAGGACAATTTTGTGGCCAGCAAAAAAAGAGACATGATTACTTGCTCAAAAGCCTAGGGATATGATCTGTCCTAACTTCTTCTAACACAATTTTTTTATGCAGTAACGTACTACATTAATCAGAAACTGCTTTGTTTAGTCAAAATCAAAACTCTAAATGAAACTATAATAATCTATTTTGAAAGTAGAAGTCAAGATGTAACTGATGTGGATTCTTCATCCAAAAACTGTAGTTGGTGTAGAGTTTTAATTTTAAATGTAAATAGATAGATATCTGTTCAAATCAATTAATGAATTGGAATTTATTATGACAAACTGGACGTGAAGCTGCATCCGATCGAAACTGGTCCGCCGGCCTTACAGAGTTCTGAGATTTAGTTATATAAACTTCGTTATTTATACTAAATTCACTTTGTTTTTAGATTATATTGAAAGCATACAAATTTATTTTGTAGTTTCAATCAAACACAATGCAAAATGCAAATTGTTATTCAACTGTATCAAAAAATACGTGAACATGCCTTTTTTTTTTTTAATCATGCAAATATTGTTAAAATATTCACAGACCTGAATTCAGAATGGAGAGAAATCTTGTGTAATTTTTTAAAAAAAAGGGTGAGGTTTGTGTAATTTATTATTTACTTTCAAGATAAAATTTCATATATTTTTAAAATAGTAAGCGACATGTAAATTAATAAAACTTATCGAAGGCCTTTTTAATTTATTTGTTATTTTTATCTGCGTATACATGTCACGAGAGCAAAAAGTAAGCGTGATTTCAACAAAATATGATGAAAGTGCTATAATTTAGTTTTAAGAAATATCACACAAGTTATATTATTTTAATAATTTTTAGAAAAAAATACGTACAAATCCCACAGAGTAGATTTGTTTATAATATTAGTCATGTGAAATTTAAAAACTACAATTAAGTAATTTAATTATGATATTTAAAATTTTAAAATTTGTTTAAAATTTTAATTTCTTAAAAAATTACATCTTATTAGTTTCACTCTTATTAAATATTCTATATAGATAATTTGATTACAATAATTAAAATTTTATTATATTATTTTTTAAAAGAATAATAAATGAAGCAGGAATATAATTAATAAAAATAATTATAAAAATTATTCAATATCATATATCTTAGATTAAGACTTTTAAAAATTATTGTACATTGTGATTGGAGAAAGTACTAGTTCTTCCTTTCATCTTATTTATAAATAAAAAGAGAAAATATTTATAAGTCATATTAATAAATTTTTATAAAAAAATTTCTCTTACCCTCATTTAAATATTGGAAACAAAAAATCTATTATTAAAATGTGTATTAACGCTGAAAATTTATTCATTTTTAGATTAAATTAATAAATTTTAAATTTTTTAAAATTTTAATAAAATATGTTAAAATGATTTATAATAAAATTAGAAAGGTATATTTTAAAAAGGGAGAAAGTATATATTTAAGCAGTTAATTTCCATTTTCACGTTTGTGAGTTGACCCCACGGGACGGCCATGTTCGTGATGTTTGAAAACCCATACTTTCACGCACACCAATAAAAACTCAAGAGGCAATTAGAAACCGTCAAGAAGGTCGACCAGGAATTTTATATCAGCCGTCCGATCCGGGAATCATAGGATCCTGATCAAACCACCAAGCGGCATATTGCAAGATTACGAGGCACGCGATGCTGTGGGGCGGAACCTTTTTAACATCTTCGCATTTCTCGAAAAGGAATGGGCCCCACTACCAAACCCAAAAATCTGCAAAGCTGTCACGCGCTTCGCCACGTTCCCTTTGTGAACGTTGTCCTTGCCTCCTAGCCGACCATCACCGCCGGACATCACCAATTATATTTGTACATATAGCGACACATGTTGTACGCGCTGAATTATACTTACCGACACACGCGCCGCTTGTTTCCTGACCACGTAATTACGGAATTCTTTTGTGATATCCCATACATCTAGCATGGCATGGAATGATGGAATGGCTTCTACCAACAGAATATTTTCAGCCCCCAAAAAAGAAAATGTTCATGTCATCCATATACATTGGCATACATGATACAGTATGATACATCCATATGTACACCTGTTGTTTCAAATTGCTAATGCCACGTTAAGTAGGGGCCAAAAAGAATGAAAAAGATGCAATAAGAAAATTTGACTAAACCTTCAGTAACTTGCATTATATATATATATATATATATATATGATTTGAAAATTAAGTATTAAACCGTTCATAAGTTTTATATTTTATATTTATATTGATTGTTCCTGTTGGAACTAATTAGGTGACGGAAATAATTTAATATAAAATATATACTGGCTTAAAATAACGAGTAAGATTACAGTCTCAGCATTTTGGGTTTAATATAACTAACAAAAATTTTCGTTCTTCCGATCTAATAAACAAGATAGGAAGATAAAATGAGGAACAAAATGTTGTTTTTTTTTAGTGAAACTAAATCAAATAATAAATCATGGATGGCATATGTTGTTTGCATCTTGACTTTTTTTTTAAGTTTTATGAACTAAAGTTTTGTAGGCAATATACAAATAAATAAAAAAAGAATAATTTCATTTCAGCAGCTAAAAAATGATATAATGTCTTTAATTATAACGAATAAAAAAATACTGTGAACATCAATATATATATATATATATATATATATATATATATGATAGACGGTAAATTAAAGTGGCTCGCAAAACACAACTTTATGTCGTTTTACACGAGAAAGAAGGCTTGAGAGTGAAGCAAAGTTTGAAAAGGCTGTAAAGCAAGTAAGGAACAACAAATCCTGAATATAACCTTTTCGGAAAAGAGGGATTAATTTAACCCACTCTACTGTTGCTACTACTATTAACTTCAATATCTTATTTAAAAAATATCTTTTTTTTTGGCTGAGAAAAACAATATTATAATTTGCCATGCTATCAATAAAAACATGTTACCAAAAAAAAAAAAAACGTAGCCCGCCCCAGGCTTAACTTCATATATAGAGAGAGAGAGAGAGAGAGAACCATAGATCTTCAATATGTTTTTCATTTATGCACCAAAAAAAGTATGTTTTTCATTTAAAAGAGGATACAGTTTGACTCCTTCGTGGTTAATGCATGTAGCCTTGCTTCCTAAACAAATGTGTAATCATACATAAGAACGTAATGTTATGCTTTACAAATGTTCAGTATTTAAAATGCGTTGATATTTATTTAATTGGTATTATCATTTCAAATTAGGATAACCCACGACGCACCGATTGTTAAAATATGTTTTGGTATCTTTTTATTTCTTGACACTAATACTTTTTTTTATTTACAGGTATATCATCATATTAGAGATAATCATGTTCGAGATGCAATTGGATACTAAACATAGATACCTCTCTTAGGCGTGATTTGAATCTTAATTTATTACATTGTGAGGAATTAATACCTTTTGTTAAACCCAATCTCATTAGTTCCAACACTGATATTTTGATCTCTTAGCTTTGCTATTACTGTCATTTATTTATCTTTTCATGTTCAGTTTTTTTAATTAGCTTATTAACAAGTGAAAAAAATATAAAAAGTAAACAAATAAGCCAGCGCCAGCTCAGTCATGTCGGGTGGGATGTTTATTTGGTTAACTAATTAAGGTAGATCAATTTTAATTATAGTACAGTCATGTCGAGTGGGAGTATCATGGTTTTCTGATAATTTCACGCAGCCACATAATGGTTTGATTTAGGCAATATGAGAATTATTACAGCGAGGCAAATAAGTGGGGCTGTATTTTCATTTTCACTTTCAATGGATAAAAGTACATCATCATTCATGCTCAAAACAAAAACATACTCACATTGACATTTATGAGTGGTGGCAACTTCTGTCCACAAGTAATTAAGGGTTTGAAATGCAGCTCAACTCTTACATTTATAATAATCTAGTTAAAAAATATATTCTTTTTACATACACTACACATTTTATATATTATATTCTATATCATGTTCAATTTGTTTATACACAAAAACAACTGATAACTAAACCAACTTTCTGAATTTAAAAATTTAAGTAATTCTGTCAAATATGAAACTTGTCCAAATTTTTATTTCTTATTTTATTTTATTATTTAAGTGAACCTGCACATATAAAATTTAAATAGCAAGTTGTGTCGTTTTTACTACTCATAAATGGGGTAGTAGTTATGTCAATGTTTAAAATTAACATGGCTTATCAATTCAATCTTTCGCTAACCGTAATAAAAAAGAAATCTAGATCTTTTTGGCCAAAAAAGAGAAATGCAAATCTCATGATTTGTTTAGCCATAGTATAAATCATATAATTAAGGTCACGTTTGGTTATTAAAAAAAATAGAATGGAATGAATTAAAAAAAATAAAGGTAAATATAAAATGATCAAAAAGAATAGTGAATCATATTTATAAAGGAAGAGGGTAATTTAGTCCAAGGGGTTGATAATTATGATTCATAAAATTTTTTAAGAATGTGATGATTCTCATATTTATAGTATATATTAATAAGTTTTATTATATTAGGAGAAAGAATGATTTAGTTTATTTTTATACTAATTTTTTTAATTATCCCATTCCATTTATTTTTAATAATCAAACTTGACCTAAGTGATCCGGTTATGACGAAAGGAAAAAAAATAGAAGTGAGACGCAAGACCCAACCATTCTATTTTATCTTTTGCTACTTTCTCACTTATTATCAGCATCTTTAAGTGTTAATGGAATTAAATCAGTTACCAAGCTGCTCAGGATGGTTTAACTGCGATGGAATGTGGTTAAGTTAGCAATAAAGAAATTGATATACATGCTTTTAATTTAATACAATGGAGTGCTATGTATATAAAATATAGAAAAGCTATTGATAATAAAATTCATAATTTGATATTTAAATTTTAAAAATGTCAATATCCTTCCATGATTATAAATTAGTTTAAAGAAGCAATTAATAATAATAATGTTGTAGCAAAATTCACCGAGTACTCCCTTCCCTAAAAAATGTAACATTTTTTAAGGAGTTGTATATCAAAAATATACGTCATTTTTAATATTTTAAAGTGTAATAATTACTTTTTTTAAATACTCCTATTAAATAAATTACTTTATATTTATTTTATAGTGTGTATAGGGGTCAATATGAAAAAATAGGGTTAATTTAAAAATAAATAAATATTTTATTGGGGTGAGATTTGATTAAAAATATTTTATATTTTTTAATAAAGGAAGTACATCATAGTAATATTTTAAAAAAATTAATTTATTAAAACAAAGTAAGACAACTACAAATTCCCTGTGAGTGTTTTTTTAAGTTTGGAGATACGTTATGGTCATGCCCAACTCAGCCTAAAATTTTGTTAATAAAATAATAACTAAATGGTTCCGACAAAAAAAAAAAAACTAAATGGCATCCTATTTAGTTTGATTCATATTTACAATTTTTACGGTATTGTAGTCCAACCTTAGCGAGCGAGGGAGCTCAGCCAAAACCGAACCAATTCCTTATATTTTATTTTTAATTTTTGGCCAGCAAAATTCATTATTTTTAACTAATTTTATAATATTTTTTAAAATAAATGAATAAATTATTCCCTAAACTTTTGGTCAAGTAGCACCAAAGAGCCTGAATTCATTTATTATATAAATTATTTTTTTTGTCTTATCAATTAATAGTTAAAATTAATTTTTATTAACAATAAGGGTTAAATTGCATTGTTTTTAAAAATTGATAGAACAATTTATATAATAAATAATTTTAAAGTATATGAAGCTATTAAACTTAAATTTATGAGATAATTTGCTCATTTGTTCAATTTTCTATCAACTTCATTATTTAAATACCCATTTATTAATTTTTTTTAAATGATTGAATCCAGCAATTCAGTTGTAACAACTAATAATAGAAATTCTTAGATAAATCTAATGCATTATATCATCACTGTCTATCCAATAAAATTGTATTGATATAATCAAATAAAATTTCATGTATTATTTTTTTAATAACTTTATTTTTATAATAAATTGCTTATTTATTTATTTTTTTATTATTATTAATATCAGAATTAATTTATATCTAATACTACATGAATGGTATATTTTTGTTGGATGTACATGAATAACTACACGTCCATCTAAAAAATTTCTCCAACCAACGATTGCGGTGTCTCTTGTCTCAATTAAAGGAGATTCTCTCCTTCATTGCAGAAAACGTGACACGCAATCATTAAGTCAATAAAATTTGTAATAATATTTTTTCTGGGGTAAAATCTCTTAAAAGTAATTAAAAGAAGAAGAGAGCACTAAAAAATCCAGGGGAGGGGTATTATTAATAATTATGAATTGAATAATAATATATGATTTGTCGGTATAACTCAAATGGGTGCTCATGAAGTGCGTGTGGTTCTGCCTTGCTTTTCTGCCATGAAATCAAGAGCCAAGTCACATCCCCTTTGACATTTTCAAAAGTCAACCCCCCTTATTTCCCAAATCTGCTTTCACATCTTAGAGAGAGAGAGAGAGAGAGATGAGCATAGAGATGCCAATTTGCCAACTACTTCCTAAAGAATAACAGTGCCTTCCTTTTTCATTTTTCTTATTAAAAAATTTACAGTCTTAGCTTTTAAAAGATTCATCTCAATTGCATGGTTTACAATTTATCAAACATATTCCTTAAGTATTCATTCGTTTCATTTGAAACAAAAAATTAATCGTGTATTTTTATTTAATTTTTATTAGATTATAAATATTTTTAAATTATAATTTCTTTACACATCAATCTAGGTTTAAGTATGAAGCTTATCATATGCATATGCTTCATTCATCAAAAAAATATAAAATATTTTTAATCAAATCACATCCTAATAAATTAATTAATTATTTTTAAATTAATATCATTTTTAATATATTGTATTTAATTCTCAATTAAAAGTTGAGTGATTTATTTATTAGAGGTATTTTTAAAAAAATATTCATAATTATACCTTAAAAAAAATTAAAAACATCTTATACTTTTAATATTTAATCTAACAAATGTCTTATGCTTTTTTAACAAAGGGATAGCCTCTCTATACTTTTATTGCTGTAATTAGTCTCTTATATTTTTTAATGGGAAGATTTATATTCTCTCTGTTTAAAAATATAAGATATTTTTTAAAGAGTTGAGTGTTTAAAAATATAAGATATTTTTAATCTTTTGAGCTGTAATCAATTTTTTTTAAAGTGTCTCTATTGATAATGACTTTATATTTATTATAGGATATTTAATAAAAATAAATATAAAAAGATAAGATTAATTAAAAAGTGAATAATTATTTTATTAAAAAATAATATTTAAAATAAAGATAGTATAATTTATTAAAAATAAGAATTTATGTAATATGATTTACCCTTGACTTTTTGCTTTTCTTTTCATCCCTCATTCACAAATTAGACACAATGTGAACCTGAATTGAAAAACAACACACCAACTTTCTCTCTCTATATAAGCGTCCCAATTCTCACTCATTGCACCTTATCATCTCTCTCTCGCAAAAAGTCAGCGCCTTCTTTTGTCCCTCTCTCTCAAAGCAGCAAGGTGCTACTGACATTTTCAGAGCCTGTCTCTCATTACAGTTATGGAGGACGATTGGGATCTGCACGCTGTCGTCAGAGGCTGCGCCACCGTCTCCTCCTCCTCCTCCTCCTCCACCGCTGCAACCGCCTCCGCCTCCGCCTCCGTCTCTTCCTCTGTTTTTCGGCTTCCTATGTTTGCTGGGGCTGAGAAAGTTACCCAAGTTTTGTCCCTCTCGGATTTGGACCCTCTTGAAGCCGGACCCTCTTGCTCCGTTGAAGAATTGCACGAGCTTTGTAAGCCTTTCTTCTCCAAATCATCCAAGCCTCCTTCGTCATCGTCTTCACTAGTTTCCCCTCTGTCTCCTTCTTCCTCATCCTTCTCCTACAATTCTCCCTCTGTTCCCACCAAACCAGTTCAGACACAGCACAAGCAACAGAATCTGCAGCCCAAGAATAAGTTGTCTCATGCCGGTCCTGTCTCCACCACCCCGAGATCTAAAAGAAGGTGAATTGAGAATTTCATCTTCACTTTCTTTTTTTTTCTTTTTTTCTTTTTTTACCTTTGGCTGTTTCTTGAGAAAAGTAATGCCTGTGAACTGTGACTCATGATTTCTTTGTGTTATGTTCCGTTACAGGAAGAATCAGCTTAAGAAAGTTTGTCAGGTTCCAGCTGAGTCTCTCTCCTCTGATATCTGGGCATGGCGGAAATATGGCCAGAAACCCATCAAAGGCTCTCCATATCCAAGGTAACTTTTCGATTTTTTACCATTTTTTCTACATATAAATTGTTGGGAATGTTTTGTGTGTTAAATTTGGTGCAATTTGGGATCCGAATTGAGATTCTTAGTGCGAAAAAGAAGCCGCAAATGGTATGATTTATGGCTTAATAAAGCTTCGTGTTGTTGTGCGATGAACAGGGGATATTACAGATGTAGCAGCTCGAAAGGATGTTTAGCTCGGAAACAAGTGGAAAGGAACAGATCGGACCCGTCGCTGTTCATAGTCACCTATACGGCGGAGCATAACCACCCTGCTCCTACTCATCGGAACTCTCTCGCCGGCTCCACCCGCCAGAAGCCCTCAGCCGCCGCCGCCGCCGCCGGAGATGAAACAGACAAAGCCCCGACGAAAACCGGCTCTCCGGTGACGTCTGGGGTGGAAGAAGGGGAGACAGTACCTCGAAGCGCAGACTTCGAAAGCAAGGTGGAAATGGAAGATTTGATGGAGGAAGAGGAAGATGAAGAACTTGGCTTATCAGATTCTGTGTTAACAGATGATTTCTTCGAAGGGTTAGATGAACTTACCGGGCCGTCACCTCCGGCGCCGGTGGCCCCTGTTACCGTAGACTGCTTCGCCGATCCCTTCTCTACTGGTTTCGCTCTCCCGGCATGGCCGACCACTAATGCCGCTGCCACCACCGCTGGTGGCAATTGTTGACTCATTGGGAGGCTCTCGGCATATATACAATGATTCAGATTTAACTTGTACATGTATAATGCATTATGTACAGATCAAATCTTTTTCATTGCATGTATGTATGACTATGAACAACCAAAAAAAATTGACATTTTTTTAATGGTTTTAGTTTTTAATTTTCTGTAGAGGTTGAACAATTTGGAGGAATCATCGCTAACCATGGAAGATAAAAGTTGTTCGTCTTCCAAAATTTCTAGTACAGTAAGAACTGAAGAGAAGGTAGATCAGGGACTTTATGCCTCTGTTAATCTCAGTAGAGATTGTTAGGGATTGATGTCTTAGATATATTATATATAATCCAAGATTGTTTCTGAACAGTTTTTTAGGATGATGCCGCTTTGTTTTTTCGATTGATCTGATTGATTGATGTGTTTGGAAATTGGTTATTGCCTTTGGTAAATTGGCTTTTGCTTTAATTTAATTTAATTTACTTAGGGTTGACTTTTTCTTGGCAATTCTAAATACTATTTTCTGACTTTGCCATAGCCCATGGGATTGGGAAGTGAGATTCTTTGTTTCCGGGTAAACTCCGTAAAAAAGAATTAGTAGTTATTAAATTAAATATATTTAGTCGCAAAAGAAAAAAAAAAACCTAATTTTAAAAGCATGTCTTGGTTTGACAAGAATATTATTTCTTTAAATATTAATTTGACTTGAAATCATCGCAGCAATGCGGGAGAGTTGATTTAATTTATTGTACACCCTCTCTTAAAAAAAATATATAAAATATTTTTTAAAAAGTTAAATATTTAAAAATATAAAAAAAATTTAGTCCTTTAAAATGTAATCATTATTTTTTAAAAAAAAATCACTATTAAATATATCACTTTATATTTTTTTAGAGTGAGACACACTATTATATAGTGTAAATATAAAAAAATAAAATTAATTTAAAATAAGTAACTACTTTATTGAAGGTAATATTTGATTAAAAATGACTTATATTTTTTTAATGAAAGAAGTAATATTTTTTAAAACATTAAATTCATTGTGTTAATTCCATTTATAAAACTAATATAAATAAATCATAAAGATATTTATTTATAAATCATGATAAAATTTCACATTATAAAATTAATGAGAAAATTTCTTCTAAAAATAATAACTATTAAGAGAATATATTTTAATCGCTTATAAATTTGGAAATTATCCTGAATATTATAACCAAAAAAAAAAAAACAAAGGAAAACATATAAACACATTAAGCCTATATTCTACTATATATATATAGTACTAGTTACTCCATTTGTTTTAAATTAAAATATTTTTAAAGGAGTTTTTTTATTCTAAAATATAAGACACTTTACGTAGATTAATATTTCATTAAATATATCATTTAAATATTATATTTTCTCTCTTTATAATTAATTTTTATCTCTTTTCTTTTTAATATATTAATAAATGATAGATATTTTTTTATATTTTTATTATGAAAGATAAAGTTGTTAGATGTATTTAATGAAATTTATTGACATATAAAATTTTATTTAAAAGTATTTTAAAATTTGAGATGAAATATAATTTAA
This sequence comes from Prosopis cineraria, assembly GCF_029017545.1. Taxonomy (NCBI): domain Eukaryota; kingdom Viridiplantae; phylum Streptophyta; class Magnoliopsida; order Fabales; family Fabaceae; genus Prosopis; species Prosopis cineraria. Next base: position 1,679,114 of record NW_026555344.1, read on the forward strand.
TTATTTATTCATTATGAATTAAATTACTATTATATGTATTTAAATAAAAAAAAAGTCGCCCGTAGAGTTGCATAATCGATAGATACTTATTCCATGAGTACTGCGCGCGCGCGCGCGCGTAGGCACCAATAGGCAACTGGTGAGACGTGAAATTAAGAGAAAAAAATGAGGAGGGAATTAGGTTCTAATTCCCAAGCATATCCATTTTACTGGTGGATCGGTGCGTGAATCCCTTTCCCAAGAATCAACCTTTCAATTTTGAAACCAACTCTTATTTGCATTAATAGCTGATTCCATTCCCATCTTTCATGCATATGCAATATCGGAACAAGTTTTCCATTTCAGCTATGATACTTCGTTTTTGGTCTGTAAATAATATCCACACTTCATTTATTATTATAAAATATTTTTAACGAACTCAAATCCTCTTCTTATTGCCAATCACACCATGATGTTAATTATTTCTTTTGACCCTATTTATAGGACAAAGAGACAAGAATATTTTTAGTTTTATTTATAAATCATATTATTAAATTTTCATTATGAATTCTCTATTTTACCCTCCATTGAATGTTGAAAAGAAAAAATATGCTATTAATTTGTTCATGTTTAATAGGGGCAAAATTGAAAACTTTTTAAATTTTAAAATAGAGTTAATGAGTTTTAAAATTTTTTATACTAGTGAAACATGTTAAAAATAATTTATAATTAGGATTAGAGGAGTGATTTTATTTTCCCTATGGTTTCCATTATAACGCACATCTAATTACTTTATCAGAATAAAAAAATGTGGCTAGGTCATTAAATTTGTCTGAAAATAGAATGAATTTTAAATTTTATCTCCACTTAAATGAAATTTTTTCATATTTGTATTATATTCTCTTTCATAGTTAATAAACTTGAATAGGTAAGATTGGAGAAATGTAAATATCCTACAAGGTGCCTTTATTGAGAACCAAAAAATCATTTTAAAAAGTGCTATATAATAGGATCAAATGGGATAGTTTTTAAGAAATGATGTATAATATCTTTAAACTTGTAAAAACTACTTGACTTTTAAATTTTGCTCTTCATTGAAATCAATGGTCACAATAAGTATGTGTTTAGGAACTAAAAGCTTGACGACAACTTGTTGCAATCAAATAGGGCAATGTCAAAAGAACATCAACCACTTCATCTTTATTGACTCAGGACTAGATAGAATTTTAAAACTTTATCCTATAAATAGGACCAAATATCGGATGAAATAGACTAATGTAAGTAGTTAACTTTCCCAAAGTTTTTGAATCTCTTTCAGTGCATCTTTCATTAAATACAGTTGACTCTTGAATGGAGAATAAACCAAATTATTGAGGGGTCAAGAAATTTTTTCATTTGTCAGAGACATTTTAAAATGATCATGTTAATTGCTTTTAACATTCTGTAAAAATGCCTTACAAATTAAAAAGAAAAAAAACTTATATACCTAATCTTATATATTAAAAATACTTGTCTCCAATCAAATCAAGACATGTTAATTTTTTATGTATTATTTATTTTATAACAAATTCTTGTTATTAATATTAATACATTAAAATTTACTTGTCTTAATTTAAGTAGATAAAAGTATATATCTTAAAAATATACTTGATAATAGTGGATGGAGGGAGTAGCAGTAGCCAGCAGCACAATTGATTATATATATGCATAAATATTTTCAATTCGTGACATAATAAAAAATAAAATTGGGTTTCTTCAGAAATACGAAACAGGCCGAAGTGACAAAGCAGTTCACGTAAGCCCAATCGGCATGTCCTGAGTAGAGGGGGCCACGTCAGCGCGAAGATAACATGTTAGGCACTCCAATTCATTTTGTCTGGTTTGCTTGGCGCCAGATAATCAATAATCAATAACTTATGTGATCTCATTGCTAGTGGATTGGGTAAATTCCCCGAAAGTTATCTTCCACCAATTATATATTCATACATAGTTATGCACTTTGTATAACTTAATATCTTTGAGGATGATGAATGTCATTAATAATTATATTCAAGACTTTCGCTTTTGGCACGAAGCTCAGATTTATTTGTTTTTATTTGATCATCTAAGCTAGCATGTTACAACCATTTCGTACAAAAAAAATTTAGGAATCAGATTAAACTAAAAATAATCAATAAAAATGACAATCTAATGCTCTACAATCAAAGCAATATTTTGCAACCTTTTTTTAAATACACTGCAATAACTCATATTTTTAGCACACTGAGAAACGCCGGTACATGCATGCTCTGTAAAAGCTCTCTCTCTCTCTCTCTCTCTCTAAATACACCGCAGCACTTTTATGTATAAAGTAAGAGCACATTTTCACACGTAGCGCTTTTTTTTTTTTTGGGACCTGGAAAAAACGTAGCGTTTAAAACCATCGCTAAAGTCAATAACACAAACTTTGATCACATTTCACGCCTGAGTACACTCGTAAAGGGACAATACATGACAGTTGGCGCCCCCCCCCCCCCCACGGCGGGGGGTGTAGCCAAAAAAAAGACGCTAAAAAAAAAAAACGAAAGTCAACCCGTACCTTGCTGCTTCCAATATATAGTATGTTTCAAGGAGGGATTTATAGTACCAGAAAAGGAAGGCAAGAAACCTCAATCAACACTCGGGATTTATACATTTTTGGCACTTTTTTTTTTTATCCATTTTTGTTCTTCTCTTCCTTCAGCCTCCACTCAATTTGTTTGAGTCAGATTATCCCTTGCCTAGACAAATATTTTATTGGGAATTACAAGCGATTTTATAATAGGACTGATCATTTAGCTTATGGAAATATTGGTTCATGGCTTAAAGGATTAACTGATTAACCAATTCAAATAATTTATTATCACCTTCCAAACAGTGCCAGAAATTGTGCAAGCTTTCATGTCTCAAGCTGTTCTTTAAACCCCGACTTGGTCCTAAAAACCTGACACGATTGATTATCAATTTGATAATATAAACAACTTTATGTGCAACACTTCTATGCCTAAAAATATGCATGCATTCCAGAGCTACTAAATTGATTATGCCAAGCAATCTTTTTAACTATCAAATATCATATAAAGTCGAAACAAGAATCATATTTTCAGGTACTATAATGATACGAAAAATGACTAGAGTACTACATTGATAATGTCACTATTTTTTAATAACCATAACAGGGTCTACCTGCCTTAAGAGATGGTATTGGCTGTAGTGTTTTAAAGGAGAGGAGATTAGAGGGAAAAGGAAGAATAACCTGTTCAACTCTTTCTAAACCATTCCCTTTGATGGATTTTCTGTCACTGATTTGGATGATTCTTTTACCTTCTGAGCTGCTTCACATGCTGCCGATGCTGCCTTGTCCAAACCTAACCTTTGCAATTCATTTAGAAGATCATTAACATCTGTGTCATTGATCTTGTATGGGCTGTGGGAAGGACTAGGAAATGAGCCGCTTGTCACTTCTTCCTTGTACTCCAGGAGGGCTTTATTGATAACCTCTCCAACACGAGCGTACTGCTTACAAAATTTTGGAGTGACCTGAAGCAGAAGATTCAGAGTTCATGATATATTTTCTTCTTCAATTTTGTTCATTGTGTTTAAACACTAGTTGGATCTATAAATGGGTTTTATGCCACTTCGCATTTTAATATAATTTTTCCTGAAAAAAACAGTAGTTGTGCACATACAGATCTCTACCAAGTAATGTGAAAAAGGAAAGAAGAAATCTTGGGCTAAAAGTTGCCAAAAATACCTTTGCATGATGGGGATGTTGCAGCATACCAAGCAAGTCATGATAAACTAGCACCTGCTTGGACATTAGAATGAAATTAGAAAGTCTGTCTAACAAAATAATCAAGTTCTGGAAACGAAGATTCATGTATAGTTCTGGTCCATCGGGAACAGATTGGCCAAGCAAGTACGTTAGAAGTCAGTCTAGCTAAAAAGTGTGCCTAACATGCTAAACTTACGTACGGATGTTTGGTTTGCCTTACTAATCTTTCTATACCGTTCTACCTAGGAATTTGTCTTCCATAGAAGAGGGAGATCATGATAAAAAGCTCAGGCATAATTTAGTAAGAAGTATAAGAATTCATACTGCACTGATGTGATCGAAATTGAACCTTCAATATGTCTTTATTATTCCGAAGTTGGAAACGTGTAAAGATCTCCGCCAAGTGAGACATGAGAAAGGGATAGCTAGATCAAGTCTCCTATAAGTATAAATATCATGGATACAGGAAATGCAACTGCTGAAATCACAAGGTGCAAAGGATTGAACAGACGGTAATTTCAGTGGCTAAAATAGCACTATAGCATGCATAAAGTTGTTAATTTATACAGCTTTCCTTCATTGTTTCACATTCATTGATGAAATAATTAAATAATTAGATATTTAATAATAGCTACTGCTAGGCGCTAGCTCTTAAGACCAACCTTAACATTTCTATCTGAATATATACAGATCAGAAGTGAACATTTTATTTTACCCAAAAGAAAAAAACAAAAAGCAAACATTTTATGCGGGAGCATCAAATTGTTATCGCAGAGAGAGCCTGGGAAAGCCACTTGATGAAGAATAAGTACCTTAAAATAAAGTAATGGTCAAGTGATTTTCAACTGAAGAGAAACAGTGGTATGAATCTAGGCCATTCAACTGTTAGAAAAGGTAAACATCAAGCATAGAACATTAGGTACAAGGACCATTAAGCCAGCTAACCTGTCCACTGCAAAATGGACCAGCCCCGATTCCTATTGTGGGTATTTGAAGGGCTGCGGTTGCCGCAGCAGCCACAGGTGCAGGCACACACTCTAGAACAACAGAGAAGCATCCAGCTTCCTGAAAAGCCAAAGCAGTCTCTACAACCTACACAGAAGTTTCTTTCAGGACCTTAGAGAAATTGTGCAGAGTCTCAAATAGATGGATGTGGGAGAAATAGACCTTGACAGCACCAGACACATTCTTTCCCTGAGGCTTAAAACCCCCTAAAACACTAATGGCCTGTGGAGTTAGTCCCACATGTCCTATGACAGCAATTCCAGCTTCAACAATAGCTTTTGCTGCTGTAATTCTTGAAGGCGACCCTCCTTCCAATTTTACTGCATCCATTCCTCCTTCCTTTAATATGCGAACTGCTGTATCAACTGCCTGTTTATAATCAAAATGAGCAGGAGCATATGAAAACATTGTGTACATTAATTAAGCTCAGATAGTGAAACTGAAGTGAGACGCTTATATCCTTTATTCCTAATCTCTCTGTTTCTTTTAACCACCCATAAAAGGAATCTATATTGGTCTGAGTTGTAATTGTACAAGAAATAAAATAAAATCTTCTATCTTCGATGTCAATGTCAATTTCACCTAAATTAACTCCGTTCCCACAGCTGGCTATAAAAAGCATGTTCAAAAATTTTTGTTTCTGCGAAAAGGTAAATTGACTTCTCAACTTCCAAAGAAATATACCAAACCTCCTTCCCTGCTACCCGGATTTTGTCTCGACAAAAATGGCTATGTAAAGCACATTTGCATATATTTTGTTCGAGAAAAAGCGTGAACTTCTGAAGGAAGAAACAAAGCTTCCTCATCAACAAAACAAATGGGATTTCAAGCTCCTAAGACAAACTCCACCACTGTTAGCGAAACTAAACCAAAACAAACGCACCTGACCAGTACTCGATTCGTAAGCTCCGAAAGGCAAGTCGCCTACCAGAAGCGGCCGCTTAGCACCACGAGCGACGGCACGACAATGAGCAAGCATTTCGTCGAGGGTGATGGGCAGAGTGGTGTCGTGTCCATGAACTACCATGGAAGCCGAATCTCCGACGAGACAGACATCGATACCGGCCATGTCTAAGTGCACCGCCGATGGGTAATCATAAGCAGTGACCATGGTAATGGGTTCGCCCATTCTATGCTTCTGCCTAAGATAGGCCAACGTCACTGTCTTGATCGAGGCCTGGGAAGTGGGTCCCGCATACACCGTGTCTTCAGGGAGATTGCTGAAGCCCCGGTTCCGAAGAAGAGATGAGCAAGAAGAAGAAGAAGCTCTTCTAAGAAGAGAGGTGAAGAAGGCCATTTTGGAGGAAACGGGGAGAGACGAAGGAAGTGGTGCGACGGTGCCCGGCTGCTTCGGCAGAAGAATTTAATACTTTTATTAATATAATATAATATTCAATGTGTGTTTGGTTTCAATTCATCAAAAATTAAAAATCAAAATCAATTTAATAAAAATTTATTTGATAAAAATTAATTTAATGAAAGTCAATTATTATAATAAAATTTATATTTAAATATATTTTTTTAAAAATTAATTTGACAAACTAAAATTTATTTAGATTAATAAAAATTTATTCTTTTAAAATATATTTTTTAATATATAATAATAAAAAATATTAATTTATAATTTTTATCATGCAAATATAATATATTAGTAATGTTTAAAAATGTGAAACAAATTTAAAATAACAAAAAATTTAAAATGTTAAATAATAAGAAAAAATATAAAATTTAATTTTGAAAAAAATTATGTAATAAATAGTTAAATATTTACTAATATTAAATAGTTATATGATTAATGGTTCAATCTATAATATATAATCTGATCTCTAATAGAATTTTAAAATCCATTTATCTCCCTATCAAAAACTATACTTGAAATTGTTGATGAAAATACATGCTCATCATTATCATCATTAGTGTTAACCATATTTTCATCCTTAAAATGCCTAAAGTTAAAATCAATTGCAGATCTTTTTTTAATAAAATTATGTATAGTCATTGCTGTCCCAACGATATGAACTTGTGTCACAAATGGATAGTTAGGCATGTGTCATAAGATTGCGAATCTGTTTTTCCAAACTCCGAAAGTCCTTTCAATCGTGGTCCTTAAGCTTGAATGATAATAATTAAAAATCTCATTATTATTAGCAAATTCGGATGAACGTCTGTAATTTAGGAGGTAGTACCTATGAAATCTACAAGGATCTAAATATACACGTGACGTTGGATAGCCGGCATCTAACAAATAATATTTACCTATCAATAAAAAAATAAAAATTGTAAGGTCCCAAAAAATATTGAAAAAATTATTTTAAATTAGATAAATATGAAATATACATTAGGGTGGATATGAAAATTTCATGTCTGGCCTTGTGAGTGCATGGTCAAACAAACGAGTATCATAGGCAGTCCCTTCCCATCCAACCATAACACGAGTGAAACACATTTCTCAATCACATGCAGCCATTATATTTTGTATTGGAATGCCTTTTCTTCCAATATATTTTCCTTGCTCTTTAACACTGACCACGCATGGGATATGTGTTCCATCAATTGCTCCTATGGCATTTTTAAAGAATGGCCAATATCACAGATCACCTAAAATTTTTGAATGAATATCTTGAACAATGTGATCTTTTGGTTGGATATATTCCTTTGCTAGCTTCTCACAAATATGCAATACATTTCTAAAATGTCTGTGAACAGTCTCTGTTGAATGTTGAAATCATTCTTGTGCCATCATATTTCCTGCCCCGTGTGAAACAATATTTAGGAACATACCGACCATTTCATGAATCCTTGTTCTTTTGGTTGGACACAAATCATAGTGTCAATTCATCACAAAGTTGAAAAAAAACATCTTTTTCCATATGAAACACGTCATAACAACTCGGAGAATGCCCTTGCAAAATTTCTTGCACCCATGCATGACTTGATTGTAAATTAATTCTACAAGGCTCTTTCAACAAAGTTGTTGAGTAATTAGATACTATTGCAGTAATAGCCTCAACCTCATCATCTTCCGCAAGTATAAGTAATTGTAATAAGTGAGATTGCGTATTGTCATTTATAAAAACTGTATAGCATAATTAAACAACCATTACACCATTGTCCATGACTTAACATAAGAAACACATAAAACAAGAGTCAAATAATATAGTCAGTTTCAAAACAAAGTTAACAACTTAAACGGCACTAACTAGATTTAAAATATTAAGAAGGCAAGTTAGGATTGATCTAATTTACTTTTTTGTCTAAGCACTTCAAATAGGCCACTAATGCTCTTCGATTGTCCCTAAGCTCAATATACATGTCCCTTGCAGTCTTATCTAGCAAGGCCACAACACACTGTCCAAGAAGCACCTCATCACAAGCAATCTCCTTGATTTCATAAAGTTCCTTTGCAACATCCACTATATTTTGATCAACTAGTTTTGTTCCACCTTCTATGGAATTAAGAATTGACTTTAGTGTTGAAACCCTATTGTAATAGCCTTAAAAAATAATGATGATGATGATGAATAATAAAAATATAAAATCAATCAATCAATTAATAATAATAAAATTAATTAATTAATAAAAATAATATATATTTTTGATTGTGTCTATATAAATTTTGGGATTGTTATAATAAATTAAACTAGTAGCTTAATGAGTCTTTATTTATTGATTTAGAAAGTGAATATTTTATTTTGTTAGTATGGCAAAATTATTATAAAAAAAAACAGCTCTGAAATATATATATATATATATATATAAATGCACGCACAAAACGCATGCACACTTCAGTCTTCTTCACACCCATTGTCGATTTTTCTGGAGCCGAGTGGCGCAGAGAGAGAGAGAGAGAGAGAGAGCTCCGATCACACCTCTGTTCTCCCGCCTTCCTTCTCCGACTTCAACTGTCGTCAGCGTCGTTGCAAGTGGCTGTTCGTCTGCAGCAGGGAGTTCTGTCAAGTTCTTGGATTTTTCTCCTCCCCTGCGTTGTTGTCGGGTCTTCTTCTTCCTCCTCCTCCTTCATCGCAGGCCTCCTCCTTCTTCTTTAGATGTTGCGTTGTGCTGTGCGGTTGCCGTGGAGGGAGCTTCGACTTCTTTCCTCTGTTTTTCCTCTTCGTGCAGCTCACCAAAGGTCTCTCCCTGTTCTGCGTCGTCCTTGTTCTGGTATGTTTTCTGTGGTGTACCGACTCCTTCCCCTTCTATTTCTTCACTGTCGTTGAACTGATTAAAAGGAGCTTTGAATTTTTCTTCCTGCTCCATCGTGATTGGTCTGTGGTGAGGATTCAAATTTTTCTCTCTTCCACTTTATGGAATTTTCGAGTCTGACAATGGGGCTTCGGTGTTTCCTTTTACTCCTAGAATGCTGTAGCGTTTAGGAGATTTGAATCCATGGGGCGTGTGTGCACTATAATGATTGAGGCTGTAGATTTTTTTCTTGCCTTGTGCTACCGTCTGTGTTTGAGTATGAAGGGGAAATTGGTTTAAGCTGAATTTTTTTTAATTAAAAAAAATTGAAATGATGTTGTGGTTTTGAATTTTAGTTGAAGTTGGATTGATTATTGATGCTTACAAATTATTGGGCCAGTGATTGAGGTTAGGAAGATCCATTGAATGAACTAGAAATTGATGCTTATTAGGTGTTTGTTAAAAGGTCTATGAGAGGATTTTCTCTCCATTTAATAATTTAGCAATGGTCAAAGATATATGAAAAAGCTTTGTGATATAAATGATGATGTTTGGAAAAATGTGAATTGTTGGAATCAACTATGTTGTGTTAGAAGGAAGTTTATTAAACTCATAGGAAAAATGACTATAGTATTATTTGGACACTAGGAGATGAAAGACCAAGTATCGCTGCAAGAGGATTAAGTTGGAAGTAAATTATATTTGGAAACTTTTCAGGTAAGTGAATAGTATCTCAGTCAACTTGTCAATAAAAGTCTTTCATTGAAATTATTACATTTTTTTATGCATATTATTCTTATTAACAACTATGATGAATATTAGTTACCTTGTTAATTAAATTATGATTTGTGTTAGTACTTTTCTTAAGAAATATACTTAAAAGATTGACGAAAATGATTTTTACAAATTTTAATGTTCCTTTATTCAATAAAGATAATTATGAAAATTGGTGAAAAAGTTTATGAGATGTTAGTTATGAATTTTTACACTGAAAAGATTGATTATTTTGAATTAATTCATGCAAGTTTGGTACTGAAAAGAGGATTTTATATTTTGAAAAATGATTATTTTCTCACATGTTTGAAAATGAATTTGAAGGGGACTTTATACAGAACACTAGTTGCTAGCGGCAGCTCCGTTAGCCCTTGGCACGCCTTGGTTAATGACTAGCTACTTTGATTTTCGTGAGCTCTGTTCTCACGTTTGTTATTTCACGGGCGTTGTACTCGCGTTTGTTTCGTGGCTTTGGCCGCGTTTGGTTAGCATCACCCTCGTGGACTGTGTGTCCATATTTGTTTCGTAGCTCAAGCTGTGTTTGGTTGATTATCCTCATGGACTATGTGTCCACGTTTGTTTTCGTGACATAAGCCGCGTTTGGTTATTTACCCTCGTGGACTGTGTGTCCACATTTGTTACTTGTTCTATTAAGTCCTCAAAATTTTAAATTTTTACTTAACATTTGGTATTTGAAATTTCAATGATTTTAATTAGTGAATTTATTATTTTGATTTACATGTAGATAATTTGATTTCTTCAAGATAGAATAAAGAAATTTTCAATTCACTCTCATTTTATAATTATGATTAAACTTAGAGATTTATTGATTTTATTATATTGATTTATCATCTCTTTAATTATTTTATTTAATTATTTGAGTTTATTATGTTACTCTTTTAAAGTTTATTTTTGGGGATGCTATTCACTGGAAAATATTTTGATCTCAGATTCATTAACTGATGTTGGACCTCCTGTCTGTCATTGAGGGGCCTACAACTATGTTAGGTGAATGTTTGTTTGTTTCTGTTTCTGTTTTTATTTTTATCTTATTTTATTTTTTGAAATGCCTTTTCTTTAATGTAAATATTTGATTATGTGATTTATTTTGAAATTATGTTTTAGAGGATCCACGTTAACTATAGAAAGAATCCTATTTTATTTTATATAAAAAAATGTTGAAGCTTTTATTATAATGAATATTATTAAGGATGTCAGAATTACAATATAAATCCAACTATGTTTGAAAAATGGAATATTTTTTTGATTTGAGGCTTAAGGGATGTGTGATATAGTTCACATCTCATGCCGATCACTCCCATTTTTCGGGGCGTGACGCCTATCCTCTTGTGTGGCCACTAATTGACTTACTGAATCAACCATCACAATTGCAAGATGTTTTCCCTTCTTGTTTTAACCACTTTCACCTCTCTTTTGCTTACTTTCTGAATTAGCACCACCACTGTATGCATTATTCAAATTAACCTGCCCAATTTTAAGGAGAGCTCTTCCACTAATGTTTCTCACATCATCACTGTCTCCTTATCCTTCAGTCAAATCCAATTGAGGCCTATACACATCTTGCGGATCATCAGCCGCAAGTATCTACATGTAAGTGTCCCGTACTGCAACTGGCTAAAACAATTGTGTCAATTCTTATACATATAGAAGTGCTCTATGTCTGAATTTCCTATACTCAGGATTCTCCTACACATTTGCAAGAATTGAGTCTAGTATATTTACAAAATAAAGCATCAAATATATAGCATGCTATAAATAATTATACATCTTAATCTTTTGATTCCACCACTCCTTTGGTGCTAATATAGTATTCTTTTCACTATCTCATTCCAGACCAATTTCTTTGTTCAACAGTTTATCCCATATATTTTAGTCTTTCCTCAAATTATCCCATTTGTTCTTCAGCTGTTTCTTATCATAGCTTCTAAAGTTTAATGCATTGAATTGTTGCATTAGCACTTCCCAACCTTCCTTTGATAAAGTAGAGCCTTTACACTTTTTTTTCTAACTTGCTAGAGAGCTAATTTAATGAACAATTCAGTTTCTTCAATAGTCCATAGTGCCTTCTCTTTACTCATTTTTACTATCTAAATATCATATTCTCAATAATCAAGTTGAAAGAGTTAAAATATTTATACATAATATATACTATGAAATAAAATTGGCATTATATTAATTTACAGAGAGCCCACTTACCATTTAAGGAATGAGCTCATTTCTAAATTTTGTCTGTCTTATATATATATATATATATATATGGCATGATATTTAATTGGAGGTTCTTTGAGATATATAATCTTGCCATTTGGTATATGGGCTTTCCTAGCTAATTTAAGGATTGACACTCCCTTGCCCTTTGGTTGGAATAAGCATAGGCAGTCAGGTTCTGCTAAAAATGGTAAGCTGCAAGGTTCAGGAATGCAAATTTTATTACAGTAACTTTTTTCTTCGGAGGCTAGTGTGATCAATGCTTTTCTTCTTAAAGGTAAGCTATGTTTAAGGTAAGTAAAACACCATGTCGCAGGCAATATTGTATCACTCCCTATATTATTTGTGAGATTACATATCTCAAAGAACATGCTTGCTGCTAACTGGGTCTAAAAAGAACTAAACTCCTACGTTCTTATTTTGTACAGATGGCAATCAAAAGAAGGCAAAAAAAACATTGGGTCTACAAAGAACATGGTCACCACTAAACAAAGCAGATAAAAAATACACACTAAATCCACCACATTATGCTTTATTTTTGTCTACTGATGTAAAACAGAGGAACATCATTTCCAAATCTAATAAAAAATGTTTGTAGACTATCATACCTTGCAGATTAAAGAAGCCGGCTTGAGTTCATAAAGTTGGTTTGAAGGTTCAGTTTTACACTCTACAGATTGCAAATCCAAGTGTATTGAGTTCTCTCAGCTTTGCAACGTCATCTAAGTCCTAAAATGAGCTCGATCCATGAATAATTGATGATAGAAATGAAGAAATGAGGTAGAGTAATAGTGAAACCAACAACAAAGGAAGAGGCGAGAAGCTCAGGGAAGTGAAGAGATGAGGAGCTCCAAATCTGTGACTAGATGGCAGAGGAGAGACAAAGGAGAGAAGGAGGAGTGATGGCGGAGCGATGAATTGTCGATCAGTGAGCAAGGGATGAGCGAGCGAGGGAATATGCAGAATGAGAGAGGCTAGTGTTGATTGCACGTGAAGAAGGAGAAAATGAGGGTATCATGGTCTTTTACAATATTAGATACCAATCATTAATACTCACATTGTCTTATTTGCGTTTCACAAGCTCCCAAAAGTTGCTTCCTATTTTTTTAATTTCATATCCATTTAAAAGCCCTTTTGAAAAGAACATTTCATCATAAAAATATATCCCAAACAACATCCTACATATCAAAAGTTAAAAACCACATTTGGGATGTGAAAAGTGAGCTTACAAAATGTACCCTTAATGGTGCAGGAAGGTTGCCACACGTAAGGAGAAAACTTTCATTTTTCAAATTGAGTCGTGTGTTATTGACTCATTATTATTGTCGTCGTTATTTTTGGTGAAAGGGTTTTTGAAATGTAGTGAATGTCTGCTAGGAGTTGTCAATGACGGTCATAACTCATGAGAAATATAATAAGGTTGAGCTATTATTTTATTTTATTTTATTTTATATCACAAATTGAACCTAAAAAACCAACTAGCCTATAAGTATTATTACAATCTATTTAGGCTAAATATGAAACATCACTCAAATAGGTTATAGGGCTAGTTTGGCTGAGTAATTGAAGCGTCAAGCCTAAGATAAACGAAAAGGGTCGACCCCGAGACTTTATAAAGGCCACAATAAGTAAACGTGCTAAAATTTTGTCAACTGTAAATATTAGACCGTTGGTGTGAAAGACACAATCTTAAGTAGTGTCAAAATCTGCGGACCTCATACCCAAGTATCTCAATAAAACGAGTTGATTACCAAAATAGAGAGCATGGAGTAAAGACCGTGTTATGAGTTTCGTGAGATCCCTGATTCTTTAGCAAAACGTACTAGGTTTCAAGGAAGAGGCTACCGCTACTCTGACACTATAAATAGAAAAAGAAGACACAGAAAAAATTAGTCAACACTCAATCAAAGACTCATAATTTTACATTTGTTAGCCTTTTTAGTTTATCAGTTAGTCTGTTAGTTTTAGGTCCGTAATCTTTTCACATTTCAATAAAATTGAATACTTATTCTACCAAAGTCTTGTATCATTTTACATCTAAGTAAACTGTGGTAAGAGAGTTTGAAACCCTTTTGTTATCAATTGAGACTCAGCGTCTTTGGCACGACTGGTATTTGTTATTCACCATGAACATAATCTTATCTAAAATGTTAGCAAGTTCTTCAAGAATCTACAGTACCAGGTAGGAACCAAGCAAAGCCCTTAACCCACATTTTGCTAACTAATCAGCTGCTCCATTGATCATTATCAAAACATGCCTTAGTTAAACCTCCCAATCGCGTTCATTCTACTAATATTTGAGCTTTATAAATAACCTTATACTCTAAGTGAACTGGGTCACACCCTTGTTAAATGTAATCAATAGCCTTCGTGAAGTTAGATTCCAATTCAATTTTATAATAACCTAAGTCCCATGAAAGCTTTAGTCCATGAATGCAAGCCTATAATTCAGCTGAGAGAACATCCCTATTATCTAGCCTGCACATAAATCCTTGAATGAAATTTCTATTAGAATCTCTAATTAGTCCTCCACAAGCATTTAAGTTTGAGGCTTAAGTAAAAGCTCCATCTACATTCACTTTTACCCAGCCACGATTTGGAGTTATCCATTTATTCTTTTCAGCTATACTCTAACCCGAGAGATGCGTTCCAAACTCTATCATGCTCTTAATCATTGCTCTCGAACTTAATAGAATCATTATTGAGACGCTTTTGTTAAAAAATGAATTCATTTCTTTCATGCCAAATCCACTAACAGATGATAGCAAATAGGATATTCCACTCATTTCCCTCAATAGCGCTAGTTTAAAAGACATTCCATTTAATCTATGCATGCAAATCTTGCCCAAAGAAACTATTCCATTTATCTAAATGTACAAGTGAATGTTAAAGATTCTGAGTAATAAGGTAGTCTCTCAATACATGTCAAAAGTCTTCCACCCCTTCATTTCATATTGAGCATATATAATTCTCTATTAAACCATGCCTTCGTCTACAAGCATTAGTAAGAAGTTTACCACAAGAAATAATCCACAAGGACATACGACATCTTTGTGGTACTTTCAATTTCCAAATTTAATCCCAAATAGCCTCTTTTGGCATGTGAGCATGAGAGATATGCTCATACACTGACTAGCATCCTAAATTTTTAATCTTTGGATTATGAAAGGATTAATTAAATTTAATGATATAAATTGAGTGATTTGATGTGGTGTGGTTAGGGAGGTCTAATGAATGTAATTGGTTGTATTTTCAACCTTAGTTGTGGGTCTGAAGTAAAGATGGGCCACTCGAGGATTAAAAAAAAGGTAAAAAACAAGAAGAAAAGTCTTTATGATACATGCCACGACATGCAGCATGTCTGCCGTGGTGCATAAATGACTGAAGCAGGAGGGCCTCTTTGTGCCATATCCTGTGGCGCACAGCCCTTTTCTGCATAACTTAAGTCACAAACTAAAGCAGAAAATAGGAAAGAAAGAAGAAGAAAATGAAAAGCAAGTGGAAAGCTCTGCTAGGGTTCATACCTTGAGGATATTTACGATGTGTTAGAGCTACTAAACACCAAAGGTGAGTACCTTACACCCTAATCTTCCATTCTCTTCCACATTTATAAAGTATTTAGTTAAGATTTGATAATTTGAGATAATTTTCAATCTATGTCTAAATCTATTAACTCAAATGGAGTTAATGGGAGTAGATTTGAGTATATAACCCTAGAAATAATGAGTTTTGATACTTTTGGTTGTTGGACCACATTAATATGCAAAAATAGTAATTATGAGGGTTGTTGAAAGAATGGTAATGCTATTAATGAGAATTTAATGGCTCATTAATACTATTGAGGACTAAAGAGAGTTAATAAACTCAACAAGTAAGCCCAAACATGAAAATAAGGGCATTTGGGTAATCTAAAAGTGGAAGATAAGAGTTGAAAATATATGTTTGACATTGTTGAAGATGTGTAACGGGCCACATAATGATGTGTCTGTGTATTTTCTTTGATGTGAATTAAACACGTAAAAGTAGTTGTAAAATGAGCTTGTTAAAGATTAATATGTGAGCTTGAAAATGATGGATTTATGTGATATATGTGAAAGATGAGACTTGATGCTCACTTAGGTGGCGCATGGTTGTGAGCCAAACATGTTGATTTTGGTAATAAATAAATGAGATTGTAAAAAATGAGTAAGCATTGTATGTGGCATACTCAATGGGCGGGAGTTCGCCTAGAGAGAAGAGTAAAGAAAATTCATATGGTATTCCAATCGCCTTCTGATGCATGGGGGTATAGCCTCATCCCACAATTTATTGAAGGATTGTCTTATAATTTGTTGAGGGAATACAATCTAACTATCTCTACTAATTTATTGAGGAGATTAGTCTAGAGTATACGACACCTCGTAAATTCAAGAATGGAATATGCCATAGTCTGGAAGTAAGTCATGTGATTCTTAGCTAGGTCACACCTCACAATTAATAAGCTTGGGGTAGTCCAGTCACATGAATTGAGCCCTGTTCAGTGTTATAGCTCACAATTTCAGTCAAAGAAAATAAGGAGGATATAAGGATGGTTGATCAATGCCTATGTAATTGTATGACGTGTCACATGATTAAGTTGTGGCAAGTTGAGTTAATATATCAAGTCATGGTCGTATGTCAAAATATCTTATGATTGTGTACCTTATGTTGAGATAAAAAAGAGTTAATCAAAAATGAAAAGATGTAAACTATGTATCGTAGCATGTCTTATAAAAATCTATTTCATACTTATGTATTTATTTTAATTGATATGAAACTGTATAGGATAAGTTTTACCTTAGTTACTGAGTGGCTAGACTCACCCCTATCCTTTAACATTTTATAAGCTCTAGCTCGGGTACGGAGAGGGAGAAAGCTCTAGAGGCTTAGAAATCGGTGTATTCCTAATACACGCCTATAAGAATAGTTTATTTTGTGTAATAGACTTTATAGTACCAATTTAGGTTGCATTGTGTTACGCTTGTACTACATGGATGTTTATGATATTTTATTTGTATTTTGAGCCCTGAATTGTGGTTCCTGGAAAGTTATAATTGTTGATAGGGTCAAAATACGAGTGAAAGTGTATAAAAGTTGTTTTAAGCATGATATAATTGATTTTGAATGTAATGCGATGAAATTACCTCTACCTTCTAATTTTGGTATGAAAAGGGGTTGAGGAGTGAAATGGTGTTATAATAGTGTATGTGCACTTGTGGTGTGTTGTACATATAGTCTTAAGTCCAATGAATATAGTCTGGATGTTAGGAATGGCTTCTGGCATTTGTTTTAAGTTTAAGGCACCCTTTTTGATTGTGAAAGTTGAAAAAGTGATAAAAATGTGTTTGAGTGTCCAACTTTTTAGTGTGACTTATTTTGGAAGTGAAACATCATTAGCTAGTTTATGAGAAGAACTTTTCATAAACACCTAAATCATGTCATTCGAATGTCCGATAGAGATTTAGGGCATGTTGAAAGTTGTCTGATTTTGCTATTAAAAGTTGCAACACACTACGGCGCGTGACATAGAGAATAACAAGCCGCGGCACATTGCTTTATTTTTTAGTAAATAAAATGTTTTTCTACTGTTTTCAATTTGCTTCATCCTTCCAAAATATCACATATTTTCGTAACTTGTTTTTAGTCTAATTAAAAAGTTAATGAATGGTTTTAACTAAATTTGGATTGTGAAAACTTGAAATCTCATTTTCTTAAATTACAACTTGGTAATCTATTTATGAGTTAACCTCTTAGTTACTATGGTGTATGGTTTTAAATGGAGTTTGGATAAAGTGGATATTTCACCGGCTTCACAAAAAATGTGCCATGTTTTTCCCACTTCTATCTAACATCCCTACCTTCATTCACCAATTCTAACCCCTTCATCACTTTCTTCCATGTCGCTTTAATTCTTGCCTAAACATTAGACACCTTGATCTTTTGATTAATTTTAGGCAATAAGTTATCCCCACATTTATACTTATTTTGAATAACCTGAAATATTTAGGGTTGAGCTATTATTTTATAGTATAAAAATGATAATTTGAGTTTTAAACTTAAAAATAAAAAGGCTAGCTCTTTAAGGTTAGAATTGGCCTTTTTTAAACTCTTTTAATATATATACATGAAGAGCCTTATTTAGTTATGCTTATTCCTTCTCTTGTATCTATCAATCGACCAACTACTAAACACACAGTTTTTGAAGATTTTCACAAGCAAACAAACTTGTTATGCCTCGGGGCAAATGGCCCTGTACTGTCACGTTCTAAAGCCCTGTTAAAGCAACGATGAGTCTGCCCACAGTCTAATTAAAGTGCATGCTTGGTCGTGGATTTTAGCTTACCCCCCAAAAGTTTACTCTGGAGAAGCATTCATTTATCGAATTTGATAGAAGTATATCTCAGATATAATTTTTCGGTAAAAAAAAAAATCTCAGATATAATTTAAATAAATTTTTGAGAAAAACTCAAACAAAGGTAAAAACATATTTACATGTAATAAAATCATAAAACGTATAATGATGGCGCATTTAAACATAACTCATGATTTATAAATAAAATAGTTTTTTAAGATATTTTTAAAAGAGTTACTTTCAAGCTGATAATGCTCAACTGTATACTAAATAAAAAATTCCGCGAATATTAAGAGTGATTTTATTTTGCTTTGACGAACAGTTAAATGAAAAAAGGCAATAAAAAATTACATGAATATTAGCAGTGAGTGATCTTGTTTTGCAATATGCATGGATGAACAATTAATAATAATTATTTTTAAAAAATATAAAAAAACATTGGAAGCAATTTAATTTCATAAAAAATTGTTAATAAGTAAATATTAATAATCAATAAATAAATTTTTTATTTTAAGAAGAATCGGATCTGTAGGTCTTTACCAGATGTCATATTCTCCCAAAATTTTATTATCTTACGGTTTGCCGCGATCACACTCGCGACACAAATGTATGTATTCTACGCGCCAGCTTCAACGCTGTGCTCACTGCATTATCGTTCTCTTGCTCCATCACCTGCTGCTCAGTCGCTAATTCAAAATCTTACCTTCCCTAAGCATTCTTTCTTACATTCTCACCGGAGGTCACTCTATATCGTCTCTGTGATGAACGCAGAAAATTCTACACTCTCAGACTCTAAATCGGAGCATGTCTCCGGCAACTGGTACCCCGTGCCGGAGCTTCGGCTTCGTGATCATCGATTTGCTGTACCGCTGGACCACACTCTCCATCTTCATTCCTCTCCCAAGATATCCGTCTTTGCTCGTGAAGTCGTTGCAGGTATCGTATACGACAAAATTGTTTCACTTCTGATTAAAAAAATGTTTTCGATTGGTGCAAACAAAATAATCGACTTTAGTTGCATTCATCTTCAGTTAGTTGATCTTGTGGATCTTATGTTATAGAGATTATAGCAAATTTTCAGTCAACTTTTTTTGGTTGCCTTGTTCATTTATTTTGTTTTTGTTTTTGTTTTTTTTTTTGTTTTTGTAAACTTAATGGGGAAAACAAAATCTTGGGGCCTGGGGTGAATGATCGTGTAAGACGAAGTTATCCCAGGAACATTACTTTTAAGTTGTGAATCCAGATTCCGATCCCAAATATTCTTTTGGATCGAGAATCAACTAACCGAGTGTTAGGGAGCTGACTCAACAGTGTAGAATTCTTATGATGTGCTTGCTGGCCATACACATACAAATTATACTACTGTGCGGCTAGCTTAACATATGAAGAATTTTATTCTCATCTCATGTCACTACTCTACCTTTAGAATTTGCACTTTGAAGAAATTGATCATGCGTAGTCTTCGTTTTCCTCCTCCTCAGAGTAAATGCTTAAACTGGAACTCTATAATCGTGAGAAATGACATCGTATCGTTTGGGTCAAAAAGATGATTGAGACCCTCAGGACAGGGTAGGAAGTCCAAATAATTTGTTCTGAAAAATGCATTTCTGTTGTCACAGCTGGCAAAGAAGAACAAACATTGCCATACCTGCTATATTTGCAAGGTGGACCTGGGTTTGAGTGTCTGCGACCAACTGAATCCAGTGGATGGATTCATAAAGCTTGTGAAGATTTTCGTGTCATCTTAATGGATCAGGCATGATTTGCTAGACTTTTGTATCATCCTCTTGGTCCTATGAAGTTTCAGTCTATCACTCATTTAATTACCTATGCATGTTTTTACAGAGAGGAACAGGCTTATCTACTCCCTTGACAGTGTCATCAATGTCACAATTTAAGTCTGCAGATGAATTAGCTGACTACTTGAGACATTTCCGAGCTGATAATATAGTAAATGATGCAGAGTTTATTAGAGTGCACCTTGTTCCAGATGCAGGGCCTTGGACAGTTTTAGGGCAGGTATTCACATCACTGTTTCCTATTGGTGTTCATGTGAATGAGTGATTAGGCCTAACTGGTTTGGAATGTCGTTTCTTTTTCATTTTCATCCTAAATTGATCCTGCTGTAACATTCATGTTTTACATAATTGTTTTATGGTCATTTGGTTTGATTTGCTTTTGCAATATTGAAACAAATATGACCTTAGTATCCAATAATTTCTTACTCTTTCTTCCTCTTGTATCCTTGCAACTATTGCAGAGCTTTGGTGGCTTTTGTGGAGTCACATATTTGAGTTTTGCACCGCAGGGACTGAAACAAGTACTTCTAACAGGAGGAATTCCTCCAATTGGAGATGGTTGTACTGCAGATTCTGTATACAGGGCATGCTTTGAGCAAGTTATACGTCAAAATGACAAGTACTACAACAGATATCCTCAGGATATCAAAAGTGTTCAAGAGCTGGTTAATTATTTAGCTGAAATGGGAGGGGCAAGTATCTGCCTCATTGGACTTTCTTATTGTTGTTGAAGCGGAGAAAAATATATGCAAAGTTTCTTTCAGATGCTTATTACCTTCTTTCTTTGTATAGGTGACGCTTCCATCTGGTGGCATCTTAACCCCCAGAGGACTCCAGACTCTTGGTCTTTCTGGCCTGGGATCTGGAGCTGGTTTTGAGCGCATGCATTATTTGTATGAAAACATTACCTTTTCAATTATCTTGAGCTGACAAATTAATCTTTCCATTATGTTACTGGCTAACCTGTATACTTTATAGGTTTGAAAGAATGTGGGATCCCATTTTAGTTCCAGGAGCACCTAAGAGGATCAGCTACAACTTCTTAAGTTCTGTAAGCAATTAATCTCTTGATATAAAATTTTGAATCCTGGATTTCAAGTTTCACTATGAAGATCAACATCCAGTTTTTCATATATGCAGTTTGAGAAGTGGTTGGATTTTGATACAAATCCCCTGTATGCCCTCCTGCACGAACCCATCTATTGTCAGGTGGACGTCATATTTTTTTTTTTTAAACTCTTAATCTATGGTTTTCTTTGATATCTGATTCTCAATCTTTATCTCTCTGTAGGGTGCTCCTAGTAGGTGGTCTGCTAACAGAATAAGGACAGAGTATGAAAGCAAGTTTGATGCTATTAAAGCTGCAAGAGAAGGCTGCCCTGTACTTTTCACAGGAGAGGTAAGATGTAAAATAAATATAATTTTCTTTGCCATATGGAAGCATCTTTAATGCATGCATCATGGTTAATTCAATGCTATTGAGAATGTTTCTTTGAACTTTGATTTCTAAAATTTGATTTTTCTACTTTACCTTAATTGAAGGGAATTCAACATTGGGTTTTACTCGAACCATAAGATCACACAGAGAGACACGCTAAGTTATAGCTTCAGGCCTGTGCCCTCACTTGGACTACCGTAAATTCACGGATCTTTTATATAAATAATTCATGCCCTTCATGACTTGTCATCTATCTGAGTTTTTTTTTGATTCAATGGGTATGAATAGGTTGAATATGAACTGTAATACATGGCATTTGTTTTCCTATTGAATGGCAATACTTTCCATTTTTCAGAGTTGAAGGTATTAAAATACATAAATCAAATGCTTATGTGTTTATTTCTTTACTTTCTTTTTACCAGAATCACGTGTTGACCATGCTTATTTTCATTTACAGATGATTTTCCCGTGGATGTTTGATGAGATTCATGCTTTGAAACCATTCAAAGATGTAGCTAATAAACTGGCAGAGAAGAAGGATTGGCCTCGACTATATGACACTGAGGTGCTGAATAACAACAAGGTTTGCTGCTTTTACTTTAGCAGTTTGTTTAGATATGTAATAGTGTATTGGAATCTCAAATTTAGTCAAATCTTTCTATCTAAAATCTAACGGGAATTATCAACTAAAATTGGCGTGAGTGGCAGGGTTTTTTGTCATTTAAGTAAGTTGTTGGGGTTTGAATCTCAATTCTTATGTATGTAGCAACTTAGGAAAGGTCTACTCTTTGCCTTCAGTACCTCAAGAAAAATAATCTTTATTGTTGGCGGAGTGTACTCCTTGTAACATAAAAAAATCTCACAGGAATTATATTTTATCTATATAATCCAGTTTCAAACGCTTTCTCATTGTTAAAATGGTTGGCAGTTTTGGTATGCAGACAAACAAGTTTACACACAGACGGATTTGAGCATAGTATTATTAGCTTGGCATTCTATCGATATGCATTTTTGGGATTCTTTTTGTTCCACTTTCCGGCTGAACAGCCAATGTTTACTGTATCTAATTATCCAATTCCAAATTTTTAATCATGAGCCAAGTTATTGTATAAGTTAGGAAAAATGATTTTTTTGGCTCACAATTAGTTGGAAATACTTTCCAAATTGCAGACATAAATGTTCAGTTTTACCATAAATGATCATGTTCTATATTAACTATGAAAATATGATACCACCTTTCATTATTAATGTAAGGAAGGAGAAAGGATGCAGAGACATTAATTACAGCTAGACTTGTACCAAGATGCATGTTACTAATACAAGTGGTACTTATGATTGCATGATTACAAAAGGCATTAGACGCAGGCACGTTAGAGTCCCCAAGTCCCCTGAAAATTGCGTAACTTTTTTTGTTGTTTGCAAAGGATCGTGTTAAATTTCTCTGTTGCTAATTACTTAATGTTTTTGGATCGATGTTGGGGCAGGTACCTGTTGCAGCAGCTGTTTATTATGAAGACTTGTATGTGAATTTTAAGCTGGCCATGGAAACAGCTTCTCAAATAGCAGGGATTAGGCTTTGGATAACTAACGAATTTATGCATTCAGGCCTGCGTGATGGAGGGAGCCAAGTTCTTGATCATTTATTGGATATGTTAAATGGTAAAAAGCCTCTGTTCTGACCTTTATGTTTTAGTTCCTTCCTTCCTCCTCCTTTTCTGGCCTTGAGATCTCTAGACTTCCCAGCTAATCTATGGCTTATAAAAAAATGAAACACAATTTGGTGTTGATGTGACATGTTATCTCATTCATTTTGTCCTTTTTCCTTATGAGCTGACCAGATCTGCACAAGAATCGACTTCCGGCAGGTATATTTCTTGGAATTTAGATTTGAGACTAATAATTAAAAGTGGAGGGGAAAAAAGAAACAAAAATCACTTTAAATATTATGTCACAGATAAGTAATTTGTTTAGACAATTTGGAAGTAATTCAAGTGATTAAAAAAAAAAGTGATAAAAATGGAATGTGAATAGTGACTATAATTTGAACCCTTTTAATGTAGTGAAAAAAGTACTCATCAACATACATAAAATCTTTATGAATTAAATTCTTCTGGTTTGTCATGGAAGTTTCTCAGCTTAAGAATTAAGATCTTCACAAATTTAAAATAAAATAGACTTGGAAAGACTTTAAGGCTAAGGAAAGAAATGAGCGTCGCATTATTACGCAAATTATTGCTTATCTTTGATCTTTGATAGTGCTGTCTGCCCGTGTAAAGTTGAAGATTTGCATCTAATGGGTATGTTGGACTGACGTGGATTGCGGTTTCTTTTTTATTCTACTATTCAAAAGTTTAAGTTACTGTAGTTAAATTTCAGAACTCACTCGGTAAGGCCTCTCACGGTTCCAAAAACCAAAGAAAGAAAAGTAAAAAATGAAAGTGCTATTATTTCAGTTTAAAAACAAGACATTTTTAATTGCTTTATAAGAATTAAGAAAAATAGATAAAAGTGATCTGCATCATTAAAATTGTAAAAATTATCTCTATTTTCAAGATTAATATCCAATTAAAATCAATTTATCTTAATTGCATTTAATTTCTTTTTACAATGTAATTAATAAGGACATTTGTGAGAAAGAATTTAATGTTATCAATTTTTAAAAAGTATCTTATATTTTAGACCAACATTAATAAAAAAAATTGTCATATTTTTTGGAAGGGAGGAAGTATAAATTATTCGGGTCCTGGTATTAACATTTAACAATGGGATTTGGAAAGTTATTGCACATAAATCTTCAAAACCATGAACTTTATATATATATATATATATATTAACCATGGGTTAATGAATATAACTAATCGGGTGGTTTGAGCAATGCAGTCATGTTGCCCACTTCACTTGTTTGGGCAAATGCAAATCTTGTATCCACCAAATTTGTTATTGTTAAATTAATTTGTTAATTTAATGTCCGAACTGCAATATCAATGGAAGGACTCGCTGACGTGTGTTCCCTGTTTCCTATATCCTCATCGTTAGTAACTGCTACCCCCGCATTCAAGGCGTTGCCTCTGCATCGTTACTCGTATCTTCTCTCTCCTTAGAGATCGATTGCTTGAAGAATCCAAACGCAAAGGCAAAGCAGAACTCTTGCAAGAGCCATGATATGAATGAAGATTTGCGGTTTATCGGATATCATCCCCTTCAAAATTAGTAAAAGTTAGTTGTGATGTAATTCTAATCGTAATAGTAATACTAATTAATAATTGTTGGATATATTTTCTTTCACTGACACATGGGTGTCATAGTTTTCGTCTTCGAAGCGACTATTTTCAGAGTCAGGTTGCGGCATTGGGAAGCGGAATGCCCATGGCTAAACCCTCGCTTTTCAGATCAGAGCTCCCGCCAATGGCCCCGGATCTCTCCTCGGAACGCTTCCGTGGGGTTGGTTCCTCCTCCTCGTCACGACAACGCGACCTCGTGTTTGTCGTCAATCCTCGAGGTTAGTTTTTCTTCCCCTCCGTCTCCATTTCATTCTCTCTGTTTGGCTGCCGGGCAAATTTGGTGGGAAATAAATACCCATTTTCCTTAATGAGATATAAACTTGATGCCGGCCGTTGGATTTGAATTTTTGATACTGGGGCTTCGGTGAAGGCGCTAATGGTCGGACGGGTAAAGAGTGGAAGCAGCTTCTTCCATATCTACAGTCACGCTTTGGTAAAGAATGCAATGTGAGTTCCCCCTCCGTTGATGAAGTCTGCAAATGCAGAGTCTTTCATTTTTGTTTTAATTCATTAATTCACGTGTTTTTGCATTTTGGTTTTGATAGATATGCGAATCCTTAACTTCAGGTCCTTGCCATGCTATTGACATTACGAGAGAGGTTAGTTTAAATGATTAATGCTTGGAAATGAAATTAATTGATTTTACTGTATTGTCTCTGCTGAGTTATTTCTTTTTGTTGATGTCATACTATACTATGCAGGCTATACGGGAGGGGGCTGATGCAGTCGTTGCGGTCGGAGGTGATGGAACTCTTCATGAGGTGCTAACGTTTTCTGCATGCTTTCTTTTTTTCCTTCTATACGAGTTTCTTTAGCGTCAGCCCCCCTCTTTTGTTTTCTGTATGTTTAACTTGAGTATGTAGACTGATGATCTAAATCGATGGATTGCTTGTCATTCATTCAAATTACTACACAATCAGGGTCGGAAGCAAAATCATTTTGTAATTTGTCTTGTCTGAATTGGTCTGTTCTAAAATCTTTTCATTGGGTTGCTAATATTTAGATGGTATTCTGCACCACTGTTTCTGGAATTTCAACATCCTTGTTATCTCGTAGAATTTGATTTGATAGAATTCTCTTCACTCACTACGACTTAAGCAGGTTGTTAATGGTTTCTTCTGGGCTGGAAAGCCTGTTGCCAGTCATGTTAAAGAGCCTTCACATTCAACTGCTCTTGGTGTGAGTTCTTGTCATTGTAATACAATATTCTCATTGAAACGCATGCATATGGTCTTAGACTTAGTCATCTGTAACACATCTTCTGATTGGATTTCTCAGCAGAAGATATAACTATGTTCTGCCTTTGTACAGCTCATTCCCCTGGGTACTGGTTCTGATTTTGCAAGAACATTTGGGTGGTAAGTTATAGTTTCTTTGTCTTATTTCATCTTTAATCTCTAATCTGTATGGAGCATATAACCTTGAGAGAATTGATTGGAATGGATACATCTGTTTCCTTTTCCAGGAAAAATGATCCTTACGAAGCCATTGAACGCATTTCTAAAGGTGTTGATCTTCATTTACCTTTTTGGGCTATTCAAGTCATGTTATTGTTCCTGATTGGCAGATCTTGCTGCAAAACCTGTTACTGTGTTTGCTTTTGATTTCTCTTTTAGAAATGCTAACGTGGGAGTTCTTTAGGGGTGAGATCAAGGATAGATGTTGGTGTCATCACTGGAGAAAATGGAGAAGATCACTACTTCATAAATGTTGCTGACATTCATTTGTAAGGATAACTTGAAAATTCAAGATTGAACCTCAGGAGTCATGATTCAGATCATTATCTAAAGACATGCCTTGCAAAATTTTGCAGGAGTGCTAAGGCAGGTTTTTATGCTTCTAGGTACAAGAGATTTGGTAAACTATGCTATGTCATTGGCGCATTGCAAGCCTTTATGGGGCATCATAACCAGGATTTGAGAATCAAAGTCAGTGTAACATATTAATTTGTGTTGCTATGAATGTCAAAGCAACTAGTTGAAAGACATCCTCCATATTCTTGTATTTAGGCTTTATATTAATGCATGAAAAAGCTTACATAAGTTTTGCATGTAAAATTGGTAGGTGAATGAAGGTGACGGGGAGACATGTCCTCAAGTTACAGCCCTTTGCATTGGAAATGCAAAATACTTTGGTGGCGGCATGAAAATTACACCAAATGCTGATCCACATAGTGGAAATCTTGAGGTGAAACGCCTTTTCCTAAAATCTCCTTGATGAATATTAGCATCTTTTTTAAAAAATCTGCTGGCTAAAAGGGCTCCTTTATCCTGCGCATTCTCCTCTATTTTTTTAATAACTTGAAGTTGACAGATTTTTTTGGTTTCCAAATTCTTCAGGTTGTTATTCTTCAAAACTTCAAGTGGTATGATTTCATCCTCAAATTACACAAACTGTACAATGGTACACATTTGTCCGTAAAAAATGTATCTTCGAGAAGGTAACACCTTTTCCGGAGAACGCATCATACAATTGTTCAATCTTCAAGACCTCATTAGTTTGTGGATGGCCGCTCATAATATGAACTTTTTGAAACTGTCTTTCGAATCAAGAATGATTTAGTATGACAAAAGGGCTCTCTCATTGTGAAGTTAACTGGTTAAAAAAAAGAATCTACCCTGCTAGCTGACTACCATAACTTGGTCTTTCACATGTCATGACTTTATTATGACAATTATGATGACAACGATTCATGAAATTTGGATGTCTGAGCATCATTAATGAGCAGACTGTTTTGGATGTTAGGGTGATAAAATATGCAGCTTAACTCTGGAGTATCAGATGGCATTTATTGTGTTTGTTTCTCATAATAATTAGTGAACATACTATCTTGTCCAGCGAAACTAAACTGTTTTCTTCATCTCTATTTTGCTTAACGTTTATTTTCTTATTTAATGTAATGCCAAACTAACAATTGGTGATGATAATCATTCATGATGATTTTTGTGTTGTAGGGTGCACTCTATAGAGGTGGAGGACATTTCAGGGAAGGGTGGGGTATATATTCAATCTGATGGGGAATATCTGGGGTTCCTTCCCAGAAAAATTCGTGTTCTTCCTGCTGTTATCGAGATGATATGTTGAATCAAACAAAAGGAGAGAACTGCGGAATGTCACTGTAATATACAGAATTTCTCAGAGAGAATGAAGGGGAACAAGGTAATGAGTTCTCCTCTGCCGTCTTTTAATTGTTGGCTACAACGTCAGAACTGGCAACAAGCAGGGAGGGGGAAGATAACTCAGAACGTGATATGCTTTTCATGATGAGATAGTGCTGTTGTGATTCGCCAGTCAAATACGTTTGTAGTCCTTGAAGCTTGCTATTTACAATATTTTAGGAGGGGAATACGTTTTTGCAAACGGCACAGCTTGGGGCCGGGTGCTTGTTTATTTGTTAGTTTTCACTTTCAGAACCGTTACCCTTTTTTATTTTAGGAAAGGAATTCAGAATTGTTTTTGCATAAAGATGATCTGCAGAGGTTGCACAAGAATAGGATTTAATTTTGAACGGTCTCTGGATACTTATGACTGTAATTTTTCTTTCTATGTATTGTTTTATACTTTATAATTCGGTATTTATTTTTAAATCCACCTAATATAAATGATGCATCGTATACCATACCATTCACTTAAAGAACTTAACACGTTTTTCTTTCAGCTATAAATTATAATGATTCCATGTATTTGTATGGAGTCCAAAATGTTCTCTTCTAAATTTTTATACTTTATACTGGTGATTATTTATAAATTATATCATTGTATGAATCATTATATCAAGCCTGAAATTTCTATGCTATTGTCTCTCCCAATCCCATAATTTTTCTAGTTTTTGATGCTTTTTAAATTCGTGCAATTTTATTTTACGAGCTCAATTAATTATATAAAAACTATTAAATCCTAAACAATAATTTTGTCAAAATGGTATAGTTCGGGGCTTCTGGCGCAAGATTAGTCTTACAAAAGTTTTTACTTTTGGCGGTTTTTAAGTTTTAACATAAAAGTAAAACATGCTCTGGCGATCTTTTTTTTTTTTTTTTTGACAGTGGCAATCAATTTTCACTTTAAGAACGAGGCCGAATTGCAAAATTAGACAGCCGTTCTCTCCAAATTTTCATCCAGAAAAATTATTCCCTTGTTTTCTGTGGCCATCAATTATTTAGAAGCCAGAAAGTTCAGATTTTTAAACAAACCGCGCGACTAACTGTTGTCTCATGAGCTTCTCACATGGCAACTATTGCCTCCGTAGCTTCCATTTGTGCTCACCTAAATTCCCATCATACTTTGATCTTTCCATCGAAATCCCCCGGCAAAACGTATAGAGTGCGTTGCAATGGAGGAAACCCAACCACCAATTCCTCGACAAAAAAAGATCCCAAACCCCAAAATGCACTTCTCAAGATAGCATGGTATAGTTCTGAACTTCTGGGTGTTGCTGCTTCTGTTTTCCGTTCACCTTCAATTGAGGAAGCTCCCGAGAGAACCCTTGAGCTCGCCGGAGATGGTTCAGGTGCAGTTGATCGCGCTGCGATTGTGGCAACCATCAAAGAGGACTTTGAAAAGTCTTACTTCGTCACAGGTTTGCCCTGACGCAGTTTGTTTGTTTAAGTTTATTCCTAATTAGAGTTCCTGAAAGATGATTGGTTCTATGAATTGGCTCCCTCAAAGATATTTTGCATCCTATATTAAGATACTTTACATGGTCTATTGTCATACACTATCTTTTATGTAGTTTTGGCTTCTTTCAGTCAAATTGGTTTAACCAATAATTGAGTTTGTCCTGAATCCCTGGCATGTGAAGAGTTGTACAAGTTGCTGCTTACTCAAAAACTCCAACAGAAAAGCCAGCAATTCTCTCAAGACTCCGTAGAAGTACAAATTGTGTTACATGCTTACATAAAGTTGAAGTGTACTTCCTATGACACATCAAACATAGCAACCTCTAGTGACTGCTCCCATAAACTCAAACATAATCCGAAGCATATGTTTCAATATATTCTGGCCAGTGATTTCATATACTTTTTATGGGTATTTTACTTTGTTAACCTGGTCTTCTTCACCCTCAGGAAACCTCACTTTGAATGCTTATGAAGAGGATTGTGAATTTGCTGATCCAGCTGGCTCCTTCAAAGGGCTTCAACGTTTCAAAAGGAACTGCACTAATTTTGGATCACTGCTTGTAAAGTCCAGTATGAAGCTTATGAAGTGGGAAGACTTTGAGGTGAGATCCACCTCTGAGACTTCAGTACTGCTTTCACAAACTCAAGTTTTGCAAGTGGCCCGTTGAGCCAACGGGCATATTATGGATCTGCATGTCTGGTTTATTTACAGGATAAGGGAATTGGCCACTGGCGATTCAGCTGTATTTTATCGTTTCCTTGGAGACCCATTCTTTCTGGTATACCTTTCTTGCTTTCCAGCGACTGAACCAAACCACTGAAGGCCCAAAGGCTGTCTACTTGTCGGTTTAATCTTGCCATAGAATATTTGTGTTTTACTTGAACTTTCTATTCTCTCTGAGTGATTTACATTTCAGCTTCATCTAGAAACTCGCAGTCTATGAAGCACGGATATTTTAAAAAAGTAAATGTATTCGTATTCGATATGTATCCAATACAATACTTGTAAGATACTTCTGCATGCATATCCCATATTTTAACATTTATAATATAATTCTTTTCTAATAATATTTTGTTATATCACTTAAAAATTTGATAAAACACTTAATATTTTAGTTGATTGCTATAAATATCCTTATATTATTTTAGAAATTCTCGTTTGAAAATCAAAATACATATACCTATATCATAAAATGTTGAAATATATATTATAAATATTTTTGTATTTATATCCTAAAATTTTGAAAATTTGCCGTATTACCGTATCATGTTGTATCGTATCAGGGATTCATACCCGTATCTATGCAACCTAGCTCCTAGTAGCCTAATTCAATTTCAATGTTGTACAAAACTACAAATCACCAAGAGAAAGACTTAATGTTTATGAAAAGTGAAGGGAGGTTGCTGTAATATTTGCACAACTGGAA
This sequence comes from Prosopis cineraria, assembly GCF_029017545.1. Lineage (NCBI taxonomy): Eukaryota > Viridiplantae > Streptophyta > Magnoliopsida > Fabales > Fabaceae > Prosopis > Prosopis cineraria. The sequence continues at coordinate 1,710,007 of NW_026555344.1, forward strand.
AGGATATGAGTACAGGTTCATGATTTTTAATGGAATCAATATCAATGTAAAATATAGAATCTATAGCAAACCACACTATATGTTATGAATAAGGTGCTTCATCTAAGACAATGCTTGAGAAATCATGCCTACTCAATTCAATTAGTTGTCTCGACCAAATGTGCTTATGCCACAGTGATTGGGAAGAATGAGTCTACTCTAATCTAACTGATGTGCCATGAAATTGACCATGTTCATTTAAACTGCAGCAACGGGATATACAGAATACTATTTTGATGCACAATCTGGAAGAGTTTGCAGGTACGTGAAATGGTTAATTAGTGTCAAGCCTGACATGACCACTTTGCTTTCTAGTTTCTACCCACATAACATTCACATCACGTCTGCAAATTCTTCAGACATGTGGAGCACTGGAATGTTCCGAAAATGGCTTTATTTAGGCAAATTCTAAAGCCTAGCAGTGGATTTGGCATAAGAGATCAGGTGAATAGGTGGTTGAAAGATATACAGGGGAAGCTCTAGATAAACAAAGCTTTGTATCTGCATCAAAGTCCCTACAATACCTCCACTAGTTGCAAGTTCGGACGGTCATGAGAATCCAGCAGAATTTTATGTAATCTGATACGGATCTCTTGCTGAGTTGAAATACAAGTTGGCTGTTTCTTTTGGCATGCATTATCTTGGAAAAGAATAAACCTTGAAGCATAGGAAGAAGCTGAGATTTATTGTTTAAATCCTCTAACAAACTAGTATAGTACAGTTGTTTTTGTGGTCTGTTGTATAGTTGTTACTTGATATGACACCCGGATTGTAGGAATTCACTGTAAGTATTTGGCTCAGTTGAGTAAAGTAGGTAGGAGGAGAGCTATATGGCTGACATCAACAGCCATGTGACTTGATATTGTAAATTCATGCTGCACCATTCCATTTTAAAATGAATTTGAAGTCTCATTTGGTTAAGGTAAGAGTTGAAATTGGTAATTAACTTCATGATTAATTGGTCATCTGTGAGTACAATTAGTTCTAAGGAATAATTTAGAGTTCTAGTTAGTCTTAAAAATCTAAGAGGGTTAATTTCTTGTGATTACTAGGATATCTTTAAAATTAATTGGGGTTAAAGAGAAACTTAATTAGAGTAAGGATAAGAAAGGGAGTTCATGTGTCTAGAAAAATCATAACATTTCATTTTAATTACACTTTCTATCCATTTTCAAATTTGTCTAAGTTTTTATAAAATACACAAAATATTAGTTTTCATTTAATCTTTACTTGTTTTAATTCCAATCTTTAAATCCAATTCAAGTTGTTATTGTTTGGGGTAGATTTACTAAATTAAGGTTTTAATTTTTTTAATCAACTTTGTGAGAGATTTGACCTAACTTATTCCATACATATTAAGTTATATTTTAGTTAGTATGTTACATAAAATCCACTAACCTTCCACAACATGAAGGAAGCAGTGAAGCACAAACTAATTGTTTTTTTGACCAACGGTGAAGTACAAACTATTAACATTGCAATCCTTGTCTTATATATTATCAGTGAGGCTTGTTAGCAAATAATAGTGTACATCTAATCATAATACTAATTGCCTCGGCAACCATGACTTTGTCAAAATCCCTCCTCTCATTTGATCTTTAAGGCTTTTAGAAGTTCTAAAGTTTAAGATATATTATATTATTTATAATTATAACTTAAAAATAATACAAGTTTTTTCACACAAAAAAATTGATATTAGTTGTTAATGAAATTTCTTTATGAAAGAAATTCTAAAGAAGTCCTAATCATCTTTTTATGAGAGAATATCCGAGCAGAAACTGTTATATTTTATAGTTTATTAAAATCTTTTAACAAATCTTTTGACCGAATAATTAAAAATCTTTCTTAACCATGTGAGGTTACTTCTGTAGGCTTAGAATGGTTTAGGGAAAATACAATACAACGAAACGAGAACCCTCGAACTCGCACTGTCACGATAGCAAGGCCGTCGCTCGTTACTCTTCGGCTTCAGGTAGAGCGGTGGCTCCTCCTCCATCTGGTGCTCCTTCTTCACTGTTCATTCTGCAACTAGTAGCTCGTTTTCTACAAGGCTTATAATTTCTGTAATGAGGGACTATATTCCTCTTCATTAAAATAAAGAAAGGGTATAATCCCTCCCTTTCTCCACATGTATGCATTTTTGGCTGTTTGATCGAACTTTGTCTTTGTTCATAAGATAAAGGATGCAGAGATCGTTGGTTCGGCCTTTCTTAACCAGGCGAGGGTTCAGCACCAGCTCCGAGAAAATCGTTGCTTCTGTGCTTTTCGAGAGGCTGCCCGTGGTTGTTCCCAAAATCGACCCCGTCGTTTATGCCTTTCAAGAATTCTCGTAAGTTTCCATCTGCATTTGCTATCTCAGAAAGTGTATCGAACTGCGAGAGCGAATGGCATTGGGCTTCTTACTTTTTGTTTTTTTGGGGTGAATGAAGCGATCAAACTAGCAAATGCGTAGGAAGAGTTGTTCTTTTGCGGGAGAAATGGGGGAAGAGAGTGTTAAAGCCGACATTTTAAGCATTAGCTTACATAAGACAAAATGATATACTTGTTTCCTAGGACATAGTCCTAGATCTGGCCTGGATTCTGACAGACCCAAATTAAGGGAACTATAAAATGCATATAACATAGCGTTACGTTCTTGCCTCTTCCAATCTTTTGGGCGACGAAGTGAGTGTTTGTGCCGTGGTTAACTTTGCTCAGCATATTTGAAAAACAGATTGTAGCAGTGCTTGTAGTTATTTTGATCTTCTTCATTCTCTGTGCCATTTATTAAGTGGCAATGCTGTTGGTGATTGTCTTAGAACAACTATTATTTATTATAACTTTGGGAATGGGATGCTTAGGTTTCGGTGGCAACAGCAGTATCGGCGCAGATATCCTGATGAATTTCTAGACAGATCTAATGCAAGGTATTAATTTGTTTTTATTTATGTTTTTAGCACTTGATATTGAAATACAATGCTTTGATATGATTTTCATATTTCCTGTTTTTCTCATTATGATGATCTTAATCCCTGGTGTAGTTTTGGTGACATCATTGAAGTCTACATCTTGTTTATACTGGGAAAATTAACTTATAATGCTGTGATTCATCGAAGAACTGATTTGGTTCTAATGTTCCCCTTCCTTTTTGCTATTGAATTGGACATGCTAACTCAGTTTGGAGACTGCCATAATGTGTTATTGTGCTTCTGAGTGGGAAGTGTTTATAATTTTGTATATGCTATCTTATTAATATGTTTTACTGGTCTCGACTGTCCCTTTGACTTTCTATGGTGCAGTGAAACTTTAGTTGTCGCATCAATATAGTTCTTATAACCTGAAAAATGAATTCTATTAACTTTTCGTTGAAATATAATGTGTATGTTTCCATCTGGTCTTATTTTGAGGTAATATGGTTACTACTTGTTCTTATTATTTTACTTTCTTTCTCTATATTCTTCTAATATCCTCTCTTTCTTGCATGCATCCGTTTAAGAGATAAATAACTGGAAAAATTACAGAAATTTTTTTGGTTTTGTATGGCTTTATGTCAATATTATATTTCATCCAGGGGGAAAGGTGAATATCAGATTGACTATGTGCCAGCTCCTCGAGTCACTGAAGCTGACAAAAACAATGACAGAAGGTATGCATTAAGGTTGCATCATCTGTAAGGTTGACTAAAAAGCAAAGTTAATAGTTGGGTTCTACCACTGAATATATAACTGCACCACTGTATGTGTAGTTTCTAGGCCCATCCTTCTGAATGTTGAGCAAGCTTGCACATATCTGAATGATAATGAAGAATGCTCGTGTGTGTAAGTTTTAATGTTTACATATGGTGAATGAGATGGAAGTAGGTTGTATAATTTGAGAATCTGAAAGATGTGGAAACTCATTTGTTTTACGTAGTCTTTTAACTGTTAAGAAAAAAATATGCATGTAAAATGAATTACTTGTTGCATGATTACGCATTTTTGTTATTGATATTATTATTATTTGGTCCATTATTATTGAATATTTTTAAACTATAACCTTTTAGGTCATTGCAAAGAGCTCTTGACAGAAGACTGTACCTTCTTTTGAAAGGTAATCCATATGGGGCTCCAGGGGAGAAGCCCGTCTGGCATTTTCCGGAAAAAGTTTATGAATCAGAGGAGACACTACGGAAGGTAGAGGCTGCTATGTGACCCTTTTTTTTTTTTACATTCATTTCCTTTCCTTTCCCCCCTCATAATTATTAAAAATTCGCAGTGTGCTGAGTCTGCTTTAAAATCAGTCATAGGAGATCTATCTAGCACCTATTTTGTTGGAAATGCTCCAATGGGCCATATGGTCCTTCAGTCTACAGATGATGCGCCAGGGTCTGCATCCTTCAAGGTGCCTCTATGGGAAATTTTTCGTTACTTTGGTATTGTAATTTTTAGCTTGTGGCCGTACGTAATTTTATAGTAGAAAAGATTAAGTGCAATTCTTAAGATGTTTGTTATCAAGTTTTTTAATATAATTATAAGTTATAACAATTTGAGGCACTATTTCCAAGAAGAGTTGGAAAAGAAATCCAGCCTTACATTCTTGCAGGGCTTTTCCTAAATTCAATCCAATTTTTTTTTTTTTTTTTGGCATCCATCTTTAAGGGAGTCTTCCCCCTGTTTTGGTGTAGTGGTACTGCATAGCTTTTCATGTTGGTCCCGTGCAGCATTTATTTTTCACTGTGAATTGTGCTTATCATTCTTTTCTCTTTTGCTGAAATCTTGTCAGAAATTCTTCTTCAAGTCACAAGTAATTGCCAAAAACAAGTTCAACATTCGCAAGTGTGAGGATTTTGTTTGGGTGACAAAGGATGAACTGATGGAGTATTTTCCTGAACAAGCTGAATTTCTGAACAAGATGATTATCAGCTGATATTGATCGCCATGCCAAAGTTACACAAGACTCCGCTTCTTGGTGCTCCGTGGTTTGTATGTATCAATTGTTAAGATCATTGCAAGTTAGTTGATAGAATGGATATAGAGGATCTCGAAGAGAGGATCGAGCTAATGTAGAGGCAATTGAAGGTTTCAATTTGTCAAGTTGAAGGAGCATATCAAATTTTGGAAACGTTCCTTGAGTTATTGAACGCTGGAAGTGCCCTGTTTAAAACTTCATTTACGTCTGCATCTTATGTATTTTATTCTTCATGATTTAATAATATAAAAAAAGAGCTAGCATGGCTTTTGAATATTTATGATTTATCCTTATGTTCGGACATCACCAATAATAGTTTATGACGCTCATCGACTTGATGCGGGTTCCAGAATCCTAATTTTTCATGCTTTATTTATAGATGTCAATGTTGCTGTGTTTTTTGCTTCTATCTTCCCATTGCACTTGAATTGCTTGTTTTTATTTATTTTTTTGGGCTTTTCCCCATGGTACATGTCCGTTTCAGGCAGGGTTCTCTCTTTCAGTATGCTAAACTGGGCTTGTAAACACGTCTGGCTCAATCCATTCCTGTAGTATAGGATGAGATGGGCTAGCATTTCAGTAGCCTGAACAATAGTTTCTGGGTTTTGAAATGTTTTCTTTATTTTCATTTTATCACAACAAACTATGTATGGATGTTATTTCTCATGGTTGTGGAGAGTGATACATGGTTGAAATGATTCCATGATTTGGTGTAATTAATAATAGATAGATTATTTTTCATCGAACTTGTATTTCACTGCTATCATGTATGTTACAAACCCTACACATATATTAAAAATTGAAGCGTAGCTTTTTTTTTCTCCCTTTTTTTGTGGTCCAAAGTAAGGTGTTCATAGGATGGGATCAAAACATTCTTATCTCATGTTCCATTTTTAAAAAATGATTGATACTAAAATTTTGTTTTATATCTCGTTTTATCCTAAAAGTTGTCTCATTTTATTAGGGATCAAGATGTCTTATCATCCTAATTAAGTAGATAATATATTAAAAAAAAAAGAGCTTGGATGGCAACATTTATTAAAATTTTAAATCACATACTCCCTCCATTTAAAAATATAGAATATTTTTTAAGGAGTTAGATGTTTAAAAATGTAAGGTATTTTTAATTTTTTAAAGCGTAATCGTTGCATTTTTTTTAAAAGTGCCTCTATTGATAATAATTTTATATTTATTGTAGAATATTTAATAGGGATAAATATAAAAAGATAAGGTTAGTTTGAAAGTAGGTAACTACTTTATTAAGAGTAAAATTTAATTAAAAAAATCTTACATTTTTTAACGGAAGGAGTAACTTGCTAAATTTAAAACTAAAACAACACAATATATAAATCACAATAGTTTAAAATTAATTATTGAATTATATCAATCACAATTACAATTGTATAATTTAAAGTTATAATATATTATGATAGCAATTAGAAATTATCTCTAAGCTATAAAAGCAATAGCAATAGACAAACTAAGTACAATATCAAGTCATTATTCTTATTTCTTAGTTGATATTTGTTATGTTAGTAATTCCTTTGGAAATAAAACAAGAATAGGATATACGCAAAAATTATTAAATAAATAAATATAAGAACAAATTACATTATAAAGAAAGAGATTACCTTATACTGCTTACTTTGTATCATTAAAATTATCAATATAAAAGGTTTTAGTTTGCGCATATTGAAATTATAATTAATATAAATATAATTTATATTAATATAATTAATATATTTGATATATATTTTTAAAATAAAAAATAATATATATATATATATATATAATATTTGGGACAAGACCGGATGTCTTGAGGGAAATCCCTCACCTCGTCCCTTCCCGTCCCATCTAGCAAAGACTCGTCCAAATTTTTTTGAATCAAGAAAGATCCATCCTAATATGATTAGAGTTGAACCAGGCCAATTAGAACGAGTATAAAATTAAACACCCTAAGTCAAAAGTATAATTGTTTCTATTTACTATTAGATTTTTCACTGAAATGATGATTTCTTTCTAAGAGGCAAACAACATATTTGTGGATCTTTCTAAAAGAACATAAACCAGCTATTTTTATTATAAAAAACTTAACAAGAGAAAAATTATTCAAGTATCCAAATTCAAATTCAGCATGTGTGAAGTATGAAATAAAAGTAGAGTTGAATGGGTCCTGAAATGGAAGGAAGAGAGTGAATTAATTAAGGAATGGTGGGTGGTTGTTGGGGCAAGTTCAAGAGTGAGAAGAGCAAGAGCATGAGCATGAGCAATAGCATGGTGTTGGAGGAATGAAGAGAAGAGAAGCCAAGGTATCTTGTAGGCCATGCTTAACCCAACCTAAATTTCAACTACTTCCGTTCAACTGCCTCAAACCCTACACTTCCTTCCATTCCCTTCATTCCCATTTCTCACAAGTAAACCTTCCTTACCCACCAACCTCCGTTATCACCAATGAATCCTCTCTCTTTCTTTCTCTTTCTCGAAAACATGCATTGTCTCGCGCCATCTCCCAGAAAACAAGTTAATCAAATTAATTCGTAAGAGATTTATAATTATCTATTATCTGTTTTGTTTCCTATTTTTGTCTGTCCAACCCCTTCTACTTTCCACCACCTTTCTGCCCCTCTACTTCCCTCTATAAATTTCAACCTTCAAACGCTCTTTCATTCTCTCCATTAACTTCTCTCCGTTTCTCACTGCCAAACCCTAATTAAGTCATCTCAACATGGAAAACCACCTCCTGCAGGTGGACCCACCAAACCCTCGACTTCAGAACCCTGCCTTCATCTTCCCGGCCTCACCGGCATCGTCGGTGCTGGAAAAGCCGATGGACCCACAAGGGCTACTGATGGACATTGAGTGGGCTAACATTTTCTCAGGGCAAAACAACTTGCAGGTTGGGGTTGAGGACGCCATCAAGCCAATGGTGGAAGGTGCTGCTGCTTTATCTTCCTCGAGTTTAATGGGTGAAATGAATGGACGTCGTGAGGACATGGAAAAGGAAAGCAGTAATAAAGAGAGAAGGAGAGAAGGGGGAGGGAGGATGAAGAAAACGACGAGGCCGAGATTTGCGTTTCAGACGAGAAGTGCTGATGATATTCTCGACGACGGTTACCGTTGGAGGAAGTATGGCCAGAAAGCTGTCAAGAATAGCATATATCCCAGGTTTGTAAATCTGCTTTAATAAGTTTTTTTTAATCCTTTGATACAGCCTGCATATTCCCTTCATGTTATTCGTAATGTTGTTCTAAACAAATTAATTAGTTTGACAAGAATGATAAGAAAAATGAGAAAGTGCAGCCATGAAAAAAATAAGTTCAACAACCTTGTTGATCGCCTAAAAAAGTAGTTGTGTTTATTCCTAACGGACACTAGGATGATGACAAGTAATGAAGCATAATGCAATAATGAACGCATAATTACAGAAGTCAGAAGATACCTATAAATGGTTATATGCGTTAAAATGAAAGTAAAGCCATATAGGTTCGAAACCCAAATATATAATTACAGGAGAAATCTATAAACTTTTTCCCCCTAAAAACAGGTAAATAATGCTCTATTCATCCCAATTTAATTATAAGATATTTTTTAACAAAATTATGCACATCAATAAAATTCATTGATTACAATTTATAATCTTAATTTTTCTATAAATTTTTAAAAATATCCTTCATTAATAAAAGAGGGAGGGAAAAAGAAAATTTATGCAAGGAGTATTGTTTTAAAACTTCTTTTTCCCCAAAAACATCTTATATTTTGGGATTCCAAATCACTTTAAAAAATTTTATAAAATGAGAAGGAAAAATTACAAAGAGTTTGAAACCCAATTAAATGAAAGTGATAAAATGAAATAGTTTACAGTAAAATCTTTGTGCAAACAATTCCAGCCCACCAATGTCCATTCTGAGGAGGATTAATGTGCTTAAACTACAAAGTCCTTTTCTTTTTAAAATTTCTTTCTTCATCACATTCCATGTCATCAATACATAAACCTTTGATGATAGGCTTCAATTTGGAACTGAAAAAGCAATCTCATAGAGGTCGTTTCAACCTCGTTAATTTGTTTTTCAAAGACGTGCATATATATATATGTATGCTCCCCTCAGAAGTAATCTCCACATACACTCTTATTATAAGCAGAATGCTAAAACGACACAATTAAGCATCGATCTTACAGCTCCTTATGATTGTGACAAATGTGTCATCTAATTAATGAAGTAGTAATGTAAGAAGAATAAGATACAGTAGTATACATGCTAATATATATAATGGAGATTATTTTACATGCCAGATAATGATGAATATCTCGGCACGTTAGAAATAGAACATACATAGAGTAAAAGGTAAAAAAGAAAACATCAAATTCGCCTTTTCTCTGTTAGTTGTACAGATTAACTGAGATAAATTGGCTAAGAGCGTGAAGAAATAAATAACTTAAGCCCAGTTTGAGAGAATCCAGGGTTTGATAAACAATGCCGGGACCATATATATACGGTAGAGTAAATTTAGACCTAAAATCAGGCTAGCTCAACCCACGCACTAATGTTCACAATTACCCTCCAATAATCCTAGTTTGTAAATTCAAAGTGTGCATATAGTTACTCTTTACTTGTTTCTTAAAACTTGCACTTTTTGTGAAATTCAATGTAAAAGTATTAGAGTCCTTTTTTATTTTGGATAACTCTATGTGTATATAGTTTAATTAGTTATAAACCTCGTCCTTAGCTTAGAGTTCAATTACACGGTTAAAGCCACCATTACCCGAAAAAGAAAAGGGGCTGTTAATGTTTATCACGAACTAAAAAGTCAGACTAACAAGAACTGGTTAAACTAATTGTTTTTAATCGCATCGTCATATTATCGTCATGATTTATCTCGACTCGGTTTACTTTAAATCAGTTTTTATTAGGTGATGTTTGTTGATAGTGTAGATCCAATCCATCTTAATGAACACTTATTTCCAAGAAATCATGCAATAACTTCATCGGTAATCCATCTATTTTCACCCACACCCACACGGTTAAAAACTAATAAATCGTGTTATTCAAGAAATAGAATAGATATCTTGATTTTATTTTATTTTTGGTTTTCGTGTGTGTGTGCATACACCTTGTAAATAATAATAATATTTTAAAATTTAAGATAAGTTCTTGAAAGTTCCATTAGTTCCGATCCCTAAGCAACATGGCAGGATCATGTGAGCTGCAAATCAACAGTTGTAATGGACTATTACTAGCTATATCTCTGGCAAAATCTGTTCCTTGTGGAATCCAAATCGAAATTAATAAGGTTTACATGCATGCATATGAATGAGATGATTTTATATATATTGATGTGGTGTGGTTATGACATGTTGGATGGGAAACAAAACAAAAAAAGGAGCTACTACAGATGCACGCATCACACATGCAACGTGAAGAAACAAGTGCAGAGGCTGTCGAAGGACACGGGCATAGTGGTGACAACGTACGAGGGAATTCACAACCACCCTTGTGAGAAGCTCATGGAAACCCTCACTCCTCTTCTCAAGCAAATCCAGTTCCTCACCAGATTCTAGCTCCACCTCCATCTTTCCTCATCCATCGAGTTTCAAATCCATGCATGTTTGCTTCTCATGTCAGAAGAAAGAATAAATTTGTGTATAATAATAAAACTTGTTTTGCTTCTGTTTCTTATTCTATGTGTGCGTACTATTCTGCTTACTTAATCTTATGTACTGGTTTGGTTGTAAAAATATAAATTTGTCACAGCTTATACATAGAGCGTTTGTGATCATACATATATAATTTTACCTTATTTACTGTAATTTACGTGGTCCTTCAAATTGCTGATGGGCTTGTAGATACGGTTGGCTTAATTCATCCCTATGATACGGCCAGACATGTGTTGGTTTATTGCTTTATCCTCAACAATAGAAACGAAGATGAGTTGATTTTTACGCAGAGTTCAGATTAAGAATTCCTGTTCATAAACTAACAAGTAAGAATTTCTAGCGCGTTGTTTGTCTAGTACACAATTATAAATAATGATATTGACCGACTTATTTCTCTTATATTAAATTAGTTTTAGTTTTAAGCAATACACTAAAACCGATTATTAAATCAGTTAAGGTAATAGTTCAAGAAATCGATGACCTAAATCGTGATTGAAACTGGGCAAACCCAACCCATGGTTTTAAATTAAAAACGATATTGTCATCACAATATTGCTATTAGGCCCAACAAAGTACGGAAATGTAAATAAAATTTGATCCATTTATCTATCCAAAATTCTCGCCTTGACCAATTTAGAGACTAGTTTCACAGTTCACTAGTCTAACCAACAGAACTTGAGTTAAATTTTAATACCATATATACATATATATATATATATATATATTTTGTAATACATGGAGCCTAGATTTGTTATTGACATGAGATGTGGCACTAAGTAAAATAGGTTTGAGAGAGAACTCGTGAGAGTGGATAGGACACTAATATAGAATGGCAATGATTTTCTCACAATTGTAGCTGGGTTTAACTCAAATGATCACGCTCTCTCATTATATTACTACTTCCATTCTAATTATAAGATATTTTTTAAAAAAATTATCATTTCAAAATATAAAACACTTTGATACAAATAATACTTTGTTAATAATACTTTTTCAATATTATATTTTTTGTGTTATATTCTCTTTATTTAATATCCTTTTATATATAGACGGAGTATTAAATTAAAAATATTTTTAAGAATTTATATATTTTTTAAAAAAAATAAGACTTTGAGGTGTATTTAATGAATTTTGTTAGTATCTATAATTTTATTTAAAAATATTTTATAAATTGATATGAAGACAGCATTGATTAATTTTCAAAAACTTTGATGTTCTATGTTGTCCTTTCAAATACATGCGCAAATAAAAATAATAATAATGGGCACAAGACAAGGCAGTACTATATGGGCAGGTAGCTTCCCAACAATGCAGCCTAGTTTGTTGAAACTTGAAAGAAGTGAGTCCCTAATTATTTTTCAATTTGCCTTTATAAATGCAGGAGCTACGTACCAGATCTGAACCAGAATTTAGAATTTAGGTCTAATTTATTTATATAATTTGATTTACTTTTTTCCAATTTTCATCAGAGACCAAACAATGTACAATTATTTTTTGCGTTTTTCCTTTCAACATATAACATATAACAAGCGGCATTCATGTGAGTGAAACAACTAATCATCCCAGAATCTGTAGAGTCCATAGGAAAATATATTTAATTACTGATGATTGAAGAGCAAGCTAAGGGAAAAGCCACATGCAAATGGATTGTTTTTAGGCTTACGTCATGCCCGGTGATTTATTAGCTCCAATTTAATATTCTCCAGGAGGAGGGTCTCTCCCTTCCTTTTCTCTTCTTTCCCTCCTTTCCTCAATCCCCATCATTAATTTAATTTTATTAAATAAATTTATTTTAATTATAAATTTGAGGGGGGTTGAGAAAAGGACAGAAAAGGGGAGAAAAGAAAGGAAGGGACCCCTCTCCCGAATCAATCTAAAATTTTATATGGAGCGATCGCCACAAATGAGGGAATATAATTAATACATATACATACATATTAGATAGTTCATTACTCCTTATTAAGCTTGCTAGGCTCCGGATCTTGTTGATTATGAGAATACCCTTATGGTGATTTAATTTTGATATCTTACGTGTAATTAATTGTTCGAATCATATTTTTGTCATATCAAAATATAATCGCGCTTTTGTTTCGTATAACCTCTTTTGCATATTCATTTCCAAATTCCGATATTCCCCTTTGACAAAAACGAAATTCTTAACCACCTTTCTTCTCCAAATATTTAAAAGAATGACAGATTAAATATATGAGCCACACACCATTCCCCAAAAAAAATGTCACGAGAATCTCCACAAGCGTTAATTTCGTTTATTTTTTGGCCAGATCTACCGTTATTAATTTCAAGTTATGGCCATATATATACTCTCTTTTTTTCCTCAATGCCCCCACACATATTTGTACTCCTTGTGGTGCTTATTATAAGAAGTTTGAAATTTTTTTTATTATTAATATTAGATGGAGTTAGAGTAATTATGTTTTTTTATAATTTTATCCCTCTTTTATTTATTATTGTTTGAATTCTTATATAACAATTCATTAAAATTATTAATTACATAGCAAGGTAAAAATAAAAAGTAACATTTTTTTTTGTAATTTTAAGATTATAGCTAATACTGTCTTAATAAACAAGAAGTTAGCACGAGGTTAGTTATAACGTCTTATATTAAATTAAAGACCATGAAATATATGATAATATAAAATATTTTTTTAATCACCGGAGGATGTCATTATCATATTAAGTGGAATTTTAATACCTTAAATTGTAGGCTAGTTTTGGCTATTAACCTGTCACAGAACAATCCTTTATATAAAGAAGTAACGCCGGGTTGCAGAGATGCACAAATTAAGCTATATACCTTCTTTCCATTTTTATATTCTTTCTCCTTTCACCACATTTTCTTCTTCCTTCTACTCATAAACCTCGTCGCTCAACAATGGAGGTCAGTTTCTTTCTTTCTTTCATTTCTCTCCAATTTTTTCCTTCACATATGCACGCGTCTCTTCTCATCGTTTAGTCTTTTTTCTTTGTTCTCCATAATCAAGTTTTTATTTTAAATCAACTTCGAAAAAACACATACATAGAATCCCATGTTCTTTGTCGATATGAATGACGCACGCAAAATTTTCCAGCCCCCTCTCGTCTTATTTTGTTCATAAAGCAAGAAAAGAAAACCAGTGATACATACGCCTTCACAACAATTATTTCTCTCTTATATGTAATGTACCTGAAACTAAATCATCGATGTATGTCCAGATAATTATAAAACAACAATCCTGATTAAATTAAGACATATCAGTACACTCGTCTGTGGGTGAATTATTTAGGTGGCGGCCGGGCAAGAGGTTGCAATGTCCCAATCAACATCATCACACCACCCACACCACCCGCCGTATATTAATCCTCCCCACAAAAGCATCGACCGCACATATCTTACCGAAAAAAAAAAAAAAAAGCATCGACCGCACATAGGAATAGTACCAAGTCGTCGGATTTGGATCTATCCCCCATTCTCGTCGTCGGGGAGAATCTCAGATCTGAGAAACCGGGGGTCACGTGCATCACCACCTCGTCACGTGACGCCTCCTCTCGAGACGACGACGTTCCTATATTGTAATTGTTTAAAATGAAGAGGGGATTGGTGAGGACGAGAGTGACAGTGGCTGTGGTATCTGTGAGCGTGATCATCGTTGTATGGAAACTGTCGCAGAGCGTGAAGAACTTCGTAGCGAAGAAGATCGCGGACGTGCCCATGCCGGAGGCGAGTGTTGATGACGTAGACTTCAAGCGCGTGAGCCGCGAGGGCGTGGAGTACTCGGCCAACGTCTCTGTTTCCAATCCTTATCCAACCCCTCTCCCCATTTGTGAAATATCCTACTCGCTCAAGAGCGACGGCAGGTACGTACTCTAAAGTCATATTACAAAGTAGAAAACTAATGGAAGCTTGAAGGTCCTTGAAAAGTAATACTGTGATTACAGGGAGATAGCATCGGGGGTGATACCAGACCCGGGGTCGTTGAAGGCGAAGGCGTCGACGGCGGTGGAAGTGCCGGTGAAGGTGGCTCACAGTATATTAGTGAGCCTGGGGAGAGACATAGCGAGGGATTGGGACATAGACTACAAATTGGATTTGGTATTCGTGATTGATCTTCCCGTCATCGGCAACATCAACATTCCTGTTTCTCAACAGGGCGAGATCAAGCTTCCCACCCTCTCCGATTGGTTCGCCTAGCCACTCATTTCACAGTTCACATACATGATGGCGCCATTTTTATTCCCATTTCATCAATAATTCTACATTCCCATGTTCCATCTGGTGTTTCTTTTCCATTACTTTTGGTGTAATGTTGTCAGTTTACTCGGATTGTTCGCCTTTTATATATATGAACGAAGTACATGGCGCTGAGATAAAGTCCGGCCCAGTCATGCCTCGGTTCAGTCTTCTAGTGTTTCAACCAGTGGGTAAATTTAAAATCTGATCCGTGCCAATACACTATTCTTAAGAATTATTTTGCCATATTAAATTGTTTGCATGATAGATTAAATAGACTTATCTTGCAAAATTAATAGGGCTACGGAGTAATAAAGACTGACATAATATACTTCGGTAACACAGAGGAGGAGAGAATAGGCAACTCGAGAACTCGGAGTCTGGTACCGGATACATTGCACTCCCCAGACTATTCATGAGCACAACCAAATGCACGCCCTTACTGAGCCATCAAACACTGGTTGTAAAATAATCAAAACAAATTAAGCCTCGTTATTTGTTGGTTTTGAAAGTTAGAAGAGATTATGAATATTAAACCTCTTTAATGTTATGAAACCATGTGTAAAAGGTAATTAAAGAAGGTACTTTAAGTTTTTGATTAATCTCCCCTTAAAGGGTATTGAATCTGCTGCGAAGGAATTCTAATGCGAGAACGTGCAAATTAAAGAATTCACAAAATTAATTTTCCAAGTTTGCATATGTAGATCCAATTAAAAAAAAATTATTCTTTAGCATGCATATATTAAAAGCTCTCTTCAAGTGGACAATATGATAGTTCTCTTTCTGACGTAATCACACAACAACTACAGCATTTAGTAGTCTTACTCTTGGAGGATATATGTATACTCACACACTGAGACTGTGATATGGGATCTGGAATTTTGAATGCTCAACACATTTTTTTTTTATTTGTGATTTTTTTGTTTGGGGGGAGGGGGGGGAAGGCACCTATATATATATATATATATATTGGATGAAAGATCAAATATAATGAGATCATAACGTAAAACGACTCAGATATAATGAGATCATAACGTAAAACGACTACAAACTCAAACTCACAAAATCTAAATTTTATGGGTCAAAACTAAAATAACAACATACTGAATTACAATACACCTATATATCACTTTTTAAGTATTATCTTACTTTAATTAAAACTAGTAAAATACCTATGCTATGCACGGATCATATATGACAGTATTTTTTAAATAGATGTTAAATTTTGTAGGAAAATCTTTTGTAAAATAATAATTTATAGTAGACACTTTCTCCATATTACCTTATACATAGTGGGGCTGTGTAATTATTTTTATTAATATTAGCTATGCATATTAGAGCATGGCAAATAATAAAAACTAACAACATACTGTGTAAATAGATATCATCAGAATTAGAATAACAAAAAAATTCATAATTATTTAAATTAAATTATCAAATCATTCCTATAAACAAGCTGCCCCTTTCTTGAATAGCACAGTCCACTTGTGAGTAATGAATTCCAGGCCCATGTGCCTCTCTGAATGCATCCAGTTCCTTAATTATGGATCCGTTTAATGTCAGGGTAAAATGCAACAACCTCCCGTTCTCACTTTCGGGTGTTAAATGTAGCCTTAAGCTACATTTAGTTTGAGGATGGGAGGTCGATTAATCATAATTACAAGGAAAGAAGAGCGATTTAGTTTGAGGTTAGCAGTCATAATTTATGGGAATTTATAAAATTTTTGAAAAATATAGTGATTATCATATTTGTGGTATGTGATATTAGGTTTTATTTCTCTCACTATGAGATAAGGATAATTTACTTTATTTTTATATTAATTTTTTATTCATTTTATTTTATCATTCCTGACGATTAAAATATCAAATAGTCCCAAGTTTCTCTACACCGTAATCTGCATATGAAATTTAAATTAAAGAAAAAATATCAACCAAAAATTGTTAGAAATTTTATATTAATGAAGATTTTGAAATTGCACTACAGTCACTGGTCCTTGTTGAAATTAATTTTTTATGTAAAATAACATAATTACCCCTACTATCACCTACGTTGGCCACTAGACTACCACTGGCAAAGTCATTGGAGCCCCTGCTATCTGGGATCGCTAGCGGCCGATCACTGGAGCTTCTACATCACTTACATGTTATAATATAATAGTGTCTTGTTAGTTCCTGAATGACACTTATTGTTTTACGAATGTTACTTATTAATCTAACATGAATAATTATAAATTAAGAGCTTTAAAACTTTATATATCTTACTTGTTAAAAAAACCACATGTATTGTTATTAATTACAAAAGAGTTGTTATTAAATCTGAATAAATACTTATCGATGAAAGCTAATAAGTATAATTAATCACATTTTGTCAATTTTTTTAACTTGTAAAAACATGAATAGATTGATGTTAATTTTAAATGAGTTATTGTCAAAATATAAATAGATGCTTGTTGATCAATGGCCAATACTTGTACAATTATACCACAAGCAGATTCTTTAACAGCAGGCTGGTGGCTAACACTAGTGATAGTGAGGATGGCTTTTTTATTTTGACTTGTAAGGACAATTTAGTCATTTTACATAAAAAATTAATTTCATCTAAGGATCAAAAAAATGTGGTGTAATTTCAAAATTTATTAATTTTTATTGATATTCCTCTAGCAATCCTTGATTGATGTTGTTACTAAATTAAATCATACTAATTGAACCTGAAAGTGAACTAGGCCCAAAAGTGGCATACTCTATAATGTACACAAATAAAGATTCGACCTGTTTTGAGTTAATTAATAATTATGATTAGCAATTCCAGCAGTATTGCAAATTCGAGAAGTTGATTTAATGATAAACTTATTGATTAAAACATATTAACCGTTAGTTTTTTTTATTATATTTGGAAAATTGATTTTAGAACTTTTACCTTTTGGGTCAAAGTGTATTTTAATTCTCAAACTTTTTTTAGGAGTGTTGGCCATCCTGTATTAATAAGTAAGGTAATTTTATTCCTGAGTTATTTTTTCGAGGAGTAAAAAACTATTTTTGTAAATCTGTCATTAATTTTTTTTTTTTGCTAATGTGTCAAATGCGTGAAGCCTCCATATAGTGATATGTAGGATTCTGACAATATGTTTTAGTCTTGATTTGCTTTTGAACTCTTTTTTTAAGGACGCTAGGCACCTTAAAATTTTTTTTTATGAAATTTGGATACCCTAAAATATAATCAAAATAAAATTTAATAATTTAAATATTATTATTTATAAATATTCATCTAAAATTTATAAATTATTTTTTAAATATCAACGGCTCAAACTAATTTTACGTGAAATGACTAAGTTAATAACTAATTAACACCATAGATTCTCACAAACATTGGCACGGCATGTACATGGAATCCATGCGTTTTACTAATTGGCACCTAAAATTTAGTAAGACAACATAATTTTAGATGAATATTCATCTAATTAGCACCATAAATTTTAGATGTCATTGTGCATGGAAACCACACACGTCACGTTAGTGAAAAATAATAAAGTTAATGATTGGTGAACAAAAAAAATTTCTTCTTAAACAAATAATTTAAAAAATTATATCACTTGTCAATGCAGGATGTAAAGTATTCCTAAAAAAATCTATCTATTTATATCTTTAAATTTTGTGAGTGTATTTTATATTCTCAAATCTTAGTGACTGAAACTTAATTGATAATTAAATTTATTCCCACATTTTCACCTTATTGTTTAACTAAATTCATCATTATCACAATTTTATCTTATTGATCAAGCCGGTCAATTAATTAAGATCATTATCACATATTTACCTCATTCCTAATGGCTCATGCTTTGATAATTGCACTTCTTCAATTTTTGATGGGCTATTCACCTCCATTGGGTTGAATGACAATTTTCCTTTTTTTTTTTTTTCCTTTTTCCTTCTTTGCAAGTAAGAGAATGATAATTTCCGATGTTTAGAATTTGGGATAAAAAAACGTCTTAATCCTTTAGCTTTAATGCTGCAAATGCGGGGTCTTAGTATTATGCCAGGCGGCCAAAGCAAAGAAGCGGTGGCAAAGTGGTGGGGGCCACCAAAAGCCTGACGAGAGAGGTTGGGAGCTGTCCCGTGCTCATATGCCCTTCCCATGCTGCACGGCAGGCTGCCAGACTAACATGATCATAAATATTAAATAATAAATATCACGAGTAAAAAATAATAATTATTTGAAATATTGTTTAAAATTATGTTATTTTCATTGAAGGAAGATATTCTAAATGAAGTTAAAATTTTTTATCCTCGTAAAAATTATATATGCTAAAAATAAAAAAATTATTTTTTGGGGGAATATCATGCCTCTTATGAGTCTTATCTCATGTCCCTTGAAGCTGCCCTGCAGAAACTTGATTCGTTGATTTCTTTGTTGACTGGAATGTCTTTAATGCTCGCGAGACTGACTCTCCTTTTTCTTTCGGATGACTTCATTTTCCATGTTCTCCAAAGTCGAAAGTTTTCTGGTGGCAAAATAAATAAATAAATAAACTTGAAAGTTTTCTCAGGACATTGGAGGGGAAAAAGTGTTCATCTTTTATTTTATTTTATTTAAAATGAAAACATTAAAACAAAAAGGTCAAAGTTTATACATCTGTACTTTCAAGAGTGGGGCCCTAAACCTGCTTGCTGCTTAGTCGGTTCATCATAAAATATTTCCGCAGTCCAATAGAAGTCCGTTTCCGAGTTTCTTTGTATTCCATAACAAACAGGAAACACACTAAATATTGCGGACAATTGACTCAATTAAATAATTACGTATATATTCTCGCCCACCAAGTAAATTCACTCGCCTTCATCTTTCCCATACACATCCAATTCCTTCATTTCTTTTCTCCAGTCAGCCATGGGCGGCGAGCCCGAGCAAGCCCAGCCCCTAGCCCCAACTTCGGCCGCCGGGTCCGATGAGGGAGCTCGCCGGAGAAGAATGAAATGGTGTGGATGTATATCACTCTCTCTTCTACTTCTAGTTGTAGTTATCATCATCATCTTAATATTTACAGTGTTCAAGGTCAAAGATCCCAAGGTAACGATGAATCAGGTGAAAGTCACAAATCTGGATCTCAAGGTCGATGCAGTCCCTCGGCTTCAAATTAGGGGTAATATGACTCTCGCGGTGGCCATGTCGATCAAAAATCCTAATGCGGTGTCCTTTAGGTTCGACAACACCACCACCACCATAGACTACCACGGCACTACGGTGGCGGAGGCGTATGGGCCGGCGGGCCGGGCGAAGGCACGGAGCACGTTCCCGATGAACCTCACGGTAGACGTCATGGCGGACCGCCTGATGAGAAGCTCGGACCTCTTCACGGATATCACCGGCGCCGGCGAGATGAACATGACGAGCTACTCGATTGTTCCGGGAAGGGTGAATATTTGGAACATCGTGAAGAAACACGTGGAAGTGAGGATGAATTGCTCTTTGACTATTGATATTAATGGCCAATCGGTCAAGGATATGAATTGCAAACGTCAGGTTAAACTTTAGGTAAGGTTTTTTTTTTTTTTTTGGTAACGTTACTTTTCAATTTTTAATCGGGATTGTGTCTTACTTTGATGGGGATTATTGTATCTGTATGGTTATTTTTGTAGCGCAGAGAGATTTATGTGGCTGTAATTTTTATTATGGGTAGATAAATAACAGCTAGTTCTGTTTCAAACTCTCAATCTTTTCACTCTTTTTAATGTCCATAAATATTCCAGTTTTTTCCTTAATTTATATTCTTTGTTTTTTTTCGTATTAATTCCCTTGAACTACGAAGGTTATAGGAATCGAAGCACTTCAAGTAAAAATCAAAGATGAAGGAGCCAATAAAATCGATCTAATTGTTAAGGATTTAACCTATAAGTCATAAAATGATGGGTTCAACTCTCGTTTGTCTATCTGAACATCTTGTTAATGCGATTTGAAAGTAACTCTATAACCACACCTTGTTATATCTAACTTTCGTTCGGGAAAAATGACGTGGCGAGGGATGGAGAGAGCCAGAGACGGGTGGTGGTGGAACCTTGTTGTGGGTCCTGCATGTTTCAAAGTGGGCCCAACCGTCTCTTTCTAGTGACCCTTCACCGTCTTTCGTTATTTTTTATGTCATTTTCAAAAAATAAAGCATCAAGCGGAGCAGATAATTTGGGAGGTTGTGCTCATCAAGTTTAGCTCTGTTCAACAGAGCTAAGTTTATTTAGATTAAATTTAAAATATTTTAATATATAAGAAAAGCTTAGATAGTAAGTACATTTTTAATTTTTTAAAGTTTTGAGCTTATTTGAGTTAGGCTTGAATATTTAAATTATTAAATATTATTTTATTTTTTTTTTTTTTATTTTAAAAAATTAATATTTTTATTTTATCTTATTTTTATATTATTTTAGTAATAATAATAAAAATCAAGTATTTAAATTAAGTTTATTTAAGTTCGAGCTTGGCTTGAATTTATTTTAGTTTATTTAATAGTTTGAATAAGTTCAAAATAAAAGAAAAAAAAATTCTAAACTTCTAATTCTGATTTTAAGATTTTTTAAATTTATTTAAGTTGGTCTACTAAATTTGACCCAAATCATCATCTTTGGCATTGAATTTGCTCAAGTATTTTTGAGTGGAGTTACATAAATTATTTTAATTTATAGTTTACTTATTTACAAAAATCCGGATTTAGGATCTCGTTCAAGAAAATATTGAGGTTTTATATTAAATTCGAACTAATTTCCGATGTTACTATATATGTATATTCAAATTAATAATTATTAATAAATTAAAGGTTAAATTATACAAAACTTTCAACCATATTTAAATAATGTCTTAATATTTAAAACTTAATAATAAATTTGCTTGAGCTTCAAGTTTAAACAAATAATTCCTAACTATTAATTATATACCCCTTAAATTTTACTTTTGTATACATTCAAACTATCAAACTTTAATTGATATATGATTAATCTCTAAATTTTAAGTTATTTATAAATAATTAATATATAAAATTAATTATATAAAGTTATATGTATAAATATAAGAATTGAGAAAAATTTATTATAAAATTTTAAAGGTTAAAAATGTTAGAGGTATGTAATTTAAAGTTCGTAACGTACTATAATTTAGCCCAAATCAAAAAAAAACAAAGTCAAAAGTTGCTAAAAACGCGTAAAATAAATTTATATTCCAGCCGACAACTGGCGAATGGAATAAAGAAGGAAGGGAACAAAAAGTGGGAGGAAATCAGGAATTGAACAATAATAAAAAAACGATAGAATCTCGGAGGAGGGAAGCCTCATTGAGGGACGGATAAATCTCAACCATTTAAATTTAATTGAAACAATTCAGATTTAATATTTTTATTTTTTATTTTAAATTTATATTTATTAAAAAATATATAAAAGTTATAAAAATATCATGACAATCCAAATTTAATATAAATAGTTTATATTTAATATTAAAAATTTTTAATAAGTTTACTACTCTATTCAGAATATATATGTACTGCTTAGAGTAGATCTGATTAATTTAAATTTTTAATATTAAATTTAAATTATCTATATTAAATCTGAATTGTCGGGTTTAGAAGCATATTTATTAAAAAAATTATAATTTTTATATATTTTTCATTCTAATAAATATAAATTTAAAATAAAAATTAAAAATATTAAATCTAAACTGTTGACTTTAAATCTCGGCGGCTCAAATTCGCCCCTTTCTCGTAGGGAGCAGAGCAGAGGAGGCTCCCCTCCTATAGAATCTCTTATACAACAAAAACATGGATAAAAAATTAAACTTACGTTACTTGAACATAAGATTTGCAATAATAATACACGGTATACCTAAAATGAAAGTGATGGTATCTTCAAAACAATACTACCATCTTCAGGTCGTGCACCACCTTCTCATGTGCTTTCTGAAAATTATTACGAGGAATATGATCATATATCTATATCCAAAATCCCACATCATAGAATTATCAGGTATTTAAAAACTCGTCTAAATTTGGTTCATACGGGTTAAATTATATATTTTTAATCTACATTTTTAAAGCACGGAATTGAAAACTTAGTTTGATAATGGTTTGTGGGTTCTGTTTTGTTGAATCAAAATAAAATATGAACGTTTAAATTGTTGGTAATAAATATAAACAGATTATTTTGTCTCGCTTGGAAGTTTAAACAAAAAAATTAGGAACAAGGTCATGTCCATCTGAAAATTAATTAAACTTGACATAAAAGTTAATATTATGAGTGTTTCTTTAAAACAAAAAATTTCTGGTAACAGCAGGTAGTCCTAATCTAACGATTTCGTTACCTTGTGAAATTTTGAATTTCGTGGTCTTCGACTGAACTTGGTTCACATATATTTATTGGATTATATTTGGATCTATTGTCAAAGTCAAATGTCCAAAAAGATGGCTCAGTCTAATTAATTAATTAATTAATGTATTTTGGGAACTTGACAGAGATGGCTCAGCCAATAGCCATCTTATCCCATCATCCCCTTGTATTGGACTGAACTATCAGAAATGGAGAGGATCTAAAGGATAAACTATAAAGAATTTTTTTTTCTCTCTGCTTTTTTGCACGCAGAACATTTCATGGCCTTCTACCTTTTTGTTTTTCTCCAAGAGAATTGTCGGCCTACCATTTCCAGATTCCATGTGGTCATCGTAACAGACCGTAGTCAGATTCACAACTCCCTAATACAAGTTATATAATACAAATTTAGTGTTGTTTGTATGGCTGCACAATGACTGGGATAGATCGGGTTATCACCAAACTTGAAGTTCGGCCTAACAAAGCTTCGAGCTGGTGATTTGGACGTACGGTCTGGTTTGACTCAGAACAAACCCGAAACATGATGGACCGGGTTTATGAATACATCAGACTGGGTTTTACCTTCCGTCTAGATGAAAAGAAAAATTATGAAGGAAAGAAAATGAGAGGAGAAAAAAATAAAAAGAAGAGAAAATTAAGAAGAAAATATTATTACTTATTGTATTTGGATAGACAAGAGAAAATAGAGAGGAAAGAAAACGAGTAAACATTATCATGACAATAATACCCTAATATTAAAATATATCACATGTCATATAATTATCTTTATGAAAATAAATTTAAAAAATTATATTAAAATTAACATCATCAAAATAATTTAAAAGGAAATTAGTTCATAAAAAATGTATTTTCATGTTATTATAATTTAATATGAAATAGATTAGTAAAAGTATGTTGTTTTTTTCCATTTAAAAAATAAAAATTATGTATGTTTTAAAATCAAATACAATAACATTTTTTTGTCTAAGTTGGATACTCTGTCCAAAATTATCCCCACTCAATATTGTGCTTCCATTAAATGAACAGTGTCCTTATAATTAATAATAGAGTTTGTGTAGTTTTTTTTTTTTTTACATGGAAGAGTTTGTGTTGGTGGTATACTGTGAAAAGAAGAAAGCATTGCATGTCAGCAGTTGAGGCATTATCTACGTTGAAGACAAAAAATAAGGTAGCCAGGTTTAGGAAGAGAACGCGTGAGAGAGTGAGTGCAGACATGGAAGAATGATTTTCTTTCCAAAATCTCTCCATGTATGGAGAGAAAACTTGAGAAAAAAACATAATAGATCCCATACTCCATTTTCTCTCCCACTTTTCCTTCCTTTCACTTTTCTTTCCTCTTCCAAACAGAGAAAAAGTTATTTCCTCTCCTATCTTACTCTCTAATTTTCTTTTTTCTCATATTTTCTCTCTATCCAAACAGAGCATTAGTTTAGTTTAGATGGAAAAAGTTTAGAAGCAGGAGGGAGAAGACAAAACAAAAGTGCCAAAATCAATAGCTAATCCGGAGGATTGCATGCTGTTTATCCAAATCCACTATTAAATCACAGCAAAGAAAGCAAGAGGAAGATGCTGTGGTTTGAAGGAAGCACGAAAAGAAGATATTGAAGGTTAACAAGTGTTTAGCACTTGTTGGTAGTCTGATTGAGGGTATGTTTGGCCCAAAGCCCCAGACTTCAGTTGAGGCATCAAAAGCTTAATAGAAAACCTTCAGTCTCGCTTGGGTACAAATTTTTTTACAGAGCGTTAGAAAGAAGCCATGAGTTAAATATGAAGCAAGGAAAAGGAACTTCTGAATAAAATATTTAAACATAAATCACGTAACAATTATATATATATATATATATTTTTTTTTTTTTCTTTAATTTCAGTTTGCAGTTCATTCTAATCTTAGGTGGTGATTTTTTAATCTAAACACACCCCTACCATAACATCTCCTCGTGCCTTCTTGTTAAGAGCTACTTTCGGATGAAAAATTATGTCATTAAATTTATCAAAAGTCAATTATGAAGAAATTAGTGGCCAAATCACACAGACAAACAAAGCATGAAATTCATTGCCAACCAATATTTCTTCTTTGAAAAACACACATGCGTGGATGGGACTGCTGAAACATATTTTGATAACTTTATTCTTAAAAAAAGAAAAAGAAAAGAAAACTAACGGATATATGACTCTGATCCATTGCACATATATGGAGTCTGAACTCTAAAGAATAAGCTGCTGTCCCGTGAGTATAAATACTTTTCTTTTTAATACTATGGTTAAAAGTATTAATTTGCATCGTTGCATGTATACTTTATCAGCAGCATATCATCATAACCTTGTTATATTAGATTATTTATAACACAGCGTGCTCACACATACTCACTCTGCTTAAAAAATATAAATTATTTTTTAAGAGGTTTAATATTAAAAAATATAATAAGACATTTTTAGTGTTTTAAGATGTGATCATTGTATTTTTTTTTTAAATTACCCCTATAAATAAATCACTTTATATCTATTTTAGAGTAAAATATCATATTAAATAGGGAGAGGCATTAAAAATGGTGTTAGTTTCAAAATAAATAATTATTTTTATTGGGGTAAGATTCAATTAAAAATACTTTATATTTTTTAATGAAGGGAGTATAAGCATAATGTACATGTTCATAAATTAATGCATTTGCTCCTGCCTCCAGCGAAGAAATTAATTCAAAGGTGAATTGACTAATTTGCCCCAACAAAATATCATGACTGTACCACAGGGCAAGATATTTTTCTTGAACAACAGCAAAGGCACATTAATTACGCTAATTAATTACATCGATTCTTCAATGAAATTTACCGTAATTTTATTTCCAAAAATTATTCTTAAAAAAATTGCATGCTTATGTAGTTAGTTATGCGTGCTTTTCATGCCATCTTAAATTCAAACATTTCATACTTACACCCACATAGGACAAACACAATTAATAATAATAATAATAATACCAAGCGAGAAATTCGTGGCGTTCTAATTATTTTTTATCTGGACTAACATGTGCTTTGAAATCAACGTTCAAAGTAATTTAAATTAAGATGAACTGACAAAACCGCTCCTCCAAAATCTTCTGTCAATATATAAGAATATATGCAGTGAATTGATCAAATTGCCCATACATGAGTTTTATGTCTCTGTATTATGTAGCGATCGAAAATATCAGTCTCTCCATCAAAGGTTGCCTGTGAAGGTCGCAGTTCTCATATAGCCATGGCGGAGAGCGAGCAAGTCAGACCACTAGCTCCGGCGGCCAACAGATACCTCCGAGACGGCCATGATGAAGACACCATCAGCAGCGGCAGAGCCACCCCTGTCCCAATCAAAAGGCTCCGCCGTAGAAGATTCATCGTCAAGTGTTGTGGCTGCATGACTGCTCTCATTCTACTCCTGGCTGTTACAATCATAGTGTTAGCATTCACTGTCTTTAAGGTTAAAGACCCGGAAATCACGTTGAACGGCTTCAACATCACAAAGATCGAACTCATCAACAACAACACGGTCCCTAAACCTGGCACCAACATATCCCTAACAGCTGACGTGTCCCTAAAAAACCCTAATGTGGTGTCCTTCAGGTATACCAACACCACCACAACCTTGTACTACCACGGCACCGTTGTCGGCGAGGTACGGGGACCGCCTGGCAGGGCGAAGGCACGTAGGACAGTGAGGATGGACGTCGACGTGGATCTCATCACCGATAATCTCATGTCAAGCTCTAACTTTACTGCGGAAGTGGTGTCTGGTATATTGACCCTGAATAGCTACTCTAGGGTTCCGGGGAAGGTGAAGATTTTGAAAATTTATAAGAAGCACGTGGTTGTGAAGATGAACTGCACCGTTAGTGCTAATATTACTGCACGAGCAATCCAAGATTTGAATTGTAAGAAAAAAGTTCAACTTTAGGAGTTGATTTTTATTCTATACATGTATAATACGTACGTGAGTTAAAGATGATTTGATGTCATGTGTAGGTAGAACAATTCTGTTTTAGACTATAGCAGGATAATATATTAAAATTTCTATAATATTTTCAATTCGTTTGAAAATAATATTCTTTTGTTCAATTGTTCTGCAGATACCAAATAAGACTTGATACTAATAGTGGTCTAAAATTTTCACAATTTAAAAAGAAGGAAATAAAAGGAAAAAAATGCGGGTCAACGTACGGTGGTATATCTTCTCCCTCCAGCTTAGATGTTCGAGAAGGGAATAAGAGATAAATAAATCTGATCAACATGTGCGCTTAATTGTAAATAAAATAAACTTTTTCTAGTTGAATGATTAGAAAAACAAAATCAACGATAAAAATGAAGACTAAATTAAACAAATGAAATTAGAAACAAAGATAATAAGAAAGAGATAAATTATAATAATACACATTTCGTTGCAAGACAAAAAGAACGACAGACGAATAGAATTTTTTTGCCCTGAGACCTAAACTATGGGAAATGGGTCCAAATTTTTTCTTTACCAAAATAAAATAATAATAATAATGTAAAAACAACAATTATTACCCATAAAGCTAAAACAGTTAGAGATAAAATTAAACACTTATAGATTCTGTTACAAACAGCATCCAAGGACTTGCACCTGTTTGATGATTTGTCTAACAGAACATAACTACTCATACCTATCGTTTTCCAGGTTCGACTCGCCTTGCATGCCTCTTCCTATGATATATTATCTAATCAGTCCCTCTCTTTCTCTCTCTAACACCTCTCATCATCCCCATGTCGAAGCCGGAATCCTCTATCCTCGCCGCCGATGACGACTGGGCTGATGACGGCGGCGCCACTTTCATCAGCGACCTCAGCATCGGCTCCTTATTCACCAAGTCACTCCTTATCCTCCTCTTTGTCTTCTTCGTCATCCGCCTGTCTATCACCATTTACCGCCACTGCCGCCGCGACAGCCATCAACCCCGTGGCTACGCCGGCAACAATGTCCCCGGCTCAGCTGTTAATAATCCCGACGACCACCACGACGAAGAGAACCCCGTCCAAAATGATGAGGAGGCAACCACAAGTAGGGCCTTCGACGTTGAAGTCGTCATCAGCTTGTGCCCGAATTTCATGTACGGTGATGAAAAAGCCGACGACCGCAACAATACGACATGTCCGATTTGCATGTGCGAGTATTTGGAATCGGATATGATGAGGATGTTGCCGCAATGTGGGCATTACTTTCACCTTAAATGCATTGACGAGTGGCTGAGAATTAGTTGGTCGTGTCCTGTGTGTCGTGACTCGCCGTTGTTGCCACAGGCCACGCCGTCGACATCGTCATCCGGCGATCAATAATGAATTGAAGTTGAATGAATTCGCTCACCATTTTTTTCGTGACTAGTTTTTTGATCAGGTTGCTTAATTAATTAATTTTTAAGTAGAAAATGTAAATTAAATTAGATCTCCCTTTTTTTTGAAAAGGACAGGATCAATACATGATTGTCCTCTACAGGACCAAAATCATTCCAAGCATCGAACGCAAGCAAAATGTCTAATTTCTAGTCTAAACATCTACCGACAAGCGATATGACCAAAATTCTCTCCTCGGATAGGAGGGATTAAACGGGACCCATCCCTTATTTCATTGAAACTATATATTTATACTGCCCTGGCAAACTGCGTATGATCTTTTAAAAGTTCATTCTAAAGCAACCCAGTAATTAAAGGGTAATCTTATTTTTTGACCAAAATTAAAGGGTAATTGAAAAACTCGTGCGAGGAATTATCAATTATGCCGTTCGTTGCTAAGGGATTGTTCGGGCCTTTCCTGCCCGGAACTTGTAGACTTATGCAAATTAGTTAATTTCTCGTATTGGGCTCAGCCACTCTCAAAGAAAACGACCCTAAGCGGTTAAGGCATGAGAATGGGCCTCATCTACAAAAAAAGAGCAATGTCAATTATTTTATAACAAGAAAATAAAATTCCCCATTACCACTTAAAAAATGATAAAAAAAATAGTCTCTCATGATGAGTTAAGATTTAAATTCTCACAAGAAAGAGCATAATTTAGCTATGAAATACTAATACTTTAAATTGCCTAAGGTATCTATATTGATATTGTATCCGATACTTATAGATATTTTTTCGATGCACATATGTAAAGTATTAGAATAATACTTTTTAATTTTAGAAAAATTATTTTTTAATACATATTCAATATTTTTAGATTGTTAATTAATACTTAAAAATAAAAAATTTAAAAAAATAAATTTATTAAAACTTGCAATATTAAACTTTTTATTAATAATATCATTTTTTTGCTTTTAAAGTTAAATATTATATTTTCCTTAAAAAACAAGTTTTGGACATAATAAAAGAATTAAAATTTCATTTTTATTAATTAAAAAAATGTTAAAATGTAATCTTATGAGGTCGAGAAGGAGGAGGAGATATTGATAGTACTATACCTATTAGAAAGGATTAGATGGTAAGCAATCATGTATTCATGTATGGATAAAATAAAAGTATAATTAATGATTAAATTTTACTTAATATTATTATAAAGAACTATATATGTATACTAATTTGAATATTTTTTAAATTGAAATTGTATTGCTATTTTTTATAAATATAAATATACATATAAAAAACATATCATATCCTATATGTTTAAAAATTAAAGTATTGACATATTGCATTTGATACTCATTAATATCTATGCAATATAGATATTTAATGCTCGACAATAAGGGTGGGAATAGAGTTGAAAATTCGAGTGGGTCGGGCCTGAATAACCAAGCCTGACCCAAATTTTTTAGGGTTTTGGACGGCCCGAATACCTAAATTTATATTTTAAAAATCATTTTTAATTAAAATTTTTACTTTAAAATTAATTATTTTATTTTATAAAATATATTTTTTGATACTTAAATGATGTATAGGACTCAAATATATAATATTTTAGTATAAAATAACCTAAAACTTAATTAATTAATTAATATTTATCATATTTAATATATTTTATAAAAATAAATTTTTTTTTTCGGGTATTCAAGCTCGAATAAGCCCCAACGTAAAAAAAGTTATATTTTTTTTCTAAACTCGGCCTTAACTTTTTTCGAGAAGGTTTGGACTGGCCCTTCGAGCTTGGCTTGAATTATCGACTCTAGGTGAAAATAGGCCAGGCTTTTAACAGGAGCCTACAACCTGATCTAGTTCAGGCTTAGCCCAGCCTACTTAAAAAATAAGCTTAAGTCAAGCTTAAGCTTTTAATTAAATAGTCCAGGTCTACTTTTTCAAGGCCCAACCTGTGAGCTCAACAGTTGGCCATTTATATATATATATATATATTATATCACAAACACATCAATTTCATCATATGATTTTTAATCAATTTTTACTTTACTACTTCTAGTTTTATTTTCAATCATATTTGACTTATATATTAATTTTAATATTGTCACTTTATTATTATATTATATTATAGGTAGTAAATCCTTTCAATTCTTATATATTGTAATTGATAAATTAGGTTATATATTATATATTATAATTGGACTAAAGTATATTTGAGAAGTTTAAAATTAAAATACAAGCATATTTAAAAGATTTTATTTTTAAGTAGGCTTTTAAATAAACTTGCAGGTTAGGTCAGCTTTTAAGTAGGTTTAAATTTAAGCCATAAAAAAAGTTTTATACAAGTTTTTGGTCAAGTTCAAGCCTATAATTTAACATGTAAATTCAAGCCTATTTAATTAAAATCTAGCTTGATCCATCCTATTTTCACCCCCCACTCGACAGTGCATCAAATAAGATTCACTCCAATAGAAAAATAAAAAACAAATGAAAGGAAAATTCCCGTTAGATGTGCCTTTCTCATGGCTAATTAAAAGGATTAAGTAGGTAAGTAGCTGCGTGGTATAATATATGTGTAATTGTGGCTGATGTTTTAACAAGCAATTTTAATTGTAGGCGGTGATTTTTGCGATGGTGTTTAATTGTTTAAGGAATATTCTTGGTAAAATAAAATCTCATGGCCTTCCTACCAAATATTACGACATATTTAGAAGATCTAAATAACCGATCTTATTTTATTTATACTTCACTCAATCATATATAGTAACGCGAAATACGTATTTAACCAGCAAGGAACACAGTATTTTCAATCATAGCAGAGAGAATAAATTAACAAGGTGAATTCAACATGATAGTTTATAAATTAATTAAAAAGGGATGGTGGTAAAGCTGTCAAAAGTCATGATGACAAGGAATGGTTTTCTATTTATAAAAAGTCAAAATATATATATATATATATATAATTTAATATTTAATATAAGATAAAATTTAAAATTTTTTTTATCTCTTGTTTATTCATTGTCATTTAAATTTATAAACAATTTTATTACTGTCATTAATTATAAACAAAGGAAAAATTTAAAAAGTTATATTTTTTATTTCACTATTATAACTAACAATTTTTAATAACTGTAAAATTTATTAATTTTATTTTATATTTAAGACTGTACTAGTGCATGATATAAAAATTAAAAAGACAGTCAAGACTCAAAACAGGTGTTTGTTTCAGCAGACTCTGAATCCCTGTACAGGAGCAATGAAATATCATAAAGGGGATAAAGAGATCATTAGGCAGAATTAAATTGTTATTTTCCCAATCAACTGGCTAATTCTGTATCATACTATCATCATCTACCTCAAGCTTACGAAAAAAATTTAAATAGGTTGAGTCTTGAGAGTTCTTCAACACCATGCATAACCTCCACATTCAAAAAAACATTTATAAAAATACTTATAGATTACTTATAAAATTTTTATATCAACAATAAAATTTAATCAAAAAAACTTGTAAGTTATAAACAAAATTATTGCCAATTAAATCAATCTTTATTGGTCTTTCAAGCCTACACTTAGTGAGCAAAGTGCATTGAGTAACGTTATAAAATATTTTAATGGTTAGATTTGAAAATAATCATTTGATTTAAATTTGATTTTCATATGGATGAAAACTCGGAAACCTTGGCGGCCGGCCTACAGGGGCACAATTATAACGCATGGAAGAGGAAGAAAAATCTCATAATGACGGGTAAATTAATGTTATGTGAACCAATTAAGGACTTGATTGACAGATCTACAAATCCCAAAGAAAGATAAAAGACTTTTCTTTAATTTAGGCTAAGAGGAGCCAGAACTAAATAAACGATTTTAAACAAACAACGTGCCCCACGATATTCAAATCAATATTATACTAAGCGGCCACGTTAATTAATAATTTTTTAAAAATAAAAAATAATATTCCATACAATTTAATGAAATAAAAAAAAATCCAACCCAATTGCTTTCATCTCCGCAACTTTTGAGCGCAACCTTGAACGCCACCGTCACCATTATCTAAGTGAAAATGAAATCAACTTGGAAAGATGACAAAACCAAAAGGTCACTCCTACCATTCTTCAACTTCAGATATTAAATGCCTAAGTTTCTGACCGAAAAGCCGAAGTAGGTTTAGATAATGATAATCAGTTGACACATTGAGTAGAATCTAATTTATATGTCCCAGCTCTACACATTTTTCCTTTATATACAAAACGAAATGAATGACGCCATTTGCAAGGGGCATACATAGCGAGAAGTTAATCATGACATGGAACAAAATTAAAAAGCATTTATAGTTTAAATTTTCCTCCCCCATTCAAAAATATAACAAATTTTTAATCAAATTCTATTCTCTAATAAAATAATTATTTATCTTCAAACTTACTCCATTTTTCATATTCAACCCTATTTAATAGAATGTTTCACACTAAAATAAATATAAATTGATTTATTTAATATAAATACTTTTAAAAACTGGTAATAATTATATTTTAAAAGATTAAAAAGTCTTACATTTTTTTAATATCCAATCCTTAAAAAACTATTTTATATTTTTTTAGAAGAAGTATGTACATTTTTAGATCAGAGACCAGAAATGTATACATAAGAAAAAATTGAAACATTAGGGAAGTCATGGCTGTCCCTAGTCCGCCTCCCTCAACGATCGTAGTATATATCTTGATATTAATTTTATTATATAGCACTACACAATAAGTTTGTGACTTAGTTATGAGTTTTGTCAAACCAAAAATGACAGTTTAGAACGAGACCAGGGACCAAATTTATGGGAAATGTGAGTTGTTTAATTATTTATATCATGTTATAAATATCACAACTTTTATATATTTCTCATATTTAATTTGGAACAATGAATGAGGATAGACCTAGCTAAATCATTGATTAATAAATATAAAAATACAATATTTATAAGATGAGGAGAGAATATCTTGTCCAGTTTGTAAATTCATGCTTGATTTTTATCATAAATTTTTTCTTTTACTCCAATTAAATGCTAGTTAGATAAAACATATTATTAAAACATGTAAATTTAATATAGAAAAAATTGAGAATTTATTAAATCTTTAGACTGAATGAATCAATTTTAATATTTTTTAATTAATTTCAGTTAGATATATTAAAAGTAGTTTATAAATAAAATTACAAAAAACACATGCTTGGACATCTATGGAAAAATATATATATATATATATATATATTCAATGGATATAAATATTAAAAT
The DNA here is from genome assembly GCF_029017545.1 of Prosopis cineraria. Lineage (NCBI taxonomy): Eukaryota > Viridiplantae > Streptophyta > Magnoliopsida > Fabales > Fabaceae > Prosopis > Prosopis cineraria. The sequence goes on from NW_026555344.1 coordinate 1,743,803, forward strand.
AAAAGAGTCGATTAACATTGAAGGTAAGCGCAATTGTGCAAATGGAAGGCAAGAGCAAAGTGGTCCGCTTAATTAATTAAATCATGGAGTATGATACTCCAAAAGGCCAAATTTTGTCAACTCCAAATGAATGCCTCTCAGCTCTCACACTTGATTACACCCTTTCTCACTCAGCCTCTGTATTAAATGAAAGAGCCGAGATTCCCACCCACCCACCCTTTCCTTGTCCTCAAAATCCTAACGTTTCCACCGTAACAATAACATCCCGGCCCTGTCCTCTCTTCTCTCTCTCTCAAATGGCTCATGTCCTCCTCCGCCGCCGCCGCCTCCTTCCTCTCCAACGTCGGCCTCGGCTACTCCATCGCCATCGCCCTCGCCTTCCTCCTCCTCCTCTCCACCCTCCTCCTCTCTTCCTACCTCTGCTGCCGCTCTCCCCCTCCCCCTCCCCCTCCTCCCCCTCCGTCCGACGGAATCCTCCTCCCCCGCATCATCTTCGTCGCCGACGACGACGACCATGACGACTCCATCGCCCTCGGCCTCTCCCCCGATGTCATCAACTCCTACCCCAGCTTCCCCTACGCCAAGGATCATACTCTCGCCTCCGACGCCGCCGATAATGATTTCACTTGCTCCATCTGTCTCTGCGAGTACAAGGACTCCGAGATGCTGAGGATGATGCCGGAGTGCCGCCATTTCTTCCACCTCCTCTGCCTCGATGCATGGCTCAAGCTCAACGGTTCCTGCCCGGTTTGCCGAAACTCTCCGCTTCCCACACCGATCTCCACTCCGATCTCGACGCCGTTGCAGGAAGTGGTGCCTCTCTCTCAGTACGCGGCCGATCGGAGGCCAACCAGTTGACTTCTCAGAACTTTTTGTTCATTTTATTAGCCCCCGGTTAGATTTGGAATTGAATTGTTTTTATCTTTCTTGGGTATGGTAATTTCTTTTGTTCCATATTTTTTGAAGAATTTTGTTTCTTCCTTGTTCTTCTGGTGATTTTTAATTTGGTTGAATTGTAGGGGGAAATGTAAGAGATTAAAATAAAGCTATATGTTCATGTGAGTGCTACGTACCATGAGTGTTGTTCATGTGATCTTGTGCAGAAATGTTTTGTCCTTTTTGGGGTTGACTATCGTTAGATGTGTTTTTACAAAATCAATCCGTTCATGTTTCCAATTGACTGGCTTGCTTTTTTAAAATTGAAGAAATTTCAAATTTTGGACAGACTTTTTTAGTTTTTACTCCTTCCCAATTACTACATAAAATTTCTTCTAAAAATCTTATTTAATTCAAAATATAGAGTATTACATAATTTTTATAATTATTTTTTTAACTATACCCTTACTTTATTTATTACTCTTTTTAAAAAATTATGTATTGAAATTTTAATTACTATTATCAAAGCTCTTATATAAGACATTTAATGAAGGTATAATTAAAAAAATATAAAATTTTAGGAAATTAAGGCTTTAAATAACACTTATTTTTAAAATCATAAATTAATTACTAATATCTTATATTATTTTGGTTAGGAGGCCTCTGGATTATAGTATATATCATTGACAACTAAGTTATATTTTATAAAAAATGTTAGTTGAAAGTTCATTTTCCTAAAAATATCTTATCTTCATATTTATGCCCTTAAGTTTTCCTAATAACACTTACATGATCTTTAAGTATATGGCATTTAAAGACAAGAAATATAAGAAAAAGCAAGGCTATAAGTGATAAAAATACATAAATTTACTCAATATTTTACATTTTGGACCATGCTTTTGTAATGTGACTTATATTGTGATTTGAAGAAAGTAAATATTAAAGAAAGATCACGTTTAAATTAAAAAAAATTGATTTAATCACAATTATTTTTTTAAAGCATTAGAAAGTAAATTATAAATATTAATTTAAATAGTTATTTCTGTATATGAAATATCTTATATATAATTAAGACTCTTAAATTTATAATTGTTTCGGCAAAAAGAATATAATTGTCCAATTCAATATTTAAATCTTTTTTTGAAAAATTTTGTTAAAAAAATTAATTATTATTAAATTGATCTTTCGAACTTGATTACCCCTGTTCTCTCTCTTTTTTTTAATTTCAAAATAGAAAATTAAATTGATTTTTTCAGTAATAAATGAAATATGACTCATGCACATGCTATTTATTACCAGACCCAGTATAATTTAATTTCTCCTCAATCAAAACAATGACTCCATCCGACCATCCCTGCCGACGGACCAAATCACGTGAACCAAGCAATTCGGATCTTGAGCAATTCTTTCTTCCGAATCTGATTGTATTATTAAGACACTAAAGCACTATCATCCACTTCATATGTGTCCATCTATAAAATATTTTTTAAATTTTATTTTATTTTTAAATATAAAGAATGACAATAATATTTTTTAAATAATTAAATAATTTTATTCTTGTCTTAAAAATAAAACAGATCATTAATTATATGTTTTTTCTATTAATATTATGATATTAATTATGATATTATTAAAGATAAAACTGAAAAATCATTATGCTTTTATGTGAGTTTAACTAAATAACAAACTTATTAATATGCAAGATTTAATTAAAAATACTTTATATATGGAGACGGAAGTAGCATCTACTGTCCAGATTGATTTTTTGGATTGGTTCTTGAAACAATTTTCAAAGACATTTTTCAACGTCACAAAATAGAAATTCAATTTGGTTTTGTTTGATACTGAGATATTGAGATGATGGATGAAATAAAGCGGATAAAAATTAATGGAATATAATTTTTTCGTAAATAAAAATATTTTTGGTTCATAAAAAATTATACCAATAATTTTGATCATATAATATTTAACTGTAAACTCGTACATTATTTATATTTATAAAGTCGAAAACTTTGGAGCCATACTGGATGCTGTTTTTAATAATTTTGTGATTATATATATTTATCATCACAAAAAATTGGGTAGGTCTTCATATTTTAGACAAATTTAAGGAATAATTGTGCAAATTTAGTTAAGAGGAGTCTTCCATCATTTTCCCTTCCTAGTATCATCAAGAGGCCTGCCCATGACATCTAAAAAAAAATAAAAACTGACCTATTTATAATTTATTTTAATTTTGATATTAATTTATCATACCAAAGCATTAATGTTTATTTATAAAATTAATACATTAATTGGCTTATCATAAAAAAAAATTAACAACAAAAATCTGCTTTTGTTGCTATATATAAAAATTGTAATGTAATGTAATATTTACAATTGCTCACAATTAAACTAGTAGGAGAGACTTACGTTTTACATGTGATATAAGTTACTCTATGATCACTCCATATAGATAAGAAAACTTTTTATAAATTTTAAAGTGTAAATGAATGAATTATTTTTTAAACTTTAGATTTGTAGCAGTATAAATTTTGAACTTATTTATTGTATAAAATTATAAATTACTTTCTCAACTTTTGAAAACAGTACAATATGACCTTTGCTGTTAATAAAAATTAATTTTAATTATTAATTGATTAGAACAAGATATAAAAACAATATAAAATTACCAAAAAGTATAATTAAAGACTCAAAAAATTATAGAAAAGGACAAAAAAATTTGAGATTATTTTATGCAATTTTTGATATTCTTTTGTATCATTTTCTTGTTAGTTAACTATTAAAGTTAATTTTTGTTAATGACAGAAGTTAAATTACATCATTTTTAAAAGTTAAAGAAAAAATTTACACAATAAATGAGTTTAGTGTTTATAGTGTTACCGGATCTAAATTTTAAAAATAATTTACTCATTTACCCAATTTTATAACATGTACATATTGTTGAGGTTAAGTAAATGTTAAGCAAATCAAACGCCAGAATCGTTTGATGTAGAAATAAAGTCATAAATGGCGGATCCAAGTGCCGAACTCCATTTACGAGCAGCTGGGACGTGGAATCCAACTTCAAGATCCTCGTCCTCTTTTCCATTCCTTTTGTTCTTCAAAATTTAATTACGATTTTTCTTTTTAATAATTTGCGATTTGGGGTATGCGTGCAAATCACATTCCCCTCTTTTTCTTTCCTGACCTGCTGGCTACTGCTTTTCTGGCGAGGATAAATTAACGTTTAATACGAGAGACTGAGAAAAATATATTTCTTTTTATCATAGTTTTACACAAAAAATTTCATTACTTAAAATCCAATCTGTTTACACGTGTATTTTAATGTCTAAGATAAAGTTTAAGCATACCAGGGGCATAAATAAGAAATAATATAATCTTTTCATTACAAAATATAAGGTATTTTTTAGGTTGAATTTGTTCAAAAATATAATATATTTTTAGTTTTTCAATATATAATTAATGATTTTTTGAAAAAAAAATACTCAAGGAATGTTCTCCGACATGTTTGGTGTCTAAAAAGTGGTTTTGAAATTAACAAGTGTGGGAAAAAATAAATATAAAGATTGGAATTCAAAAAACTATGTATGTTTGGTATATAAATAAAGTCTTTGAATAATTTTTAATTAATTGTAATTTACATTCAGATTACAAAAAAATTATCCTTGTCATTGTCCTTATAATATTTTTTATTAAAAAAAAACGTAGACCCCCAATTTGTGGAAGAAATTCCAACCTTTGCAAAACTGGAACAAGTATGGACTAGTTTGATGAATTGCGACTTGGTTGCGGGGGATGGAGGCGGCTGATTGTTGGAGAGCGTTGTTGAAATTTGGTTGCTAATATGAGGGGTGAGGTTGTCCAAAACTCTCTTAACTGGGGAGAGAAATGTCACAACAAAAGGAGGTCCATGGGAGTTGAGCCACTTGCTTGTTTTAAAATTAAAAAAATATAATTTTTAATTCTTATAATTTTATTTAATTTTACTTTTAATCTTTATAGTTTTTTTTAGTATACAGATAAAAAGCTATTAAAAAATAAAAATTATAAAAATTTAAAAAATCAATGACACACAATCTTTTTAAAATTATTGAGGTAAAAAACATTAAAAAAATTATCGGGGTTAAAAATAAAATTTAATAAAATTATAAGAATTAAAGATTATATTTTTACTTTAAAAGTTAAAGTGAGGAAGCCGCTCTGCCAATGCTGACCCAGGTGACTTTCCTTTATAAAGCCATTTCTAAGATAACAATCATATATATCTCCTACTTCTACCTTGAGAACGCTTCTTTAGCTCCCAGCCATGACACCAAACAAGGCATTAAAATATCTGTGATGAGTTAGTCATTGAGGATATTATGATGAGGATCACCTTCAATTCAATTAAATATCATAGTTGACACACCACAGACACTTGAATGGTGTGAACTGTGAAGGCAGTTTCATGTCTACATCTTTTTAGGATATGTGGTCCTCTACAGGTGACTGTAACGTGCTGGGGTCATATCCCTCCCCCTCTCGTGGAGTACAAGAGGCAAGCATGAGCATAGGAGAAGACACTAACTTAGCAAATCCAACAACGCCACTTACAATCTAAGACAAATGGAGCAACCAAGACACATGCTTTGCATCAACCCACTACAGTTTGGAGGCATATCATGAAGAATGACAGTAACTTCTCCCACTCATCAGAAAAATCATTCTTCATGCCACTAATTACCTAATCACCAGTAAAATCAAGATGTGGTAGTTAATAAAACAGTTATTAAAAACAAAGAATTGACAAAAATATTTATATAACTTATAAAAAATAATATTAAAAATTAAGTAAATGAATCTTATAAATACTTACTATAAATTCATTCAAGATATTTTATATATTTTCAAGTATCTCTATAACTTGCTCTTTTTAAGCTTCTCATTTATAATTCAATAATGCCACTAATTACGTAATCAAACAAACCAACAAGCTAATAATACTAAACTTCTCGTGCTACAACTCTATCTATTTATGTTTTATTGAAATATTCACAAGATTTTCAAAAATCTTATTTATTTGTTCTTGATTGAATTGTCTCAAACCATGTTCTCTTTTAAAATTCTTTAAATATAATAATAATAACTCCAATAGTTTAGTGGCTATGCAATTCTTAATTAGTTTTGTAGAATATAAAAGGATCTACATAGTATTCAATTATCCATGCATCAACCAAATCGAATCAACAAATTTAAATGACTTGTCTCTCTGGCATAGAAGAGAAATCTCAACCAGTAAATCTAACCTCTATAATTTCCTTTAATGCAAAACACAATAAGAAAAGTTAAACTCATGTTTTGTTAAAACTTCATTGTAAAATTTCTCTTAATAAATCACGATTAACACAAAAAATCAAGGCAATCATTTGACCAATTCAGTATATTACCAAGTTTGTAACTTGTAAACATGAGATCCCAAATTTTTCATAATTCAAATTACTTAAACATCCTTTAATAATCCTCTAATCAGAGTAAAATATTATTTTGAAAGCATAAGATATTTCATGGGAGTGAAAATACTCAAAATCAATTGAAATTTATTGAGAAGTGGAAAACAAGGTGTTGCACCCGAAAATGCGACGCGAACAGCGTGAGAGCGGAGGTTCCAACCTTCGAAAGGAAGATCGGAGAAATGGGAGTTGCCACCAAGATTTTGAGAAAAATCTCAGAAAACCGTTTAAAGGTGGATAAGGATGGTCTGCAAAAACAGAAAATAGGTTCGGGAGTTGGTTGAGTGTGGGGAAGGTGTTAAGCACCCCACAACACCCATTCGTAAGAACGGTTACAGTTTGTTGTGCTATATTAATATGGTTTTAAAATTATTTTAATTATCCCTTTTATATTAATATGTTTGATATAAAAATAATAAGAATTAAGTGCAAAATATTTATTTATTTACGGGGAGGACTTGACTCAGAATCTGACTCTGAGGCCTACGTACTTTGTGATGGGAATCAAAGTCCACATAATTCGGGCTTAAAAGTTTGTTGGTAAAAATATTTTTTTTGAAGAGAAATTAATTAAAAATAATTCATCATTTTGGAAATAAAATAATTTTTAAAATTTTGATATGTGTGTTTTAAATTGTAAAAAATAATTTAATTTTAACTATTTTCTCAATTTTTTTGAATTTTGGAATAAGAAAAAGGTAAAGGGTTTAAAAATTATTTTTATTTTTATTGATTGGGAATTTAATCACAGTTCCTGTAAAGTCTTATTAGCTCATACGATAATACAATTATTCTAAATATCTGCAGAGATTTCAAAATCTCTCACAATAAAAGAATTAAATTTATTTATATGTTAGTAATAATTTATTCAAGTATGCATATATATGTTTTTAGAGAATTTTAATCATCATACATGTAAAGCCTTATTGACTTTTACGGTAATACGATTATCCTAAATATTTGCGGAGATTCAAAATCCTCACACCATAAAGGATTAAATATTATATATTTTAAATGTATTTTAATACGTAATTGTATAATTCACATTTAAATATAAAAATCTTAATCATTATACCTGCGAAGCTTTATTGACTTTCACGGTAGTACGATTATCCTAAAGGTCTATAGATATTCAAAAAAATCTCATATGACTAAAAAATTGAATACCTTAATTTGATTAATTAATTTTATTAAAAATATTTATAATTTTATTTACAAAAATCATTTATTTACTATATAAATTAATAATTGTGAAATTCTGTGTGGATTTATTATCCCACTCGATGATGTACTTAATTTAAATCTCAATGAAGATTTTTAAAATCTCTCATTAGACTTAAATATTTTATTAATTTAAATTGTACATAAAAAAGAGTTAATTTTAATGATGGGCCTTTTGAAACTCATATTATTATATACAAAATTAATTCTCATACCTGTAAAATCTTATTAATTTTCATGATATAGGATCATTTTAAATGCCTATGGAGATTCCTAAAATCTCACAACAAATAGATAATCAAGATATTTATATTTGCAATCGGTGCATAATATTATGGTTGGCTAAATAATCCATGCAATAAAGACAACGAAAAGAATAAATTAATTTGATGATTCACTATTCTTTCGACTTGAGGATATATATTATAAACAAAAATCAGATTTGGCATAAACTTTTAACAAGATCATAACTACGATAGACACGGCTCCAAACCATAATCAACCTCACAAATTATCAACAATACTTATATAGGCTCTTTTTTTAATCAAACCTCTCTCGGGTAAGTTCTAAATTCTACATAAAAATATTTAATCTCTAAATCTTTAATGTATATCCAAATCAATCTACACTCTCAATATCTATCAAGATATACACACACATATATGTTCATCAACAAATCTAAATTAAGGGAGGTGATATGATTTAAATATTACCTGATTTAACTATCAATGACTACATCCTCGAGCTGCAGCAGCCTGTGATTCCAGTGTGGCTTCATCATTGCTTCCTCGGCCAAATTCACCACAAGGAAGCCAACATCATCCTGCTCTATTTCTGCTAATCTGCCTAACTTAGGAAGATATTGCCTTGCTCCACCTTCATCTGATACAATAACTTTTATCTTTCTGTGAACAAGGCAATTTATATTGATTTGTCTAACAGCACCATCTTTTCCTTTTGCTCGGTTATAAGCAAAGAAAGCTTCATCATCACGCCTTTTAAACAGTAAGAACAGTTGCCACAAGGCATACTGATGGAAACAACGATTCAAGCTCTAATCGGAAACCTTTGTTTCGTTTTATCATCTGTGAATGGTCCTTCCTTACTTTGTGCTCTCCTTTTTTTGTTCTTCCAGTATAAGTTAAAATACCTCGTCTCCTTCTCTCTCCCATTTTCGTGCTCTGCTTTGAACGCTCTCTGTGCTCTATTTTTTCTTTATTACTCTGTCTCTGTCCCTTGCTCCTTTGTTTTTGCTCTCTCGTTCTCCACAGTCCTTCTCTTCTCTTCTTCGGTTTCCTCTTTTCTCTCAGTCTTTGTCTTTTTCAGTTTTCTCCCCTCTCGATCTCTCTCTTCTCATGCTCTCCCATTCTTTAGTTTTTCGCTGTTTCTCCTCCTCTTTTCTTCTCTTTTTTTTTCTCTCTCGATGCTCTATCTTTTTTGCTTTGCTATTCTGGTTTTCTGCTTCATTTTCTCGTCCAACTACATGCTCTGTTTTTTTTAGTTTTCTGTGTCTGCTCTTTTCTTGTCCCTATTTCTCCACTTTCATGCTTTCTTCCATTCAGCTTCTCTTCTCCATGCTCTCTCACTCTCCCTCTCTATCTCTCTCAAACTTCTCCTCCTTATGTACTCTCTCTATCACTTGGTCTCTGTTTATCTTCTTCCTTTTATTTGTGCTCTGTTTTTTACTCGGTCTTTTGGATCCGTCCCTGTGGCTTTCTTTACTCTGCTCAATCCTCCTTCTCGTGACTGGCGCAGAGAAGAGTGTGTATTCTATTTTCTCTGCTCCTCCTCCCTTTTTATGCTTCTTTTTTCCTCAGTTTTCTGCTCTGCATGCTGCATTTCTGGTTCTGTTTCCTTTTTTCTGCTAGCCGAAAGTGTGTACGTATGTTGGTTGCTTGCTGCTCCTTTTGCTTTATTTTGCTGTGCATGCATGCGTCTGGCTCAAAGTGTTTTCATGTCTGTGTTGCTATGTGTTTACGTGCTTCCTTTTGCTTTCTTTCTCTGCTGCGTCTGGGCTTTGCTTCTTTTTTTTTTTTATGTTTCGTGTGTGATCTGTGCATGCTTGGTTCTTCTAACTTTTCCTTTTCCTTCTCCTATCTACATCTAACCGAGTGGAGAGATCTTGGAAGGTTGAGATTTAATCTCTTTTTTTATTTTATTAAATTATTGTATTTTTAAAATATAATCCTAAAAAAGGATTAAATTTTATTTTTATATTTTTTGGTTATTTTTGAATAAACTAAAAAAAGATCCTAGCTAATAAAGATTATCTAGAAAATTTAAATTCTGTTAATTATTTTTTTTGAAAATATAATCCTAAAAAGGATTAAATTTCATTTTTATATTTTTGATTATTTATTATTAAATAAAAAAATGCTCGAACAAAATACGGTGTTCACACAAGGTAACATGATGCAACTGTCCCTCTCTGTGTCATGCACCATAACTTGTTGCACATTAGCAAATAGTATTTTATTATCAAATGACAACAAGCAGGAGCAACTTTTGATACGCCCTATTTTTTCATTTGATGTTCGAATGAGGTGTTATAGGTGTCTTAAAAAAATTTTTTTATAAACAAACTAATTGTTGGAAATTGTGTCCTAGAGCCAATCATTGTACTATGTACATTATTATTTAATGAATTTTTCTTTTGTTATCATAACAATTGTATGTTTAATATAATAATTGTATCTCTAGACAAACTATAGTGATTGTCTTAAATGTCCTTGGTCAGTTATCTTTGAGGGATTATAGATAAAACAAGACTGGTATGACTTTGATTAATTATAGAAATATAAATCAAAGTCATAAGCACTTAAAAGAATACAAGGTGCTGGACCGACCTACTGTAAAAAAGCTGTATGGTACAAGTCATAAGCTTATCTCATATGTAACTATATTACTAAGCCCTTTGACCTGAAATCATCATGGATTCCTACATGATAGCCATTGAACTTTGACCTTTTCAAAAATCACCTTTGATCGAGTGATCATAAAGGTTATGATTGAGTTTAGTGATATTCATGCAGAGGAATATGAGTGGTCAAAATGAATTTATCTCTCACATTAAGTGAGAGATATTATTGGGCCCCTCGATGAGTAAGACTGAGAAAATGTATGGCCATACTATAATGAAAATAATTTTTTCATTGTTACTGTCGGTTTACTCAGAGATCGAGAAAGTAATGGTCAAGTAAAAAAGAATGAAAATGTCATGTCTTGTACTTGACTGAAATATTGCGTGATAAAAGAGATGTGATATGGTTACATGATAGGTTACATTGGATCATCGATCCTCATGTGAATTGGATAGTTGCAATGTCTTATTAGAGGTCACTTGTAACTTGTGAGCTAATAGCGTAATTAGCCCACTGTCAATTTCATATGGGTCTACAAGGTTGCACATAAGAATAGCCCAACTCGAGCTATAATGTCTAAGTTCGTTGAATTTGAAATATGTCTAGATTTAATGAATGTAATATAGGGTGAATAAATTTTATATATATATTTAATATTTATTTATTTGATAAATATTTATATATATATATATATATAAAATATAAAATTTCAATATATATATATATCCATATATGTGTGTATGTGTATATATATATATCAGATATATATATGATATATGTATATGATATATAAAATTAAATATAGATAATATATATATATATTTTTTCAAAATATGTATGTATATATATTCGTATATATACAATATAATATGTATATGTGATATATATTATATTATATTAATTTTAAATTTAATTTTATATGATAGATTAAATTTAATAATTAATATGATAAGAGAAAATATCATATCATTTTTATAATTTAAATTTATAAGATAAATTTGAATTAGATATGATATTATAGATTAAATTTATGAGATAAATTTAATTAAATTTTCGTGAGCTTTTAAGTGGAAGACAAAAACCCTTATCTATATACTATATATAGATAGGGATGTCCTTATGAAAAAAGAGAGAGAGAGAGTTAGAAAGTTCTAACGGCAAAAACACTTTGAGAGTCACGAAACACCCTATAGAAAAAAAATTAACATTCAAAGAAGAACGGACGCTTAGAGCACTAACACGCTGTTTGAGTTAGAGAGTTGTTTGTGTAGACATTGATAGAAGGAGCAGATCTATGTTGTCAGCTCCTGAAATCCAAATGTGCGCCAACTTCAAAGAATTAAAAAGATAACTCTTCTATCCACCTTGATTTAAATGAGTTTTTTGGTCCATATCAAGATAAGAACTTCAAAATTTTAATCTTCCGTCCCTATCTTACACCAATGACATGAGTTTTACTTTCAAATTCTTTTACACAAAGAAGTTGGACACTCAAACATATTTTTATAACTTTTCACACTTTTCAAAACTTAATAGTATCCAAAACCCCACCTATGTGTCAAAAAGCTATCACTAACACTCAAAATACATTCAATGAATTTAGGATTATTTGCATAATACACCACGTTCACATAATCTCAACAATATTAAATTTTTACTTCTCAACTCCTTTTATACCAAAAACAAATGGAGGAGGTTTTTAACATTGCACTAGATAAATAATTGCCATAGTTATGATTAAATCAACATTCCTATACTTGCATTAGTATTTTAATCTTATTCACTTTGAATCAAACTTAAACACACATTTTAAGGCCCAAAATACATTCTAAAATTGTAAATAACAATAAAGTGCAAGTGTATATAAAATGCATTCTAATTGGTAATATTCTAATTGTTACACAAAATAAATGAAGATAGAAGGCTTTGCAATAAGAATCCTAAATTTCTAAGCCATTGGAGCCTTTTTCCTTTCTACACCTAAGTTCAAATTTGTAAAAATATTAAAAGAAAGGGGTGGGTATAACCACTCAATAATCAAGATACATCTACTCTACATAGTTGCGCATTAATTGACAAAAATGAATAAATTGAAGTTGAATACTTGGTTCACAAAATCATATGTAACATATATACATTACAATCACACCATTAACTTAATATCACATTTTTTTCATATATTCACGTTATGAGACATATTACCACAATACAGACAACCATATGACAACAGTCCGATTAATAATAATAATGCGCATTGTCACAATATAGACAGCTATGTGACAATGTCACATTTAATTATCACAACTTGCCACAAATTTAATAACCATGTGATATGTAGGATAAACATATGCATGATCAATTCCTTCTTATACTCTCCTTATTTTCTCTAATTGAAACCGTGGGTTATAATATCAATTAAGGCTTTTTTTGTATGATTGAACTACCTAAACTCACCAATCGTGAAGTGTGACCCTATCAAAGATCACATCATTCGCTCTCGAACCACACTTCTCCTATGTTCGAATCTCTAGGGTATCATATACCTTAAACTAACCTTCGCAACTTGGTAATCACATTGCTTTATAGGAGAGTTTGGGAGAATTAGTAAGGGCAATCTTACTGATCTAACCCAAACTTTACATAAAGTCCTTAACCATGGCTCTGAGATTACCTATATTGTTGCGCTTAGATCAAATTCCTTGGGTATATATGGTTATTGGATTTATTGTTTCTAGCTACTACAATAACACATCAAGTCCCATTTGGTTATTGAAAAGAAATGGAATGTGTTGAATGAGAACAAAATAGACAAAAGTAAGGTTGTAAAATGATAGAGAGATGAGAACTATAAAAAAGTGACAGTTATGAAATAATGGATAGGTGGGAATGTAGATTCATGACCTTATTTGTGTTAACCCCCATTCTCACCTCTTCAACCATCTCATAGCTTTCATCTCTCTATCATTATCACCTCTCTATCAATTTATAATTTTATTTTAGTTCATTTTGTATTTTATCAACTCATCCAATTTCATTCTATTTTTTTTCAACAACCAAACAACCTTTAATATCTAAAATACCAATCGATGTTATTTCTGGTAGAAGAGGTTATGATTGCTTGTCTATAAAGTTTTGGATTCAAGTTTGTGTAAACATAGAAAACATCTATGAGAGAGTTATTATTAATTGGATTTGACAATGTTTGAATCTAATTTATTCATATAACTATATAAAAAAGGACCTAAAATGTTGATTCTTTGACATCTTTTCCATAATCAATTTCATCTATGTCTATTTTATATAAATTGAATCTATTTATAAATTCTCATAATTGATCTGAAAGGATTTATAGTCTTCATTGGAATATATTTCGAAACATTATAATCCTATAACAAAAAAAAAATTATTTGCTGTTTTTTCAACAAGTTTCTTCATTTGGTATTATAGATTAATAGCCCAGACGAGGATCATCTCTTTTATCATAAATTGTTTCATCCACAATGTTTGAACCCTCACATTGTTTGAGCAATATGAGTTCTCTGCAGTTCTACTTCCATTCCATCTTTGTTTATTTGAAGATTTTTACGACATCATATGAAAAATTATAAAATTGATAAAGAATTATTACTAAAATTAAGCTTCAATTTTGTGCTAACATAATTCACTGATTTAATCGCTTCTTAATTGTTATCAGTATAACTTGATGTAATGTTCACAAGCAGCTGATTCTGCGATTATCCATCCCCCCAACAAAGAAGAAGAAGAAGACATAAATGAAATCCCATGAAAACTTTTAAGGGTCATATACCTATCAATTGCCACATTATTATTATCATTGACCACATAAAAGAATACGCCGTCCATGTAATCAAAAACAGAAAGTATAAGCCGTCCGTTTTACCCTGCCACTAAATAATCGCCACGTGTCCCCCAACATTTTTGTCGGCGTTTTATTTGGAAAGTGGCCGTATGTGATTGTGCAGGACTGCAGGGTCAGTAAACCAGACGCCGTCAACCTTAACGGCGTGGATCTCGAGTCGAGGGGATCAAAATTAAACGCCGTTTCCTCCTTCCCGCTCCCGCACACTGTAGATTCGGGATCTCATCGTTTTTCGTACCTATAAATATCAGACGCTTCTTCACATCTAACCCTACCTCTCATTTGTTCCTTACCAACGCTCTTCCGTCGGAGGACTTAGCTGCTTGAATTTAGCATTTCGGATCGCAAGCTTCGGGTTGGGCGGCGACAATGGCGGAGGAAGTGGAGAGCACCGTTACTGGTCTCGGATCGGTTATGGAGAAAGTAGCTGAAAAGCCTAATGGTCACAATTCGTCGTCTTCCGATTCCGATTCCGAGAAGCCAGTTACTTCGTCGATGAAGGACAAAGTGTTTCGGCTTTTCGGGAGGGAGAGGCCGGTCCATTCTGTTCTCGGCGGTGGAAAGCGTATGAATCTTTTTGTCTCTTCCCTGCTTTCTCAACGATTTCAGTCTTGTGAGATCTGTGATATATGTCGTGGCCTTTAAAATTAATTAGCATAATCACTGTTTTGAATTGATGGAATGCTATGGAATGTGGATTATACCAATGGATTTTATTATAAATGTGGAGTGGGCAGTGACATGTCTAGGCAATCAGGGATACTGATAGACTAACTTTGATGTTCTCTTTGAACGGAACGATATTTGTAGATTTATATTTTAGGGGATATGGTTTAACGTTATCTCGGCAATCTATATCTTCCTTGTATTATTTGGTATTATTTATTATTTCTATTATGATTTATTTTCTTATTACTCCCTTGGTAATCACTAATTGCAGCTGCTGATGTGTTGCTGTGGAGGAACAAAAAAATATCTGCCAGTGTACTTGGCACAGCCACAGCGATTTGGGTGTTTTTTGAATTGCTTGAATATCACCTTCTCACTCTAGTATGTCACGTTCTGATACTGCTTCTTGCAGTTTTGTTCTTGTGGTCCAATGCCCATACCTTCATCAACAAGTAGGCCTCTAACTTTATAATCTGTTGAATGAAGGTATAGCTATGTACCCTAGGGGGCCTCATATTTATTTAACCTTTTCCAATGCTCAATGAATCGTATTGTAGAACTCCTCCTCGCATTCCAGAGGTTCATCTACCTGAGGAACCATTCCTGCAAGTTGCAGCTGCTTTGAGAATTGAAATCAATAGGGGATTTGCTGTCTTGCGTAATATAGCCTCAGGGAGAGATTTGAAGAAGTTCCTCATTGTATGTGCATATGATTTGCCTTCTCATTCCATCCTTTAATTCAAAAATAATATAATTCTGTCATTATTGAGCATTACAGATTTTGTAAGCTGCTAATCGATCCTAACTTCCTTATATGATGCCCTGGTTGATTTGCTTTACTAGGATTTGGTTAATTGCTGCATTTCAATAAATTTTTAGTGCCTAACTTGGTGGGTTATGTTTATCTTCAAAATTCATGACATTGTCTAATCCTGAGGAATCTGGTGCGGATGTTGTTAGGTTATTGCTGGCTTGTGGATTCTATCAATTGTAGGAACTTGGTGCAACTTCTTGACCTTGTTTTACATATGTAAGAACAATAACAGTAATTATGTTTACTGCATTCTGTTCATTTTATGAAATTTAATTGATCTGAAAATCTTCATTTGGTGTTCAGCCTTTGTTGCATTGCACACAGTTCCTGTCCTGTATGACAAGTACCAGGATAAGATAGACCCGTTTGCTGAGAAGGCTACCATTGAGATTAAAAAGCAGTATGCTGTGTTCGATGTTAAGGTCTTGAGTAAGATGCCACGGGGTCCATTGAAAGGCAAGAAGTCAGAGTAATGAGTTGAATGGCAATGGTTTGAACCGTTAAAAAATGTGGCTCCAGATGTTTAATTTATTAGTTCTTTAGAGCCTTTGGTTTCTTTTGCCAGCCGTTGTTAGCTTTTGGGTTGGATTTGGACGGGTATGGTGGTACCCTTGGCTTCGTTTTCGGCTTCAAGCTGTAGCTTCGAATTTCGCTTTCATGCTATGGTTTTTGCTGGCTTCTCACATGTTAGACTTCTTATATCTGGTCTCTCAGTCATCAATTATGTTAGTGAAAACTTAATATTTTTGTATGTTACGGCTTCGTGCTCTTCTTGGTTTTATATGCGAGCATGAAACTTCTTCTTGGGGAAATATTTGAAGCCCATTGATGATTGAAAAAAATGGGCTTTTCGCTATGTTGCCATATTTCTCACCTTTTATTGCGGAATTTCATTACTCCAAAAATTCTATTCCTCGGACCTTCATCCAGATCCCTTTCAGATGAAATGGCCCGCACATCCACGTTGGCGTAGTAAATCTAAGATTGAATTCTTGAAGTGTATTGTTAGAGAAAATTGAACCTTTGTTGTTGAATTAGATGATACATTTTCTCATATATTGAGAGCAAGTGCTTTCTCCCAGTTCTTATTTGGCTTTATTTTGCAATGGATTTACAAAGTTTTGATTTGGAGTTGTGAATTTATTAATTCGGCTTGGCCCTTGAGTGCCCCATTTGGGATTTTGGAAGAACTTTGAAGGGAATGAAAGTGAAAGTGGAAATGGACACGGTGGGAGCGGAATGGATGTGGAGTTTAAAAGTTTTGTTTGATGTATGGAAATTTTGTATAATTTTTATATAAAATGTTTGTTTGTGATGTTGAGTAGAAAAAAAGGTAAGAGTGTTGTTGGACAATGTTTTGAAATTCGGATCGGACATCGAATTGAAAAGAGTAACAGGTCACTGTTTTTATGGTTCAACCGGTTAGATGGGTGGTTGAATTGGTGATATAAAAATTAAATAAAAAATAAAATTTATATGCGCAATTATATAAATAAAATATTAATTTATCAATGGTGCTTGAGATTTCAATTTCAAAAGTTAGATGCTTGGATTGTTGGAGCTAGAGGTAGAGGTATGTTAATAGCTTGTGATCTCAAAGAAAATATTGAAGTTAGAGGCATGCCGTCATATTATGACTCATAAGCTTTCGATCTTGATGTTAAAGATTGAATATTTAGAGTTGGAGGCAAATGTTGGAGGAGAAGTTAGAGATTGAGTTTGGATTATGAAGGAGAGATTAGAGATTATAGAAGAGAAGAAAAGAGAGAATTAGTGATTAGAAAAGAAAAATTGTGAATTTAAGCAACTCAGTCTAATTTTTTTTTAATTTTTTTGGCTTTGAACCGGGTTGACTCGGGTCCGGTTTTCGGGTTAATGCCGGTTCTATCAAAACCGACCGGTTCAACCCGGGTCAAAGATTAGATTGGTTCAATTGGTTGAACCGGACCGTTTTGTTCAGTGGGTGACTGTTGGATCGGTTGGACCGTTCGGTCCGGTCTGGTTTTCACAATATTGCTGTTGGCCCCTCAAATTTTTTGTTTTTTGTTTTTTTCTTTTTTGGGTGGGGTTGGGGGGATGATTCTCTGACTCTGTTGCGAGTGTTCGATTATCCACGTGTTTGGGAATTTGATTCAGATCCTCTCATAAGCTCTTCCCTCAGCGGTCCTCAATCTCAGCCATTCAACTCATCCAATGTCTCTTATCTTGCCATGTCAGGTTGAAATAATTTAATTTAAAAACAATAATTCTTTCCTCCATGTTTGGACCGAGTTTTGCGACGAGATGTGATATGTAAAAGGCTGTTTCATGAAAATAAGGAAAACAAAAGGGCAGGAAAAGGCTGTTTCATGAAAATAAGGAAAATAATTGGGATCAGGTCAACTCAAACTTACCAAAAAAATTTAAGAGCAAATAAAAAACTAATATTTTTAAATATTAATTAATTTTTTAAATTTTATGTCATTTTATATAAAAATATTATATATTTGAGTGTATCATTATACTTATTTTTTAAAAAAATTAAAAATATTTAAAATTTCATATTTTTATTCAATAAAATATCTCAAAATGTTATTTAAAATATATCTTAATCTTAATCTTTATATTTTAAGACCCACTTATTTTTTTAAAAAATTTTAAAGTTTTATACATCGTTCGAGTATTCAAAAATATATATTTGCTATTTTTTATAAAATAAAATAATTAATTTTAAAAGAAAAAATTAAATTAAAAATAAATTTAAAAATAAAATTCAGGTATATATGAATTCTCAGCTCTACCATTAGATAAACATAATAAATAGAACAAAATATTTGAATAATTATTTGATTATTGTTCATACTAGACTTGGTTAAAAATTAAGAATAAATTAAAGTAAATATCCTTTGTATGTAGAGGTTAAACAATATAAAAAGTTTAATAAAAAAATAATTAAAAAATAATATTTTACTTATAATTAAATGATTTTGTTTTATATAATATAATGATGATTATTTTTTCATATTTTTAAAAATAAAAAGTATAGTTTACCCAAAAGTTATTGAAAATTTTAATTAATTGAGGCAATAATTTTAAATTTGTAACTTAATCATGATTGAATTGAGATCAATATAATCATAATTAAAATAATATAATTTAATTCAAATATATAGAATATTTATATATGATTATGATAAGAATAATATTTAAACAACTAAGACATGAATTTATAATTAAAGTAAACATTCATGAACAAATTATACATAATACAACAAAGCTATAATAGAGTTATTTAAGTACAAAGTTGATAAGTTATTATTTTTTTAAAGTCAAAACAATATTTTATGATTGACAAAGTTACTTAAAAATTAAAATTGGTTTAACAAATAGAGAAAAAATATTTTTAAAAAATTTTGAGTATTCAGGCCAGCCCAAATAAACCTAAGAGTGTTAGGGTCAAGTTTAATTATATAAACTTTTTATATAAGATAGAATACTTTAATACTAATGTGAATAATCTTGACTCAAATCAGTTTGGACTCTTCATGGTTAAGGCTAAAAGAAAGCCATCTTAGAATTAAAATATCATTTGATAGATTTAACACTCATTTAACTTTATATCTTCTTTCTTATGAAGTACTACAATATTTGAATAATGAATTTTCTCTCTCTTCTTTCTTGTGAATTACATTAATGTGTGAATAATAAAGTTCCTCCGATTTTTCTTCCTTAACAAGCAGGGGAAAAAAAATCAAGGCAGAGAGATATCCCCGGACATGGTTACAAACATATGATGGTGGTTCACATTACCCCTAAAAATAAAATCAGCTTGTAATCCCTCGTTTGGTTAGAGGGTAGGAGAAATTTTAACGAGTTTGATTCAAATGAAATAGATAATTGAGATAAATTTTAATTAAAAAAAAAGATGTAAAGTAAGAGAGTAATGAAATTTAATTAAAATCTTAGAACCTCATTTTTCTATTTTTTTTAAAATTGAACTTACAAAAATCTCCGTTCCTCTGCCTTCCAACCAAACACAATCAATGAGGGGACGTAATATATCATCAATCAAATATGTAATATAAGTAATAAAAAATTCATAATATAACAAATTCTACTGTTCATGATATTTTTTTTAAAAAAAATTTAACAATAACAAGTTTTTTTCCCCTAATTCAACAATGTAATAGAAAACATATTCAGTTATCAGACGAAAAATAAAAATAAAAAGGAAAGCTGCTCATGGCATACATTGGAGAAACAAAGGGGCACTAAGAGACAAGACAGAAATCAGATCATTTGACTTGTTTAACATTCATACAATACTCTATTAGGCCGAAAACACAATCATCCAGAAATAGCCATCAAGGCACGCCAATCATAAGCAATACAAGGTTACTTTCAAAACTAATCACCTACCTTCAACTATATAAACCTCTCTTGTTCAACAAAGAGCAGCACGTCCCCAGATAAAAGGGGAAACAAAAAGAGAAAAACTTCAAATTTCAGACGAGAGAGATCAAATGGCAGGTGCTTTAGGAACTCTGACACCAATTTTCTTCTCAGTGGTGCTGTTTATCCTCGGAAGAGGACCAGATGCTGGTGGAATTGCCATCTACTGGGGTCAGAATGGGAATGAGGGAACTCTAGCGGAGACTTTGTGCTTCAGGAAACTATGACTTTGTGAACATAGCTTTTCTCTACACTTTTGGCAGTGGAAGAATTCCCAAAATAGACCTTTCAGGCCATTGTGATGCATATAGCAATGCCTGCAAGTCTCTAAGTGGTGACATAAAGCCTTGTCAAGCCAAAGGCATTAAGATCATGCTTTCAATTGGTGGAGGTGCTGGGAGCTACTCATTAGCATCCTCAGAGGATGCTAGACAGGTTGCCAATAGCTTCTTGGGAGTAAACTCACCTTCTCGTCCTCTTGGTGAAGCTGTCTTAGATGGCATTGACTTTGATATTGAACAAGGAACAAACCAGCATTGGGATGATCTTGCCAGATATCTTACAGGTGTTGCTAACATACATTTTGGTTTAAGTAAGGTCCAAAATAATTGGATTGACTATAACTTTTTTGCTATTTATTGTTCATCTAAGAGTTTAATAATATTATTCTCTCGGTCATATGGATCACCTAAAGAACAGAGAGAGAGAGAGAGAGATCATGAGGGAATAAAGAAGGAAGTAACGAAGAATGAGTCGGTGGTTAATTACACAACCCTGACTTTAAAAAGTTTTATCATTGATCTAAATGATGAAGTATGATTAGGTAATAGTAAAACTGAGATAGTTATATAGTCGTGCGTTGTAATGGCCATCTCTACTTTCAGGACACAGCAGCAAAGGAAAGAATATTTACTACAGCAGCCCCACAGTGTCCTTTTCCTGACGCTTGGCTTGGAAATGCCGTTAAGACTGGCCTTTTTTACTATGTCTGGGTTCAGTTTTACAATAATCCTCCATGCCAGTACAGTTCTACAGAAATTGCCAATCTTGAAAATGCCTGGAAGCAATGGATTGCAGATATCCCAAGTACAAAAGTTTTCTTAGGCCTGCCCGCATCTCCTCAGTTAGCTGGAAGTGGCTTTATTCCTGTGACTGATCTTACATCAAACGTGCTTCCAGATATCAAAACCACTGCAAATTATGGAGGTGTCATTTTATGGTCCAAGTACTATGATGATCAAACTGGATATAGTTCCTCCATAAAAAGTGATGTCTAGAATCTTATAACTGCATGCCTGTGAGTCTATAGTGCGTACCATTCCTCTTGTATGTTCTTATGTGATCGCCGTACATGAATATGAATATTGAATACAATACTCCATTATTCTAATTCATTTATAAGACTAGCTTTTTGAAATCAAAACATCTTTCATCGAAAGTCTAACTGCATCTGATGATAACAGTCAGCAAATCTATAAAATAAACGGAGAGTATACAAAATACATACAAGGCTGAAAATTTTGCTACTTACAACAGCCAATATAGATCCTTTACAGTTTACACAATTACTACTACAATTGAGCACAAACATAAGACAGCTTTATATGTCTTGTTCCATACTTCAACATAACATCCAGAATTTACACCAAAATTTTGAAGAACTTCACCCGTGCTAAGTTTAAGTTCTCTTTGAAGACAATGATATTTTAAAATAAGTTGGTCTTGCGGTTGAGGGGCATCCAATAGATTGGATTAATTCTTCCACGCCAAGCACCTTAAACTTTGGGGGTGAATTCGGAGCAATGTTGTCAACCCGGTGTTCATAAATCTTGCCTTCCTTGTCAAGCTTATATTCAGAGGTTCCATCAAACCTTCCACGACTCTCCCATGGAACTCGAGGGATTCCATGAATGGTCCAGCGAACCATTATCGTGCTCTCAACAGGCTGCCACATGCTAATTATATCAATCCACAAAGCCTTGAAAAAGATCCTGCCATGAAATCGTAATGCCCAGAAGATTGATTTATAATTCTCAATGCCGATGAATGTATTGAGAGGATCTTTAAACACGATATCATCCCTGTAAAGTGACATGGTGTTGTAATCACTGAGCAATAAGATTTAGACACGGTAAAAAAAAAAAAAAACCACACAACACCTCAATTTGGTCTGGTGTAATCTATTTCCAATTTACTATACTAGCACTTGATACATTCAAAGCATGCATACCAAGATTTAGCATGAAAATTCATCAACTCATTGATCCACAGATGAGAATTAGTCAGTGCTTGATTCAATAGACTGACAGTCTACAAATTAAAACTTAAAAATTCTGTCCTAAGTTAATGTTGATATCAGATATGTAAATCAAGATCTATACAACCATCCCCAACAACATTCTTGACTAGTCGAATGATGTTCTCCAATTCATCTGTGAGAAAGTACTGAATTTCCTCATCTTAGCGCAAAGCTTAGAAGCTAGGACTCAAAATGAGAGTTCTTCATAGTAAGTGTAACTACCTTTGACATGTACAGTTTTAAGTGAAACCGGTCATGATGCAGCAGAACACCAATCACATTTTAATATACTCAACCTTGCTCCACAATTAAAGTTACTAATTTAGGCAATACACAAAAGATCCAACACTCCAGTCTACATCTTTCCCAAATGATGCCAGTACCAGGCAAGCAGAAAACGCAAGAAACAGAGAGTGTAGTTAAAAGGCATCAATCATCAGTTGGTCACACCTTTAACTTCTACAAAAATTATAATATTAAAGGTTTAAAAATTAAAGTCGTCAAAAACAGTACGTGCTTCCTGATTCAACCTTCATGATTTTAACATCCAGTTCTGTCAGTCCCTCATGAGGTATGATCATAATCAATCTAGTTATTATTAACCAAAATACAAGCTCAACACATTGCGCTATTGATGTCTTATGAACTGCGTACACCTTGCTGTAGGTTTGATATGAATTATGATACAGGTGATACATGCAATCAGTCTCATAGGCCATAATTTATGTTTAACTAAAACATTACAAACGATAAATTGGTGGAAAACAAAGATCAATTATCTATTCTCCTCAAATACTCAACTACCACGGTGGACACTCAACAAACCTGTAGATATCGAAACAAGGCTCCCTGTAAAAGAGCTCAGGGAACTCCTCCCTCAAAGTCCGGATCGCATAGCCCAGATTCAAATAGTAATTCTGCTTTTCTTCCTCCTCTTTGCTCGACCTCGATTCCAGCTTCACCGGAGCTGAAAAGAGACCGTACGACTTCAAACTCACGTGCGGATTCAAACCCGAAACCCCAAAGTCTTTCACTCTACAAGATACTCTTATCCCATCACTCGGCCCAATTGCGATGCCGTCCGTGAAGGTTTTAAAGCTCTGAAGCTTCCTAAAGCTAGGGCTGTGATCGTAGAAAACTTTGGGGTTTACAAGCGTCACCGGGGAATGGATAAGAAGAGCCATCAGTAGCTCAAATTTTCCCGCATGAACAATGAAATTAGAGGAAAATTAAGGAAGACGATGTCATTTTCCTGGAAATGAAATCTTATCTGGAACCACCCCTTTGTCAAAGGAGCGCGCTCAACAAAAGAAACTGGACTTCCCCTCCGGCTCAGGTCCCGTCAATTACCCAATTTATCAAAAGGAAGTACACAGGCCCCACAGAAATGTTGTCCAAAAAAAAAATTATATTAATTATAATTATAATGATTATTTAATTTATTATTATTTATTTATGTTAATCGTATACATAATTATTTTCATTTACCTTTCTATATGTTGCTGAGTTATATTAAATATGTTAAAATTTAAAAATAAATTGTAATGTATACTTATATTGCTTTTGGTATAAAATTAAAGTAAATTATAGGCACACCGCACACTCTTTACACAAATTTTAAAATAAGTTAGATTGATCATAATTTATAAATAATGAAGCTTTATATACATTTAATACTATTTATAAAATTTAAATTACTATTAAAACTTAAAATCTTAAGTTTATATATCAAAGTGGATACGACGTATCTCATCTAAAGATAAAATTTCATTTTTTTCCAAAAAAATGATGAATACAAAATCACTTATTTATTTTTATATTTTAAATTAAAATTTTTGAATATATAAGTTAATAGTTATAAAATTATTTAAGACAAAAAAATATTAAATTGCTAAAATTTAATTGAAAGTCACAATTTTATATCCTCTTCAAGTCCAAATGAAAAGTACACCCATTCACCCCTTGCCAACGAGTCTTTAGTTTTTTTTTTTTACATAAAAATATTTAGATAAGTTGAATCCTAAATAGTTATTAAAGTTAGGTCATACTTTTAGATTTGAAGGGCATTTACAAAAATATTTAAAGATTACTCAAAATTGATTACTAACAAGGTGTTTGCATTGAAAATAAGCTTCGATCTCACATTGATCTTTTGAGTTATGAGATAATTCTTACTAATTGAACAAACTTTTATTGGTAATAAATATTTAATTTTGCTTGCTCTCTATATTCTAACTACATTGTAATGCAAGATTAGCCTACCATGTGTTGTTTTTACTTGTTGTATTCTCAATCTGTTCCTTGTGTGTCATCAAGCGAGTCTCCATCTCAACCACCATGGAGGATATTGCTATAACGGATGAGTGGTCCTCCTCACCTGGAAGCAATCTTTAAAAGAATGCCTCTGGGCTATGCTTTATCCCAACTTCGTCTCTCCAGTTGCTTCAACGAGTCTTATTCCACCTTGCCCAATCGAGATTCTTGAATTGGTGCTTCAGCTCTTTGGCTTTAGTTTTGGCATGTCACCTCAAAAATCCCTCAAGTTTATGTGATAGCTTGCATGCTCAAACATGTTTAACCAGTTTGTAGCCTATATTTACTTAGTTGTTGCTTCGAAACCACGTAATTCTCTTATGATCCAGTTTGGTTCGAATGGTTTGAAGGGTTCTAAAGAGCAAGGAAGGGGATGACTGATGAGAGGATATAATTACTTCTATTTTTAGAAAAATGCAAAGTCGGGTTACAACTTTTAATCAGTTTTTCTTGCTTTCATTTGTACATATTCTCTTTATAAGAATCTCATGACTTTTTACTTATCCATCTTGTTTAGATGAATTTAGAAACTCGTATCTCCTCCCCTCCAAGCCATCTAACCAAACAATGAGTCACACATTATCAAATCTCTTCTAAATACCAAACAAGGAACTAGCTTCACCAAAAATTCCTACGAACTAACTAATAAACTTGCTCTGTTGTTACTATGAATCACTATTTTTCTGCAAAAAAAAAAATATTTTTTTGGATACGACGTATCTCATCTAAAGATAAAATTTCATTTTTTCCAAAAAAAATGATGAATACAAAATCACTTATTTATTTTTATATTTTAAATTTAAAATTTTTGAATATATAAGTTAATAGTTATAAAATTATTTAAGACAAAAAAAATAAAATTGCTAAAATTTAATTGAAAGTCACAATTATATCCTCTTCAAGTCCAAATGAAAAGTACACCCATTCACCCCTTGCCAATGAGTCTTTGTTTTTTTTTTTACATAAAAATATTTAGATAAGTTGAATCCTAAAAAGTTATTAAAGTTAGGTCATACTTTTAGATTTGAAGGGCATTTACAAAAATATTTAAAGATTACTCAAAAATTGATTACTAACAAGGTGTTTGCATCAAAAATAAGCTTCGATCTCACATTGATCTTTTGAGTTATGAGATAATTCTTACTAATTGAACAAACTTTTATTGGTAATAAATATTTAATTTGCTTGCTCTCTATATTCTAACTACATTGTAATGCAAGATTAGCCTACCATGTGTTGTTTTTACTTGTTGTATTCTCAATCTGTTCCTTGTGTGTCATCAAGCGAGTCTCCATCTCAACCACCATGGAGGATATTGCTATAAACGGATGAGTGGTCCTCCTCACCTGGAAGCAATCTTTAAAAGAATGCCTCTGGGCTATGCTTATCCCAACTTCGTCTCTCCAGTTGCTTCAACGAGTCTTATTCCACCTTGCCCAATCGAGATTCTGATGATTGGTGCTCAGCTCTTTGGCTTTAGTTTTGGCATGTCACCTCAAAAATCCCTCAAGTTTATGTGATAGCTTGCATGCTCAAACATGTTTAAACAGTTTGTAGCCTATATTTACTTAGTTGTTGCTTCGAAACCACGTAATTCTCTTATGATCCAGTTTGGTTCGAATGGTTTGAAGGGTTCTAAAGAGCAAGGAAGGGGATGACTGATGAGAGGATATAATTACTTCTATTTTTAGAAAAAATGCAAAGTCGGGTTACAACTTTTAATCAGTTTTTCTTGCTTTCATTTGTACATATTCTCTTTATAAAAAATCTCATGACTTTTTACTTATCCATCTTGTTTAGATGAATTTAGAAACTCGTATCTCCTCCCCTCCAAGCCATCTAACCAAACAATGAGTCACACATTATCAAAATCTCTTCTAAATACCAAACAAGGAACTAGCTTCATCCAAAAATTCCTACGAACTAAACTAATAAACTTGCTCTGTTGTTACTATGAATCACTATTTTTCTGCAAAAAAAAAAAATCACAATTTTTTTATATCAAAAGAATTGAACTCTCAATGCCTGTTCATATTTTTATACACTCGTCCAATGTTATTACTATTAGAATTTGTCAAGCACCTTGAATGAACGATTTTTAACTATGTATACTCCATTGCACATAAGTCGTACCGATTGCACCATTAAGTTTAATTTAATTAACTATTATTGGAAGTTGATTGGTTAAAAGAAAACTTTCTAACTATGGTTTTTTATATGATAAATATGTAATTCTTACAAATTTTTACAAAGAATAGAACTAAACAAAATCATAAAATTAAGACGATAATTTAATTTAGTTATAAAATAAAAAAATAGTAAAGTAGTGAGAGAGAGGAAACGAGATGGAGGAGGAAAACACAAAAGAAGAAGAAGAAGATAAAATTTAAAAAGAAAAGGCAGAAAAAAGAATAAACGAAAACAAAAAGTGGACAAGGGACGAAGCAGAGAGAATAGATTCTGAGTGGTGAGTGGGGTGTAAGAATCTTCAAGTCTCGTCGTTTCCGTCAACAACGGTGCAGTGCTGTGGGGGCTAACATTATTAAATATTTACTAAACGTATTTCGTTTTTTACTGCAATAAAGATTTGGCTGAGAGGGTGGAGATATGTTTTTCACTGCTAAGTGCTAAGCAAAAGCAGATCATCTAATTAAAAATGACGACGCTTGACATGAAACTCAAAGCAATTACGACAATTATAATGAAGATTGCCCAAGGCAGGCAGGCATCCAATTCATAATCATACTCCCATCAACACATTTTATTTATGTCAAAATTACATTGATGCTACTTATATACATTGTTCCTTATAATGTTTTTTTTAAAAAAAGGCTTAAAACACTATATATACACATTATTCCTTATAATTTTACCGTGGTGCATTATCGACAGCATTATTATTTAGATTTAATTTTTTGTAAATGTTATTATCTCAAATGAATTGATAAATTACACAAACTATAAAATTCTAAAAAGCTAAAAAATCAAGCCTCTGCAACAGATGAGATTCAACTTAAAATACTTTGTTCAATTGTTCCATAAATAATCTTGCCATGCATCGGAGAGTGTCTAGTTTTATTTATGTTAACATTTGCATTATGAATGTTATATACATTATTCCTTATAATTTTAAAAACATGTAATTTATTACTTGTTTTCTGATCTTTTTTATAAATTATTTTATTAAATTCATCAATACTAATATAAAAAAATAAAAAAAAGGAATAAAAATATATAAAATTTTAAATACATCCTGATATAATAAATTTAAAAATGATTTCATGTTATTTTTTTCTCTTTAAAAAAATAATTTTAAAATATTTTTTAAACATTACTTCAAAAATTATATCATAATTTATAAATAAAATTAAATAAATTTTTTAAGATATACTTTATAGATGAGGTAGGAGGGTGTACAAATTTACTTCTCTAGAAAGAAACATCAGGTCAGTGTACCATTGTCGATAAAATAAAAAGAATACAATAACGCACCGACTGCGCGAAAAGTTCCATCGACGAACGAGCACCTCAAAAAAAACCGAGAGGCGCGCTGTCATTTTCGCTTCCCCTTGGGGTTTTGCCTCTCTCTCTCACTCCCATAGTTTGCTTGCTTACCTCTCCCACCAAAACCTCACCCACTTCAATTCCCTCTCATCACTATATTAAGGATTATCTTGCCGACCAGATTTCATGCTTTTGCTTGGTAATTTGATTTCTTGGAGTTTGTTCAGTTAGGCATGGAATTGGAGCTCCCGAGGTCTGTCAACTCCGCCATGACCTTCGACGAGGTTTCCATGGAGCGTAGCAAGGGCTTCGTCAAGGCATTGCAGGTGATCTTCCTCGTTCTCTCACTTTCTCCCGCTTTTTTTTTTTTTTGGGTGCGATGCTTCGGCAGTTGAGCTAGATCTTCATTTTTTTTTTTAATTTTGTTGTGTTTCCCATTGATTCTTTTTTTTTTTATTTGATGTGAAATGTGTTTCTCATTGATTCTTTCTGCACTTGGTAAGATTGTTTTTCCCGGGATTGACTTCTAATGTCTTTGTCCTGTTTTGATGGCGGAGGAAAATTCAGGGAAACGCGGGTAAGTTAGCTTTGAATTTTGTACTAGCTTTGGTTTTTCTTTGGAGAAGATGGATTCTTCTCCGGTCCGTTTAACTCTTACTTCTTTCCCTTGGATGGGGATTGGGGGCGGTGGGTTAATTATAACGATTCTTTGAAACCAAACGCGGTGGTAAGTTCGTCCAAGCCATGGTGTTAATTTAACTATTCTTTTGAAACACGTTACATTAATTTCTGACGCCTCAGAGTCTCATTGTGCGATCCAAGCTTCTTCTAAAGATTTCACACTGTTAAAGGGTTTCTGTAGCTATATATTGTCTCATTCTGTTCCTTTCAGTATTTTCTCTTTGATTGTTGTGATTATGATTTGACAAATACATAATGCATATTAAATAATAAGTAGTTATTTAATCCTCCTATGTTGGTCATTTCAGGAACTAAAGAACCTGAGGCCTCAACTTTATTCTGCTGCAGACTACTGTGAGAAGTCCTATCTCCACAGTGAACAGAAACAAATGTAAGAAATAGAATATTTCTTTCGTTGATGATATGTATATATTTTTTATCCAAGTTGTTTTGGAAGGCAATTTTACCCCCATTAGGCTCTCTGTATCATAAGTGATTGAAGATTTTGCAGCTGGAGAGATAACTGGTGACTTGATTGGAGTATTTTTCTAATTGCTTCTACTCCGCAATATCAATGTTACTTAAATTTTTACGTTACATTTTGCATTGGGTTTTCAATAAATGCATGCTGCATCAAGCAAGAGTGAAATGCTAACTATTGGAAATTTGAGGTTTGGGCTGCAGTCAAATGGTACAAGTATTCCACTTTGTGTGAATGAAAATTCTATTGTTTCTGTAACTAATTGGGTTGGATGACTTGGGTCCTTAATTTTGATCCTTTCGATAGTACTGGCTGCTTTGATATATTATATGCTGAAAATTTGAGGGAAAATCACTGTCAGGTCCCATACAACAATTCTAAATACTCAAAAATCCCATCAAATCCATAAATAATTCTCAGGTCCCTTCGGACTTAAATGTAAGTTAGATTAAAGTCACAATTACAAAAATGTCCGTGGTTTGAAATAAAACAAAATGCACCTGTCGTGAGTGTACTCTGAATTAACCATGAAAAGCTTCCCCACATCTTCTCCTCCAGCAACTGTCCGATCATCTGGTGCGACATCCTCTCCTTCTGCTTAACTAACTCTACCAGCCTGCCATTGATTGAGATCACTGACGGTGACGGAGGAGGGGCTAAGTTATAGAATTCAAGGGAATCACACTGATTAACCAGTTGTACTCACCAACGCTGGTTTTATCAGAGTATCCACCGGTACCTCCACCCCCGCCAACTTTCTTACTCTCACCACACCCTTTGCCAATGGTACTATCAGAATATCCACCGGCACCACTGCCATATCCCCTGACCTTCTCAGTCTCACCGTACCAACCTTTGGTGCCTCCATAGCTGCCGCCACTTTTGTAACCGCTAGATGGCTGATCGGCAAAAGTAGCTTGTCTTGTTGTAACTAGAGTCAGTGTAACTGTGGCCATTGAAGGGGTTGTTGGAGGAGTAAGAGGAAGAAGGCTTGTCACAACCATAAGCAATGTCAGAGTTGGAGGAATCAAGGGGCTTGTCATTGTCATCCTTCTTGTGGTGGAAGAGGTCGCAGCGGTGGTGATTCTCTTCAGCCATGGAGGATGATGATGAACTAGAAGTAATTAAGGAGTGTAAATGAGTGATGAAGGACCAAGTTGATTGAGAAAGTGAATGAGATCTAGGGAGTCAATGCTATAAAGGTCAATTGTGGGATTTCAGTGCCAGTGAAGGGATAAGCTTTGAGGAGGAGGAAGCTACGAAGAAGAGAGGGAGAGAGATTGAATTTCACAGCATGTGGTCCTCTAAAACCAGATCCTTGATCATAATATGTACCCTAGAAAATTTTGTGATTAGTTAATCGAAAATGTATGGTTAAATATGTGTATTTTTTTTTGTGTTCGAACTGCACTATTGTTTTCTTAGATGAATCTTATATACTGACCAGGGTACTTGACAACCTGAAAGATTATGCTGTACGAGCCCTTGTGAATGCTGTTGATCATCTTGGAACTGTAGCATACAAATAACCGATCTTGTTGAACAGCAAACTTTGGATGCCTCAACCATTGACTTGAAGGTCTCTACCCTAAATCAGGTAATTACCATTTGCTTGAGATGCCATGTTCTGGTAGCCAGCTATCAATGGGAGTTGAGGTTAATTAATTTCTTTACTGGCAGCAACTTCTTACGTGCCAAATTTACACTGATAAAGAAGGT
The DNA here is from genome assembly GCF_029017545.1 of Prosopis cineraria. NCBI lineage: Eukaryota > Viridiplantae > Streptophyta > Magnoliopsida > Fabales > Fabaceae > Prosopis > Prosopis cineraria. The sequence goes on from NW_026555344.1 coordinate 1,775,045, forward strand.
CTTCGGGCAGCAGCAATTGTTAGCTTTCATTCCCAGGCATCATAAGCACTACATCTTGCCAAGTAGGATTAACTGGTTTCATGTTCATCTTGAAGTAATTATTCATGCTGTAGATCTGTATCTTTGATTTCAATGATGAATGCGTCTGTTTCTTTTAACAATGCAATGCTAGACTCTGTCAATAAAAAGTGCATTTCAGTTCACAAATACAAGTTGATGCAAGGAAAAATCAATTTCAAACTAGAGCACGCACTCGACCTTCAGGTGTGTGGTTGGGGAAATTTTATTCCTTTCTAAAGATTATGGCATTGGCTTTGATGTATGCTCTTTTTTTTTTTTTTTTTTGAGTTGGCAAGTATATATAACATTGTTTCATTCAAACATATGTTTATTTTATGTAGGAATCCCTGCAGCAAAAACTCTTTCATGGCATTTAGCTTCAGAAACCAATTCTACCTTGAAAGGGAGTTCACGTTCTTCAAAAAAGTAAATTGGGAATATTTAAATTTCGACTCCAATGTCCTCCTCCATAACTCAAGTTTGCAATTAACCTCTTCTCTTGTCTCTGCTATAAGAACTATATCATCCGCGAAGAGCATACATTTCGGGATTTTCCTCTTGAATATATTCGTCAAAACATTTAAAATCAAGTTAACAAATAAGGACTCAGAGATGATCCCTGATGTAGTCCAATCTTTATAGGAAATCCTTTGTTTGACCACTAGGCGTTCTTATACTAGTGGAGATATTTTGAAGACCTATAATAGCAGGAGGGTTTATTTACTTTGAGAGAATAAATTGTAATTTGCAGAAAATTGAGGAACATGTTAGTTTCAGGGTAAGTATCTAGGGCTTCATTGGGTGTCGCACAACCAATAAGATGGCAACTACAATTTTAGTTTGGCGAATGGATCCAAATATTGGGTTTGTCCAAATATTCATTTGGTCTATGTTAGAGATGGTATAGTGGAATGACGAAGCTATTCATTTTGCATGAACACAAGATACTTTTATGTTCCTTTACTTCTGTGAAAAAAGATTTACTATAATAGAGGTCATTGTGGGCCTGATTTGCAGGTGCATTGGAGGGTTCGAAAACCTTTGACAACATTCAAGTCATTTGACAACCAAAATCGGCGTGAGATTTGTCCAGACCCATATTCGCAGTAAAAGCATGCTATCGGTGTTCTTTACCAAGCAGAAAACTCTCAAACTGAAGTCTGGTTCCGTCTCCTGAGTAGCGACCCTGCACAGATGCCCCATTGTCAGCTACTGCATGATGAAGGAGATTTCACTTCAGTTTTTTTTTATAGTATGGGTGTAGATTGCACTTTATCCACTTACATGCTTATTTCATTATCCTTCGGCCATATTTCCATAAACGCTCAGAAATGAATCGCATTCTAGGCCTTGAAATAATTACCCACTTTGTACAGTGCTCGTTAATTGTGTTCTGGATTTTTCCATTCGCAGTCATGGTCGATGACAGTATAATTTCGCGGGTAGGGTACACAAGATGTATGGGATAGTATTGAGACATTTGTAAATGTATATATGTGGAATTCATAGAGGTATTCATGATTTATTTAAAATTCATCGAGGTGTTCATGATTAATTTGTCAATTGACATTATGGTTAATCTTTAAAGTGGGCAAGTTCAGGGTACTATTATATATTTGGCAAGGTTAAAATGTATAAAATTCCTTTAATTTTGAGGCAATTTGATGAGTCAGGTGAGCGGTATGTCACGGATGATATTTCCGTGACCGTGTAAAGACCAAGATAATGATCGGTCCGCTGGTTAGCCTCGCACAATTGGGTAAAGGGGGCGACATTAGCATTGGGTGTTCTGCCTCAGTCTTCGGACTGTGTGCACAACTGGTCGGGGGCTAGTGCCGCCTCCTGATGAGCCCATGGCAGGGCGAAACAGTGTGATCCGTACGTGGTAAGGCTGTGTCCTGAGGATTAGGGGGTCCTCCAGGCGCCGCACGGCGCCGTGTGCTGCGCCAGACTCTCAGCCCTGACAGAGTGGTATCAGAGCAGGACGTACTTTACTGCCGTGTGCGCGTGGGGTCCCACGTTTGGGACTGGTCGGCCTCGGCACCGCTCCAGAAAGGCCTCCGAGCAGGTGGGTCCAAAGTGGGGACTCGGGCGGGATGGTTGGCCGTTGTCGACTCCACTCCTGTTGGCTCGCGGTGCGAGTGGGTCCGAAGAGTGCAGGACTGGGTGGCCACTCAGCAAGTAAGCTGATGTTGTTTGTGGCAGTACTGTACGTACACCTTGGGCGAGTCGTTCTCCCCTAGCACGAGGCGTGCTAGATTGGGTGTTGGAGCATGTCACGAATGATATTTCCGTGACCGTGTAAAGACCAAGATAATGACGGTCCGATGGTTAGCCTCGCACAATATGGGTAAAGGGGCGACATTAGCATTGGGGGGTGTTCTGCCTCAGTCTTCGGACTGTGTGCACAACTGGTCGGGGGCTAGTGCCGCCTCCCTGATGAGCCCATGGCAGGGCGAAACCAGTGTGATCCGTACGTGGTAAAGGCTTGTCCTGAGGATTATGGGGTCCTCCAGGACGCCGCACGGGCGCCGTGTTGCTGCGCCAGCTCTCAGCCCGTGACAGGTAGCTTACAATAATATGAAATTTCATGATGTGTTATCTTATGGAAAACAACTAACAATTAAAAGAAAATTAATTCATAAATCCAAATAAAAAAAACAAAGGCTGAATTGTTTAAATGGATTTTTAAAAAACTTAAATGATGCAATTTTAGTTAATTTAAGAGTTTGAATGGATAGATTATATCCTAATAAATACATTTATTCTTATTTAAATTAAATTAAATAAATTAATTTTCTTAAACTTAAATTTACAATAAAATAAAATAACTAATTTTTTTAATTTAAGAAAATACTAATAATAACTAAACTAATTGAATTTATGGGCTTGAATATCTTGAGTTAGACTCAATATATTAAGAGTTTTTCTTTAGTTTTCTATAACTTCATTCACCCTTAAAACTTCTTAATCATTTAAAACATCTTTAATTAATGAATTTAAGGCTTTTTTCATCCTCTTAGCTTTGGATCTAATTATTGGTCCTTCAATGCCCTACAACAAAACAAAGATATTAAATATTGAATTCTGACTCCTCCTTTAATTCCTATCACAATTACATATGGCCACCTTCACTTTTCTATGTTTAAAATTAAACCTCTAATTTTTAATTTGATTTTTCAAAACTCTCTATCATTAATTAACTTCTATTTTATTAATATAATTATTGTCAGTCATATTAATGCAATACGCATGAAAAATAACATGGGGAAAATATTTTTATTATTTTTAACACAATTTAAGGAAAGGTAAAATTATAATTTTTACTTTTAATGCACATGATGATACTCTCATTCCTTTTAGTTGAGCAACATTATTTTCATTGTTTGTGAGTGATACTATTTAAGAGAAAAATTATAATTTTATTATTTTTTATCAATTAAAACATCCTTTTATATAAACAAACAAAAGTTATAAAAACTATTATTGATAGGAATCATATAAATAAGAATTTATCCTTTAATACAAGAATAACTTGACATTTTTAAAAGTTGTTTTTACACAAATCGACACAAATTACCAATAGTTAAAAAATATCTTATTTTAAAGCAGTACACATTCCATTTGTAACATACTGATAACATATTTTATTGAATAAGTATTGAAATTTCATTAAAAAAATAACAACTACAAACAAATAAGAGTATGAAAAAAATGCATAAAGTAGATAACGAATTTATAACTCTTATCAACTATAGCTTTTATATATTTTTCTCTTAGTGATAAAAATAATAAAATTATAATTTTTTTCTTAAGTTGTATTGCCCATGTACAATGTTCTCAGTGTCGCTCAACTAAAAGAAAAAAGAAAAGAAAAGCACCATCATGTATATTAAAAGAAAAAATTATAATCTTATACCTCCTTAAATTTTGTTAAAAAATAATAAAAATATTTTTTTTCATGTCATGTGCCATGTGTATTGCATTGATATGACATGGCCATAGCTATATTAATAAAATAAATTTAATTAACAACATGGGGTTTTGAAAAACAAAATAAAATGTTGGGAGATTAATTTTAAACGTCAAAAGATGATGAGGATCATATACAACTTTCTTAAAATTCAAAGGGTTTTTGAATTTTAGCCTATTGAAAATTACATATTATTTCAATTTCAATAAATATTAGGGAAAACACACAATTAGAAATCTTATAATAATATTAATGACAATTATAGACATTGAATTATTGAAATTTCGATAATAGAATATAACCCTTACTTACAATAAGTTATCTTTTATTGATTTCTTCTTCTTTATATGCAACTTTATCCTCTACTAGACTCTTCTTTCATAGTATTACTTTGCCACAATCTCTTGTCGATATCACAGAAAGGAAGAGGAAAACACTCAGATGAGATCAATTACAAAATACTTAGAAGTATCATGAAGCTCTTGAGAGGAGAAACATCAAAACCTTAGGATTCTATCGTCTGCATTGCGTTTAAAGTAAAGCCTCCCTTACATTTATACTGGTGAATTTTTATTTCTTTTCAGCACTGACTCAACAGATTTTAATGTGTCATGTTGAGTTGGCTTCAAATTAATAATGTCATGCTGAGTTGGACTCTGTTAAGTTAATTTCATAATAATTTAAAGGCTTAGGATTATCGGTTTAAATGACTGAAATTATAAGGAATGATTTAAAAAAATTAAAACTACAAGGACCAAATTAACAATCACATGAAACTATAAGGACTAAAATATTACTTTTCCCTAATACACATAGTTCTTCTCCAAGCTATGATGGTATTTTTTTTTTTAATAAGTTTAACTTCATTACTATGTATAATCCTTTTTACCATAGTAGCCCATTTCAGAAATATTATATTGTAAGAAAAACTCTTTTTATCATGGTAAACCTTACAAAAAAATGATTTTAATTTTTAATTATCATAGTATCTCCTTTAATTTCTATCATGGTAGAGTTTGAAATTATTATTTAAAGTTTTTTCTACCATGATAAATATTAGGGTTACCCTTTACTATCATGATAGATATTTTTTTATTATGAATTTAGTGGATAAAGTGAGTGGTAAAATTGTATGTTTCACAAAAAATCAGTTTAAAATTTTGGAGTGTTAAAAAGGATGTTTTAATAAAAATTTAAAATTAAGCATCAATTAAATTAAAAAAATGATTTAATTCAAAAAAAATTAACAGATATGTAATCATGTTTTTATATAAAAAACAAAAAAATATGCTTGTTTACTCATCTTAATCGCTGGGAAATTTCAAACAAGATGTACATCAAGCTTCTTCATTTGTTTACTGTATATTTTTTTATACAAGAGAAAACAAAGCAAACAAGTTGTTGATCGCATTTATCACAAGTAATATAAGAATTTTAATTTTTTTGAGTAAAATAAGAATTTTAATTTTATTGACAGCAAGCATATTTAAAACTTATTTGTGTAAATAATATTAGGAATTCTCTATATATGATTATATGTGTGTACGTGTGCATCTGAATTTAAAAGTACTTACAAAGAAACCACTAAGCTGGCTGAAGGGTGGGATGGTGATAAAGATTAAATCCTTAATGTCAAAAAAAGGTATTTACCAATAAATAGATAAATTCATTAAAAAATAAAAAATAACAATTCAATTTTAAAAAATTAAATTAATGACAGTTAAATTTAATAAAATTTTTTTCTAAATAAATTGTAGAGATAAGAAATAGGTGAGCTTAGTTCATAAAGATTGGACTAATATGAGCTTAACTTTTAAGCTCAATTTTTTTTAAATGACTAATTTTTAAAGTTTGACTTTTTTTTTTTATAATTTAAAGGGCTTAAGGCCAATCTTATAAGCTCATTTTTATTAGTATTTTATTTTTTGGATTCTTAGAAAAATCAAAAACTTTGATTATAATATTTCATATTTTTAAAATATAAATTATAATATTTGAAGAAGGGTCTAAAAAGATTGCTCAAACCTAAGTTTGTTTTTTTAGAGCTTATTAGAATTTGGTTGGGTTTTAAAGCATTGTTTTCCTAAAAAATATCATTTTTTAAATTCTAAATTATTGTAAAAACAAATTTAAATAGGTTGTTAAGTTAGGCGATTATTCTCTTGCTTTAATAAATTATAAATTTCAATTTAAATAATTATAAATAAAAATTTATATTATAAATAAAAATTTTTATTACAATTTAAGAATCACATTTGATACTTAAATATTTATTTATAATTAAAACTCTTAAATTTATAATTATCTATATTAACATTTTTAATTTATTTTTTTTTAATTTTGAGACTTAATTATCATTAATTTAAAATTCTGGACCTACCTGCTAGCCTTTCATAAAAAAAATAATAATTAAAACTTCTTTTTGATTCAATTTTTTTTTTTGCCATAATAATCCCACTTATTTTCATATTAACTTGCTAATTACGCGTAGGTGGTGACGCTGTTTTTGCTTGACGCCAGTGTACTATTTCCAGCCAACGAAAAAAACGGAGGATACATTTTCAATTGGATTTCGTAGCTCCCAGCTCCCGAGCCTTCGTCTTGTGCGTATCCATCTCTTGCCAGTCCCGAAATCTTCTTATCGAGTAAAATCATTGACTCCAATCCAATGTGACAAATCTTGACAGTAAAACAACTTCGACTTCAAATCTTTTTCTTGTCTAATCTTGCGGACCATCCTTTTTTCCCCCCATCACGACCTTCTTGATCATTTCTCCATTTCGAATCGCGACCTGTCTTCTTTCTCACGTTCTTCTCATTGCTCCCGGAAGCTATGTGTTCCGACCTCATTGGAAGGTTTACATCTGGGGTTTTCCTTGGAAGTATGTAGTTTCGTCTCTTAGGAAGCTGAATTTGCTGCAAATTAATTGATGGGATTCTAAATGGGTTCTTTGGAATCCGGAATCCCATTGAAGGGAAGCTTATTTGGGTCTCAGTCGAGTAGAAGGAGAGACAATCCATTCTCGCAGAGATTTAGATCGAGCTTTTCGCGTTTGCTTTTCAAGAAACTAGATTACGTCCAATGGATTTGCACTGTGGCTGTCTTTCTATTTTTCATAGTCGTTTTCCAAATGTTCCTACCTAGTTCGGTAATTGAAAAATCAGAGGATTCCTTGAGAGCTAAGATGCTATCTGGGACTCTATTGCATTTTGAAGATATAGAGAAGTATGTATTGGACATTGAGGATGGTACAAGATTTCTGCCTAAGATTTCGGAGAAGTTCAATAGGGAGGCGAATCCGTTTAACCGGACGGGACAACATGTCGGGTATAGAAAGCCTCAGCTGGCGCTGGTTAGTTCTCGTAATGGCCATTTTCTTGCTCTTTAGCGAGCTAATTTGGTTTTTCTTTTCTCAGTGATACAACCTAAACCTCTTCTATTATTTAGAATATGAATTCATGTTCATTGTGGGTCAAAGCTCGTCAAACATAAACTTACGAATTTAATAAAATGGGTGAGGTTTGCGGAAATTCAGGGCTTTTGAGTTAACATGAAGTTTAACAATTAATTAGCCTTAAAAATATATGATCTTTTTTATACCCACCGACAATAATTTTGTTTCATTTTCCTCTTGGACAATTAAATTTATATGATTTCAACTTTTTTCCTGAAGATATCTGGAGAACTATTGGTTGATTCACAACAATTGCTACTGGTAACAATTGCATCTGTTTTGCTAGAGATTGGCTACACAATTCAGGTACTGCATTTACAATTTGTTCTCCGTCATTAATTTGAAAAGTAATTTGAACATCGGTAGATGGCGATAATTTTTTGATGGGGGCGGGGAGTGGGGACGTCCCTAAATAGTTGCTAATTTGAGCGTCTGTGATAGTTGCTCTATCATGGGATTGAAAGGCTTCGACTACAGTATTTTATATCTGGAAGAGGAAAGAAGTACAAATTAAATGTTCTCATTTGCATGTACGCTCACTCTGCTAGTACAAAACGCCTCACTTGAATATTAAGGTCTGAGGCGTTCATTCTTGGAGCAGCAAGTCTGCCATGCATAGGGAGTCATGCTTGACAAGTGCCTCTGTGTCACTTTTGTTTTAAAATTTGCGCCTTTTGTTGTTAGAGAATGGTCCCTGACTGGACAGGCTACTATGTGCCTAGGATTTATGCCAATCGTTAGTGACATGACTTGATGACTAATGTTGTCTTTTGAAATTGTGCAGAATTATCACTAGTTGTCAGAAATAGAAGTGCGTCATACCTTATTGTTTACATTGGATTGAGACATGCCATTGTCTTATTATTTTTTTTTTCCCATTCATCAACTAGAAGCATTAATTTTTTTCTTGCATAAATAATTGAATATGTTATATCTATTACTTGCATGTCATCATTACATAGAAAGAGCTGAACTTTATTTTTATGATGTTTCACTCAAGCTCATAAAAGACATCTCATTTACCAAATCACCTTTTCTATATTCATCTTTATGTTCCATTCCCTCCTTTGTATCCAATAGCCTCTAAAGGTATATTACACGAACTGAATATGGTGTTTTTAGGTTGATTTTGTTATTATTGTTTTGGGTTCAAGTGAGTACTTTGTTTTGCAGGTTTTTTCTCTTGAAGATGGTCCAGTGCGTGATGTTTGGATAAATTTAGGAGTTCCCACTACTGTTATTAAAACTTGTGACAAGCTGGAGAACACGGTAGATTGGCTAAGGTATTCTTAATGTAAAACATTTAACTACTAGGATAAGCATGTTCAATTTTTTTTTTTTTGATAATTAGCATGTTAAAAATTTTGAATGTTTTTAAGAGTTGATATGTTGAGAAATCAGAACCCTTTAACTTGGGCCAAATATAACTTTCTATTGATGCTCCTTGTATTTGTCTTGCTTCTAACTCGATTAGTGATGACAATTCAGTAGAAAATTATGGCCAAATTATAATGTATTGTCAAAATATCTCCAAATTCGAGCCCTGGTTCCTTGATTAATTTTCTGTATTCCCTTAGTTCTCTTTTTCTAAAGTCATTTCACATCCAATTCATGTGATTCACTAGGGGCAGTTCCTCATTGTGTTCCCAATAGAGTGAAGTATTTTGGATGGTTTCATTTGGGCTGGTTTCTCAATAAGTCCCTGATAGAGAAAAGTGCAGTATTTTGGTTGAATACTCGAATTTATCAAATGATAATTGCATCTGATAGTAATGTGTCTTTTGCAGCTATGATGGTGTAATTGTGAACTCTCTCGAAGCCAAGGGTGCTTTTTCTTGGTAAAATCTACTTATCTCATTTCATTTCTTGAAGGACAAGTTTATCCTAAAAGCTTGATAAATGATAGAGCACAATGGCGTCTTGCAATCCATGTAGCCGACCCCACCTAGTGGGATAAAGGCTTGTTGTTGTTGTATTTCTTGAAGGACAAGTTTCTGACTTGTCAATTGATTCACTGCTGATTATTGGTCTTATAATATAAATAGATTGAAATGAGCTCCAGAAGCTGTCTGATGTACTGGTTACATTGTAACGGCATTAGAGGCTTGGTTGACTAAACATTTAAGATGTGATGCCAGAATTTGTACTTTTATCTTTTAACACGTAAACTTCCATACCATGTTGACGTAATATTGTCTGTCTGCCTCAAAATTGTGAACTTTTACCAGTAGCTCTGGCCCAGCATTCTAACTGGTAGTTAGACTAATTTGTGTTCAAATTGCATGGCATATAGATAACATGATTTCTGTTTTGTTGCACGTATTCTATCACGATTGATTTAATGAAAAATATAAAGAAATAGTTCGATTTTATAATTTAAGTCTGGTTTATATGAATCGTTGTCTATTTTGCATGCCTGTTTGGAAATTTTGTTAATGATACTTACTTATGCAACATGCATGGGAAGGGTCAAGAGATGGCTAAAGTTATTTGTTTTAGAAGTTATGAAACTCTGATGTATTACTAAACATGCACTCACCTCGTACTGTATGTGCATGGAGATTTCAATATCTTATTCAAGTCACTTGAATAATTCTAGTTGTCACAGCTTTTTGCAGGAACCCTTCAAGTCTATACCTCTTATATGGATTATTCATGAAAATGCTCTAGCACATCGTGCAAGAAAATATACAATAAATGGGCAGGGTGAACTTTTGAATGATTGGAGAAGAGCCTTCAACCGATCAACAGTTGTTGTTTTCCCAAACTATGCCCTGCCGGTAATATGCACATGCAAGTTATATATTCATCTATTTCCCCCAAACTGTAACCCACCTAACCACTCAAATGGAGGACAAGTTTTCATTAATTCTATGGCCTGTTTTTCCCTGTTGTTAATTCCTTCTTTACCAGTAAAGAACAAGTATGAATCAGTAGTTAAATATAATCTTAATATTGGGTACCAGTATCCTAGGTATTAATTCTTATTTAAAAGATCCTGTGTATTGACTAGAATTGTGGAGCATAACTTGTCATTGGTGATTGATGTTTCCTTTGTAATTACACAGATGCTTTACTCCATATTTGATGCTGGAAATTTTTTTGTCATTCCCGGTTCTCCTGCTGAATCAATAGAAGCAGATTCTTTTATGGCATTAAAGAAAGATAATCTGCGCAACAAGATGGATTTTGACCCTGAAGATGTCATTATTGCAATTGTCGGAAGCCAATTTTTTCACAAAGGTTCGTGGTTGGGGCATGCTATTGTTTTACAGGCTCTGTCACCACTTCTGGCAGAATTCCTGTCAAACAAAGATAATTCTAGCGCACATCTACAAATCATTGTTCATACTGGCGAATCATCAACTAACTACAGTGTAGCTCTTGAGGTATGTATACTATGTTCTTTTATCCTTATTTTTGTGGGTAGATATTTCTAAGGTTTTGTCCCTTATTCTGTTTCAATAGACTATGGTTCGCGCCTTGAAATATCCAAGTGGCACTATAAGGCACATAGCTGGAGACTTGAATGTAGACTCTGTTCTTGACACAGCTGATATCGTGATATATGGATCATTCCTTGAAGAGCAATCTTTTCCAGAGATTTTGATTAAAGCAATGTGCTTCGGAAAACCAGTTATTGCCCCAGATATTCCCATGATCAGGAAATATGTATGTCTCTTCTATGGTCTATTTAGATTGACATTTATGTCATTCTTTGCATCAATCATTAACTAAACAATTTGTAGTTTTCATATTTTGAATATCAATATTTTATGGTGCATATTTCTTAGCAAAGTAATAACTGTAGTGCCAACATCTAGGTTGATGACAGGGTGAATGGCTACATTTTTCCCAAGGAGAACAGCAGGGTTTTGACACAAATTATGTTGGAAGTGATCTCGAAAGGGAAAATATCACCACTAGCTCGTAATATTGCCTCAATAGGGAGAACTACTTCCAAGAACCTTTTGGTTTCGGAAACCATTGACAGATATGCCAATCTGCTTCAGAATATTCTCAATCTTCCATCTGAAGTTGCTCTTCCGAAGGAAGTATCAGAAATCTCTCCTAATCTTAAAGAGCAATGGCTGTGGCATTTATTTGAAGCAGTCTCAAATTTTACACATCAAAATAGCACATCAAGAAGTAACACATATTTAGATAAATACGAGGAGCTATGGAACCATCCTCAAAAAAGCAGATCTAGTGTTACCGTTGCTGATAATGATTCATTTTTATATAGAATTTGGGAAGAAGAAAAGAATATTCAGATGGCTATTACAAGAAGAAGAGAGGAAGAACAGGTAAATCTTTATTCATTCCCCTTTGGATGCGTAACAAATCAAAATTTAAGTGGTGTTCTTTGAAATTTAATGCAGCTAAAGGATAGAATAGAGCAGTCAAGAGGAACATGGGAGGAAGTATACCGAAATGCTAAAAGGGCTGATCGGTCAAAGCATGATTTGCATGAAAGGGATGAGGGGGAACTTGAGCGGACAGGTCAACCACTTACTATTTATGAACCTTACTTTGGGGAAGGAACCTGGCCTTTTCTGCATGATAGATCTCTTTACCGTGGAATTGGGCTGGTAAGTTGTGCATATATTGTCATTTTATCAACTTAATAAGTTGTTATATCAGTCCAAGAATCACCCTTTCCTCCTTTCAAATAAGAAATGTTCTTTATAACTACAGCATATTAAATGTCAGTAATAATATTAGCTGAAGTAAATTTTCTTCTTTTGATTTAACTGGTCCTTGTGATGCCTAGTCCAGGTTCATATATATTCATGCCTTGTTTATCTTCTCTAATTGGCTAGCTTTGATGTGGTAGACATTTTAATTTCTTGTTCCTCAACAAGATAAAATCCCAAAACATATATGAGAAAAAGTGGGTGTGGCATCTATTAAGGGGAAATTGATAGAAAATCGTTTGAGATGATTTGAACATGTACAGAGAAGATTGTGGAAGGCACCAGTAAGGAGAGCGGAACAGATAATTTGAGCCCTGTAAAGAGGGGTAAAGGAAGAACACTTGTGGAAGTTGTTGACTGAGATCTCGTAATTAATAACATTCCTAAAAACTTAATAAATGATAGAGCATAATGGTGTTGCGCAATCTGTAGCCGACCCCATCTAGTGGAATAAGATTTGTTTTTTGTTGTTTTGTTCCTCATTGTACTTATTCTCCACTTCTAGCTACAATTTTGACTGGGCTTAGGTTGACTATGCCTCAACTATTCTGTAATAGTTTTTTTTCCCCCTCTAATCAGAATTTAATAAAAATGAGTAGCTACTTATTAACATAATGGTTGGTATATACTGAATTTTGCAGTCCACTAAAGGTCGAAGATCGGGTAGAGATGATGTCGATGCACCATCTCGTCTTCCACTCCTCAATAATCCTTACTATCGAGACATACTTGGTGACTATGGAGCCCTTTTTGCCATTGCAAATAGGATAGACCGTATACATAAGAATGCTTGGATTGGGTTTCAGTCTTGGAGAGCATCTGCAAGGAAGGTATGCAATTTCTTTGGCCTAGTCATTGACACTATTTCCCTTCTGCTGAAATAATTGAAATTTTAATTACTAATTCCCCCCCCCCCATCCATGTTGTAATTTCATCTTAATTTTGAAGGCTCTGATGCTGGTTGTCTATCTACCTTTAAGTTAACTATATATGGATACAGATATCATTGTGTATACTGTAAAGTATCTGAAAACAAGCAATTGTCACCTTCTTGGATAAAGTACTTTTAAATTGCTAGCTGAAGAAATGAATAAGAAAATGAAAAAGCGTAAAGTTTGTACCGAAACATTTAATGTGTAGGTTTTATTCTCCTGTCATTTCATATGTCATAAACTCTGTATGCAGGTCAAATGCAACAACATAAATCAGACAATCGAAAAGTTATATATCACATGTGTCTTTTTTCTGGGTTGTTTGACGTCTAGATGGGTCTTTGGCAGGCATTTTTGTCCAGAACTGCTGAAAACGCACTATTAGATTCCATACAATCCCAAAGGTATGGGGATGCACTATACTTTTGGGTTCGTATGGATGAGGATCCCCGAAAACCTTTGCAGAATGACTTTTGGTCATTTTGCGATGCCATCAATGCAGGAAATTGCAAGTAAGACCCTTTTAAAGGCATTGTGTGCTTTTCCTTTACTTTGGTAGTTTAGGTCCTTTGCCTTCGATATTTAAAGATATATCTTGATTTATTCCCCTTGATGTTCGAGTAAAGGTTTGCTTTCTCTGAGGCATTGAAGATAATGTATGGGATAAAAGATGATCTGGATTCATTACCACCAATGCCAGTAGATGGCGACACTTGGTCTGTCATGCAGAGTTGGGCCTTGCCTACGAGATCCTTTCTTGAGTTTGTAATGTTCTCAAGGTATTAGAGATTGCACCAGTGGATGTCCCTGGTTTGTTAATAAGCGATTTGATCTGCTCTTGTCCGCAGCTTGTTAAAATTTTGAATAACTGATGGAAGCAATCTTTTGTGCAGAATGTTTGTTGATGCATTGGATGTACAGGTGTACGGTGAACACCATTCGAGTGGACGCTGCTATTTGAGTTTGTCAAAAGTAAATTACTCCTTTAAAAATTGGTACTTTTTGCATCGTGTGTTTTTATTAAGGTATTAAAAATTGGGTTAGCCATTGAAATGATGGCTTGTCATAGTTAAATGGTTGGACCATAGTTGAACCAGCCACAGTTAAAATAATATATTTTTAATTATATACTAATTAATTTGAATAAGAAAGATAAACATAAGAATAAAATTGATTTCCAATGAACAAACAACATTAAAATTTATTAAAAAATTAAAGGAAGTAAAGATCTGAGACAAGAATATAATTTATTAACTTTAATAAATATTTTATAAACCATAAAATGTTATTAACTTTTTAAATTATATTTTTATTTCAGATCTTTACTCACTTCTATAAAAATAACAAAATAACTATGCTATCTAAAATATTTATAATGCATGCTTATTTTATAATCTCTGATTTCATTATATATATATATATATATATATTATATTTTACAATTGTTCATTGGCCGCCTTCCTTTACCATTGATTATTAGGCATATGTATACATTAAATATAAATCATAGCTTAAAAAATAATTAAATTAAAAAAAACCTGTTTGAACTAGTTGAAGCATCAGTTTTGACCAGTTTCTTTTAAGCCATTTCACCTGATTCTCTGAACCGAGCCAGTGACTAGTTCACTGGTTTCCGATCCAACCTACCATTTCAGTCTAGTTCTTAATACCACTTGTTTTAATGATCTTCTCCTTGTACTTTAATTTCATGGAAATTTGTTGTTTTGCATTACCATCACATCATTCTAAATTCCTTACACTCCTTGTTACACATCATTCTAAATTCCTTACACTGTCATAATTCATCATAATATTTGTGTTATATTGGTAAAAGAATTTTTTTTTCATAAATAATTCCCTACAGCCATTTCAAAGAGCGTGTTGATTGAGTAAAATGACCTTTCAAGTTGAGTTCTAAATTCTCCAGTTCACTACCCAGAACTAGAAGGGCAGGGCCGTGGGGGTGGAGTTTGCCTGGCCGAGAGAGGAAGCTATTAAAATCTAAATTACATGCTTCAAAGTAGAAAAATGCATGCGGTTCTATTTATTTTTAACTACCTTATTAAGCTTCTTATTGCTTACTTTGTTGGCATTGTCCTAATGTATGGATTGATATGTAAATGGCGACAATTGCTTGTTATTGCTTATGCTATGTCGCTTCTTGTAAACACATGCTATTTTGATTTTGGTGCTATTGCGGTAATATTTCCTGCAGTCTTTATTTTTCAAGTTGGTCCCTTAAGTTTTTGAGTATGTAATTCAGTTCTTAAGGTCTTGCTAAATTTTAATTTGGTTTTGTATCTAACCTTCATTCAAGGATCCCTAAAATCTGCTGGATTAGCCAATGATGTGTATGTCATCTTGGTTCTTATTTTTCCCCATTTTTTGGGGCAAATGCCATCTTGGCACTTCGAAAATACTGGGTCAGAAAATTTTCGCTGCTCTCATGAGGGTTTAAGTTGAGGTCTCAAATTAGATACTTCTAGAATTACAGTGATCTAGTCTTAGTCCATTTACGAACCCTTAAAGAGAAGAGTTTACAAATTGAATAAAATCTTGATTACATTATTACACTTGCTGCTTATTTTGCCTCCTCTCTTAATATATGGATAAATTTGTATACTGCAGGATAAGCATTGCTATTCGCGGCTCCTTGAGCTTCTTGTAAATGTATGGGCATACCATAGTGCCAGGAGGATTGTGTATGTGAATCCTGAGACTGGTCTAATGCAGGAACAACACAACTTCAAGAACCGTAGAGGGCATATGTGGATCAAATGGTTCTCATACACCACATTTAAGAGCATGGATGAGGACCTGGCAGAGTTATCAGATTCTAAAGCTACCAACAGCCATTGGTTGTGGCCATCAACAGGGGAAGTTTTCTGGCACGGTGTATATGAGAGAGAGAGGAATCTACGGCACAAGGAGAAGGAGAAAAGGAAGCAGAAAAGTATTGAGAAACTGAACCGAATGAGGAAGCGACATCATCAGAAAGTGATAGGCAAGTATGTGAAGCCTCCGCCAGAAGAGGAGGAAGGTTCAAACTTGCCGAAAGAAGCATGATATATGCTCTGACGGGTTTCTTGACTGATGATTCTTTTCTTCTTTTGTAACTTACGTTTCACTTTTCTGCTCCCACATAAATGTGATTTTCTTTAGATATCCCTAACAGGACAGGAAAAAATGCTGGTGTAATCAGTCTTGAGGGGTTTTGTACTGGGAAAAACTGCATTCTCCTGGTCATTGACGCTTGATGCTGATTAATAACTAATGTGTAAAGTAATCTAGTGTTTTTGCCCTAGATTTTTTTGTTGTGTGCGTGGTTTCATTCTTGGAGGATGGAAGTTTTTAGAGAAAGGAAGAGGGGCAAGGCAAATTGTAATTTCTGGAAGAACTTGTAGATGACAATGAAACTAACTCGTGGTCGTGTTATGTTTGACGCTCAGACATCTTTTGGCATCAAATCTTTCCTGTGATTCTGTGAACCGTGCTCAGAAACTTCAAAAGCATATTTGGTCTTCATAGAAATAGGATATGATATGGTAACATATCTCATTGCCGCATTGCACCAGTACTCTTGCTGTCTTCTATTATACATTTTTAAATTAAAAAGACAAATTAGAGAGAATCACGTCATTTAATCCTTCGACATCAATTTAACTTTTTTCCCCTTCAAATTAACATGTGAATAGAAAGCTGCTATAATGTAACCCCAAAAAAAAAAAGGAAAACAGAGTCAGTAAAAAGAGCAATATTACTACCACGATTCGAATGGAGAAAGGAGAAGAAAGTTTGATTTCTGTTGGGTTTGCTTTCGTAACCGTTGTATTTGCGGTAAAATGGGGTCCATTTATTTTTTGGGGCTCGATCCATTGTTTTGAGAATGGAACAATACTGGGCCTCGACGGCTCCGCTAATCATAAACAATGCCACATGATTAAACTAGACCTTAGCAATCTTGAGCTTCGTATACAACGGAATCTACATCATTCGTCAGTTACATCTAGAAAATAGAACTGGCCGCGCTTTGTTAAAAGGATCAGTAGTTACTTTATATATCTATCCATACGATCAACTTCACCCAGATGAACTGGGATTGACGGAGGAAGCAGACAAGAGTTTCTAAGCAAGGGAAAAGCACCTAATTTAGTGCCCAAGGCCTTCGAGTTCGAGTTCTTCAAGGTTTGTTTGGAGGACAATGACAGTCATCTCAAATAATGCAGAACACCGAATTGTTCAGACCATTTGAATTATCATGGCACCGAATCTGCATCAGTCAACAATTTGCCGACGGCCTGGTGAGCTTTCAAGTTCTCAACTTTTTGGTTTCCTCCCATTAATCTCCTCGTACCATCCGATGGCCTGTGGAGTTTTCAAGACCAAGTTGTTAATGTTATATTAACTGAGAACTGCTGATTGGCCCAAAAATGGCTTTAACTTGTGCCAAACGACTAATATATTCAATGAAATATAAAAGGGAGAGATCTCAAGGTCAAGATTTGAAACCAAATAGAACCATTTAACTATAATTATGGTAGAGCAAACTATGCAGATGAAATGAACTGGAAAAGAACATAAAGTCAATCAAGTAAACCTAAAACAAGCTGAATTATTTATGATTAAACCAAAACTTCTAAAAGTTAATAGAACCAACATACGAACATTAAAAATTTTCCAAACAACTTGATATCTTCAAATTGAATTGTGGATGAAAATGTAATTTTCCATGATGCATCCAATTTCCATACAACCCGCACTTTCATGTTTTGTTTCTCCCATAATTAAATTCTAGACTTTGACTCTAAAAAATTGAGAGAGTAAACTGTACCTGCATCTATAATAAAAATTTCAGAGCTCCTACCTAAGAGGCTTCATACCCTGTTAATGATCCATAAAAAAGATTCGTTGTTGCTAGTTGTCAAAAGTGTAGATCTTTTCAGGAAGTAAAGACAGATCATAGAAAAGCAAAAAGCTGGTGCAATGCAAATATAAGAGCTTATTAAGCCGCTAGGTGGTGGTCCAATGGCAAGGAGTATAATTTAGCAAGTAATCTTAGGTTCAAACCCATCATGTACCTTTAGAAGAAGCACATTTGGATAGGCTGAAGGAAAAGAGTACATTGAGTTATTCAAATAAAGCTTTTACGAGACAATTAGGATGCAATGTAAAGGTACATTTTTTAATTGTAAACATACAACATAAATGGCAATAGATGTTGAAGTGACCACTCCTTTCAACGACAGAAAATGATAAATTTAGAGTTACTCACGGCTCCAATACTTTCATATAATCTCCATCCTTCAAGAAGATTAAATAATAGACTAATGTCAAAATTTCAAATTACAATCCCTCTTGTGCTTGGTAGATTCTCTTCATTTATCTCTTAATATAGATAGATGCATCAGGATTCAGGACCCTTTGCTCCTTGAGTATACATTAAATCCGTTTTCAATTCCATCCACTACTCTTGAAACAGAACTTTCTCCCACTTGAACCCTTTAAGAATTCCATAGTTTCTTCCTATTCTTCCAGATTAAACACACTTGAATTCCCAAGCTCTTTCATAGGCTAAGTCCTTCATCTGGAATAATAATTATATAAATCTAATTTGAAGGTAAAAAAAAGTTCCATTGGTGAAAAGTGTTGTACTCTGGCTTTGAAACAGCTGCCCATCTGTTCTAACTTGCAGCTACTTCCATGGGGAGTGAATCAGTTGGTGCTTATGGTAAACTCTAAGTGTGTCATATTGAAATGCCAATACTTTCAATAGTTCTTCTCGACACTTAGGTCTGATAGAACAGAATAGTTTTGCTTTGGAGTATTCTCTTTATAACCCCTAACATCTGATATAGGACAACTGTGTTGCTTTGAAGTATTCTCTTTATTTGCACCTTCCCTCTCCCGGATAATATTTTTGTCTCTTACTAAAATAAATAAAACCTGTGACCACTTACCTTTGCATTTTATATCTAGAAATGTTGCTAGTACACCCAGACAAATCCCTTCCTTATATTTCACTACGGCTCACATTTTTGCTCGCTGATTACCCCCAAAATGAGGAGGTCAATTTTTTGTTCAAAAAAGTAACACCCTACTCTTGTACAAATTAGATAATTACTGCTGTATTCTGAAGAAGTAACACCCTACTATTGTACAAATTAGATAATTACTGCTGTATTCTGAAGAAGCCATCATTAAGTTTACCTTTGATGCCCGAAACTCATTTATTGCCATTCTAAGAGAATCATCTGATAGGATCAACCGTGACAGTGCCCCAGTGCTTAATCTGCAATATTTAAATTAATATCATATTAAACATGAAAAATTCTGATAAGTCTAACGGGAAAGTCAGCCTTGCAATATATCGCCCTCAGTTCTAAACCAAATCTTCATTGTACAAGGATTGCCTAAAGAACCAGGCATCAAATGCTTGTATTTATTGAACTACATTATGTATTTTCTTCAATAACTTTCAATTCATTTCAACTTAAATATCAATTTCTTCATCATCCTATATCCAATTTCTAAGTGATAACTTATAGCAAAAAAGCAAAAATATTTAAGCAAAAAATATACCCGAGAAACTTTGCAGCTTCCGAGATAGATCCCTCAACTGCAAAAATGAGATCCAACAAAGCTTGCATTCCCTGTGGCAAAGGACCTCAACTATTACATGGTTCTCTCTAACCCTATTATGTCTTGTGGCTAACTAGCAAATTCATTGATTATTATAAGAGAAAAAAGAAGAAATGAGCAGTAACTAACGGATAGAAAGACATCCTGTGCACATTGCATAAAGAGACATACGAGGACAAATTTTGGGTTGTTTGGTCCAATTCGAGGACCACAATCTGATCCTCTAATGGATGACTTAGCAGGAAGTATTTGCAGAAGCTCTTGAGGTGGTGAATAAGCATCGAGATCCAAAGTGTTCCTGACTAGCTCAAGAGATTAATTTATATCCATCAGCAAAATCATTGTTAAATATCAGTATAAAGTAAACATATTTTGGTCAAGTTAGTCACAAATACGAGAAAATCCTAAAAGGAAGTAAGAACTCTTTTAACTTCAGTTAATGCATAACAACACAAGAAGACACCCCCAAGATTTTCAGGATTGTAAATTAAACACAGTCAAATTGGAAAGGCGAGGCACTGATATACCTTTAAGAGCTATCAGAGCACGGAGGCGAGTCAAGGCAGATGCACGATTCTTGTGCTGTGATCGATCCTCAGCAGCCTAGAATGAAATCCAAGTGAATAAGTTTCAAAACGAAATCGTAAAGGCGATAGATGGGAAAGGACAAAATGGAAAATAACCTGAGCAATAATACCAGTGGGAAGGTGCTTGAGGCGAACCGCAGACTCGCGCTTGTTTCGGTGCTGACCACCTGGACCAGAAGACTTGAAGGTATCCATCTCGCACTGCCGCATGAGTTCTTCGTTCGTCAATTCCAGGTACCTTTTACCCAAACCCTCAGTACCAGTATCGACCGAGGCATTTGCAGCATTACTGTAATTCAGGCACCAGAGCAAGCTACGGTGGTGGTGTGGATGTTGCAGGAAGCAGAGGTGAGTCCTCCTTGGAGCTGTTGAGGGAATTGAAAAGAATATAGTATGGGCTTTGAGGAAGCAAGAAGATGATGAGGATAAGGAAGAAAGATGATGAGGGTAGGAGGAAGGAGAAGCGTCACAAGAATGGAGACGATGACGGTGACAACTGCAAATCGCAGACAGAGAATTGCTAGTCCTGCCCAGACATGTAGCAATTCTTGATTTGCAGAGGCTTTGACATGCCATTGTCGCCGGCGACCGGAGCGATCCGCGTGTACAAACTGCAGAGAGTGACACGGACGACGTATATGCACTTTTTTTTTTTTTAAATAAAAAGAATAGCCAGAGAAAGCTGGGCGAAATGTAAGGACCATATTTGTGAAGCTCACAAGCAACTATGCTTCAAACTGCTTCATGAATCTGTGTTTGCAATATATCTGATATCGACATTTGTTAATATTTTTTGAATACGTGTAAAGCATTGGAATAACATTTTTTTTAATTTAAAAAAATAATTTTTAATACATGTTTGATACTCCTAAATTATAAGTTGATATTTTAAAACCAAAATTTTTTAAAAAAATTAAATTTATTAAAAGTTGTAATGTTAAACATTTTATTATTAATATATTTTTTGATTTACTTGTAAAGTTAAAGATTAGATTTTGTTTAAAAAAATTAGTTTCAGATGTAATAAAAGAATAAAAATTATATTTTTATTTATCTAAAAAAATTACATTTTTTTAATTATAAAAACAAGAGAATGTAATTTTATTATAATCGAGAAAATATTAATACTATACCTATTAAATAAAAGTATAATTAGTAATTATATTTTGCTAGATATTATTATAAAAAACTATATATGCATGTTAATTTAGATATTTTTTTAATTAAAATTATATTTTTAATATTTTTTTATAAATATATATAAGTATCAAAGATCTATCGTATCATTTTTTTTAAAATTAAAGCATCAACATATTTGATATACATATCAATATATATTTTTTGGACAAAAAAAAACCACAAAAGATTTTCACTATTTCCAGATAAGAAAAAAAAAACTTATTTAATAGTTTTCACTCTTTCCAACGCACAAACACTAGAAAAAACCACATTTCTTGTCAAATGCAGCGGAGGGACGAGGGAGCTCACAAAGGAAGATCCGAAGATGTATGGTTTGATTGCGATTTCAAAACTTAGGTTTTTCAGAATTGTTTTTCTTGCTCGCAATTTCTCCTTATTAGGAAAGGTGAGTAGGAATTAGTAAATTAGTAATTATATTATTGATTTGTAAATAGTAATTACATAATTGAGGAAAGTATCAATTTTTTTCATTGAAAGATGAGTACATACAAGTCTATTTTCTTTTTAAAATTGCAAATTTAAAAGTTATTGAAACTATTGTGAAATGATAGAACCAAAACATTGCATCGTGTTTTTTATCACAAAAGGCAGCAAAATTCAATGGTTAAAGCTGAAAACACTTGCCAACACCATCAAAACATGGCAACCACATGATAGAGATCTAAACTCCTCAAGTACCATTTCAGAATTTAATTCCAAGACGTGTATCGGAAGAATTATCTGGGAGATTACAACCCTTTAAATGAAACTCGAATTCCTTGAAGAATTAGTTGTGGAAATACCTCCAGAAACCACAACCCCCCCCCCCAAAAAAAAAAAAAAACGATATATCCACAAGACGACCTCAATTCCAGCTTTATGTATTTGTAGTGTATCACACCATGCCGTCTACCTTCCGATATAAATGAATAGGATCGACATGATGTACAGATGTCAGGTGCATAGCATTTTTAAAACCATATAATGTCCAATCAAATACAATTGGCTAGTTTACCTATTTTTGTAGGCCATATGACATCTGGCCATCTGGTTAAAGCGTTTGCAACTAGAACCCGAGCATCTGATTAAGGTACACTCTGCTATAAAGTGGGAAGAGAGGCCAGCCAGGGGAGCAGTTTTTCATGGACAGAGTCAGGTCTGTCATCATGGGGACAATGTCCAACCCCTTCTAGTATGAAGAGCTTAACGTTTGCTTGTCGAGAAGACAATGAAGAAAAGTATCTGCCAACAGGACCATCAATAGGAGTAAAAGGGTCTTGATCTCCCCATAAAACTAAAACAGGCAGGGAGATTCTTGGCATCAACTGAACTGGGTTAGGCCCTGGTGGCCCCGTTACTATGGAAACAAAGGCATCCAACGCCCCCACATCATTTGCTGGTTCTCTAATAATCTGCAGCATATACAGAGTCAAAATGCCAAGTTGTTTACATGGAGACAATCAGGTTCTTCCTTCAATTTAACTATAAAATGAGAAACAGTCCATTATTTGCTGCTAAGTTTGATGGAATGTTTACATCTTTTGCCTATTTATCGAAAAATCTAATATGGAAAGAACTATAGAAAAGTCTTATTCAATATTAAAAAAAAAAAAAGAAGTGTAGCATTACCTCCACTAGCTCTTCATCTACATACTCCTTATTTCCATACACAGACAATAGTACGTCCCTCAAGTTTTCTCTGTATCCAAGCAAACACTATGTTTAGATTGATTATTCTAAAATCTTCAAAGTGATTGCAGCCCAACTTAGAAAGAATACCTCTGTTTGACACGCTCGAAAATTGCTGAGGCAATTCCCTTTTGATTCAATAAGAAATCAACCAGCCAAAGCAGAGGTAATAATAGCTTGATTCTCCAGTCATCAACTATGGCCTTATTGTTCATACCACCAGCACAATTTAACAGAACAAGTCCTCGAACAAGAGTCTGACCTGAATCTGGTTGAGGACTATAATGCATAAGTAAGGCATACAAAATGTTTCTGATGCAAATTCTACCTGACTGACCATTTGACAGAGAAATAACGGTTTGACTTCAGGTGTATGCCAAACATACCTGAGGCTGCAATGACACAAGCAAGACTGCCAACAGAATTCCCTATTAATACAGTTGGCTCCTGAATAACTTCATCCAAGAAATCCAGGATCAACTGTTTGTAGTGAAAGCTGGATCAGCACGGTAAGTTTGGAACGTGTAAGATTTGATGTCCAGAAAAAACTCAACAAAGAAATACCTGAGCCCATGTTTCCATGGTATATGAAAAGCTCTGAGGCTTATCAGATGCCCCAAAACCAAGAAGATCAATGACATAAACAGTATGATTGCGAGCTAATGTCTTGATATTCCTGAAAGAGCCTCAACATGTCGGAAAAAATATATATGAACAATTTACAAGACTGAAAAGACTACTCTTGTGTAGGATATTTATATATATATATAGACATTGAAGAGCTTTCCTCTATCTCGTCATGTTTCGCATCTGAAATATTTAGTTATTCATGTATTAAATGCGCACATAGAGAAAAGCCAGTAACAGAACAAATTGTGTCATCTCTACGAGGAATTTTGCTAGTCCACAAGCCCTGACTAGGATAATGATGCTAAAAGCCTAAGAGTACTTAATAGCATATAATTTTGACTTTATCCACTTTTGGCTCTCAAATACAGGGATAGTTAATGTTGCTGCAAGAGGATGATCGGTAATTCTAGTTAGGAATCGGATAACTTGAAGGGTATTCTGCACCTTGCTTTAAGAGGCTGATCGGTAATTCTAGTTTGGAACTATTTCCTAGTGTAATAAACTAAATGTCCAAAAATTTTAAGGGTATCATAAATGGGTGATATGGAATTTCAATTGGACGAAAATGGTCTTATCAAGTGTGATTTACAGCAAAAGTGGAACTGTTGCTTCAGGACTCATCAATCCATTGACTTCCTATATGCAAATATTATTTAGTTTCTTTCTTGTGGCTATTAAGTAATAAACATGGATAATAACTTCCAAAAGAAATGGGTGGATGGGAAGCAACATTAACAGCAATAGATAAACTAGGGCATGTACCCAAATTACCTGCGCCAATGAGGAACCGATGCACCGAAACCATGAACAAGGAGCAGAGGGGGACCGGTCGGCGACGTCTGAGGTAAATATAAATCAGAAGAGACAAAGTAATTGATGGAGTACTGGCCCTTCCATTGCCATTTCCGGCACTTTTGCTTAAACACTCCCAAATCCAACACGGTATCAACAGCATCGGATGATACCACGGAAGTAGGGGTGGTGGTTGAGGCAGAATTGGAGTTGACGATAACCTCGCGACCATTGTTGAAGACACAAGCGGGAATGGGAGGCTTGGTTGTGTGGTAGGAGTGAAGTTTCCTTCTTGGGGTGAGCAAAGAGACAGTTCTGTGGAGCACAGCCCATGATGCAGCTGAAACATGCGTCTGCAATTGCCAAAGCACAATTGAATGAGAAGCGGCCGTCGCACTCATTCCTCTCGCTGTGGCCCGGCGTTTGAGCACTTGTGTCTCGCACTGTGTTCGGTCTTTTTGAATTATGATATTCTTTTTTTTTTTTGATAAAGAATTATGAGTAAATATCAATTTTTTTATGAGTAAAAATTGTAATATACTTATCCTCCCACAAAACTCCTGTGTTATTAGAATTGAATTGGATTAGCTCAACTAGTTGAATTGAGAATCAATCCTAAATCTATTCCATTTATATCATGAAATTACTATATTTAAGAACAGGCTAAAAACCAATTGAATTGATCTCAAATTGGTCAAAATTGATGGAATTAATAGAAACACTAGTTAAATTGGTTATGCTATTTTTTTTACTTTTTATTTTTTAAAATTTTAATTTATATTTATAAACTATTATTTATATATACTTATACCTAATAAGCATTGATAAATGAAGAAAAATGAACAAATATATAAGAAATAAACATAAAATATGTATATATGTATATATTTTAAAGTTATAGATTATACATTGTGAAATAATATATATTTTTTGGATTAACAAATAGAATATAGATAGATATTACATTTTTTATTTAATATTATTTTGTTTCAAATAGAAAAAATTATTTTTATTATTATATATGATTATTTTTTTTATTTTATTCATGTATTATTTAAAATATATTAATTTATTTATAATCAATTGAACTACAATTCAAATCACAATCCAATCATTAAAACATGAACAAATACCCTAATCTAACTGGTTTTCTTAACATTGCAAAACTTCAATCAACTATAATAAAATCATATCAGCATAATGATACTGGGACTTTTAAAAGAATAATGACAGTCTTGAGGGGGGGGGGGGGAATAAAAAAGCATGACAACAACTACAACAATGATGACGACCATGACAACCACAACAACAACCA
Organism: Prosopis cineraria; assembly: GCF_029017545.1. Classification (NCBI taxonomy): domain Eukaryota; kingdom Viridiplantae; phylum Streptophyta; class Magnoliopsida; order Fabales; family Fabaceae; genus Prosopis; species Prosopis cineraria. The sequence continues at coordinate 1,800,993 of NW_026555344.1, forward strand.
TAATTCCAACCACAATAGAGGATTCGAAACTTGAAAATGTCAATTGAAAACCATCTTTTTGTTAATTTATAAAAATAATGTGAACAAATATGTCCTTATTAAGTCAAAAAGATTTTTAAAAACTAATCAACTGAAAAGAAGGAAATAACTATTCAATTGGGAAACTTGAGATCTTTTAAAGTATTTATTATCTACCATTACCTCCAATATAAACAGTCTTATGTATTTTAAATAAAAAAAGGTACTCATAAATATAGAATACAACTACATAATTTGTTCCTTTAAATCTCAAATTTATAGCCGGTCTCTTATCTCAAACATTTTCATACTACTTTTGACCTTTTTCAATGTAGTAGTGAACAGTAAGAAATTGGCATAAGATATTGAGGGGATTGAACTGCAGGTTTTAAAAGAGAGGCCCAATATATTTTATTACTGCACTGGAGACCCAAGGATTTTTATTGTAATTTTTTTAAAGTGAAAATATAATTTTGTTCTTGATTTGAAAACTCAAATCATATACAAAACAATAATCATTAATGCACAACACAATATCCATTGATATAAATCAGTAAGTTGAATAAAATGTACAAGTGAAGCACATAATATACAACACAATGTTCATACATTCTCGATTAAATGTCAATGCATGAACGCACATGGACATTGTATTAAGATTTTATAAACATTGTGCTATGTATTCACAGATATTGTGTTGTGCATTCATGAATATTATGTTGTACATCCTACGTGACTTTATTTTAATTAACTTATGAATCAATTGAACATGCATGAATATTATGTTGAGAATTTATAAATATCGTATTGTGCATTCATAAATATTGTGTTATACATACTTTGTGTTATGCATATTTTAACCTACAAATTAATTAGACATGCATAAATATTGTATCGTGCATCTATAAATATTATATTATACATTATTTGAGTTTTCAAATCATATAAAGACAAAATTATAATTTCATTTCAAGAAAAATTGCAACAAAAACTTCTAAGCTTGCAGTGTAATATCAAAAGGTATTAAGCTTAAAGTGATTTTTTTTTTACCGTTTTAAGACTTGCAGTGAGCAGGCCACATGTTGACGTTGATTCGTTGATTCATGACGCTCAATAAAATATCAATTGGAAATTTGGACAATAAAAAAAATCTCTCAAAACTACTAATTTTTTTAATAATACCCATCAACTATTAATTGACGCTCAAATATCATTGATGGCCAAAACTTGATCACCATTCTGGCACCAGCGTTTTACTCGTATGCAATAATCCATTTTTTATTTTTTATTTTTTTAGTCCTAGCAACCGGGCATTTGCACAGATAGCAACAGGCCCTAAATCTTCCATGATGAAATTCGGAATCTTCATGATTTCCTCATTTTCAACCAAAAAATGACTCTGTAGAAGAAAGTTAAGTAGGAGAGCACGATATTAACTGACGTAAAACATCTATCTATACATGATTTTTGTTTTTTGTTACATAACAAAAACAAAAAATTGAATCACAAGTCTCCACTCATATTGCACCCCATCATGAACCCTGCTCCCTCCCGACACACAAGAAAAAATTGGCCGCCCCAAGTAACAAAATTGATTTTGGCAAAAAAACAAAAACAAAAGCAACAAAAAGGAATTAGGCCAAAAACTGGGAGATCAACATCAATCAAGCCACCGTAAATGGAGATTAACTTCTATCACCGTCATGGATTAACCCATCAACCCACGTGATCAAATTCTTGGAGCTGCATTAAAAGCCACAAATGTGAATCAGCTTCCAGAGGAAATGAAATTAGAAAGATCGTTAAAAATGCCAAAAAAAAAAAATATATGTGGAAAAAGCTCTAAAATTGCCCGGTGGATTAATGATCATTTTCTATTCATGATTATTGACAGGATAATCAGGAACTTGATTATTAACTACCAAAGTCTTATATTTTATTTCATTGAGGAGGACTCTTTAAGTTCAGGTAGATAAGACCCCGAAAAATAAAAATGTCTTGATACAGCAAGACATTGAGCTCATCTCAGCTGAAGCTTTGCTGTCTCTAATGCCAATAAAGCATCAATGTTTTCCTAATTAGTTAAAGAAGGCCTTATAGGATAAGAGATAATATGCCTCAAGTTTATATCATAATCTTTTAGAATTTCAGAATTATACGCAGTTGCTAAAGGGGCTACAGTAAGTCCATGCCAAATTGAATAAAAAAACCTAGGCTCCGTTTTGTTTGCACTGAAGAAAGGAAACCATTTCCCCATCACATGGCAAATGAGAAGTGAAATATCTAATATATACTTATAATTATTACTCAATAACAACTACTTCCTATCATTATTGGTTTTTATCTAAGAATATATATGACATTTCACAATTAAAAAAAATTAAAAAAGATCACTTTTTTCATTTTATTCCCTTTAACATTTCACAATCCAAATGAGCCCCTAATGAGCCATGAGGCAGGCTTAAAGAAGCTTTTGATCATCCCATCAAACGGGCTTAAAATACAAGATAGGCTAGGTCAAACAAACAAACAGAGCTCATAAAAACAAAAACAAAATTCCATCTCAGTCTGTGAGTAAAGACTCTAAATATATATTTACCTCCCCCTATTGTTGCCTCAGGCAAGCGCTCAATTGAATACTTGTGTTTAGTGATGTACATGATTGGTACGCCAGGAATCTGCACCAAATCCAAGTTCACACATTAAGGTCCAATTTCAACAACGGAAGGAAGAATAACAATTCTTAACTTTACCTTGCGAATCCTTCGCTTAAGGTCACGATCACATGTTGCAACAATGAAGCACCTAAACTGCATCCAACAAAATGCTTTGAGATGAATAGGATAAAATGAACAATAATTAAGGAAGCAACAGATACACATGCCCAGTCACACTTCAATAAGAAAATAAACACTTGAATGGATTTGAATTGAGAACAATTCGAATTAGTAGTATAGAGTTCATAAATAAGAAACAGCACGCAAAGAGATAGGATGAAACAAATATTACAGAATGATATGCATTTAAATTATCGACTGCCCATAGACTGGGCTTTGCAAATTCTCAAAATTCAAAAAACAAAAGAAAACAAAAGAAAAGGAGGTCAAACAATAAAGAATCGACTACCCATAGACTGGGCACAGCAAATTATCAAAAAAAAATTTAAAAAAAAAAGGAGGTCAAAGAATAAAGAAAGACGACCCTGTTTTTATAAACATCACAATATCCTCTTGGTTCAACTTTGCATTTCAACGAGAGGGATGGATGCCAGTTAACTAAATTATTGCAATTAAGGCTTCTGAAATGGGTCATCAGATAATACTTAGGAAAACAATTGCCACCAAGCCATAGCCAATATCTACGCATGGAGCCTACCACTTTCTTTGAAAGCTCTAGGATTGATAAGCACATCATTAAAAGATCCAAACCCTTAACAACCCCACCACCCACCCCCCCGGGAAAAAAAAAAAAAAAACCAAAAAATGCCCAAGACGAAAAGAAAGTAAGACAGTAAGAAATCCTTAACTTCCAGGAATCTTTCACTTAAAAGCGCTTGATCTCTATACAAGAGGAATGTCGAGTTTCACGTGCTTGAAATTAACAAATAAAATCAGATTTTTTATTCTTAGCCCCATCCACAGAAACCCTTAATGCATGGAATACATACAGTACTCCCTCTACACAACAATATAGGGCATTTTTTAGAAGCTCTATTTGATCCAAAATATAAGGCATTAGGTTGTTTTTATAATTGTTTTTCTACTCATACCCTACTTCATTCGTTACTTTTTTAAAACAAAAATGATGCCTTAGAAATCAGAATTTCAATTGTCATGATTAAAGCACTGATATAGAATATTTAGTGAGGGGATAATTGGAAAAGATATAAATTTTTTTAAAAGATTCAGGTTTCACCCAACTTTTTTGGAAAATCATGAAATAGTTACTATTGCCCTATATTGTAGTCCAGATGAAGTATACACATGGTGAATCAAGCCTAAAAAATTAAAGATTATTTTAGACAATCGAATACATTTAAAATTTCTTAAAAACAAAGAAAACTGTAATAATAATCAAGTTTCTCTAGGAGATTCTGAAATCAAAATTAAACAGAAATTACAAAATAAATCACACCTCAGTAACTCTCTCAACAATGCAATCATCCGCATAGGTCCCTTTGTGAGTACAAGGTAACCTATCAAATCGAGGATCCTTTGCAATCCTGCCATAAATAGAAAATATTTGATAAATCAGCTACTCAAAAAGTGAGCTAACAAACGAGTTATTAGTTTCTTTTCACTACTGAGCTATGTCATTGACTTTATGATAAAAAAGGGTCAATAATTACACAATGAATAAGGATGGTGGAAAACAACTATGATAAAAGAAGAAATAATTAGAGAAACCCAGTGGATTTACAATCTATCATTTTATGGTTTCAAAAATCTTATTTGGTTCCTTGTGGCTTAGTCCTTTAGCATCAGAAGCTGCAATTGTCTATCTCGCCACCATTTGTGTAACTTTTTCTCTCTGAAATTGGGATTTCAGACAAGAAATTAGGAACACAGGACGTAAAACTCGTGCATTTATTATTCTGAAGTAAAGAGGGAACTAAAGAACTAAATCTTAAGTGAGCAAAATGACACTTTCCAAATTGCAAAGGACAAAGTGTAATAGAGCCAAAGCACAAGGAAATAAAATAGCAAACTATAAACATGCAGCAAGCCAGGTCATGCAGGGGATGCAAATAATAATTTTTATCTTACAGGTGCAGCCAAGATATGAGAATATACAACAATCAAATAATTTATGTGAATGTATAAAAGCAAAAGACAAAGCACCTACCTGAGAGCCACACGATATTTCTGGCCTAATTTCTCAAGTTCCGCCATCACACAATCTGTGATACAGGGAATGCCTGGATGCCAAATAAAAGTAGCTTGAGTGTATGAATAGAAACAAGAAAAAATGTTATTCAGAAATGAAACAACCAATAGTGTCTTTTACCTCCTAAAAAGGGCTATAAAAGCACCTTAATAGCTAATAAATGTGTTAGAACCCAGAACTCTACTGCCATGCATAAAATTCACCACATGAATAAATTAACACGAGACAGATAGTAGCTTGCTTAAAACTTACATTTCGCATATAAACAGTCCATCATTCCCTTCTCCAAGTCCAACTACATGGCAACACAAAAGTTCACGTGAGACACCAAGCCACAGATTATTCAAAAGAAAGTGGCACCTTTTGTACTAGCAATTTTATGGCCATTACATGTTAAATTACTATACGGAGCCTGTAAAGATAACAGAAGAAAATCAGAAACATCAACATCTGCACAAAATTTAATTCAACTGGCATCATGGACCAAGTACTAGAAACATGAACAAAACAAAACTGGTGCGGAAATCCAAAGTCGTAGAGCCAAACTTGTATATTCAATTTAAAATAAGCTAAACTCCATAAAATGAAAACCATGATAAAATCATAAAAGAATAAAAATAAAAATAAAAGGCCCTCACTTTGTTCTGAATGGAGAAATTGATAAAGTTGGTGTCCACTAAAACACGATAAGGAGGCCCCAATTCAGTGTTGTGTGCAAAGAACAGCGACGAAGGATAATAAGGGCTTCATCATGGAAATTAAAACGAAGGTCACAAACAAAAAAGTATCATAATTTAAGGTTTAACATTCAAAGAATAGTCAGCATAAGTGCTTACACGTTTCTGGCAGCTTTTCCTTGCTAAGGTCCTTCTTCTTAGGGTTCAACACCTCTTCTTTACAACTGAATTTAACACAACATACAATTTATACCCCAAAAAATCACGAATACCAAATAACCATGAAACTCCAAGGAGTGGGTACAGAAAAAATTATGTATCTCACTTTTTGATTGCTTTGGCGGTGACAAGCTTCTTCATGACCGCAAATTTGGGGCCCTTTTTGGCTCTACCCATCTCTTTTGTTTGACAAGCTCAAGAAGATTTCCAAGCGAAGAGTGCCTTGAAACCTCTTTGGTTAGTTTAAGCACCGTTACACGATGCGATGGCTTTGCAAAACTGGTTAAACTCGTAAACACAGTTTACCTGCCTTTAGAGCGAAAGAGCCAGAAGGAGGGTAGTGTCCGAGAAGGGGAGAGGCGGTGCATCGGGAATGGTAATGCTTAAAATGGTTTGTGGATAATAAAGGGGGGCTCATTGTGACACAAGAATAGCCCAAAATCCATAATTGGCCCAAGATCGCCAGTCGCGGTCTCATCTTTGCCTTTGTCTTCAGTCTTCACAAAGCCGTTGCCCCCCTCCTCCTTCTCGCCGCCGTCACCGTCTGTGGGTTCTGCCGTGGGTTTCGTCGAGGTTAGCATCGTATTGTTTGTTCCTAACTGGCCGTCCGTTGTCCGTGGGTTCTTGCATATATCGTCTCTTGCTCGTTTGTCGGTGAGTTCACCCGTGGTTGCCATCTGTTGTGCTCGCCGGTCCTGGTTCAGGATATACTCCCTCCGTTGTGTATATAATTAAAGTCAGAGCAACATTTTAATTTTATCTTTAATTATTATAAATAAAAAATAAATTAATAAATATTTATATTTTTTTTAATATAATAAAAATATAATCATTCATTTATTAAAAAATATGTTAGTATTTTTAAATTTAAAAATAAAAAAATTATAAAACACTTCTTATACGTAAAGATGCAGGGAGTATAAACTGAAAAGAAGAGCTGCCTAGACAAAAAAGGAAATAGGGAGTAAAGTACTTTCAAATATAAAAAAAAATGGTTGTAATGCTGACTTATCTTTAAACTAAAGCCAATCTTTATCTATTTATTTTTATTTTAGAATAAATATAAAATAATGTATTTATTAAAGTAACCTAAAAAATAATAATTCTATCTTAAATATTTTAATATTTTTTAGTACTTAATTCTTAAAAAATTATTTTACATTTAAAAAGTATATCTTTTTGTCTTTAACTAGAAAAAAATTTACCATTTGTCACTTTAATCTTTATTTAATTATAACTCAATCCCTCTATTTTAATAATTTAGAATATTATTTTCCATATTTTAGAAAAATTATGAGGGTAAAGATACAAATTTGGCATTCAATTATTTTTTCAAAAATATTAGGTAACCTATATTATAAAACAGTATGAGATAAATTATTAACTTTAAAAAATGAAACATCCAACTTCTTTCATTAATTTTTATTTAACGGACATTAACTTTTCATGTGGGGCTCACAAATTTTCAATTGAAAATGACATGTAGCACTCTATTTTAATAAATAAATGTGCAAATCTAGCTATAAATTATTTTTTGAGGAGTATTGAGTAACCTCTATTATAAAAAAAAAATTGACTGTCTAACATTGTTTATTTTTAAACTTATGAAACTCACAATGTGTCAATTTTTTCAATCTCCTTGTCTTCATTATTAGTCTCATCTCAAGAAAAAGATACTCAATAAGTTATTATCTGAAAACATTTATGAAAATGACACTAATAAATTAGAGGAGGAGGAGGAAAATGAAGAAGATAAGATTTTGTTTAAATTTTCATGACAATTCAAGTGAAGTAGCAATTTAAATTATTTTTATATATATATATAAAAAGTGATTGAACCACGTTTCTCCCATACCTAGCAGCATCATAATTCAAATTGCTACTTTACTTGAATTGTTACAGCATTTGGTCAAAATTGATGAGAATCTGTTGAATAACTTGTTTTTTATAGTAAAAACTATCTGATACTCCTTAAAAAATAATTTATCGCTAGACTTGCACATTTATTTGCTAAAATGGAGTGTCATGTATCATTTTTAATTAAAAAATTGTGGCTTCACATGAGAATTTAACGTTTATCGAATAGAAATTAAGAAAAGTCATTGGATGCTTCATTCTTAAAAGTTAAGAATTTGTTTCATACCATATTATAGTACATGCTATCCAAAGATTCTAAAAAAAATACTTGAAGGCCAAATTTATACTTTTACCCAAATTAAAAATATTAAAAATATTTTAAAAATTAATAATATTATTTTAAATTACTAAAACTTTTAGTCTTAAATTTTTAAATAGTTTTAATATTTATAATTTTATTTTATAAAATATAAGGATACACATTTCAAATGTTTACAACCATAGAATTGAGTTGTACTGATTCAAAGTTCATATGCTAAGTTACAATTGAGTCAAAAATATAAAAATTGAGTTATAATAAATCAAATTTCAAGAATTAAGTTACATTTAGATCAAATTATAGGAATTAAAATTAAATGTTTAATTTTTTTATTTACAAGTTGTTATAAATTTCATGGACTATTTATTATATTTTTTATCTACCACTCATAAAATCAATAGTTATTTTTATTATATAAATTTGTTTTATTAATTATAAGCATTTAGTTTAATTTTTTTTACTCTCAAACTCTCCCATTCCTTTTCATCTATTTCATTTTCTCCTCTTAATTCTCTTTCTACTTCTATTTCTAGTATTTGTTTTATTTCTTTTTTTTTTTTTGCATAATTAGTTCCATTTTCTTTATCACATATTTGTAATTCTAATTTTTCATTACAATCTTTCTTTATTCCATATATAATTTGTTCCAAAGGTTTAGCACATTCTTCAAGTCTTTTTATTTTTTTTCTAGAACTTTTTTTTCTAGCATTATTTGTACTTCTTCTGGTAACATATTTATTATATCTTTTTTATTAAATAAATTTTTAAATTATCTATATTTTTATTTATATAACAACCTAATTGTTTCATTAAGAACATATTTGTCCAATTTGCTTAATTACTTATACTATCTCCTTCTCCTCCTAACAAGGTACTAAAATATATGATATTTTTAATTTCATCAAATTTTAATATTTTCTTACTAATATATTATTGTAATTCTATTCTATTATTGGTTATGTATTGTCCTAAAAATTCTATTCTTTCTTTTTTTAATTCACCTTTTTAGGTGATATATTTAATTCTTTTTCTTCTATGAGATCTATAAGTTGTTCTAAATGTTTTTTATGTTTTTCTTTATCTTTTAAAAATATTAATATATCATCTATATATATTACAGCAAAATTTTTTATTAGCAATAATAATTTTGTCACATATTCCTGAAATATATTAGGACTATTATGAAATTTCATAGGTAATACATTCCATTCATACAATCCTTTTGATGTACTAAAAACAGTATATTTTTTACTTTATTCTTCTAATTTTATTTGAAAAAATCTTGATTTATAGTCAAACTCATTGAATATATTTTTTTCCTCTTATTACAAAGGAGGGATTATTATCTGATGCTTAACAAAAGTTTTGAATTGTAAGGGAAATTGCTGGTTATGTGTTGCTATAGCTACGCCTCCAATGGAAAATGAAGGAAGACTGTGCTATGCTGGTCTGAAGAAAGTGGTTTGTAAAATGTCTATAGCCAGACTTTTGAGATTCTCGGCTTGTTAATCTCAGTATGAAACAGGATTTAGAACCTTTTATGTTCTGCTATGACTCGGATTAGTGTCGGTCAAACCCTTATAGCAATACATAGCTAGCTGTTTTAGTTATGGTATCAAAGCAGAAGGTCAAAATGACGTTAAGAGGAAGATAATATGAACTTCTTAATTCCTAAAGTTTATTATTGTTTAACTCAGTTACCTGTTTTCCTGCTTTCCTTATCTGCTTTCTTGCTTTCCTTGTCGTTTTGAATAATTTGAATATTCTGATAGTAGATTAGTTTGACTGATAGTATTGCAATTGGGCAAATAATTGTTCAAATAATAAGTCAAGTAATGTTAACAACTTTCTTTAAGAGATTATATCATTATCATTATTTGTTTGATAACTTACAAATAGATAAAACTAGATTACAACAATTAATTGCAGAATCAATTAGATTTAAAACAATAGAATATATAAATAAACCAATAGATATAAATCATATAGAGTACTGTTATTGTCTATATCTAAGCATTGTAATTATAGGAGCGTTAGAAAATTTTTCATAATGAATATCATAAAAATAATTGAACAAAAAATGTACGAAGTAGAACAAAAAAAGATTTCAAAAAGTTCTTACACACCAGTAGAAAACCTATCATGCATTTTAATACCTTTTTTATTAGGAGGAGAAGGAGAAAGTATAAGTAATCAAGCAAATTGGACAAATACATTTTTAATGAAACATTTGGGTTGTTATATAAATGAAAACATAAAAGATTTAGAACATTTATTTAATAAAAAAGAAATAATAAATATGTTACCAGAAAAGTACAAATAATGTTAAAAAAAGAAAACCCTAGAGAAAAAAATAAAAAGACTTAAAGAATATGACAAACCTTTAAACAAAAAGTATATAAAATAAAGAAAGAATTAATAAAAAATTAGATGAAATAAAACATAATACAGAAAGATTAAGAACTGAACAAAGTATGATAAGTCATAATGGCACAGGCAATAAATGAAATAGAAGATGAAATGGAAAGTCAATATGAAGAATTAGAAATAGAATTACAAAAATTATTAGAAAATGAAGAAAATAAAGAAAGAGAAGAATTAGAAAAAATAAAACAAGAATGTAAACATAATAATCCCCCCTTAACCCTTAAAAAGAAATTACTCAGTCATACCTTTTAATCTTCAATACTTGCAAAGAAAGAAATAATTGAACAGAATACTTTTATTGATAGTAAGAAGGCAAGATTACAAGGATGGAGACAGGGAACTCAAGTGTTTAAGAAAGCTCTAAGATTCTCGTAGAAGTGTGTGTTACCTTAGAGGTTACATGGCTTTATATAGAGTTGGCATTCGAACCTTAGTTACATAACTTTAGTTAATTTAACCCTAATAATTACAACAAAACAAAATTACTTTTGACAAAAATGAAAAAGTAAGAAGACACTATAGACTTATACTTATCATGCTTTTTGACAAAATGAAAAGTTAAAGGAATTATTACAAGAGACAATATAGGTTTAGACTTTTTTTAGCTCTTAAATTTTTTGACTTTTTCTTCCACCACTTTTTGTCTTTTCAACTAGTCTCCTTCCATTTTCTTCAGTCTTCTTCCATCTTCTTCTTTACTTGTCAACAAGCTAATCTAGAATATTCATATTGATAGAAGGGTCTTCATAGTATTTATCAGCTTTTTTTTTAATTAATATATTTAAACTTTATAAATTTTAATATATTTAAACTTTACAAATTAGTTATTTTTTTATATTTAAAAATAGAGGGAGTGTATGCATGTATATCATAATTATAATATAATTATATAATAATTTGTCACTGCTTTTGCTTATATATGCCCTTCGAAATTATAATATATAAATATATTGATACAAATTAGCGATCAATCTTGGGAAACTAATTATATTCTATGAAATTTTGAATCTAAAAGATAAAATATCTATGGTATATGTGAAAAAATTTAAAAGGTTAAAATATCCAGAGCTAATAAAGAAAAATCAGAACCAAGAATTAAGAATTTAACAGCTTATTAAGTTTTTTAATTCTATCTTTTTAAAAAAGTTGTAATTTAAAATTAATTATTTTTCTTAAAAATGTTAAATGAGCCACAAAAATATATATCTTGAAATTCATATATTTCCTTTTTATATGCAAAAATGCATCTCTTTCTTTATTATCATACATTTAAACTAGTTTTTGAGTTTGATTATTAAAACAAAAATTAATTTATTTGACTAATCTGTTAAAAAAAAATTAAACATAAATCATGTTATAAGTACATTATTTATTCTGACTTGAATTCACAAATCTCAATCTATTGTAATGTTAATTGGAGATTTTTCTTAATCCAAAACTTACCAAAACACTCACTGATGATTTTATCCCAAAAAAGCTATCAAATACTGAATTAAATACACATTTTATTATTTTATATCATCATATTTTTAAGGGAATATGACAATAAAATTCTCTTGAATGATATAAATAGTAATGTAATTTTCAAAATATAATAATTTTATTAAAATTTTTATTTACTTTTATGTCAATAAATTTAAAGTGAAAGGATTATCTTACCTTTATTAAAAATAATGACAAGTTTTAATAACAACTTTTATTTTATAAATTGTAAGAGTTAAATAAAAAATTATAATTTTTTAAATGTAATTTCTATTATTAAAAAATAAATTTTTAAAATAATAAATTTTAATCATAATTTTTATTTAAAAAATAAAAATTTTTATTTGAAAAATTACAAAAATATAATTTATCAATAAATATAAAATAATCCTTTTAATTTAAAATGTTAAAAAATTTAAGTAAAATTATAATATTTTGATGAAGTAAATCATTAGTCATGTAATTTGATAGTATTTTATTGTTAGCCCCTTTATTTTTAAATTTACAAAGTTAAAAAATTTTTATCCTAAAATTGTTATTTTGATAAAAGAACACACTCACTCCATTTAAAAATATAAAATATTTTTAATTGAATCTCACTTTTTAATAAAATAGTTACCTATTTTTAACTAATTTTATCTTTTCATATTTATTTTTATTAAATATTTTATAATAAATATAAAATTATTATTAATAGAGACACTTTAAAAAAATAATGATTATATTTTAAAAAATTAAAAATATTTATATTTTTTAATATTTAATTTTTAAAAAATTTTATATTTTTAAATACGAGAACAAGCGAAGAAACAGTTCAGAAGCATGCACGTGGCTGGAAAGGAAAAGTATAAGTTCTATCATCTGACATCTTTGCAACCAAAGGCATACACGTGGCTGGAATATACAAGCGAAAAGTCCAGAGGATTCCACATTAGGAGATCCGGGAAAGATCTCGAAAACGCAGGAGGCAGATTTTTCTCGTTCAAACGGTCATCTGTCTTTTGGCGCAATATCCTATATAAACAACGGACATTTATTGCATCTCTGTTCGGAAACAGAGATTTCACTGAAAGCTTTGATCTTGTTGATAAACAGCGCTTACAAATTTTGATCCGTTGCTTTTGGGTTGGTGGATAGATTTTGCATCGATAGCTAAGTCATCTGGATCGGGTGGAAACGTTTGGCTGGTGTTTTGTCAACTGCTTTGTTGTTTGTTTTCCGGGAAATTAAAATAAAATGTAAGTAATCCCTTTTCTCTTCTCTGTAATGTTCGATTGATGAGTGATTTATTTGGGGCTTTGAGCTGCTGGATGTGAGTAGAAAACTGAAATAGGATTAATTATATTTTGATTAGCGGAGGTGGAACCTTGATGAATCTAGGGTCTCTTTCCTTTTCTTCTTATTAGTTTTTCCTCTACATCGTTGAAAGTGCTCACTTATATGTGATATTTGTAGGCTCTCAAACTTTCTTTCTAGTTTAAATTAGATATGGTTGTTTTAGCTTTTGCGTTTTTTGAAGATGAGGTGGAGATATGTTAGAGAACAATGCTTAAGTTAGAACCATGGCTGAGTTGTTTGCAGTTGTGTAGAAAGTAAGTCGGATGAATAATATCTTTTATGGTGCTAGATTTTGGAGAGAATTATTCTTCCTCCGTTAAAATGATAGCAGAATTGGCCCTTACGAGATAATCCTTTTGTTTGGGTGCAGTGAGGAGGTGGAAGTTTGATGCTGTATCTAGGCCTTTTCCCTCCTTCATCTATCACTCAAAATGCTTACTTTCGCGTGATATTTGGAGGATTTGAAATTTTTTTTTCTCCCGTTGTAGTGTGGACAAAGCTGAATTTTTTTTATACCATTTGAGTGATTAATAGGATACTCAGAAATTCTTGGGTGAAAACTATAGAGACTTGAAATAATTTTGCCATGAAAACTTACTGACACTATAAGTAATTGTTCTATATTAATTACAATTTATGTGCTTGATATGTAGTGGGACTTCAGAGAGAACAATTTTTATTCTGTTAAAATGAAATTAGCCATTTGGTTGTCTTTAATTATGTGAAGATCACGATCAAAGAGTGATCTGGAATATTTTTATTTTCTCTATCTGTTAAAGACCCCGTGATTGGTATCCATTTGTATTTTTGGTAATCCGTTTTTTGAAGAACAAAAATATTTTGAATTCATAATTGAATATGCCAATCGTGACTTGGTTCACATTTGCGCATCATTTTGTTTGATGCATTATTTATCTTCTTATTGCTTTGTTTTTTCAAATGCAGTGTTTGCGCTTTGGCTAGCAATCTCTGGTGAACGTAATGCCTGCATATAGAAGCACGGACTCACACCCCTATAAGCAAAACTTTATGCCATTCCCTCATTATTATCAACCTCAAATGAATGTGGATCCTTCCAAACCACCCTCGGCTTATGAACAAACTTTTCCCTATATTAGTGGTCATGGGTATCCAACTCCGATGCAATTCTGTTGTGGCCACCATAGATTCCCTGGTTACTGGACTTACACGCCGGCCTATCCGTCACCAATGTGTTTTTCTGGAGGCTATCCTACATACCCTGAACCTTTCTATGTTGCTTATGCCCCTCCACCACCCTACACTATGGAGTTGCCTAGGTATGAATATGACAAATGCATGCCCAGAGAGCATCACTGTTGTGGGTGTCCTAGTCACCCTTTGAGCCACGAGGAAGGAAAAGTTGTGAAGATTGAAGAGCATGAACCTGATGCTGAACAGAAAGTGAACCATGTTGTGGATCCAAATCAGTTGAAGAATTATCCATTTTCTTGGATACTGCCACATTACATGGGTAATAAAGAGCTTAAAAAGCCTGATATAGCAGAAGTTGGTGATCAGCATGACAGAATGCCTTCTGGGTGCGCCAAGGCTGATGGACCGGAGCCTCAAGTGTGGAATGGATGGTTCCCATTTGACATCAATAGTCTTGGAAACATGATCCAGGATGGCAATCGAAGAGGAAACAAGAACGGCAAGATTGATGATGTCATGAGGAAATCTGATGATGGAAACATGAAGCAAAGGCAGCAGAGTGGAAGAAATGGGAGAGAATTTGCATTACCTGTAATCTGGATCCCTAGCTACAATATGCAGGAAGGTGACAATACAAAAGACCAGGAGGGCGCTTCTTCTCTGAATTCTATTCAAGATGTACCTTATGCGCTCAATTCTGCTCCGGTAGTTTCTTGTTCTAGTGATCATGTCTCAAACACTAGCAATACGAATGGAAATGCTTCGACCATGGGTGGTTCTGATGATAGGAAAGAAACTGATGAGAAAGGCATCCCTGTCAAGAAAATGGAACCGCAAAGAAGTGACTCTGAGAGCCATGAAAGAAGAGTAAGAGACATTCCTGTAAAGCAGACAGAAGGAAATATGGTGAGCAAGGAGTTTCAGACTAGCCCAAAGACACAATCTGGTTCTCCAAATAAAAAATACAAGCTGCCTCCAGTTTGTTTGAGAGTTGATCCGCTACCAACGAAGAAAAATGGTAGTGGAAGCTCAAGATCCCCTAGTCCCTCAAAAACACATTCCCCTACATCAGCTAATGGAACATCCAAGGTATCTGCTTTATCGAGTGCTCATGACAAGGTTGCGGCAGATGCAAGATTCCCAATGCATCAAATGTAAGTGAAGATCTAAAGCCAAAGGAGAGAACTACTAAGGTGGTGGAGTTGTCTGGTGAGAGGAATGAAGGAGATGGATTTGACAACCATGATATAGCACAGGCTGATTTGAAGCTTCAGAATGATTCAAACATCGTTGAGGACATTAAGCCCAAGAATAGATGCATTAAGGTTGTGGAGAAATCAACTGAAAAGAAACATGAAAACCAGACCAACGGATCTCAAAGCCAGGTGACTCCCTTCATGACTACTGAAATCTATGAGAATAACTATCCATCAAAAACTACGGAAGAAAGTTGGGCAAATGAAGAAAAGACTAATAAAAATGAAGCAAGAAGAAAGGTAAATGACGTAATTAAGGAGGAAGCAATTGAAGCAGCGGATGCCAGAGATACAAAGGAGAGAAAAATTTTGTCAGATACAGAAGCTGCTGTTTTGATACAAGCTGCTTATCGTGGTTTCCAGGAGAGGAAATGGGAACCACTGAAAAAATTGAAGCAGATAGCAGAAGTCAGTAAGCATGTGACTGATGTTAGGGGTAGCATTCTAGCTCTAAATGCATCATCTAACAATCAAATTGATGAGAGGGAAAGAGTCACAATTGGAGAGACCATAATGAGACTCTTGTTGAAGTTGGATACTATACAGGTACGCATGATGATTCTATTTGAAGATGTCTTAAACGCTTGTTTCATTTTGCATGCATGCGTGGTTAACATGATATAATCCTTCTATTTGAAAGTAGGCAAGATATTTTTGCAGTAAATTAAGAAATTAGACGCTCATTCTCCCTGTGCAGGGATAAACAGTTTGCCTTTGTTTTTATTTGTTTAGTATTTAGAGGTCTGTTAATTTAACGGTTTTTTTTTTGGTAAAATTGGATTTCGAGTTCAATTCAATTCTGCTCACTTTTTCATTATTTCTTCTCTCATCTACCAGGGCCTACATCCAAGTTTTAGGGAGATGAGAAAATCCCTTGCAAGAGAGCTCACTTTCTTGCAAGAAAAGCTTGATTCTGTTATTACAAAAAAATCTCAGCAGCACATGGAGGATTCTTCGGAGGGAATTACTCGAGAAAGTCATGGTTTGTCTGGGCAACCATCCGAAGAAATAGCAGTATCTGAAAAAGATTCCTCTGACAGAATTATTCATGCGAGTCAAGTCATGATGGAGCAATGTCAAGATCAGCTCTTGATTAAGGATGGTGATCCTAGCCATGACGAGGAGAAATTGCAATCTGTTGTTCACAGTTTGCCTGTTGATGATGGTAAGTGTAGATCAAGCTCACCAATTTATCAAATATTCAATGAGAAACCAGAGCCACTTTCGGAAGAAGCAGTTAAAAAGGCTATCAACAAATTAAGTGCGGATGAGGCATCTGGTTGTGATATCTGTGAGGTGCAACCCAAAACCAAATCTGAGTTAGAAGACATTCCCACTCAGGCTGATGAGTTGGGCATGAAAGTTGGGGAAGAATTGCCTCAAGGAGTAGTTGATGATCTGGAGGCTGATAACATAGATTGTAGGAAGGCTATCAACAAATTAAGTGCAGATGAGGCATCTGGTTGTGATATTTGTGAGGTGCAGCCCAAAATAAAATCTGAGCTAGAAGACTATCCCACTCAGGCTGATGAGTTGGGCATGAAAGTTGGGGAAGAATTGCTTCAAGGAGTAATTGATGATCTAGAGGCCGATAATATTGATTTTAGGAAGAACAAGGAAAATGAAATTGATAGGGAAGAGCTGCAACTTTCGACAGTTACTGCAGTTGATTTGCATGAAATGGAGGAGCTGCCAATTGGTTTATTTGATGATCCAACCGATTCTGAGAAGCGTGAGGAAGCTGAAACTCCTGCACAAGTTCTACAAACTAATGAAGGGAGAGGTAACCCAGCTCTAATTTTAGCAGGTGACGTATCTAAAGAAACTCGACTAGATCAGCTGCAGCAGCAATGGGAAGAACAAGAAGACGAACAATCTAATGGAGAATCAGATGATTGGGTAAAAGTCGAGTATGAGCAGGACGGATTCAAAGGGGATGCATTAGAGAATGCGGAGGTTGAAAGTGGCTCGAGGGAGGAAAATGATGAGCAATCTCTAGCAACAGCATTCATAGGACACGATGGGCATGCCGTAGCCAATAAAGACGCGTGCTCGGAAGCAAAGGAAGCAAGTGTCATTAAAACATCAGGGGAAGAAGTAGCGGTGGAGGAGGCACAATCTGAGCAGGTAATTAAGGTTGATGCTGGGAACAGAGAAGTTTTGTCTGAGAAAACGGGTGAACCAAGTGTGACATTACCTCTTACGAAAGAGATACCCTTTTCCAAGCAAGATGGAGAAATGGACACTAATAAGGAGTTCATTGAGGAAACTGAGATGTTAAAGAGGATGATGCAGAAGTTGCTTGAAGCTGGGAACGAACAGTTAACTGTGATATCTAATTTGACAGGAAGGGTGAAAGACTTGGAGAAGAAATTGGCCAGAAAGAAAAGAGCAAGGACAATACATTGCAGGCCTCCTACTTCCAAGCTATCATTTAAGAAATCATCAAACAGTCCATTACAAGGGAGGATTACTGGTGTTGCAATGTGATCTTTCAAACTTAATCGCTAAGGGAAAAGAATGTGAGAGGGGGTGTGAGTTTCGTTGTACTAATAATGCGTGATGTTGTTTCGTATATAAAAATGTGAATTTTTTTTTTCCTTTTTTTTTTGGGCAAATAAAAAAGCGACCTTTTTTTTCTTGCTTTACAATTTTCATGAAGGTAAATTTCGCAAACTATTGATGACGCCATTTCTTGGCTGTTTGTTGAAGCTGTCATGATTATGTAGGTTAGCAATTGCTTTCTTATATTACTTTTTTTAAATTTTTTGAAAACACCAAGAGGAGCGAGTAAAGCCTTCATTTTCCGTAGTATTTATTTTAGATGATAAATGAGAGAATGAGGCAATCTTAGGGATTTGGTGTGACTTTGAGTTTTTGATTATGTCTTTGGAGTCAAAAAGCATATTTTCTTCTTTGATTTTCAAGGCGCTCCTCATTTTTTTTAATTAAATAAGTAGAAACCCGACTGTTACCCTGTTTGTACGGTGTACATGTATGCCACCTACTATCCTGAGTTATGGCCGAAGGAAAAGCCATTAAGTATATCGTAAGAAAGTAGACGAACGAGGGGATTATGAGATTACTCACAAAAAGGATAAACTTAAGGACAAAAAAAAAAAAAAACGGAGAGAGGGATAGAAATGTAAAACTATTTTAGGGCTAAGGATGTGGGCCGAAGGTTGCGAGATAATACTTTCTTTTAAAAATATAAAATATTTTTTAAAAAATTAAATATTAAAAAATATAAAGTATTTTTAATTTTTGATATAATTATTTTTTTAAATATTTTATTAATAATAATTTTATATTTATTATAGGGTATTTAATAAGGTAACTATAAAAAAATAGGTTAATTAAAAAGTAGATGGTTATTTTATTAAAATGTGAGATTCGATTAAAAATATTTTATAATTTTAAATGAAGAGATTTATCTAAAACTAGAATCTAGTTAGCACTTAGATGAGTAGATTAAGTAGGATTGGTTCATTTGATAACATCGAGATTCTTTTTTAGATTTTTTTTTTGGACTACCTAGAACTAAAATCTAGTTAGCAGTTTGATGGGTAGATTATCAGTTCATTTGATAACATCGGCATTTTTTTTAGATTTTTTTTTATCAACATGGAACAAAAGAAAAAAAAAATAGAGTTACCATAACCATTTAAATCCCGTATCATTTTTTTGATATAAAATATCATATGATAAATTAGTTCAACTATTATCAAATCAGAATATTCAAAAATTAAAACTTCAATTAATTCAACAAACTATCTAAATCATAAATATTATTGAAATGATTTTACTGTTTTTAATTTTATAACAAGTTCAGATACATCCCCTTTTTGGTGAAAATGAGGGCCTAAGCCCAGCTTATTCTAATGAGTGGTGCAGGGTAAAAGCACAAAACTTAAAAAGAACACAACAGAAAGTTGGGCCTGATGTGTTGTAATCTGGCCTGCCATGGCTTCGGCTCACATTTTCCCCTCCTCTCAGAAGTCCGTTACGTTCATGCTGCGTCTCCTTTCGGTCACTCGAGACCGTTCTTTCTTGCCCCCACTCTCGTTCTCTCCTCTCAGTCTCTGAGAATCCTAACCGTTACTTCTTCTTACTCCGCTTCTTTGAATTATCTCAGCTCTTGATTTCGCTGGAAATCGGAGAAATATGGCAGCAGTGGCTATGCACTGAAAGAAAAAGAAAGAGCGCGCAATGCCGGAGTCGAGGACGCATCAAGTCTTGGAGATCAACTTGATCTCCGCACAAGATCTAAAACCGCCTACGTCTCCGCGGCGAAGGCTGCAAACCTACGCCGTGACCTGGGTCGACCCTTTCACCAAGCTCAGAACCCGTGTCGATCAAATCGGCTGCGAGAACCCTACTTGGAACGACAAGTTCCTCTTCCGCGTCTCACCGCAGTTCCTTGCCAGCGAGACTTCCGCAGTCTCCGTGGCCATCTACTCCGTAGGTCTTCTCCGCGATCATTTGATCGGCACTGTGCGGTTTCTCGTTAGTAACATTCTCCGCTCCGGCAGTGATAGCGACGGCGACTCTATCAGGACGCCGTCCTTTTGCGCACTGCAGATACGCCGTCCCTCGGGGAGTTTCCAGGGCGTCATGAACATTGGTGCGATGGTGTTAGAAGGCTCGGATTTCCCGGCACTTGATGGGATTTCAGCGATTGGTTACAGGGACCTCATGGGTGAGAAAGCCCACAACCGCGAGAAACAATACGATGACAAGAAAAAGTCGAAATCGAAGCACGCAGACGAGCTGTCCAGCGAATCTTGTGAGAATTCTTGCGCCGATTCTATGGATTTATCGGACGACGCGAAATCATCGACTTCATCTTCGTCCTCAGCGTCTACAGCTCTGAAAGATTGGAACGGAGTGAGAGAATTGGCAGGAAACAAGGGTCTGAAGTCACCGGGATTCTTGTGCGGCTTGTTGACTCAAAGAAGGTTCCATCTGAGTTCGACAAACCTGTACATGAGCTCCGAGACCGGAGATATGGAAATGTAAAGAAACGTCCGGAGAGTATATGAAATTTCGATAAACAAGGACTCGAAGTTAATGCAGATGGACGGTGCAGAGAATCTCGTGGACTCGGAAAGTCAAGCTGCTGAATGATAGAGATGACCGTAGCTGGTGAATTGAAATCGTCTCTTTCTATGTCCTTCTTTCCCATTTTTGTGCACTGTTTTCTGGGGTTTTTTTGTCATGTGGAACCAGACTACGTTGTGAAGTTCTTGCTTGGTGATTTCAACCTCTTGTTAGTGTGAACCTCACCCACATGTGCACTTTTCTCTCCGGTTGATTAACTACGTGATAATGCACATAATGCTCTCAAAACTTTCGAATAGGAGCGAGTGGCCGTTAATTACAGTTTGTCATTAATCCATGCTTCCTTTGAAGAATTTTGGACAAAAACATCTTGGAATATCAGTCTGGTTAGGATTGTAGTTTGCAA
Organism: Prosopis cineraria; assembly: GCF_029017545.1. Lineage (NCBI taxonomy): Eukaryota > Viridiplantae > Streptophyta > Magnoliopsida > Fabales > Fabaceae > Prosopis > Prosopis cineraria. The sequence goes on from NW_026555344.1 coordinate 1,822,113, forward strand.
CACATAACACTCCCCAAACTCTGAAATACAGTGAAACATTTTGCTTCAAATTATTTATCGTGTGTTTTGTTACGTTTTGACGTTTAGATTTTATTTCTTCGTGCTTGAATGTTATAAGGAGTTGATTTACCTAGGCACTTTCATATTCCCCTTCTTCCAATGTTTAAGGCTTTATGCCTGCTCAAAGGCACGTAATGTCGTATCTTTGAGCTTTGTAATTACTTGAAAATTTATCTCACTTGTCAATTTGAATAGTAAAATAACAATAACAACAAAAGTCCAAGCTTCGTAGCCACTTGAATCATTTCAACTTTTTTTTTTTTTGGGTAGAACGAATCATTTCAACTTGTTTGAGAGTGAAAGAGTGGCAAGCAAGGAACTGGGTTTGGGCCTTGGTTTACGTAGACATGTCATTTGTGACAAAGTATTTGGGTCGTTAAATCCAAGGTCCCAACTTTTGGACCGACATAAACGCTAATTAAAATGTATGCGCAAAAATATAAAATAAAATACATTTTTGGCAACTTTGTTCAAAGTTTGATGTTAATTTTTCTTATATATGTGCAATTTATATTTTTAAAGTTATAATGAATTAATGGTGTTGGAGCTTAAAATAACAATCATCTAAAAAGCCTCTCAACAGAAAAGAAAATTAATTTTCTAATAAGGATAAACATAACTTTTAATCCTCGTGTTTTGTTTTTGATTTTATACTTTTTTTTTTGGTATCTTAAGTCTTTATACTTTTATTTTTATTATTTTGATCCTCTAAATACAAAGTGTAAGGATCTTGAAGGATTAAAATAATAAAAAATAAAAGTATAGAAATTTAAAATATAAAAAAATATAGAAATTAAAAGTAAAATATAAATAAAATATAAAAATTAAAAATTATGTTTACCTTTTAATATCAAAGGAGAGAAATTGCATCTATAATGCATAAAAAAGGTTGTAGGTATGAGTTGAGGTGCCAGTAAAAATCAACCAAAAAGATATATATAATTAATGAACATTTAAGATTTATGTATGCTTCCAGAAAAGTGTCAACAAGCAGCCAACTGAATTAGTTTGGGTAAAAGAGTCAAAATACAAGAGTGAAAGTAAAAAAAAAAAAATTGTATTTGATAACAATCAAGTCATTGGGAACACTGCGAGCTTCTTTGAAACGACTAACGAGACATGATACAAAGTTGACGAGGGTATCAAGCTCATGGGCATTTGCGGCCAAGCACAGCTCATCGGCTTATTGATTAAAAACAGATTTTTTTTTTATCAATTTTTGTATCTAAAATCATTTTTTGTTTAATTCAAAACCTTGTTTTTTTGGCATATAGTACGGGGCTCAAGCCCAAAAAAACTTAACCACACAAAACGCTCAGACATATTTGTCATGCCCAATTCATCTCTGGCCAACAGCTCTCCAAGACCATCCGTGGCAATCCAATAATACTACTCCCCTCCCGAAAGGTGAATTGCCACCTGTCCTCCATGAATCTACCAATTTGTCTCGTAAACTTGTCACCATCCCCATATTTCAATAATCCTTCCATTCACTGTACAACTATCTAAGAATGAAACTCGATAATGACAGCGTTACCCTCTATCTATTTCAACAATAATACTACTCTTAGCCAATCCCCCCGGCTAGTGACCATGTTTATTTCTAAACATCCATCCACAACTTGCTTCACCACCATCAATATTTAGTTTGATCCAACCAAATCCTCAAACAATTGACAATTTCTCCAAGTTCCAATGACGAACACCGAATTCCACTCTCCATAAGAATCCCTATCCTTTTTCAAACGTAACAGCACCCACTCATGCAAAGGAAGCGGACAGAAATTTCGTACCTTTCCTTCACATTTGAGATCTCTTCATGCTCGCCTCGGTTGCTCATAATCCCTTATGGGATGAAGCGTGTCTTCTTCTGTCACGCCGCACCTCAAACATATGGGAAATGTCCCCAGAATCTTCCCCCTGCAAATTGATGTCAGTAAGTAATCACTCGTCAGCATCCATAGGTAAACCTGTACTCTTCTCGGATCTTGCCATTCCCAAATCTTCTTCCACGCCTCTTCCTCCTCCAGAACACAAAAACCTTTTAGCACCTCATACATCTCAATAACAAAGTATTTCTTTTTCCCCTTTATCGACCATTTAACCCCATCATCCCCATCTTCAGTATTAGGTGGCAGCGTTGCTTGGATTCTAGAAATAATATTCACCGTATCCAATTGGATAGAGCAACTGTAGCCTTCAAAATATTAATGTTTTAAAAATTGTACCGAACTAGTCAATTCAACTGGTTTTTGTCTAGTTCAGTTGATCTTTTAAAACTGGTCATGAAGGACCCAATCAATGACAGGAAAAAAGGGTTAAAAACCAGTTGAAAACTGACCTAATTCCCTTAAAAATCGGTCTGAATCATCTAAACATTTTAAAAAAATTAATTAAAATAAAAGAATAGCTAATAATAATTAATATTAATCATGTATTCATCAACAATATATCATTTTACCAAGCATTTATTAATATTTTTTTTTGAAAAATATAAACATTTGCATATATTTCTTTTTTATTTATGATATATAAATTAAAAATATATTAATTTAATGTCAATCAATTTGACCACAGTGAAACCAATGAATTGTGAACTAGTAACTAGTCCGGTTTAATAATTGATCTAATTTTTAAAACCTTGCAAAATATCATTAGTAAGATTCATCAAAGTTTTATTTCATTGAGGGTTCATTACAATCCAACCATTTATCTTTTTAAAATTTTACCTTTAGGCCATTATTCACGTCCCATTTAATATTCTGCACCAATTTCTCCCACAATTCACTTAACTTCTCCCACAGTGCAAAATCATTTCGTTTAACCACACATGAATTAGTGAGATTGTCCTTCCTTCCATATTTAGCAACTAAAACATTTGATACTAGCTTTTTTGGATTAGCCAGCACCTCCCAGCCAATCTCGCCGATCAAAGAATCATTCATGTTAGACATATTCCTCAATCCAATACCACCATGTTTTTTTGGTAGACATAGCTTCTTCCATTCCATAAGGTGTGTCTTCCTCATTCCCCCTTCCATCTCCCCATAAGAATTCTCTTTGCCTCCTCTCAACTTGCCTTCCAACACATTTTGGCACTACCTCATGCTGCATATGAAATACTGGAATTTGTTGTGTTATTGATTGTACTAGTGTCAAATGACCCGCAAGAGATAACCTTTCATGATTCCAGCTTTTTAATCTTTGTTTTATTTAATCAAGTAAGAACTGAAATTTCCTTTTAAAACTTCTTCCCTTTGTAATATAAGCCCCCAAACACCTCGCTATCTCTGCTTCCATTTTGAACTCACAGTGCTCTATTACCTCTTTTTGATATGTCACACTCACATTACTAGAAAAGCAAATTGTTGTTTTGTTGGGGTTAACCTTCTACCCTGAAACTTCTCCAAAAATCTTCAAACACTCCATCACAATAGCAAGCTGTTTTTTATCGGCCTCACAATATGAGAGGAGATCATCTGCAAAAAGTATATGTGTGCACTTCCTTTTTACCTAAACACATTGGTTTCCATTTCTCTCCTATTCTACCTAATTTTCCTTCAAGCTTGGAGAAGTTTTTCAATCAAGGTTTTCCTATAGGGTTGACGATTCACATTTTTGGGCATTGAATGGAAGTGTAATGGGTGTTTTAGAACATAATTTTGGAGTTAAAATGTGAATTTGATGATTATGGGTTAAATCCTAAATTGTTATGATAAGTTTTTGCAAATTTGAATCTTAGAGGTGTTTTTGTGATAATTAGGAGCTCATTTAGGTTTAGAAAAATGTTTTGAAAATTATTGGAATAATGATTTGAGGCTTGGGTTAAACTTTAGATTTTTGGGATTTAATTTTTTTTAGCAAAAGATTTTTGAGATTTAATTAGTATGAAATTAAGTTTCTCAAAATGTTTAAGTATGATAATTAGAGAATTAATGAGTGTAATAGAAGTGAAATAACAACATGAATGATTTGGATTGAGGGTTTAAGCACATGGAGGGATGTTAGGTTAATGACATTAATTTAACCTAATCTTGAATTATGGTGTGATTAGATATTAATTATCTTTAGTGTTGTGTTGTATATAGATAAGGCTGAGAAATCACTTGTTCAAAGAAATTTGATTTGCTTGGGACAAAGGTAACTTTTATTAATTTGTTATAGTGTGTGCTTTGTGATTAATTATGTGTGGTTTGTTGAAAATATATATATTTTTGAAAAACATTATATTAGAAAATGTACATTTGTTGTCTAAAAAATTAATTGCTAAGCGGGATATTAATTATGTGTGCATATATGTTGATATGAAAAGAATATATGTTCTTTGGAATAACTTTTGTTAGGAAATATCTTTATCTAGTTATGTCTGTAAATATTTTTTATCTAGAATCCTAACGCATTATTTTTGAAAATGTGCGGTTGGGGAATTTGTTTGGAAATTACTTACCATGTAGTAAGCTTTCATTAGACCCAATGTGTGGTTAGTAACTTAGACTGAGTCACCATTAGTCGGGTGACTAGGTGCCGAGCACAGTATATGGAGGATATAAGGTGTGTTCATATACATAATGTTTTGTTTGAATTGTATACATATTATATGCATGGAAAATTAGTCATGTATACCCACTTAGCAATTACATGATTAATTGCAGTGTAACATTTTAGTATTGGTTACTGGAACCTTCGTGTTTCATTTCCCATAGTAAACATATTTAGAGGAGCAACTTCTACCAGAAGAGCACAGAGGCCTTAACTTAGTGTATGAGACACTTGTCCCTGTTTATCTACCTCTTTAGCTTAAACATTGTGTATTTGCCAACTTAGGATGATTATGATTATTTTTTAGCATGCAGACTTTGTATTTTGATTAATTGCATATACATTGCTACGAGGTTCCTGTTTGTCCCTCATGGCCTTTGATTAACTTAGCATACTTTGTCATGAGGATTATGGATGTCCCTTATGATCTTAACTATGTACATGAGTTATTGGAAATTGTGATCAAATCTTTTTTTTTTTGAAAGTCTTTAGTATTTAGTTATGATATGTTGTTGAATGCTGCTAAATGTAAATGTATTGCGAGTAAGTGTACTTTAGAAGAAGATTTTGGTTGGATGATGGTGTTAAATAGTGGAAAGGACTATTTGTGCCCATTTTTGATATTAATGATCAAACTCTATTGTTATGGAAGGTGTGATTATCCAACCAAAGCCTAATGTTCTATTTGCAAGGTGCATTTAGGTCACTTAATTTGGTAAAAACATTAACTGTGTTTGATATGCTATTTGGAGTTATGCAACCTTGGGAACCATGCTTCCATGTCTACTTGTGATTTTTGAAACAATTAATAGTTTTTGAATGTTGGTTTTCAATTGGGATCGTATCAGGTACATTCTTATGTAAAAATGTTTTCCATTAAGTTTATTCTATTTAACCTTATTTTTCACTTATCTCTATTTAAGTAACCTACTCAATTCCTAAATTATTATGGTAGATTTATTTTGTTATGTTTAAACTTTTTCTACCATGGTAATTTATTTTAAGTAATATTTTACTATAAGTAGAACTTTTTCTACCATGATATACTTTATAAAAATAATTTATATTCTCAAGTATTATTGTAGTTCTTTTTACTATAGTGAATTTTATTAAACATATTGTTTACTTTTTATTATTATAGTAAATCTTTTTCTATTATAGTAGGGTTTTAAAAGATAAAAATAATATTTAAAGTTCTCTCTGACATAATAAACCATTATTTATCATAATAATATTTTGAAAAATTAGTTTTACTTTTTTTTATTATGATAGGTACTTTTCAATCATGGTAAGTATTTTAATAATTAAGGTTTAAATATTAAATTATATTTTTGCGAAAAATTGGTGTGAAATTTAATAGCATTACGGTTTCTTATTGTTAGTGCCTTGTTGAGTAACAGCCCCGTTTTCCCTGCCTTTGCCCCCCTTGATTTTCAGTGTTGCTCGGTCTTTTCTTCGTATTCTATTCCCCCCCCCCCCCCGCCTTATTTCTTATATCCCCTTCTTTCCTTGGTCCCTGAATGTTCGCATCCCTTACTAGCTCTCTGATATCTGTGGGTTTGATCATTAATATATTTTTCTAAGACTGCAAATCTTGATGCACCAACAATTCCTTCTTCTTGAAATCGACCCCGTCTTCCTCGTTGTGGCCGTTGAACCACATGCCATAACTCATGATCCCCCTTCTCTATTTCAAACCAAGATTTTACCCATTCAAATTATTCCCTAGTCTCATCCCAACCTTGTCCTCTCCACAACTCTCTTTCAAATGTCCGTATGTTCCACAATTTAAATATAGAAATTCCAAACTATCGTATTCAAGTGGTTTGACAATTCCTTCAATGGAATAATGAGGCAATAATGGTTCATTTAAACTAATTTCAACACGAACCGAGGTGTGCATACCTTTAGGCTCTAGCTCTTAGAGTTGTGTGCGTATCTACTTTCAAGACTTTTACCAATCTGGCTGCTGACGTTCCACAAGAACTTCTTGTCGAAATACCGCACATTAATACATGGAAGTCTCACCCATGTAGCAATAATCAAAATCATCTCCTTCTCAGGATCAAAATCTTGTCTCCATCTTGTCACACTAAGACTGGCATTCACAACTATCCAAGGTCCACCAGTTAAGGCTTCCATATAGTCATCTTCATCTTGGAATCCAGCTAGAAAAAAGTCATTCTCCACGTCTCTCACCCGTACTCTGCCCTTCTTGCCCGCACAAGTGGGATCATTCTTTTCATGAATGCCACTCCCATCGCTCAACCAAGCAGCTTCATAAGTGGGGTTCTTCCGAAAGGAAGATCCAGCCTTTCATTTTCTTCTTTTGATAGCATGAAATTAGGACATCGTGGATCGGACTTGTCTATTATGATTCCCTTCGCTTGATCTTGAATCTCCTCGAACTCAGCATCCACAATGTCTTCAGCTTCCATTCCAAATAGAACATATATGTTCCCTTTCATTACCTCTGCTTCCCTAGTCATTGAATCATAGTAAGAGAAGGATCTCTTCTCTTCTCCGTTCGTATCTCCCATGAGCCTTAACTGAGGGAAATCTTCATCTGAAAACACAATTCCGGCTTTGCGAACCTTCTTCTGGCTTCTTTCAAGGGAGTCCTGTTCTTTTGTCGCCGCCGCCGCTCTCATTAATCGCTATAAGAGCATTGCTTTATCAAATACTATCCCGCATTTAAAACCATTTTTATTTTGTTAATCAATTTGACTCAAGTTCTAGATTCAGAATGGGAAGACTAAAAAGGGGCAAGCGTGAGATTTTACGCCCATGTTGGAGTGATGCATTGTAGTAAGAGAGATATTGAAGGAACATGTAGAAACATGTTAGCGCAAACGGAATTGTACATTAGACATATTATGCGCACACGCACACACCCCTATTTACATAATTAGACGTGTTTATCCATCTAATTAATGAATCGTCTTTTCTTAAACTTATAAATCGCCCAACTTATCATAATTTTTTTATTTCACACACCCACATACATCTCAATATCAATTATATTGATGCGGAAAATGGTTTTCGAAAATAAAAACGAAAATCATAATTTGTATAATTTACATTGTTGTTTTATTTTGTAATGAAAGATTCATTTTACCTAACAAATTAAGCGGCCAGCTCCAAGGAACGATGATCGATGAATGTCAATGACATGTGAGCATTGCCTCTGTTCTGCAAGTAAATGCTGCAGATTAACATGAAACCCCTGGTTTGGTGCTGCTCACACTCACATGTACGCATTATAATTCGTAAGCACCTTCTCACTTTTTCCAACCACAAATGACACTTGCATTCCTTCGTTCTTCCAATCACAAAGCTTTAATTTCTTTTTTTCATACTCCTTTTATAATTTAAATTCAAGGTCCTCCAACCATGAATACTTGATGCCCCCATGTTTCTAACTAAGTTTCGCGCTTCCAGAACATGAATTGTAAAATCGTTAATTATATCGTTCAATATACTTATAATTTACTCTCTCAATGTGTGCGTGCATACAATAATTAATATTCCACCTTTTATTGTTTCCTGTTCGGTATAAAATATTAATTTAAGTGCACCATGATGTTGCCGCTATATGCTTGTGTTTGCGTGTCTTAATTTATTATTAATCAGTGATGTATGGTGGCACTTTCACTCTCTTCTTTCCAACCAAAACGCATTTGCTAGTTGATATGCAGTGCACCATCCATGAATTTCTTTTTAATATGTTTATTTTCAGAATGAGTTTCCCCACTCATCTTAAAGATAGGATGACATCTACACCATTCAAATTTATTAGTTCAGATTTAAAGTATTATTATATATTTTTATATTATATTTATTAAAATAAAAATAAAAATTTATAAAAATTATAAAATGATTTTAATTATTTTTTAATTTGATCTATATTTAATTTAGATCATTCAATTTAATATTAATATTTTTATAATTGATATATATTGATTATTTAGGTGTACTTTGTACAATCTAGATCCATTCTAATTGATCTGAATTGTACGGAGTACATTATCTAAATTGCACAGAGTATACCTGAATAATTAATATACATCAATTATAAAAATATTAATATTAAATTAGACCCTTTAAATTAAATCTAGACTGGATTAAAAACAAAAAATTACTAAAATTATTTTATAATTTTTATAAATTTTGATTTTAATAAATATAATAAAAATATTTTAAATTTGATGGTCCAGATTAAAATTTAGATGGTTCAAATTTCATCCTTGAACAGCAAAACCCATCCCATCTATTTCCTAATATAGTTAAATGAAACTCAAACCTATTCCACAAAGAGACACTCCCAACTCACAAAGAATTTTTTAGTATTCACTTTTAGAGGGAGAGAGATAGGGGTGAGCATCGGTTGGTTCGGTTTCAAAATATACAGAATCGATCGATCGAATAACACTGAAAATGAAAATCGAATCGAACCAAACAAGTCAATCGAACCGAACAAGGACCGAACCGAAATTTGATAATTCAGTTTGGTTGGTTAATTCGGTTTTTCGATTTAATATTTGGCTATTAAAATTGGGCCCATTTTTTAAATATTAAAACAAATAATACTACAAAATTGGGCCTTTTTTTCTATTCATTTTTTTCAATATAAGCCCATTCTAATTACACCCATATGACATAAAGCCCAAATATTATAAAGGCATAGATAATCAAATAAACAACCACAAATAAACACTGATGATTAAATAATGGCCTCATAATCCAGTCACAACACCTACTAATGAGAGTGACTGACTGAAATGGAGTTTTAAGTGATGTTATTATTTTTTATTTTTTAAAATAAAAAATAAAAATAAAAATAAAATAATTTATAAATTAAATATAATTTATAAATTAATAAATTATATGTAATTCGGTTTGTTCAGTCTATTCGATTTTAAATTTTACTAACCGAATTGAACTGATCAACCAAAATATTTAAGATAAAAAAACCGAATCAAACTGAAAAATTAAATAGATCAAATCAAATAAATAAAATTCGATTTGATTCGGTTCGATTTTCGATTTTGATTTGGTTTTGCTCACCCCTAGAGAGAGAGAGCATTTCACGTATCTTCATTAAAGATTTGTTAGGTTTTTCGCTTTATCGGATTTTGATAGAAATTAAAACACAGTTTATTGGATATGAGGGGGGTTTTTTTTTTGGCAAAAGAAAAAACATAGTTTACTTTATCGGATTTTGATAGAAATTAAAGCACAGTTTATTGGATATGAGGTGTTGAGAAAAGGAAAAGGGAGGAAAGTGCGAGTTTATCGTGTTTATTTTTTCCCTGAGAGGTAGGTGCTTCTATATATATGGTTACTCATGTTCCCCTCATTCGCTTTATATATACTGGAAGGACAGTAGTGCTTTCTAGCCAGGAAACAAAAACATTCAAACTACTTTGACATTCTTACATACTCTCAAAAATTAAACATTTATCAGAGTCTAAAATCATACTTTTCTAAAAACATCCAAGCACTAATTATATATGACAAAATCAATGTTGAACTTAAAATTATGTTTTACCTTAAAATATTCAAACATCTCTATATATGTCAAAATTAATTATAAATTCAAAATATGATTTGTAAAATAATTTATATATTTTTTGGTTAAATTTTAAGAAAAGTATGATTAAAAATATAAATTAAAAGGTAGGTAATAATAGCTTAAAATATAATCATAGTTTTGGGTTCATATTTGATTTTGACATGTATGGAGATGTTTGAATATTTAAAAAAAAAAAAAAACTGTTGTTTCTGGCTCATAATTGATTTCAGTATGTATAATAGAAGTTTGGATATTTTTTAGAGAGCATGGATTTAAATTAATCTTATTAATGAATTTTATAAATCATATAAAATAATCAATTATATTCAAAATCAATTATTAATTTTTTATAATTAATTATACTCAACTCAAATCCAAACATACCTTGTAATTTTAAATATTATAATTATGAACTCTGGTTTTCTAATACTCACAAATCAATCACAATTATTCATGTCACGGTCATACACGAGTTTTTATGATTTTAATTTTTTTTCTTTTTGATAATCAAAGAGCAGCAGACTAGCTGCTAATGCCAATACAGTCTTGGTTCAACAAAGAAATAAACTCCTGAGGGCTACTAATTATTGACAAGCCAGGCCAATTATTGTGAGTTTTACGAGCGAGAGAGTCAGCAATGTGATTTGCGTCCCTGTGAATATGCATCATCGAGATATTCCACTCACGCTGCATCATCGTATGAATTTCTTCAACAAGTATTTTGTCTTGATGAACGTTAATATCACCTTCCTTTGCCAAGGTCACTGCTTCCAGAGAGTTCGATGCCACCATGATCTGCTATAAACCAGTATCCCCAGCATGCTTAAGCCCCATTAAAATGGCCCATAGCTCAATAGTTAAGTATCATTCCCTACTGATCCGAGAGTGAACCCACTCACAAACTTTCCTTCAAAGTCTCTTATAACTCCCTCATAACCCCCACGTTGAATATCTGGCAAGAACGATCCATCTACATTTAGCATAGACCAGTTCCTAATCGTAGGTTTCCAAGTGTTCGTTCCACACTTGGTTGTTGTCCATCCCAATTCAATTTCCTTCCATGAGTTATAACTTTCTTCATACTTTGAAGAATAGCCGAGACCTGGGCATTAATATTCTGAAGTGAGGTAGTCTTCCTTTCAAAAATACGAACACTCCGTCGCTTCCATATCAGCCAACAAGCGACAGTGAAAAATTCTGCCCAATTCTCCACTTCTATATTTCTTGCGTATCTAAGGTTCCATTTGACCTAGTCGTGAATCTCCAGCATGAAGAAAACTTGGCGTTTTCCCGGTTGCACCAGTGAATACCAGAATGCATAAGCTTCAAAGTAGTCACGAAGGATATGAATAAGATCCTTGGAGTTTGTATGGCCATTCAGTACACGTGCTATCATTGGTCATCTTCCGCTGATACCTCTCCGTATTGGTTAAAAGTCAATTATGACAGCAAAGCCATAAAAAATTCCTACAACACCGTGGTGCTTTAACCTTCCATATTTTCTCCCATTAACTCTGGGCGGCCTAATGGCATTATATACAGATTGGATAGTAAATGTACCATTTTTCTCCTATCGCCATCCAACATCGTTAAGATCATTCACTCTTTCCATCCCGCCCATAACTTTCTTCTAGGAGCTTTTCATACCCAACCAAACATTTGAACCAGGTCTATTAATATCCATCTTTGGTATAAGATCCAACCCATATTTGTACTTAGCATGAATAACGCATGTGTTGGAAATTGTATCCTAAGGCCAATCATTATACTATAAATATTATTATTTAATGAATTTTTTTTATTATCATATCAATTACATGTTCAATATGATAACTGTGTCCTTGAACAAATTATAGTGATTGTTCTAAATGTCCCTGGTTGGTCCTTTTTGAGGAATCATAGATGAAACAAGACTAGTATGATTTTAATTAATTATGGATATACAAATCAAAGTCATAGGCACTTGAAAGAATATAAAGTACTGGACCGATCTGTTATGAGAAAGCTGCTTAGAACAAGTCATAAGCTTATCTTATATGTAACTATTTTACTAAGCCTTTTGACCCGAAATCATCATGGATTCCTACATAATGACCATTGAACTTTGACCCGATCAAAAGTCACCTTTGATGGGGTGATCATAAAGGCTATAATTGAGTTTAGTAATATTCATACAGAGAAATATGAGTGATTAAGATAGAATTTGTTCCTCACATTAAGTGAGAGATATTACTAGTAAGACTGAGAAAATGTACGGTCATACTACAATGAAAAGGGTTTTTCTATTGCTACTTTCAGTCCACTCAGAGATCGAGAAAGTCACGGTCAAGTAAATGAGAATGACAATTTCATGTTTCATACTTGATCGAAATATCGCGTGATAAAAGGGATGTGATACGATTGCGTGACAAGTTACATCAAATTATCGATTCTCATATGAATTGGGTAGTTACAATGTCTTGTTAGAGGTCATTTGTGACTTGTGAGCTAATGGCATTATTAGCCTACTATCAATTTCATATAGGTTTACAGGGTCACACACAAGAACGGCCCAACTCGAGCTATAATATTCAAGTTCATTGAATTTAAAATATATCTAAATTTAATAAATGTAATATAGAGTGAATGAATTATGTGTGTGTGTGTGTGTGTGTGTGTGTGTGTATGTATATTTGATATATATTATATTATATTAGTTTTAAATTTAATTTTATATGATAGATTAAATTTAATAACTAACATGATACGAGAGAATATCATATCAGTTTTATAATTTAAATTTTTAAGATAAATTTGAATTAGATATGATATCATGGATTAAATTTATGAGATAAATTTAATTAAATTTTTGTGAACTTTTAAGTTGAAGATGAAAACCTTGATCTATATACTATATATAGATAAAGACGTCTTTTTATGAAGGATGAGAGAGTTAGAAAAGTTCTGACGACAAAAACACTTTGAGAGCCACAAAATACCCTATAGAAAGAAAAACTAATGTTCAAAGAAGAACGGACGCTGGGAGCCCTAGCACACTATTTAAGTTAGAGAGCTGTTCTTGTGGATACCTGTAGAGGAAAAAGATCTATATTGTCAGCTCCTAAGATCTAAACTCTTGAAGAGAACGTGCGCCAAGTTTAAAGAATTAAAAGGTAACTCTTCTATCCACTTTGACTTAAACAAGTTCATTCGATCCATATCAGGATAGGGACTTTAAAATTTTAATCTTTCATTATGTCTCCCTATCCAACAACATTCCCACAGAGCATCCTTCTCCTTCATCAGACTCTATCCTAACGCCATCATGTATGCCTGGTTTTAAGTTCTTGTATGTTTTAGTCCAAGTCCACCATGGCTTTTCCTTTCACATGTTTGATCCCAAGCCACCAGATGTATTTTATGTGTACCCTCATTGTTTCCCTATATGAATTCATGGTTACATCAATCAAGGATAACATATGTACTTACTAGAAGTAACTATATCTGCACAATGTACCCTAGGATGGCTGAAGTTATAGAAGCTGTAAGTGTAACTCTACCAGTCAAAGAGAGAGTTGAAGCATTCCAGTTCGACAGTCTTTTCTTGACTTTATCCACCACTTTAGCAAAAGTCTCCTTTGTAACTTGGTTATGATGAAGCAGCACATCGAAGTATTTACCTAAGTTGTCAGTTGTAGCAAATTCCATGTACTTGTTGAGTTTATCCTGACAACAAATCAAAAGATTATCCAAGAAGTACACCCTTGTTTTACTAGCATTCACCTTCATGCTTGAGCTCTCATAGAAAGAATTTAAGCAGTTCTTGATCATAACAGCTTGAGACATAAAAGCCTTTACAAATAACATAATGTCATCGACAAAAAATAAGTGAGATATAGAGGGGCTGTGTTTAGCTAACCAAATTGGGTACCACTGCATATCCTTCATCTTCTATTGGATAAGATGGGCAAGCTTCTCCATGCATATTACAAATAGATATGGCGACATAGGATCCCCTTGCCGAACACCTTTTGAAGAACTAAAGGACTCAGACTTAATTCCATTCCAAAGAAGTTTCATAAAAGAAGAAGAAACACATTCTATAATAATATCAATCATGTGTTTAGGGAAGTTGAGTTCTTCTAGACAAGTTAAGAGGAATTTTCAATTCAGTCTATCATAAGCCTTCTCTAAGTCAATTTTAATAGCCATAAAACCTCCTTTACCCCTCATTTGTCTCATGAAGTGGATCAACTCTTGAGCAACAATAATATTACCTGCACTATGTCTACCAGAGACAAAGCTATACTAATACAGAGATATAATCTTATGTAAAAACTCTTTCATTCGAATAGATCAATTTGATAATTACCTTATACACTATATTACAAGGACTAATAGGCCAAAGATCCTTAACCATTTTCGGAGGGTCTTTCTTTGTAATTAGGACTAATAAAGTGTTATTAATGCCCTTAATAGCTGACGGTAATCTGAAGAGAGAATGAATAAGAGTACATATCGAAGGGCCAACCACGTCCCACTGGCTTTGATAGAACTAAGCACTAAAGTAGTCTGGTCTAGAAGCCTTCATAGCACCAATCGATTTGACAGCTTTATATAATTTCGTGTCATGCACCCCTTGCCAAACTTCTTGAGAATATCAATCTCAAGAGTTGGGTACGAAACCTGACACTCAATTCCAGCTCGCACTCGATCCTTATCAGCAAATAAGTTAGAAAAATAATCTACCGTCATTGCTTTTAAGGTTTGTTCATCATATATCTAAAACCCTTCATTGTCACAAAGGTCCTCGCTCTATTAGCCTTCTTTCGACTATTCACCACGGAATGAAAGTATCTTGAATTTCTATCCCCAAACAGTGCTTAATTGCTACAAGCCTTCTGAGCCCAAATGATACTATCTTGCAATAAAACATTCTCCAAATCAGTCTACGGTGCTTTTTGCACTTTCTTCAAATAATCTCTATGACCTCCCTTCCCTAACACCCGTGTGATACCATTCAATCTCCGGATAAGCTCTTTTTTTAGCTTTTCACTATGGCCGAAGACCTCTTTATTCCATCGTTTACACTCCTGTGTAAATAATTCAACTTGCTCATTCCATTCAATACCATCTTGCTACTTATTCTTCGCAAACCCATCAATTTCATCATGAAGGACCAAGGAAGCTATAAATCTGAATGGTCTTTGTGTGTAACTCTGCTGGTGAGGCATCTCTTTCATTTTCAGTAAAAGTGGCCTATGATCCGACTTACACCAGTGTAGATGCGTGACATATGCATCAGAGAAGCACTTGCTCCAGTCCTTATTTGCTATAACTCGATCTATCCGACTTTCCGTATCTCCACAATGCCATGTAAAGCAAGGCACCTAAAAACCCAAGTCACTCAAACGTCCCTAGTTCAAAAATCTGCAGAAATCCTTCTCAATTCCAGTAGGTTATAGAGCTCCAGATTTACGTTCATGGTGAAGCATTGTTGCGTTGAAATCCCCAGCAAGACGCCAAGGACCAATAACACGCTCTCTGATTCGCATAAGCTCCTGCCACAAGCCTCTACGAAATTTTAAATATAAGTTACTTTGCAAGAATTTTTATATCATTGATTGTTCTTTTTTTCAAATGTCCCACCTTTCTTCACAATTTTCAATATGAAAATAGAGCATGTTCATTTTTTAAATTTCCGGTTTCTATTGGGGTTAAAAATGAAAATCAAAATAATTTTTAAACAATTTAATGTGAATTTAGTTATTAGTAATTTACTCTTTTGATTTTATTTATAGAATAGAGAAAAGAAAAAATTTAATTCTATTTATTAAGAACCTGGCAATTTTTAATGTTTCTTTTTATATTTTTGCCCTTATTAAGTGCTTTGAATAAAATATCAATAATGAAATTTAAAAATATTTATTGGGGGTAAAGGTAAAAACTTGTTAAATTTTAAGATAAAGTTAATAAGATTTAAAGTTTTTCTTAATTTCGATAAAATATATTGAAAGTGACTTATAAATAAAATTAAAGAGAGTATAATAAGGGTTAGAGGGAGTGTGTGTTTTAATAACACACCTTATGTTTAAATCAGAGGGAGTTTGTTCAGTTTAGAGGGCTTTCAATGAACATTAAATGTACCAATCGTTTCATTGATACTAATTGGGAAAGCAAATACAGCTTACTCCCTCCTATCTTTATTATATGATACTTTTAATCGTTTCATGCATATTAAAAAAAATTAATTCTTTTTACATTATAAAAAAGTAAAAGATATTTTTATTTTTACTCCTAGCTTTAAATAATAATGTAATTATATTAAATATCTTTACACTAATTAAGAAAGGGTAAAATTAAAAAAGTGAAAGATATTTTTATTTTTACTCTTAGCTTTAAATAATAATATAATTATATTAAATATCTTCACACTAATTAAGAAAGGGTAAAATTAAAAAAAGTAATTTAATTTTTACAAAGTATCTTATATTTTAAACTAAAAATTATTTTTAAAAAAATATTTTATAAATAAAACCGGAGGCAGTAATTAATTAGGACACTATGATAATAAAGCAATTAGACGGTTGTGTCGTTATCTTGAAACTGGACCCGTTTCTCTTCTCCCACCTCCTATTAAATGTGTCTTCTATTGCCATCACTGGGTCAATATGTTAGGTTTTTCCTTGTATTTTTTAAATACCGTTATATATCAACGAGTATTAGTGTTTTACCAACTAAAAAAAAAAAAGAAAAAAAAAGAATGAGTATTAGCGAGTGGCCGCAAGGTCTAAACCGGCCCCTCAAATATTTTTCACAGAACTGTGTGTTTTAAATTAATTATTTACTTTTTTGCGTGATTAAAAATAACGAATAGGAATTGAAGACAGCGCCTATGATGCTTGGAGAGGAAGAGATGTGACTGGGCACACATGATTTCCTTCTTTTGCGTGGCTTTGAACATTGCCTCCAAAACGAATGAGTGTGAGACACTGACACACACATGCACGCATTTATATTTTTATAAATTATATATATGAATATGAAGAAGAAAGTAGAAAGTTGGGAACTTTAGGAAATTAATAAGGAGCCCCACATGTTGTGCTGAGCTGCCTTGGATTCCACTTTGGTGTATATGGTGGGTTTGATAGAGGCCCAATGTTCCCCTAAATAAATAAATACTTGTGTGCTCAAGAATCATGTGGGCCTCTGTGATTATACACTACACAAAAACAATTTATAATATAAGGCACTTTCAATTGCCATAATTAAGCTGGAACACAGTACAGGAACTTGGATTTAGGCCCTACACAAAAATTTAAAAAATTGATAATAAATTTTTTTAAAATTACATAAATGACATTAAAATTCTTAATTCTCTTAAAATCTTTATAAACTTTTTTGTCATTAAGAAATTAATATAAATAATTAAATTATCTTTATTTTAAATATTAATTATTATTCATAAGCTTTGTTATAAAATTTATAACTTTTTTCTTAAATCACAAGTATTTAGTAGCAATTCACAAGTTCGTATTTGAAATCATGATATTCTTCAAATGCTGCAAATATTAATTATTATTTATAAGTTTTATTCTAATATTCACAACTTTTTTTAAAAAAATTATAAGAATTAAATAGCAATTCACATGTTCACATTTAAAATCTTGATATTCTTTAAGTGTTGTAAATATTAATTGCTATTAACAAATTTTATTTTAATATTCACAAATTTTTTTTTTAAAATTGTAAGAATGCAATAATAATTCATAAGTTCGCATTTGAAATCCTGAACTTAAAACAATTTAATCATATATATTAATTTTTTAATGATAAAAAAATTTTAAAAATTTTAAAAAAATTATAGCATTTTGAGGAGCTAAAATATCATGAACATAATTTAAAGATATTTTATTATTTTTTTTAAATTAAAATTGGGAGAGTACAGTTCTTATACATACTATTTCGTGTTCCGTGCCACCTGACTGATATAGCTCATGAATAGCTCAATTTGTTAGGGTGTCATACCGTGCATACATAGTTCGTAAATTTACGGTGTTATTTTTAAATTATTTTTAACATATTTATTAAAATTAAAAAAAATTATAATTTATTAATTTTGTTTTAATTTTATTCTTATTAAATATATATATATTTTAATAACATATTTTCTCTTGTCAATATAATAAACTGGTAAAAGAATTATAATAAAAAATTAATAATGTAACCTATAAATATAACTAAAAAAAATATCTTTTCTTTTATAAATAGGACTGTAAGGAATATGAATCTAGGGGATTCAGTCTGCACTTGGAGATTTTTCTCCCCCTAAATACATATTATCATCAAAACACTATGAATATTATACTTACTATTACCTTTTAAATAAAATAAAATGACAATAAAATTTCTTTAAATTATGTAAATGATAATTTAATTTTTTAAAATATTATAATTTTACTAAAGCTTTTAAGAACCTTCTGTCATTCATGAATTTATATAAAAAATTAAATTATCCTCATTAAAAATAAAATAATTTTAAGTTTTATTTAATTAATCACAACTTTTCTTCTTTTATTCTCAACAATGCACTAACAAATCACAACTTTACATATCAAATTTTCGATATTGTTACAAATGTTATAAGTAACAAATAATGATTATAAATTTTGTTGAAATAATCACAATTTTTTTTAATTCACAACAATATAACACAGCAAATCACAACTCTACATGCTAAATTCTTGATATTGCTACCAGTGTTGGAAAAAACAAGTAATGATTACAAGTTTTTTTTTAAATAATCATAATTTTTTATTATATTCGCAACAATGCAACAGTAAATCATAAATTCATATGTCAAATTTCTGATATTATTACAAGTGTTAAAAATAACAAGTAATAATCACAAGCTTTGTTTAAATAATCACAATTTCGCTTCTTATATTTACAATAATACAATAATAAATCACAACTTAACATATCAAATTCTTGATGTTTCTACAAGGACAATTTAATTATTTATATAAATTTATTGATGATATAAAAGTTTTTAAGGACTTCAGTAAAATTACAATATTTTGAGAGATCAAATTATTATTTATATAATTTAAAAAATTTTATTATAATTTTTCCTTTAAAAAAGAGCCTTGATAGTCCCAATGGTAATGGTGATCCCTTGAGGTTATTGAAGAGCAGTGAGTCTTTCTTTTTCATTCCACTAAGTAACCTGCATGGTACCACTTTCTGCCATTAGGCCTCTAAAGAGCGGCCTGAGCTGAAAATTACTTTACATAAAGTCAACTCAGTGGATCAAGTACACAAAATAAAAGTTCAAGTTCACAGGCAATAATTTTCTGAAAAACAAATTTACATCAATTCAACCACGGATGACAGACAGGCTTTCTAGAATGTGTAGGTGTCCGTCCAAAATCTCATTCCTTTAAGGGGCAAAATCACTTCTAAAAGTTCATCATTGAGAAGTTTAAATTAAAATTTTTAGAAGTCACACTTTTTTGTGATTGAAATTATATACGGAATGTTTTATTAAAAAAATCACTGACTAAATTTTATAATACTATAAAAGTTATAATTCTTTAAAAATGTAGGCCCCTTTTTGCGTTTCCGATGGAAAATGATTTCTTTTCTATGGCAAAAGGGTCAAAATATATAATGTGTATTATATATATTGTCATTACTTGACAAAAAAATTTATTTAACCGTGCCCTTTTTATTGAGGAGTACAAATATTTTTATTTAATTCATCTTTTATTATTTTTCATTCTGTATTGTAAACGAGTTCTTGCTAATATTTTTTCTAAAACCTAATATTAAATCTAGCAATGTGTTAATACAATCAAAACATAGCAAGTGTCATGAAATGAAAAGATCGTGAAAAAAAAAAAGAAATTAGATAACAAATATGTGTAATTTGGAGTGATGATGATTGTGAGGTTGAAATCAAAGTCAGCAAAATGACGAGGCTTGAGAATATGAGACATGCATTTGGGTTAAGTCCCAGTGATAGCAACTAGCTGAACGTCATTTTCAACTTGTTCGGCCACAAAACTACGAAAATGCATCTCAAGCCAGTTGGCGACATACTTAACGCCTTGTCACTCCCAACTCTATCTCTCTCAATTTCTCACCTCCCTGGATTTCAATACTCAATACAACAAAACTCAACGCATAGATCAAGCTTGAAACCACGGCACGGTCCCTTTTTTTTATTTGTTTTCTTTTTCTTCTCCTCCTTTATCTGAGAAAATACAATTTAATTACTTTTTAATTAACTTGAAATTCAAATACTTTGCATTCTTATCCAGTCCATCACTACATAAATTTTCTTTAATTTTTTAGAATTTTAAATATATTGCTAAATCAAAATGATGGATCCTACAACGTTTTTTTTTTTTTTGTAGATTCAGAATTAGTTTGACTGATTTTCTTTATACAAAATTTTGATATTAAATACAATCGAAGCAAATTGAAACATTTTCCTTTAATCGGTGGCAGCTCTCCGAACACGTGTGCGAGAGATATTTATTGCACATCCGGACTTGAAAATTGACAATTTTGACCCAAAATAAATGATAACGAAAGACAAATTATAAAAATATTCTAAGAAATAAAGTACGTAACAGTATTCTTATGAGAATTTTATTTATATTTTATTTTCGAACATACTTGTCTTTGCCTCTACAATAAAAATAAATGTTACGTATAAATATTGAAGTGCGCCAACTCTCAAGAAAGAGAGTAATAACTTGCTCTTGTAATTTTAATACAATAAATTTAAAATATAATAAAAAACCCTTGTTACTGGCAATTAATAAAGCACCTGGTTTTTAAGGTGTTTGATTCCAAGTATTTTCCCCCCTAAAAAACAGGACGAAATTTTTGTAATATTTAAAAGCTGGCATTAATTATAAAGTTCTAAATAAATAAAATATAAAAAAATGATGCGCGCTTGTGAATAAAGTAATAGAACTGCAGAAGGGAAGAGGGCAGAGCCATTGTATGGAATGCGCAAGGCGGCCGTGGCTGGAAAGAGCCAATATTCGAATCTAGTGGAGCTCCCACTACCTCTGCTTCCCTAGTTTGCCCCTCCCCACACTTATTTAATTTTATTTAGTGTTTTAAAATATGAATTTCTAAAATACCTTCAACAAAATGGTAATATAATAAATTTTAAGAGATCTCACTTGTGAGTTGTGATGCAAAACCTTCCTCGTTTTCAAAGGCCATCCGTGTGGCATTATCAGTTTATAAAGCTTTTAGAAACTTGGTCCTGCCCAATGTAGGACTCGGACATTTTAGCAAGTTGCGCCGGTTAAGTTTCCGAAATAGAATACGAACATCAACTTATTTATTTGAAGGTTTTAGTGGTCTTGGTGCCAGGCGAGCATAGGTTTGGTGTTATTCAAAAGCCATGAAGCTTGGAGCCTTTTAATTTATGACACTGATTATTTTGGCCCAATTAATTAACCAAGTGTTTAGCAGTTTGCTGATGATCAGGCTCCCCGCACTAACCAGAGTTCTTTCTTTTGTTAATTATCTTATGTGAGATTCCATGATTTGTGACTTTGTGTTAAAGAGAGGCGGTTCTTTTCCGTTTTGTGCAGCTTTTGCTTTGTGCATCGCTCATATTCCAATTGTATTTGATTTGCTCTTCTCTTTATTCTATTCAATTTAATCAGGTGATGTTGAATTAAAACATCAAATACGAATAATTTTAATAGAAAATATGATATATATAACATGTTACAATTAATAATGCACCGTATAATGAGATTTTTATATGTCAAGCAAAATAGATCTAAAATTAAATTTTCTAATGTTATGTTTGGATGCATGTGAATTTGAATTTAAATTTGAGCCAAATTTATTATTTGGATAATTAAAAATATATTGATCTAAATCCAAATCCAAATCATATTCATCTCAATTTCTTTGTAATTTCAAATCTTTTCCAAATTTCTGTTATTTCAAATTTTAATGGAAGCTACTCTCTTCCTCCGTGTTAGTTCATTGACTTCGCTACTTTTTTGACTTTGACATCGCTACCTTCGACTGACATCCATTGAGACCTGATCGCTAACATTGATTGGGACTGGATTGCTAGCATTGACAAGAATCGGACTACAGGCAATGACTAGGACTACAATGCTAGCACTGACTAGGATTAGAATGCCAGCATTGACCATGACCTAATGATTGATGTTGATAGGGATTAGATTGCAAGCACCGACTGAGACTTAACAGCTAATGCTAACAAAGATCAGACTACAAGTGTTGATTGAGAATAAATGGTCGGATGTTAATTGGAATTGCACCAAACGGCACATGATAGCCAACCGTGACTATATAGCCATCCATGAATGAGACCTTATTGTTGGCTATGACTGAAGCCGCATTGTCGATTGTGACTAGGACAAAACAACTAGCTTTGAATGGAATTGGATGATTGGCCTTGATCGGGATGGGACAGTCAATTGTGATTGAGAAAAGACCATTGGCGACAATTTAGACTGAATTGCTAATGCCAACCAAGACCACCCTCCTTCGTCGCCTAATGCCAGTTTGCTGTTGTCATCATCCAACGTTGGTCTAGTGCCATCATTCAGTGTTGGTTCGCTCCCACTGTTTGATGTTACTTTGTCACATCCAACCTATATCAATTTGCCACTACTGTAAGCATTCTAGACTAGTCTGCCGTAACCTTTGTCGTTTGGCCCCAGAGTAGAGCTGGGAATACGAGCGAGCCCGGCCCTTAAGGGCCTAAGCCCTAAAGCCTGATTTTTCATTTTGACCCTCATTTTTCAAGCTCAACCCTTATACTCAGGGCTCAGGGCTAGGCCCGTAAGCCCTTTTTAAAAAAATAAAAAAATTAAAATAAAATTAAACATTATAAATAAATTAAAATATTTTAAAATTAAAAAAATTAAAATCATCATAATTTTTTAGAAATTAAATAACATACATTAGAAGTCTAGTAATAAAATTTAAATCTTTATTTAAAAAATAGTTCATTTTTTTATAAATATACAAACATAATAATTATAGAAAAATAAAAAATATCATAAATTTTATACTATACACTGATATTTATTAAATTAATTTTAGAATAAATTAAAATTAATAATAATATAATGTATGTTGGATCAGGTGAGCAGGTCATTGATTTCAAACACGTGTTTTACTAAAAAAATAATAATAAAAATAATATAACAGGGCTTGAAAGGCAGCTCGGGCCCGAGCCCTATTTTACAGGGCTTATCAGGGCCAAGCCCTCAAGCCCGATTACTTTAAAAAAAATTATTTTTAAAGCCCAAACCCTTATTTAAACAGGGCTTTCAGGTCCGGCCCTTATTCCCAACTCTACCTCAGAGGGAGAGCTTTAGTGTTGTCATCCAAGTCCATTCCACATCCTTCAGATTGCTATAATTGAATAGGATCATAGTTGTTGAATAGGATTGGCTATCGCTACCGATTGAGACTAGACCACTGACGTTGTTTGGGTTTAGACAATTGGAGTTGACCTAGATTTGCCACCCTTAATCTGGACCGGACCACCAACTTTGACTAAGATTAGATTGCTGATATCATTCAATTGCCTTAAAATTCAAACATGAAATTTGAAATTTAAAATTTTATTTAAGATCCAAACAATGTACTTTAATATTGTAATTTGAATTTTTTTTATATCATTCAAATAAATAATTTAAAATATATGAATTTTAAACAAATTTTTAACTCAAATTCATTCATCTAAATGTAACCTAAAGTTATTTCAAATATCGTCTACTAGACATCTAAAAAGTTTGCAACACTGAATAGAAAGGCTAAGAGTTTGTTTGAGATCTGGGTTTATATGATAGTCCTTCCTATAAATAAAGATCACCGCCCAAGGTTTGTTCCCGCAAATTGTCTGTCCTAGACATATATTCCCCCCTCCCCGTTTTTATTACATGAATATCTTTCATTTCAAATAATATCTTTAACTCTTTTAGTTATTTCCTATGATTGCATTTTAATTTGTACGTGATATGTATTGAAACAATAATTATATTATTAAAATGACTAGTAAAAAGAGTAATATAATTTTTTTTATTAGAAGTAATATAATTTCATCTGAGAGGAACGTGTAAAAAGTATATTTCTCTGATATAAACAGAGCAACCAACATTAATTGAAGGGAATTAATGTTTACAACGTAACACATTTTTTTAAAAGAAAGATCAAATTTTATTAAATCACAAAGAAAACTATTACAAACACAAAGATCCATAAAATCTAAATTTCATAGGTCAACATGAAAACAACATGCTGGAATAGAAATTACAACTTTGCACTTAAATTTATAATTTTGCTTTGATGAATTTATAACTTGTTTTATTCATTTCAAATTTGGGAATAGATTGCATCATCTAAAATTAGAAATTTAAAATCTAAGGAACTTACTACATATTTTAAAATTTATTGTGACTTTAATTGAATAAAATGATTCATTTGAAACTTATTTTTAGTGAAGAAAGCCCAATATGACTTATTCATTTAAAATGATTCATTTGAAACTTATTTTTACAATTTTTGTTAGTGAAGAAAGCCCAATATGACCACAATAACGTCACTTCTGGCCAACAGAGAGATAATCCAAGCCCATAGGTTTATTTTATTATTTAAAAATGTAAAAAATAAAAATGAGAGGAAAGCAGAAGGAAATAAAATCGAAAAATGAGGGAATATGAACGCCGAGAAATGGAGGCAAGGATCGAATAAAGCAAGGAGCGAGCGAGAAGAAAGAGGAGAATGCTTTCAAGTCCCACCCCAAGGCATGTGAGCTATTGTGGTGCAGTTTTGGCTTTGGCAAAGCACATTCTCAAATTTAATTCAAAAGAAAAAAGCAACGTGGTGTAACATATAAGGATGATCCTCACTATATTAACAAATATAAAATCAATAGTCAACAATTTTTAATTTTTACATTTGTACAATTATAATATGCACAAATCTCATTTAAAAACATATATTATTTTGCCATATATTTCTTGAACTTTTTTGATGCAACTATTTGAGAATATATATATATATATATTATTTAATCTGATGTGTATGTAACTCTTCTCATGTAATGTTTTATATTCATAAAGTTGAAATAATTGACCTCAGAGTTGAATCTATTATAGCTTTCCTAATTTGTATATTGATAGTTATAATTATAATTATAAATGATGTATTATGGTGGGATACGCAGTAGGTAGAGATTAATGTTCAATCTCTATCTTAGTACATTAAAAACAATTATCTATCAATTATAAAAAAACAGATTTTAAATAAAAAAGGAGACTATACATAATTACATGCTATCAATATGCTTACAAAAATTACGTCACTTTTTTCTTTTATGAGAGCCAATAACAAAACCTAAATTATTGCCGTCCTCGTTTATATTAGATTGAATGACATCGCAACCCTTCGCTCCCCATCAAACGAAGAACCAAAGGCACGTGGCTGCACGCGCTTCTCTTTCCCGCATACCACAAAGCACCACCCCCCATAGAAAAACCGCCTACTCGCCATCATTCCTTGGCTGTTGTTTTTGCTGTGTCAAAAAAGAAACCGAAAGAAAAAGAAATAAAAACCCCTCTCTCGCCCTCTCTCTCGTTTGGCTTTGTTTATCAACAAAATCTAGAGCAACCCATTTGGCTGCTCCTCCATTTGAAGGAAAAATATACGCAGTCCCATTCCATTTTTCGCTCGTCACTTCATTGCTTCCGAGGCAGGTCTTAAGTGGAGGCAATTATTAATTTAACTGCAGCAGCTTCTCCTATCCCCATTTGTTCTCAACTTTTGCTATATGACCCTGGAGGCTCACTGAATTTTTTTGGACCCATTTTCGCAGCGACAGTGGGGAGGCTTTGAACAAGGTATACATGTGTGAGGTGTGATGATGGGTTTCAGCTTTCAATTCTCGAAATGTTTTCTTTTCACCTTCATTTTTTTGAGAGACAATTGATTACTGTTATTTTTGCTGTTGCTTCTCTGTCTTCGTTGATCTGATGTGTTTTTGCGGTATGATTTCCAGTTAGGGATTGTTGTTGCTGATTAGTTCTAAAAATCGTGGCCGGTAGGGTGTTTACTCGATGGGTATTCGCCATTTGTTTCCCTCTCCCTCTTGTTTGCCGTTTAGTTTGAATCACGCCAACCTTCTTAGGGTTTGATGCTGAAGCTTGCAGGGCTGCTCTGTACGAAACGTTTTTTTTTTCTTGGGTAGAAAAGACGAGTTATTTCGGGATTTACATGCTTTCTGGTAAAGTGGGTTTTAAACTGTTGGTTTTAACATAATCTTTTCTCTCTGATTAAATGCTGCAAGGAATTTGTTTGCTGCTGCATGTAATGCTTGTTTTTATTTGTGAAGTATATGATATTTTACTCTCTTTGATAATTTATGACGTCTTAGTTGGTTTGCTCTGACGATTCCCCAAGCTAACATGGAAGCATGTAGATTTTGAGCGTTCTTGCCGTGTCGTGTATTGGATGACTAAAAGTAATGTCATGTGTAACGTCAGAATATGATAAAGTTTTCTTCTGTTTGTTGAATTCCGTCGCATCATTTATGAGATAATGGCTTTTGTATTTCCATTTGATATCAAGTTTTGCTTTACCTCTGTCTCTGTTCCAAGCACAAAGGCTATGGCTGTTATGCTATGTATATTTGCAATTGTTATAAGATGCGGAGTCATTTTTAGGTTCTTTACTTCTGTGGGACGTGGTTATGATGCTTTGTAATGTATTAGCTTTTCTTCGTTACGAATTACCTAATAATTCTTAGGATTTTCTCTGCTAGGGTTGGGGGGGGGGGAATTCTGACTTCTTCTTTTAATTGAGCGTTTTAGTTGTGCACATTTACCTTTCCATTCTCAAGTTAGCTTACTTTTGGAAAGGGGAAGAATTGTATTGTATATGTCTTCTTCTTTTTCTATTAGTGATAATTTTTTGTATGTTTTTATATTTCGGTTCTTTGTTTGGTATTATTAGTTGCATTGTTATAAATGCCCTTTATTTTCTCATTAAATCCGTACGTCTGCATCATCTAGTATGTTCTCAGGTGATAGAATCCCTGTTTGTCATTTTTTTCCGGCATTTGGATATTCTAATTACCAGTTTGAATTTTGCCCCTTTTTTGGGCCCTCATTTCCCCCCTCTAATACTCATTAGGTCCTCCCTTTTAATTCTATGGCGGGAGAAACATCATGGATCATTCACTACCTTGATAACGCAACCAGGGAGCCTAGGGAGTTTGATTCATTTTTAGAGGTTGGTGAGGAAAGCGATAAAGAAGTCACTGCTGTTTCTGTGGATAGTATTTTGCCGGATGACCTGTTGGAACGTATCCTTGCCTATCTTCCCGTTGCAAGCATCTTCAGAGCAGGTTGTGTGTGTAAGAGATGGAATGAAATTGTTACTTCAAAGAGGTTTCTATGGAATCTTTCACATGTGCTTCCACAGAAACCTTGGTACTTCATGTTCACAAGCTTTGATGAGCCAACTGGTTATGCTTATGATCCCATCCTTCGGAAATGGTATGGCATTGAACTTCCCTGCATTGACGCTTCTAATTGGCTCATTGCATCATCATGTGGTTTAGTTTGCTTCATGGACAACGACAATCGAAGTGAATTATTCGTGTGCAACCCCATTACTAAAATCTATAGGCAGCTTGAGGAGCCCCCTGGTTCTGACTTTTCTGAGTATAGTGCATTGGCAATTTCAGTGAACAGAATCTCACAAAGTTATAGAGTGGCAATCGTGAAATCGAAGGAAGTGCCTGAGAACTTCTCCCAATCTGTTATTTCAATTCATATATACAACTCAGAAGATAAGACCTGGGTGACCAGTTTAACAGAGGTTTTGATAGGGTGGAGAGGTGGTGGTGAGAGTGTGATATGTAATGGGGTGCTGTATTTTTTGGTTTATTCAACTGGGGGCGGTCAACCAGAAAATCGTCATGCCCTATTTGCCTATAATATCACCAACCATTCGTCTCAGCGATCATTGGCAAGGAGCTATATTCCAATACCTTGTCCTTTAACATGTGGTCGTCTGATGAATTTGAAGGAGAAGCTTGTAATGGTCGGAGGTCTTGGTAAACTTGATCGGCCTGACATTATAAAAGGGATTGGCATCTGGGTGCTAAATGATAGGAAATGGGATGAAATTGCTCGAATGCCTCACAAATTCTTTCAAGGATTTGGAGAGTTGGATGATGTCTTTGCTAGCAGTGGTACAGATGATCTAATATATATTCAAAGCTATGGAGCCTCAGCACTTCTCACATATGACATGAACCATAAACAATGGAAATGGTCACAGAAGTGTCCAGTGACAAAAAGGTTTCCACTGCAGCTCTTCACCGGATTTTGCTTTGAACCCAGGCTTGAAATTGCTCCATAGTTTGATCATACGTTATAAATGCTGCTATTGACTGTGTCTACAATCCCTACCCCTTGTGCTCTGTTTTGTTCTTCCAAATTTATTATGATATGATTTCTGTCTGCCATCTTCCAACAGTCTATACAAAATGTACTTGCTGATAAAGTTGTTTGTTCATGGATACTGGAATATCTTTTATAGCATTCGAAAATACAGAAAACTATATGGATGAGTATATATATATATATATATAATACTAATGAGTGCGTGTGTGTTGGCTGTTTCTTATTCTCTGTATTTGTGCGCTTGCTCTGGTCAGAATCACCTTTTTTCTCCCCTTGCGGCCTGCATCACCACGAAATATGTGATCTGTCTTAGACGTCTGCTCTAGGAATTGCTGGAAGCGGTTTTTGTTTCTGGGAAGTTTCAGAGATCTGGATATTGCTTCGCTTTCCAAGAAATATCTAGGTGATGGTGCATCCACTTTTCTTTGCTTCGTTTTAGCAAAAGAATATAAAAATACTATTGTTTTTGGAAGAATTTTAATAAAATTTCACACAAAAAAATTAATTACTATAAAATTTATTGACAATTAAATTAAACTGTATTGATAATTTTCTTGTGTGGGACTTGGGGTTGTAATTCTTTCATTGTTTTTCAAGGAAGAGATTCATCAGACTTATCTGTCACGTTCTCCATGCAGTTCTCTTCAACCCCACCTCAGTTTGTCAGCAGTCAGCACTATGCAAGATTGGCTTTGTCCAAAATCTATTTCCATGTCGTAGAATTCATTCTGCCTTGCTTTCCAATAGCTTGCACTCCGCTACAAGAATATAATAATTTATGGCTTATGAGTATACACTGTTGTGTTATTGCCGGGAATTTGTTAGATAGTCTGGTTTATTAATGTTAAAGTGAAGAGACTTTGATCTTAAAAGGAGGGAAAAAAAAGGGTCTATAATATGAAATGTTTGTTAGTTGTGCTGAGTGGCAGTGATTTGGAAAGGATTTAATGTAACCCTTTTTGATGTGTTGATGAGCCAACGAGCATAGGGTATGGTAAGGAGAAAGATCACGGCAATAATTCAGTTCACTGATTCTGTGTTGCTTGCTGCTCTGCATGTGGGTGGGGGACGAAGTGTGTCGCCCGTACAATGCAATAAAATATATGCAAAGGGAGGACGGAAGTGTGAGGGTAAGGGTAGGTTCAGAAGAGGGTTGGTGGAGAAGTGAGGTCCACGAGTGGCTTGGTGGGAGGGGTGGGGGTGGTGGAGACGTGACTAATAAAGCCTAAACAAAACAAGCCTTTCTTTTCAAGTGCCCACATCACTTCCCTTCCCAGCCCCGAAAAGTTGAATATTCAAATGCCCTCCTCTTTTAGGGTGTTTGTTTTAATATATAGAATAAAAAATGGAAAATTCACTTCATCAAAACGAAAACATAAAAATCAGAAATTAAAAAAAATTTCTATACTTTTTGTTATAACATAAAAAGTAGATATTATTAAATTATTAAACTGTACTAATGATATGAGTCGCGTTAAACATATCATTTCTACTTTTTCTTCACGACATGGCACGGGATTCGAAGTCTTGAATTGGTTTTCGGGCAAGTTCATTTCTAATTTTCTCAGAAAAAATATAATTCTCTAATTTATGCTATTTGTATTCAGATCTAAACAAAAAAATAGTGGTCCACTTGATTTATCTTATTTGAATAATTTTTGGGAAGTATTGATTTGAAAGGAGGATTAGCTGATTCTAAAGATGGGGATTATTGTAAATTGAAATATGTTAAATTATAACTTTAAATTTGATCAAGCCAAGTTTGTAATTTGAAGTACTGAAAGTCGGGGTGAGTAAATTCAATTTTTATGCAGTCTTGAATTGTGTCTAGTTCAGAAAAAAAGTTATTTTAAGAATGATCTAATTTAGAATTGATGTTACATTTGGCTCAAATCTTAATCTCAAGCAAATTCAAATTTATCTATTCAAAATGCGTGTAAAAAAGTCAATAATATTT
Source organism: Prosopis cineraria (assembly GCF_029017545.1). NCBI lineage: Eukaryota > Viridiplantae > Streptophyta > Magnoliopsida > Fabales > Fabaceae > Prosopis > Prosopis cineraria. The sequence goes on from NW_026555344.1 coordinate 1,852,723, forward strand.
CTAACCGCGAGCATGTTTTTTTAATATCCAACTATGAGTATGCTATGTCTAAAGTTTGAAGAGATATTCACTGATTACAAAGTACTAAAAAAATTAGATAAGTACTTTCTGTTTAATATTATACTGTAAGACATTATTTTTTAAGTATCATATTTATAAATATAAGGCATTTTTGAGTTTTTTAAGGTACAATAAATAATCTTTTTGAAAACATTCTTAATTAGAGATGTAATTAATAAGAATTTTAAATTAAAACATCTTATTAAATAATGATATTCATGAAAAGAGTATGTAATTTTAAAATTAATTAATTTATTTATTAAAATGTAATTTAATTAAAGATATCTTATAATAGTAAGCAAGGGAGAAACACTAATATTTTAAATTTTTGTTATCTTTACAATGATTATTATTATTTAAAGATAAAAAAGTTACTCCCTTTATTAAAAAATATAAAATATTTTTAAATGAATCTCACCCTCAATAAAATAATTACTTACTTTTAAATTAATAATATATTTTTATATTTATTTATATTAAACACCTTGCAATAAATTTAAAGTCATTTATCAATGGAGGTATTTTTAAAAAACAAGTAATCATTACACTCCAAAAAATTAAAAATATTTTACATTTTTAAACAATCAATTTTTTAAAAAATATCTTATATTTTTTAAAGGAGAGAGTAAATGCGTACTCCCTCCATCTCTATATATAATATGTTTTTAATCAAATCATGTAAATCAATAAAAATTGGTTATCTAATTAAAAGTATAGTAACATTTTAATTTTATCCCTAATTACTGTAAATAAAAATAAATTCCTTTTTTTAAAATAAATTAATAAGAGTACTTATTTTTTATTTTTTTTAATTCAATAAAAATATAATAATTCATTCATTAAAAAATGTTAATAACCTTTTATATTTAGAAATAATTTTTTTTTTTTTTTTTATATATAAAGACCAAAGGAGTAACTTATATAAATGTTTTATTTTGCATATCAAACTCTCTATAAAAATAAAGAAGAAACATCAAAAGGGTAATTTATTCAGAGACCGTTGAGCCCCCGTGGCTTTCCAAGTTCCGAAAGTGGCTGTTTTTGGGTACGAAAATGGAAGAGGCTCTCGACAAATGACGATTTTGGCGCCAAAAAAAGCACGAGGTCGCTGTCGCGTCTCGAGCCTCGATGGCTCAAACAATCCTCTGCATCAAAATTGATAAATGCCTGACATGAGAAAGGTGAGAATTCAATTGATACGCATCATTAATTGATTTTGGCTCTTAGTGTTAGGTTCTCCCTGCCCGGGGAGTTCCTGGCAATGTTTCTCTATCTGCACATTAATTCTTGTCTAGGGTTCACCGCTGCATTAAATTTTGAGCACCCTATTTGGAAACCTAATGCTGTGTTCTGATTTCTAGCAATTAGGAGCGAGGGCATGTATCTAGGGTCTTAATTGGTTAATACTTAATTGGATTTTGTTCATAATTGCGGGATTTGCTTTGTAGCCTCTCTACTTTCCCCTGGACCCGTTCTTTCTTCTTCTCGGTTGTGTTGGTAAGAATCCATTTCTGACGGAATCTTTGAACGTGAGTTGTGAAAATGAGGTTTCTGATCTATTGGGTTTTCCTGTACTTGACAATTAGTAGTGTGTGGATTTTCTTTCCAATGGAAGGCACGACTTCTTTAGCTCTCTTTTTGAGGGTCTATGTAGAAGTCTCCCTTTTGGAACCACACCATGCCATGTGGTGAACAGGAGGAATTGAATTGAACTTGTGCATTTGAGGAGATGACGAAAAAATCTTTTTTTTTTTTTGAAATTTCATTTCAAATAGCTAGGGCATAGTACTACTTTGCGAATAGGAATCTGACTAGCGGAAAACCCCATCCCATGAAGGCATAAACAGAAAAAGAATTGAATTTACATAATTGCATGCTTACAAGTTACAAGCTTTCCGGTACCGGCAACTAGGGATATGATACGTGGTTGCCTTTTATTTCCTAGATCCTACCATAAGGGAAAATCTAAAACTTTCTTGTTAGTTAATAAACATTTAACAGTCTTCAGGTTATTTTATATTTTATTTTTACCTATTTCTGCTTTTTTTTTAATTCCATGTTGTTTGATTTTGGCGCAGGCATTTTGTGAAAAACTCAACTCCTAAAAAATATGAATGAATCAAGAAAGAGGCGGTTAAGATGTACTACTATATAAAGTATTCGTAGGCTGAAAGTTTAGTACACAACCTCAGAATTTATTACAAAGTATGAAAAATTCTGATTGATCTCGTTGCAGTGTACTAATCTGATCTAGGCATATCAACTCGATTTAAGTTGAATGAGAAACAGCTGAAGCTAACTTATTCATGTCTAATATGTACCTTTTTTCATTATGTGATCATATGACTTGATTTTCTGTGAGGCATCTGAATATTTAGTCAAGTTAAACAACGCCATTTGCACTGACAAAATGTTTTTCATAGAACGATCCGAGCCGATCCCAGCAATTGCATTTGGCATTTGGTTAAGATGCGAGCCCGAGTTGCAGTCAACAACGCCAAAAGACCACAGAGGCACAGGCCATCAGAATGGGAAGTTTTTAATTTCTGGTCAATTTTTTTGTCTTTCTGCTTATCCCTTCTGAAGGCGTCAATAAAAAATATTTTTTCCATCATTTCGTACAACGTTGTTTTGTTACCGCCACCGGTTTCACAAAACCGGATACAAAATATGATTGAAGAAGTCGTAGGTTCCTTTTTGAACTGAGGGATATTTCCGAGTCCTCAAATCAAATTGGTTAAGGCTGACAGTGTGCCCTCCGATGTTCGAAGCATTGGGTTGTTTAGTTGGTTTGCAACTTTAAGGATCAAGCAGAGGCATCGGAACAAAAATTCTCATAATCTGAGTAGTCCGGCTCTGGAATTGGCTTTTTCCTCTTCTAGGGATACACGTTTTTTTTTTTTTTTAATTCTATCATCCAATATTTTGAGAAACCTGGATGTTACCACTTTTAAGACTAATCCAGATCTCATTGTGTGGGACCACTTAGTACTTGGAATACAAATGTTTTACCACCACGTTTGTATAATGCATTGGATTTGTTCGATCTGCCCCTTGCAAGTCTCACGTCAAAGTTTAGAATGTTGTTTTATGCGGGTCCTTTTTAGTACAATCTTTAGTTACAAGACTATGGCTTGACCAGAACTTGCTTGTTGCAGAATTTGTGTGATTAGTCCGGCAAGAGCCAACTGAGTGAATTTATTCATTGTGTTGAAGTAAATGAAACATTAAAGCACAATCTACAAATAATATCTGAATGTTTAATGATGCGTCGAGGGATCATGATTTTTTTTTTTAATAGAAGTTAATTTAGAGAATGGTACAAAGCCTGAAAAACAATATTTTATAATAGATTATAACTTAGTAAATTAAATGATTCTTGTTAATGCACGCGTGAATAACGACTTTACTATACAGGTTCAAATTGCGGTCACGTTCAATGAATTCAAATCAAGTGCCCAAGTTGCTGAGTGCTATAATATCAAAAGGCATAACTATAGGTTGGAATACCACTGGTATGGCATTTCCAGCCGAGAATCATCTTGTCTTGTGCTCGAGGATGTCGATTTTGATCTTAGCTTCTCTGTGTATCCATTTCAAGCATATTCTCAGCTTCTTGTTCATATACTTAAATTTTGAAGAAAAGATTATTAAATTTTCATCTCAGCTTCTTGTTCACATTCTTTTCTGATTGAATATGAGTTTCTCCCTCTTCTTTTTCATTTTCGTTAGGAAAAAAAATAATCTGTTCGTTTCAATAAATTTACCTAGTTTAGGGTTCTTTTTTATTGAATCCTTAAGAGTTATTTTCTTCAGAGGCAGTAGTCCTTGTTCATAACCATAATTGTCGTTAGATGTGCTGAGATGGCTGACAGGTGGATCACTTGGGCGATGAACAAGCATACAGGTGGGAAAAAAATGCCATATCACCTTCTGAGTAGGCTCAACATACACCAAGTCGATAGACATGGCTAAAGCATGTGAAGCTTTTTGGGTCAAACTACAAAGATTGAAGGCACTTGGGGTTTTTCCTGGCACGAAGGAAACTGGAGGAGATCATTGTCATCCGAATTTGATCCCATGCTCAGGGTCTTCATATTTTCTCCTCCAATCGAACAGGCAATTGCTTTGTAAATCCTAATTAACTAATATGAAAAGTTCAAACATAGGAAGAAACTCATTGTCAGAGGTTTCAGAAGTACAACCAGCAAATCCAGTGATTTCATCCTCTAAATGCCTACCTGACTTCAGGAATAATCATACAACGCTATGCTCTTATCATCTGATACACTAGCAAGCCGGCCAACTCGGATGTTGCTCCCTCCAAGTGGCCTAAATGCAATTCCCCACACTTGGTCTGCGTGGCTGCTCATTGTCTGTACAGGAGCCCTCATGTTCAGATCCCAAAGCCTCACAGTTTTATCGCTTGAACCTGTGGCGATGGCAGACCCATCTGGGCTAACATCCACGCATAGCACCCAACTAGCGTGACCTGACATGGATGCAACCAGGCTTCCTCCATCAGCATCATACATGTGGACATGCGCATCATCCGAAGCTGTAAACAACAGCCTTGGATCATAGGGTGAATATGCAAGCGAGCGCACCGGCATGTAGTGGCCTTCAAGGTGGTGTAAAAATTTGCCACGAGTTACATCAAAGACCGAAAGGGTGCCATCCATCGAGCCACAAGCAAGCCGTTTACCATCAGGGCTCCACGCAACTGATAGGACAAACTTTTTACTGCTACTTCTGTCAGTTGGCTTGGGCCCTTCTGGACGAGGAATAGACAGGGTGGCAACAAGCTCCCATGTGGAAGTGTCCCATAGCTTGACTGAAGCACTACTTCCACCGGCAACTGCCAGAATGGAACCCTGACAATAGGGTTGTTAGAATTGTCAAATAACCAAGTTGATATTCAATACAATTTTTTCTAGTTTCAGTGTCACGGGGAATTGTCATGCTAGCTTAGACTACGAGACATCAGATAACTCTGCCACATAATGATAAGCTACATAAGCAAAAATAAATCGCCTAGCAAAGTGTGAAGAAGGAAATGCGTAGTTTAATTTTCTCAGGCTTCGAATGTTTTTCACCACCAATGAAAAAATACAGAAAAAGTGAGATAAAACCATCAGCACCAGGAATTTCAGATAGTTGACGTACATGGTAATATGGTATGTGGTGTGGAAGGCAGGGGGTAGTTGATTAGTATTTCACATTTACAATAGTTAAATGGTTATGTATCAATTACATAAATACAAGATTTTCAATGCATTAAAGAGTTAGATATGATAATAGTGAAATGACCTGAAAATTTGCCATTCCTAACCAAGCTTTGGGTTATAAGACTCACAAAAAACTAAGGTTGAAACAGGACACGTAACCAGATATATGCAGAAGGAAAAACCGCTCAAGCTTAAAGGAAGCACAGTAATCGGCTAATCACTAATCGCAATGTAAGACAAATGAGTGTATTTCTAAGAGTAACCAATCCGGTTCATGTAATAAAGGTTTTGATGAAGCAAACAGACGATGCACATATTCAGCAAAATACATTCTAGATGTGGCAAATCAATCTACATAAGCTACGATCATTGTGACCTTTAATGTAAAGGAGAGGGTGAGGCTACGATCATTCCTCCACCCAAAGAATATAGGAAAACCTATTGTTACATCAATAGTAAGGAAAAATGATGAGCTTTCAAATGAGCACTCCTTATAATTTTTCCATGTTTTGCTCAAGTTAAAGCCAACTAATATTTAAAAAAAAAAAATTACCCCTAATCTAGCCCTTCCCCGTAGAAAAGACAGAGACACACTCACGGGCATGCAAACGTGAACATTAGGTCCAAATGCAAGACCCCTTCCAAATGAGTAAAGTGGAATTGCCACTAAGAAATGCTACTTCATATTGCTGATCTTGAGGATCGAAATTGTTCTGAGAGTTTAAGAAGCTCCATTAACTAAAGGAGATCATACATTAGAAGTTTTATAAACAAATGCATATAGGGGAAAATCTAGGAGATCTTTGGTGTATTCAAAAATAAATCTAAAAAAATTGAGATATTTGATATACACAACTTTTAAGCCAGCAAGAATGCAAAAAAATAATTTTACCAACTCAAGGAAAATTTCATACATGAAGCATATGCCGAACTTTATATATTAAAGAGAAGTGGGATTGCATGCATGAAAAATGACCTTTACCAGGCGTTCCCGAATCAACTGAAAATACAGATAAGGATAAGGTTTTCAGAAAGATTCAGAAAATACGAATCAACTGAAAATCAACTTTTAAGTGGAGCATAGAAGATTTTGAGAAATCATACAAGCGATTTAAGCCTCAAGTCCAATAAGAGGCCACACACTAGTTTAGTGTAAGTGTATAACTGGCAATGGCTCAAGCTAAAAGCACAGGTCTTTTCATTTCTAACACCATTTCGGGATCTCTACCGCTGCTGCACTTCCACATCAACAAAACACAGTCCTCATTCTCAAGGTTCAATCAGATATTAAAAATGGAAAAAAATATTTCCCCGTACTATTTAGGACATAATAACCACTACACACACACACACACATTAAATCTTTAATATTTTGAAGCTCAGAAACTTTGTAAATAGGTTTTGTAGATACCCAATGGGATCCAAATTTTATGGCGTCGGAGAGAGTAGTAAGTCATAAATTCTGTAAAGAATATTTCAGTACTTAAGCTTCCGGTACATATCTTTCAGAGACCATATGTTGTATATTTACTCCATGATAAATCGAGATGCTTGAAAACACAGAATTTCATGTATCAACAGGAGTTCAATTACCTTGGGATCAAATTTCAATTGCCAAACTTCAGACGGGGGAGCTTCCAGAGTAGCGATAGTGGCGTTGGAATCGACATCGAAGACCCTAACGAAGCTATCGAGGGAAGAGGACGCAGCAATGGAGCCGAGAGGATGCGCCGCGACAGAAGCAACACCGAGGCAGTGGCCGGTGTTGGTGCGGTCATGGACGAGGTCATCGGACCGCCACAGCCTCACAGTCTCGTCCAGTGAGCCCGTGAGAAGAAGGGGAGATCGAGAGCTTGTGGCGGGAATCCATGTGACCGCCCACACCGACTCGTCGTGCGCATTATCCACTGATTTCAGAGGTGTCAATTTCATTGTGTAGGAATTGAGTCTGTAAGAACCCTAATCAGAAAAACAACAAACAGAAACTTTCAGAAGGGATGCATCCAAAAGGGGACCTGTGAACTGTGAAGCATCGCAGTGCACTTTATAAGTATGAACATTAAACAACTAATTTTTCATAAACTTTGGCCGGGATTTAACATACAGTAATAAAAGAATATGACATTTTTATACTTGTCCCAAAAAATTTTTAGAGAAAAACACAATGTTTGATTCCTATAACTTCTGGATGTTTTGCTTTTACCTCCCCTAGTTTATTTTTGTTATGTGTCTCTTTTTAGTTTCTACAGTTTATAATGTAAGTTGCTTAGATTATTAATGCTGTTAAATTTGCTTAGGTGTTATTAACACGGTTAAATATTGTGGTTAGGTGTTAAATTTTGTCCGGTTGGCACATAACTCAACATTTGTTGGGATACAAAATAAAAAGAAAGAAAAAAGCATAAAATAAATGAGCTGGAATAAAAATATGAACTAAAATAATAAACCTCTCATTTGCGACACTAGGGCACTCAATCAATGGACCCCACAGTTGAAGTGGAGCTGCATGTTCGAGATCTCATCGAATGGAGACGAAAACTTGCCGGATCCTAATCGTCGACGGAGGTGCGTATTCTAGCCATTTTTGTCTGCATTTTCTGCCATAATAAAAATCGAACATGGGTATAAAGATAACTTTCATGTTTAACTATATATTTCGTTCGCTTTTTCCCAATCATCAATGAAGACTTTGTGTTTTCTGGGTGCTTTCTAAAATTCATTCCTACAATTTCGTTTCATATTCTCCCATTTCTCATTTATGAATTTGCTATTTCTACATGTCATTTCATTTGTGCTTTTTAAGTTGTCGTTGTTGATTTGTCTCCCTTACTTTGTTTTTGTAGTTGGTAATTTTCTTGTCTCTATTTCTAAGAATGGCTTGCTTGTTCGTATTTAAATATTGAGGTATCATAATTTGTATTTGTTGCAAGGTGCAATATGGATGTGGAGAGTGGGACTAGTCACAAAACTGAAGGGGACGATCTTAGTGGAAGCAGTTTTGAGGATTCTTTGTCAAATTTAGAAAATAGTAATGAAGAATATATTGATGATGATTATTTGCATCAATATATGTTGCTGTTGGCTTCCACACTCACTCTTAAACTATGAGTTTCCATTACTCAAATTTCAAAATGTTATAAATGTCTGATCCACATTGTTTGGTTTAAAATTGATTATATTGAGTATTGTGCCTGACCTATGCATTACCCATAGTTTGTTGACAATGCTAAGCACATTAATAATATAATATGCCAATCATTATGAGCAAACTCAATGGAGGTCACACCATATGAATTTTACTGATGTAGCCATTTACTACTCCAGGGTGAATTCTCACACATCATGATCATACAAGTTCAGTTGACATATGCAAATATATAATCATGCATATAGAAATTATTTAACATATTCATAATTATCAAAACTTGCATGTATATCACAACTCATACAGCCACAAGGTTAAAGCAACCCATTCTATTAACATTAATCACACATAGCCAATCCAAGCTCACCTTTCATATCTCATCATTACATAGTATTTACTTAAACGTTGCTATCAAGCATTTTATCACTACTAGACATGCTTGTCATATAACAACAATTTTAAAATCACATAACCTATAGAAAATCCATACTATTTAGTTAGGTTATTGATTACATAACAGATAATTACAATTGTAAATATAATGATATGCAATGATTAAATTCTTAGTTACTTCAACTCTTAAGTTTACCATCCCAAGAATGTAATTTTGGATTTATAGAGGAGCTTCTTGCCAAAGTGAGCTTCGAAACACTATGCTCTACACATGATGTTATAAAACAGTATTAATAACTAATCATCATTAATTAACCTTTGATCATGATTAAGGCCTTAGCACATTATTAGGCAAGATTAGGCTTAATTAACCTTAAAACTAACTTTCATTAACTTAGTTAGCTCCTAACAAGCTTAATAATCAATGCTAGTTACCCTCATTATTTTAAACTAAATCATTTAATATTAGGTTTTTACTTTAAACCCCTCTTTAATGGCATTTAAATGCTGCCAACCACTAAAACTTAAGAGTAGAAGCATTAATTTACATCCATAAACTTCATTTAGGTCATAGGAGGGGCTATGACACTTAAAAAAATTAGAACAACTCCTCTCTTGATCGAAACTGAGTAGAAAGAATGCATTAAGAGGAAGGAGGAGGGTTGCAATAACCTCTATCATTAACTCAAGTTAGACTCCCCTAAACATACAAATCTTAAATACTTAGGATCAACCATGGTATTACAGTTATTGACTTCATAAAAGCCATCTTTAAGTTAGGATTCTAAGGATCATTAATAAAAATCACCATAAAATATTTTTAAGAAATAAGAGTATGGAAAACTATGTGGAAACATGAGAATGGTACAAATTTAGGTCAAAATTGTCTTTTCACAAAACTAGTAAATTCACACGGTTGAAAGCCCATTTGCTTAATAATCACCTAACAGGCTTAACAATCACTGTGGCGCAAGGTGCATGTACTACGGCATATAACACAGTAAAGCCATATGCTCATTTTGGCCTCCCTCTCGATCCTGACTTGTACACCATCTTAGCTCACTTTCAAAACTTTTAAAATATTATCAATTCATAAATCACTTATTTTGACTAAAATTACCCTTGTTAAATACTTAAAATTTCAATTTGAAATTCAAAATGTTACACTTTACAGCTGTAGCAATTGGAAGTTTGGTAGGTGTCGATGTTAGAGGAGCATTAGGAGTTGAACATATGCAATATAAAATAAAGTCTTACTATCTGTGTTTGGCCTTGGATTTTTGCTAAGTTGATGCTACCTTTTTAAAGTGCATAAGGAGAAAAAAGGGATTATGAAAAGAAATTGAATGTGATAACAAACTAAACTACCAAAGCAGTATACAACAATACAAGAACTAAAAAATATTGACAATGATTGAATCCTTATAGTAGGATAAACCTTAAAAAAAATGCTAATATACTATAGTTGTATGACAATGATTGACTCCTTTCTTCATGTACTTATTGTCATCATGATGTAGAAGGGAGTAAAAAAACCAAGCCAAAAAATGGGTAACATAGATTGATAAAAGGGAAGGCAGAGAAAAAGAGAATACCCACAATGACAGGTGAGGGTTGGGATCTTTGCCATCATTTAAGGTAACTACAGAGGAGTGTCACACCCTTTTCTTCTCTAGTCCTCCTGATTTCTACACCACACCAAAATTATTGCACTTTTTTGTCAAAATGACTAAATGAAGGAGAAAGCAGTAGCAAGATGTTGCAAGGAGAACAAATATGAAATAAAATAATGGAAATATGTGAAGGAAATAACCTAGTAGAAAGAAAGAAACAAAAAATTTATTATGAACCCACCCAAAATTAGAGAAAGAATGGTTGAAAATGAATAAAAGGACATGAAGAAAGAATATAATGGTTTATGAGAAGAAAATGTTGTGAATGAAATGGTTGGGTATGAGGACACAATAAAATAACAAAATATCATAGGAAAATGATAGTAGACATTGATAAAAATAAAGATAATGGTGCAACCACACAAGTGAATGCTCTCACTCTCGTGAAAGTCTTGATGTATTTGTTTTAATTTTGAAAATCAATAAGACTGGGACAATGCATCGCTTTTAAAAAAGGATGGAGAACCAATGACAAAACACTAATAACCTAAGGCAAAAGTCCTTCAACCAATTAGTGACTAGTATTACAATTAGCCTAAAATGCAACAACCAATAAGAGATAGTCCTTTACTGGCCAATTAGCTTAACCCTATGAGATTTGTAGAACATAGTTGATGATTGATAATTGATAGTTAACGCTTTATAATATTAAATAAGGAATAGTAAGTTTGAGACACGATGCATGAATGTGAGCATTTTTTATGAGAACTTGAATCTGCATTTGTTACATTATGAGAGAATGGTTCTTTTTTCCTCTTATTAGACCCAATAAGCACTAAATAGGGCTATATCTATGAACGAGCATTTAAATATTAGTTCCTAAGGTTGTGAAGAACTAACATTTCTCACTAAATTCAACATAGTTTGGGATAAATTTAGAGGGGGCTAGGGTGGCAATTGCCCCCACCCTCCAATCACTCTTTGAAAAAAAAATTAACAATTTTGGTTGTAACAAATGTTAAAATAAATTTTGGCTCCCTCACTTCATGTTACATTTTCAATTTTGCTCCCTCATACATTGGTTCCTGGATTCGTTATTGAACATAGTTGGTTTATACTTCATATTAAATTGGTTGGTAATTGACACATTGTTGCAAGATATAAAAATGAAGAAAAGGCCCGAAAAGAAGAGACTAGGATTGGGCTATTATTGCTATTGTTGGGCTTCGCTGCCCGATATTTCCATGAATTGAGATTATATCTATATGAGTGTTTGGATTTTTTTTACTAAAACTATGGTTATTGACACATAATCAATTAAAAGTGCCTATCTAAACAAGCACCATGAGCCCGTTTGAATTTCAATTAAATATAATTAATTATAAAAATAATTTATTAATATAATTAATTTTAATTATAATTGATTATGTTATAACACAATATGTTTAGATGTTATTTTTTTAAAATTAATTTTAACCGTACAAATTATCATAAAGGACATTGCTTTTTAAAATTTAATTATTGATGAAGCTATTTTTTATATTATTAAATTTGTTAAAATTTATTTAAAAGTAAAATATATCTTTTAACAGTAAAATTAAATTTATAAACAGCCTTTTAGAATTTATTTTAAAATATAATTCTGATTTAATAATCAATTATCAACTTTTTTTTGATTGTTTGAGTAATTTTTTCAAAAATCAGTTATTTTAGCTCAAAAATTGATTTTTCTTTAAATCCAAACAGTTTGTATATTGTTGACCTGAGCCGATCAATAGGTCTGCTCGCGTTGAATTGTGTTTCTTTAGCATTGATCGACTTTTTTATTTAAATTTAAGCCCTCAGTTTAGGAACCGTACACCCAGCTATTGCAAGGAATTAATGTACCAATACACGCACATGTAGCAATAAGAAGCTACACTATTCATAAACAATTGACCTCCTCACTTTAAACTCCGTGTAAATGAAACCACGTTTAGTTTATAATTCTTTGGTTCTATTTATGGGATAGAAAAAAAAGATTAGTTTTGATTTTATTTATATAACATTTCATTATTTTTTCACATTCATATTTATTTTTTTATTTTTATTACTAGAAAAATTATCAATTTTTTTGTCATTGTTAGGGCAGAAGTAAAAATGTATTAAATTTTAAGGAAAAATTAATGAAATTTAAATTTTTTTTAATTATGATAAAACATGATAGCAATCATTTATAAATAAGATTAAAGAGAATATATGATATTGATATCTAAGGTAGTTCTCAACATTCAAGATTTGACTACCAACTCTCCTCAAATTTCTATTAGTTATTACGATATTGTTTTACCGGCGACAAAGTGCACGCCAGGGTAGTTTATTCCAATAGACACAAAGTGCATAAAATTCACACACACACATATATATTATAATAATTCCATACTATGGGTAGGGTAGATAATATATAATATTGAGATGGAGGAGGAGGAGGAGTTGATTTAATTAAGAGGTTGGGGAAGTTGGGAGATGGGAAAATAGAGAAGATATTAAATGAGAAATGGAGGCACAGTATTGCACCGTAATTATGACAAGTGTTGGATACAAATGGAGGCATGCATGTTGTTATTGTCGGTCAAAAGCAACCATGCTCCACGCAACTGTTGTTTTTGGACCACAAAGTATTTTAGGAAAGCCATACAAATCCCCACAAAAGCACATGTGGTCCTCCTTCTTCATGCAATCAGATGCCATGCCACCCCCCCAATTCCTCCTCATATTGGAATGAAACCTTTCCTGAGTGCCCTACCCACACACCCAAAAAAATTCCGTTTATGATAAAAATATAACATCGCGTGTGATTTTATCTGTTAATGTTATTTTTTTTATAAATATTCACAGATTATTTAATTTCACGATTTTATAAAGAGAATCGGAATATTTGTACCTGTGGACTTTTCAGGACGTTGAGCGCTTGTCATGCCTCTACAATGATGTGAGGCTAAAAAATTTACGACACCGAGTCCATCCATCATCTATGTTTCATTTTCCTAAAAGGAATTGTTCTGATATGTTTAACATGCCTTTTCCATCTATCGTCTTTTAAAATGAATTGGGCAGGCAACAAGAATAGGTAAGGATTAGAGCTTTGACACCGAACTCATGCAAATATTGAAGATTTATTAGAGATTGTTATTATGTCATCAACCATGTGAATTTATTTGTATAGATTATGATTAATTTAAAGTCATTTTATGATATCATTACTTGATTTTAAAAATATATTAATAATAGTAATTGAGCTAAAACAAGTTTCTCCTATGTCCGCCCAAAAAAAAAAAAAAAAAACAAAGCTTGTGTAAATACTCAGACATCTTTAGAGAAGCCGCATACGTTAAACTTGTTTGTGAACCTTACAGGCTGTGGGCGCCGAAGAAGACAATGTGAAGTTGCTTCCCGATCGAATTTATTTGTTAGTACTACTATTTATTTATTATTACCACTAGTGTTATAGCTGCCACGTGCTTCTCTTCCTTCCACACAATCAATAAATACCTCCTACAACTCATAGGATCCACAGTGCTCCCTAGGCTTTGCTAGCCTTGCATGACTTCAAGTTACATTTTAAAAAGTAAAAACAGTACAATTATTTTTAAAATATTTTTAACCAAATTTTTTTAAATAAAATAATTATTTATTTTTTAATTAATTTTTTTATATTTATTTCTATTAAACATCTTACAATAAATATAAAATTATTTATTAATAGAGATAATTTAAAAAATAATAATAATTATACATAAAAAGATTAAAAATATCTTATTTTTTAACATATAATTTCTCAAAAAATATCTTACATTTTTAAACGAATGGTGTATTCATTACTTACTTTTTTTTTAGGAAACACATTTAAAGATCATTCAAATAAATTATTTATTGATAAAAAATTAATAATAAATTTCATCAAAAAAATTATTTTTAATTTTAACAACAATATATTTTATAATAATTTTTATCCATAAATAATTTTTTGCAGTAGTACTTGGATATGATTCTCTTTATTTTTTTTTATCTATCATATTAACTGTTTATTTTTCATCATATTTCTATTTATTTATTGAGATATTTTTACATCTCTTCATTAAATTTTAATCACTAAATAATAGTTTTTAAAAAATTTTATCTATTAATTATAAATAACCAATTCACCTAATTTTTTAATTTTACAAATTAATTAATAGCATGTTTAAGTGAACAGAGTAGTATCACGGATAATTGATGCACAATGGAAAAATTAATAGAACCTACTCTGTTTAATGATGTCAGTCTTGACAAAGTTAAGCCACTTGTTTAAGAAGACAAGCGAACAATCGCCTTGGGCGGAGACAAAGGTCGACCATGTTAAGACGCTCGAATAAGGTTTTTGTTTGTGTGGGACCCTAATCCTGAGGTGACCGAAAATTCTCAGACAAGTAGACGACCTGCAGTTCACCCTTTGAGGTAACTTGCTCTTGCCCGCGAGAATGGTGGACACAGGGCATTGTCAAGCATGAAGCAGAAAGAGAGGATGCCAGCATTCAGCTTTTCAATCAATCAATCAATTGCTTTTAAAGGGCAAAAACAATAATCGAGGTTTGCGTTTGAAATTTGAATGTTGGTAGAGAAGGATGGAAGTAACAGAAAAAGAGGTTAAAAGGAGGGAAGAAGAAGGGCTCATGGCGGACAAGTTGAAACGGCGCGTTTTGGTGGGGCTAAGAGGTGGACCTTCTACGCCTCCACCCACATGGAGGCTCGAGCTTTCTTCTTCGTCTCACCTTCAGAGTGGCGGTGAAAACGACGACGTTCGAGAATTCGTCGACTTTACGCCCTCTACCATTTCTGCCAGAAAGCTCTGTGCCAACGTCTGGGAACTTCAACCCCACCATCTACAGGTTCAGACCTCACTTCCTAATATGACCAAACCGGTCACCAGAATCCGCCGCCGCCGCCGCCGCCGCCGCAAGGACGAGCATCCACAGAGGCCCACTGATGAGGTTTCATCTCAGCTTCTGCTCTGCTCTGTGCCTTCTAGTTATTATTAGTTTCTGGGCTGTCATTTCCCTAATATTTGTGCTGCTTCATCAAGCACTAATGGTCTCTGATTTTTGTTTTACTCGAATATGTATGACTCTTCTGCTTGTTTGTGGTTATTTCACATTCATTCGGGCTTTCATTGATGTGCGTGACCAGATCTTGTGCTTCACCGTGTTTTTCGTTTTCTAATCATGTCCTTCAGTTTACAGCTTGTTATGCTGAACTCTTGCAAGTGAATTGGTTCTTACATGTATGAAGCTATGGCAGTTTTTCTATTCTTTTTATTTATGATTGATGGTTGATTCTTTGCAAGACTTGGTAAAGTTGTTGATGTGTTTGCTATGAGGTCCTCCAATAGAAATATAGCATTCGAATATTTTTCTTTTACAATGCTATTATGTTATTGAAGAACATCATTGTAAACACTTTGGAAATTGAAATTAAATTCTTTCCTTATATTCTCCCATGTGCTTTAAATCTTGCTTGTTATGAGGAGCAATGGAGCATCAAAGTGTGATTATTTCTATGAAACCTTATCGTTCTCTAGCCTTTCTCTATGACAGTATCGACTAATATAGTCTGAAATGTCCAACCTCCTAGCAACTAGGTAGGAGCGGTTAATGAAGGGTTGGCTTATTTTTCATGTTGTCACATGCTCTTATGCTTTTAAATCTTGCTGTAGAAATAGCGACCTTTATGGTCTTAACTTTTTTTTTTTTTTTAATTCCGTGTAATGCATGAGTCCATCTATCTAGTTTTGTTAAATTTGCATAATTCAGAACAAAAATTTGTCAAATTCAGTCTATTAACATCCATTCAAATGTAAAATTGAATTCACATTTAGGAAGTTGTTATTGTGGCCTGGAACGTCTAGTACGGTTTTGCTATTCAGCAAACATTTAAACGTGTGGTAGGTGGAGTGGACCTCCTTTATATCATTTTATCCACATTATTTGTTGAGAATGTAGTATAGAAGCTTGCCTCCTTAACCTACTTTACAATTTTCCCTCTATATTGTTTGTTGAAAACGTGTATAGCTTCCTTCCTCCCTCTTATCTTCATAACTCCTCTTCTTCCTCTTACAAGATAGATGCCAATCTGCTTGTTGAATTTTATATTTAAATATTTGGGTTATCGCTTGATTGTACGGTGATGTTTGTAGATTTGAAATGGTGCTTAATATTGCAAGTCCAAATGAACAGGTAAAACCTTGGTTAATTTCTCTTATAACTGATCTTCCTTGCATGCTTCTAAAGTGATGCTGTTAGATAATAAATTTGTGATGGGCTGCTGTAATTATCATGAGTAATGAATGGATATGTGTTTGAGTATTTTTGCTTTTGATCTTAAGATTTTTCTTGAAGAAGAGATCGATCGCCAATTAAATGCCATCTCTTTTGAATAGGTAAGTCATGCATGCTAGATTTTCTTTGCTTGGAATGATTTTTTTTTTTTCCAAAAAGAAAACTTAACTTTGCCTATAAATAAATATCCTTTTTCAGTGCTTTTAGGATTTATAAAAAAAAATTATTGTTCAAGTTGTCAAATCCTTTTCCTTTATATGTAATCAAGTTTTGTAGGTGACAACATATCTAGAGAAGTGGGAGAAAGATGATAAGATAGAGATAATTAGCTATCTCAATCAGGAAAAACCTTAGTGGTAATAAGCTTTGCCTCATCATCTTTCTCTCACTTTTTTAGATATGTTGCGGCTTACAAAATTTGATTACATATAACAGAAAAAGATCTAACAACTTTAGCAATAAAAATTATTATAAACCTAAAAATCACCCTAAAAAGGAAATTTATTTACAAAGCTAATAAAAAAATCTTTTAGGCAAAACCTGAAAAAGGTATTTAGTTCGCTTGACTTATTAGTTCAGGTGTGATGGCATATGATTGGCAAGGTTAGTCCTAAATGTTATTGTGCGCCAATAAGAATTACTTAAGTTGGATATATAACAACAAAGAAAATATTAGATTATAAAATTCAATGAGTAAATTGGCATCGAACTTGTGACAGGAAGGAGAGAAATTACTCTATAAAGTTGAAAAGTGTTTTTCAGGTACGGCCAGGTTCCCCTACATACAACCAGCTCAAATATTTGCAGAATAGCAACACCATAAAAGAGTTTTTTCAGACCACACCAACCACCTCCCAAATGTGAATTTGGTTTTGCCTTTAAATGAGTGAATATTATATCAAACGTAGCTTGACTTAATTTTTGTTTTAGATTATGCAAATTTAACATGACTATATCTCTGGGTTCATGGGTTGTGACGTGTGAATAGAGTGACTTACCATGTGCCTCCTTGCAGCCAGCTTCATCGAATAGCTTGAGTAGACATGTTGTGACTTTGCCTGTTCAGAGCCATAGATCATGTGACAGAGATGGCTGTATTTTGGAGCCTTTATCAAGTGCAAGTTACAGTGGCTCCTTGGAGGTAAGCATTTTTTTTTTTTTTGGGAACTAATTGGTGCATCGATACAATTGAAGGAAACATGATTTCTTATAGTTTTGCCTAAGAATTTAAGCTGTTAATTCCGATAGTATGAATATCACATCAGGAAACGCAAAATTGAAACACCATATATTAGGAAAATACATTCTTGAGTTCAGCAAATTTATTTGAGGGGAATTTTTTTCATTGAAAGGCTTTTCTGATCTGATCATTCTGGGAAAGGGTGAGGAATTAGAGTGACCATTACAAGGACCTTGTGTTTTATTTTACGGTAACACTTTAGATTATCCTGTCACCAAATGACTACTCTTCAATTTCAGACCCATAATCATTGTGATCTCTTTCAGTATTTGCTTACCTTTTACAACTGAAATATTATAGTTTACTTGATTTTTTCCTACCAAATATCACTCCAACAATCTCTCTGGTTCATAAGAACCAAAAAATCACTTGGTCTGTTAGTCTATGATTTAACAATTTGGGTCGAAGCTTTATTAAATGAACTTCATACCCAAATTAAAAGTCATTCATCATTTCTTGCTTATTTAAAGAGATGAAGGTGCTCTTTTGCTTAAAGCAGGTGGCGCCATATAATCAGGCAGTGACTCCTGTGAGTTCCTTCAACTTCAAAGGGAGGAGGATGGGAGAGTCAAGTTGCAACGTTAAAACTTCAAGAGAGCTACTCAAGGTACTCAACCGAATATGTAGTCTTGAAGAACATCATGCTTCAAGTATATCAGTAGTGCAAGCCCTAAAAATGGAACTGGACCTTTCTCGTGCACGGGTTAAGGAGTTGCTACGAGAGAAGCAGATGGATAGGCAAGGAACGGAGGATTTGATGAAGAAGATGACAGAGGACAAGCTTGTCAGGAAGAACCTCGAAGAATTTGACAAAATTAAAGCTGCATTTCAATCAGCCAAGGAAGAGCTTGAAGATGAGAGGAGGTTAAGAAAGCATTCAGAAAGCATGCACAGGAAATTGGCTCGGGAGCTTTCTCAAACGAAGTCTTCTTTATCTGGTTCTTTGAGAGAGCTTGAAAGGGAAAGAAAAGCTCGGATCCTGTTGGAGAATCTGTGTGATGAGTTCGCCAAAGGAATTAGAGCTTACGAACAAGAGGTACGTTCCCTTGGGAGGTTGAAGTCAGAGAAGGGCCATGTAGATAGAGATCATAGCCTTGATAGACTAATACTTCATATTTCAGAAGCTTGGCTCGATGAGCGTGTACAAATGAAGCTGGCCAAAGTTGGGGATGATCTTGAAGAGAGAAGTTCCATTGTTGACAAGCTAGGTTTCGATATCGAGACATTTCTTCATGCAACCCGGTCTATTGATTCCAAAAGATGTGGTCACTCCTCTCCAAAGGAGCTCAAAGAAATTCACCCATGTCGGCATTCTCTGGATTCCTTTCCACTAAAGGAGGCTACAAGTGCACCACAGAATATGGCCGAGGAAGATTCTATTTGCGCCAATTTTTCTGTTCTAAAAAGTGCGGAGGCCCACCTAGAAGAGAGAGGAGTTGGAAATTCAGCAACCAAACCAGTTCAGGCCAGGGAATTCACCGAGTCCAGTCATTTCCAAGAAAACATGGCCCAGAAGAACATGTCACGTGATGAAGGTCATGACAGTGAGAGTTGGCCTGTAGAAAGAAAGCCAAGTGAAATAAGAGGAGACACCAACACTGCCTTGTTAAATGACACTGAAGTATCAACTGTGTGTGAATCAACGCCAGGTCCACAAGAAAGCGTTAGGCCCCGGATGAGGAGCATGAACTCGATTCACCGGCTCGATAATGTAGTTGGGAACAGCTCAATGTCATCAGAAGGTGATAAAATACATCCTGAGAGTATTTGCAGGGAAGATTCTTTTGTGCAATCTGTGGTAACAGGCAATGGAAGCCCTGTAGAACAGAGGAAATTAAAATTGAGTCTCTCAAATTTGAACAAGTGTGAATCTCTTTTGAAGTTGCCCTGGGGTGTGAAGGAAAATACATTGATGGCAAAACTTCTTGAAGCAAGGTTAGAGGGACAGAAATCTCGCTCCAGAACTAGCAAAAGCTCTTTTAGATCAACCAGAGAAATATCTGACGACAAGATTGGAGTGTGAATAGGTGCAGCCTAAGAAGCTCATATCCTTGAAAATGGAGTTGTATCATTTTGTCATATACATGTCTATATCATGTTAAGTCTCGGATCTATGTTCTTTAAGTGGCTGCTATCCCATTGCAAACATTGATCACTCATTAAGCAGTTATTGTAAGTTTCTCTCTTTTTGTTATATCTATAAGATCTTCTATGGTAACTTTTAATAGTATAAGACCTTTCTACTTTTAATAACTCGTTAAGCAGTTGTTATAACTTCTATTATTAAAAATACTCTTCCCGAATGCAAAACAAAATTGACCCAGTTCGCCCTTCACTTTTTCATTTTTTTTTTTTGAATTTAATTAAGGGTAGGTCTGATAAATTTTAAAGTTTTATACACTTTCTTTCTTTCTTTTTATAAACCAACAAAGTTTTATACACTTAACTAGTTTTTTCTTAATCCAAGAAAAATAGTTATTAGGTTCTTATAATATAAATCAGAAGGAATAGTTCATATAACTTCACTAGCTAGGTTAGTCTTCGATACGTACTAGTGGGGTTGAAAAATAAATATAAATATTGGTAACCTTGTGCACAATCGGACAGGTTGGGAGGCTATAGTCGTCTTTAAAACTCAGACGCGAGTTCAAATTTTATTTGAAACCAAATTATCTGTGGAATAGGCGAACCAATTAGCAGGATCGGGATGCAATGAAGTTAAATCGTATGGTGTAAGATCTCACAAGGATATGCCACCTGGGAAAAAGAAGTGATTGAAGAAAATAAATAAAATATGTTTTGTAAAGCAAGCAAGAACCATGTAGATAATTACTCTCTCCGTTAAAAAATATAAAATATTTTTTTAAGAATTAGATATTAAAAAATATAAAGTATTTTTAGCCTTTTGAGGTATAATTATTGTTTTCTTTTCAAAAATATTTTTATTAATAGTGATTTTATATTTATTATAAGGTATTTAATGGGGATAAATATTAAAAAATAAAGTTAATTTAAAAAAATAAATAATTATTTTATTAAAGAGTGAGATTTAATTAAACGAAGAGTGTAATCTCAATGCGATAAAGAGAAAGACAAGGAAACTAAAAGACCAGGCTATGGTCAAACGCAAAATCAACGTGTTCTTGTATGATTTGATGAAGAATATTTTATATGAACAAACTGATGGTATTTAACACGTCAACATGTTCTGATACTACATGATGATCTCATGTGGGCTTAATCTCAAGAACAATTAATTATTTCGTTCCGCACAACGAAGAATAGAATAATGCTTTAAATGATGTTTTTTATTGAATGGTTGATAGATTAGGTTGCGTTGGTTATAATGTAAGGAGGTGATGCTCGGATTGAAGCACACTAATTAATGAAATAAAATATTTTAAAATAATAATAAATAGTATTAATCAATTCATAATTCGTTTTGAAATATCATAAGGTATTATAAAATATCCAATAATTAGTTAATTTTCTGGATGTTCTTGAGCAAGACTTATGCACTCAGCACTCCTCCGTGCATGTAGCGAATGTTGTAGATAAATTTGCAATCCCAGTTAATTGGATAATTAGCAATCAGCATCGTCACAACCCTGCTATCTTCGCGCATGAGTTCCGAAGCTATTGCGAATTGGTATTTTTTATAGGGAAAATTAATTCACATACTTTTATAGTTTTAAATTTTTTAATTAGATCTTTATAGTTTATTTTGTTTTAATCAAATCCTCATAGTTTAATCTATTAAATATTTTAAACTATTAATATTAAAATTATTAATGAATTATAAACTTTCTAAAAAATATTTTTAAAATTTTTGGAAAATTTGATTTAATAATTTTGGGGGAAACAAAAAAACAATTTGAAGGAAATAACTTGAAGATTGAACTTTATATGACTTAAAATATTAAATTTACACATACATTTAACAAGATGTGTGAATAGAATTGAGAAAAAGGATTGACCTCATAAGGCTGACCTATTTAAGTTTAATAGTTGTTAAGGCTGAGCTCGAGATTTTGATCTTTAAAACATAAAACAGGCTTATAAGTATTAAACTTTACATCTTTTATTTTTTTAAAATATTAATTATTGTGTTAATATTATTTATTTTTTTGACATTATTGATAATATTTTGAACACTTAATTGTTATTGCATTTTTTAGAATTGAACTTTACATAATAGTTTAGTTTGTTTAATTTCATATAATGATTTCATTGTACAAATTTTAAAAAATTGTTTGATTTAATTTAAAATGGAGATTGATTTGATTTATGTTATGTACGTGTTTTAATATTTTTAAATTATATTTTTGACAAAAGAGTATTTTTCACATTTCTACAATTTGAGATTTGAATTAGAAATTTATAAATTTTAATATTTTATAAAGCCAGTAAGTCGGGTCGGGCTTATTCGGATTGGGCTTAAAAAATCCTATTCTTTCTAAAAAGCCTATATAGCCAAGCCCGGCCCTAATATCTTCGGGTTTCGACTTATTCAAGCCAGCCCAAATATTTAAAACTTTTTAAAAATTATTTTTTATTTTTAATCAATTGTAATTTTTAAATAATTTTATTAAACATAAAATATTTTTTTAACTTGAAAGGAATAAAAAAATAATAACTTATTAACTTTATAGTTAAGTACTTAAGTAGCTCTGTTATTATTTTATTGTATTATGTACAATTTATTCATGAATGTTTACTTTACTTGTAAATTGATGTCTTATTTATTTAAATATTTCCCTTATCATGGTTATATAAAAATATTTATATATTTTAATTGAATCATATTATTTTAATTATAATTAAATTAATCTCAATTCAACTACAGTTAGACCACTAATTTAAAATTATTGTCCTAGTTAATTCAAAGTTTTTAACAACTATTAAATAAACTATACTTTTTATTTTTAAGAATATGAGAAAATAGCCATCATTATATTATATAAAATAAAATTATTTAATTATGAGTAAAATACTATTTTGTTAAATTTTTTCTTTAATCTTTTATATTGTCTAAGTTCTATATATAAAGGGTATTTACTTTAGTTTATTCTTAATTTTTAATTAAGTCTGACGTGGATGATAATTAAATAATTATCTAAAAGTATTAATTTATTTATTATGTTTGTTTAATAGTAGAGCCAGAATTTGTACATGCCCAAATTTTATTTTTAAAATTATTTTTAATTTAAAATTAATTATCTTATTTTATAAAAAATATAAAATATAATTTTTTGGACAAGAAAATGGTGTATATGACTCAATTTTTCTAAAAAAAAGATTGAGTCTTAAAGTATAAAAATTAATATTAAAATGTATTTTAATTATTATTTTGAGATATTTTATTTGATTAAAAATTATAAAAATAGAAAAATATAATATTTTTATTTTTTTAAATAACTATAGTAATACACTCAAATATATGATATTTTAAAATAAAATGATATAAAACCTAAAAAATAATTAATATTTATTATATTATATATATTTTTAAAATGTATTTTTTTATTCGGATATTCGGGCCAAGCCCGATCTTTTCTTGAGCCTATTCGAGCAGCCCAAATAGACCCGAACAATAAAAAATTATTATTTTATTTGAGCTCGAGCCTAAATTTTTTGGGTGGGTTCGAGTTGGCCTGTCGAGCTTGGCCCAAATTATCAATTTTAATTTTATTACTTGAAATATAAGTTCTTTCTGCATAATCATGATACTAATGAAACTACTAAAGTTTAAATGTTATTGTCATATTAAAATTTAAAGGAGAATCGTTTGATTTAATTAACTTTTAACAATGGTTAATGCTTAAGTTTGTTAATATTTATGACATTAATTCAGAATTTTATAATATTTATTTTTTTATTTTATGTATTTATTTAAAAAATATTAAAAAAATACAAAAGCACCAAAGCCCACAAAGTTAGCCCTAGACCTACAAGGTTGAAAGTTAAGCTTTGTAAATAAGATTTTTTTTTTTTTGTATAAATGAGTTTTTCAAATTCAATTCTTTTAAGCTTGAGCTAGTCAAGGACTAGCCTTTTTGGCCCATTTGTCCACCTCTATATGTAATATGATTGGAATGTGTGAGGATACCAAAGAAGGAAAATAAATAATGAAATTAATATATAAATATAAACATAAACCAAACAAGAACCATGTATGATAATCCAGAAGAGAGAGAAAGACAAGGGAAAAGAAAAAAAGCAGGAGTGGTCAAAGCACAAAATTAATGTGGGCTGGTATGATTTGATAGAAGAGTATTTATTGTAAAACAAACTCACATTTAATATGACAACATATTCTCATGTGGGTTTAATCTGAAGAACAATTATTTCGTTCCATATATATAGGCACATCAAGAATCGAATAATACTTTACATAAATTAATTTTAAAATTGAATGGTTGATTATATGTGTAAATTAGCTAGGTTGCATCAGTAATAAAATAAGGTGATGCTCGGATTAAAGCACGGTTATGAAATTTTCGAGTGTCCATAGTGCGCGGACCACTAAAGAAAAAGATTGTTCCCATTCTAGAGTTTTTTTTTTTCCTTTTTCAGAATTTATTAAGATATATTTTCCTTATAGCTAGTCATTAGTCAGTTTCTTAATCAAATTAACTGTATTATCCTCTTTCGGTCGATTTATGAGCCAGTTTGGTTCTCTCGTGTGTGCTTAATTTGAAAGAACGCTGCTCTCATCACGTTATTTACGCTTCAATAATAGAATATTACATTATACATGTACTTTAACTGAATGATTGAAATGCACAAATTAAATTAGCTAGGTTTGATAATAATCCATATCAGTATACATAAGGTATGAAATATATACAGGGATCGGAAATGCAATATTATTAATAATTAATATGACCTTTATATATATATATATATATATATTACAGATTGCACTTAAAATGAAATCTTGGTGAAATGTTTAATGGATTATTAAGCAAAGATGCAGCTACTTTTACATATATGGACTTATTTTTTGTTACACTAGGAATTTATGATATTAACTTCTGAATTTTACTTTTAAGTAGTGATCAGATCAGCCTGGTTGTTTTATGTATATTTATTAAATAACACATACCTTTTTTAGAAAAAAAATTATTTTTGATAACTTTTAATATATTTACTTAATTTTGTAAAAAAATGAAAATAATAAAAGTATTATATTTAATTTATAATTATTTTGAAAAGTTAATCGGAACATTTTCTAAACATAATTATGTAGATTAAAGAGAATGTTAATAAAAATAATAAGGAGATGGTAAAAATATCATAAAATTTAAAAATCATAACACATTGTATCATTTTTGTGATTTTGACTAGGCATAAAATAAATACTTTTCATGAAAAATCTAAATAATAAATCACTTTTTATAGCGATCAATTGTATCTCATTGTCTTGAATGTGATTACTTTTAAGAAAGAATATCTGTGACCAACAAAAAAAAAATCTTTTTAAGACAATTCAGTCCCAACTTTATTGTTTTAATTTCTTTCAAGGTAAATTATGGTTTATTAATTATGCACACTTTAAATTAAAGTATGTTTGCAGTCTTATATTTCTAACAAAAATATTGAGTGATAATATTTTTTGTTACCTTTAATAAAGTTGAGACGTTGGAGACTTTTGTCGTAACATTATTACCAGAGCCATGACAAAAGTTGTTAATAATTGAATTTATTATTTTGATTAATCACAACAGAGACTCCAATCAGTACCACAGCTTGAAGATATAACTGAAACTATAAGAAATAAACATAAATACTCACGAGTCACGACTGTTGAATATCGATGTTATTTTATTAATGAAATATATCGATGTTATTATTTCCTCTAAAATTTATCATCATAATATATCACTGGTCCTTTGAAGTAATAATCGAACAACCTACGTATACACTCACTAAACTGATAAAAAGTGAAAATCTAAGTTAAAATAAAGTTGAAAACTAAGTTAAAGAGACACATTCAAGATGAAGTTAAAGCGAAATTAAGTTGACTTGGAAAAAAAATAAAAGAAACGAACTTAAAGTTTATGAAATAAAGTTGCTGAAGAAAACCAAAAATAGATGTCATATATGCTTATCATCAAGAGATTCGCTTTTATTGCTTGGTGTTGCTATAAATATGCATATATGTTGTTAAAATCTTAATGCAAATGACACCAAAAAGAATATGTGAAGAAAAAGGGAGGGAAAAAAAATCCAATGAAGTCATCAACAAATTAAAACATTGTTCAAGAGGGACCTTTCGAACCTGAACTTTGAATTAATAAATTAAAAGGAAACGATTCCTCTTTCCAATTACAAATAATATTGGAATGTATGAAGGAATGTACCACCAATATTCCTTGGGCATCAACATCCTAACTGTAGCTGAAGTTCCGAAATTGATGAATGGTCCAGATTTTATGTAGGGTACCGTCCCCCAGCCTATATATACTGAAGTTCCAAGCATGGCCAAATCAAAGCATTACAAGTTATATATATATATATATAGCCTAATTTTAGGCAATATTTGATATTAGTTTGATTTGATTGTATATATTTTTGTTGAAAAATAAATAAAGTAGCATGTTGGAGCTCCCTTTCACTCCATGTCTAGAAGGGCAAAGGTAAGAGCTTAGCTGCTAGTTCATGGATACCTTTGGCTTTGCTATTTGGTTATATATATTCGAGTGCCAAGCTCAAGGGTTTGCATGCACTGGGAGATAGGGTTGCCTTCAGCTTTCAAGTATTGGAGTGAAGGGAGCTCCACTAATTACTTTTATTGTCATTTGAT
The DNA here is from genome assembly GCF_029017545.1 of Prosopis cineraria. Classification (NCBI taxonomy): domain Eukaryota; kingdom Viridiplantae; phylum Streptophyta; class Magnoliopsida; order Fabales; family Fabaceae; genus Prosopis; species Prosopis cineraria. Next base: position 1,879,564 of record NW_026555344.1, read on the forward strand.
TTAATGTAATCAACGTTTGCTTTGATGGAGTTTTCATGGTACGTATAACACGCACTTTCTTACTTTGTTTATCTGTTAATTTCCTTCATTCATGATCCTTCCGATGCAAAGGCCAAGTTTTTTATGAATCCATTTATGACACTTCGTACTGATTCTCTAGCTAGCTAGTCTCTCTTGCCATCATGGGTGTTTATTTATGATTTTTGTTCTTCTTCTTTTTGGAATTATATTTTGTACACTAATTCGCAAGTGCTTTCCGTGTATTATGATTTTGACAGGATAGGTCATTACGAAAAATGACAGAAAATTTTTTCTTGAAATGTCCATACGACAATGAAATCTCATGAAATATGATAATTCTTTTTAATTTTTTAGGACATTTTTAATATTAGTGTCCTTTATAAAATGATTATAATGCTTTCAATTTAAAATAAAAATGAAAAATTGATTAAAAAATTTGCAGACTGAAACTTATCATTTACTGAAAGAAAAGTAATCATTATTTAAATTAAAGTAATCATAATACTTTAAACTGGGGTCATTAATCATTATAGGCATTTCACAAAATACACTAATATTAGAAATGTTTTAAGAGACTTTAAAAGAATTATTAAATTCCATATCATAAGTGCCCATTGTCATTTGTATATTTCAGGAAACGGTTTGTATCATTTTCCCTATGGCTTGCATGTTTTCTTTCTTTATTTTTTTTTTACCTCCATCAATTTGTGTGTGTGTGTGTGTGTGTGTGTGTGTGTGTGTGTGTGTGTGTGTTGTGTTGTGTGGGAGGGTGGGAGGTCTGGTTTTCACAAGTTTGGAGTACAAAAAATATTCAGTGATTTTTCCACCATAGGTACGAGGTTATATATGATGTTCGCATTCTTTCCATCTCATAATTTCGACGTGGGATGAAATAATTGGAGAAATTAATGTTATGTTCAGTAGGTATATAAAAATGTTTTCTAAAAAATGATAAATACACCTATTCCATTATTTTTAAAAATACATTTTCCCTTTTTTAAAGAAATCATTTTTGTGGCGTACCAAACATGTATTAAGTGTTGGAATAACAAATATGAATAGACTTGACTTCTTAAAAAAAAAAAAAAAACAGTAGACTGTTTCACATTAGACAGTCAGATTGAATAAGTGAAATGAGGGGTAAACTCATTTGCTGGAGATTTTAAGTTGAATGGTGCCACACTGACTTATATATATTTCGTCTAATGAATTTATGAGGAGATCAAGTTTATTTATTTATTGGAGAAATTTAGAATTTCGAGAGGAAGGCCCTTCCATTTCCTTTCATAATTCTTTTTTTTTTTTTGGTGGGATTCATAATTATTTTTAAATGGCTTTTATGCGCGATGTATCCGTATTCGGGCTTACAAGTATGCGAGTTGCTTTCTACACATATGGCCATGGCCATGTTAATTTTCTAGAAGAAAAAATATCTAGAAATTATATTATATAGACTGAAAACTTTTCATTAGGATTCAATTTCTACACAATATTTTTTTGGCCAACAATTTCTACCAAATATAATGATATCCATTGTTACCAAATTGTACTTTATTATGATGCATTACGTTTATTGCCTCATGGGAAAATAAAAACGAAAAACCTGGAAAAATTAATATATATTAGAAAATAGTTATTATTTAAAAGATCAAACATCAAAATATAAAATTTACTCCCTTTATTCAAAAATACAAGGTATTTTTTGAAGACTTGTATGTTTAAAAATATAATTCATTTTTAGTCTTTTAAAATGTAATCATTACTTTTTTTAAAAGTATCCTGTTGATAAATAACTTTATATTTATTATAAGGTGTTTAATAAAAATAAATATAAAAATATTGGGTTAGTTTGAGAGCAGGTAAATACTTTATTGAGAGGTAAGATTCAATTAAAAATGCCTTATATTTTTTAACGAATTGACTATATCTCCTAAACTCCTACATATTTTCTAACTACGTTTTACACACTGTTGTTGACAAATACTAACAAAACATCATTTGAGAGAAAGCTATTTTTTATATAATAAGCAGATGAAAATAACAAATTAAAACAAAGCTAAATTAATACTCAAAAACCCACAACAATTTAATGATATCATATCTCTTAAAAATTTACAAGTTCAGAGATTGAGAGACAGCAGTTCTTGGCAAAATTGTATAATTCTTGAAAAGTAAATATTTTAAAAAAATTATATTTATTCATTTATCTAAAAGAAATTATTTTTTAAATTATATTATTTTAATTAAATTTAATATTGCTCTTTGTTTTTGGGCATGAAAATTGAAAACTACATAACCTTATTTTTAAAAGAGTAATTTTGTAATTTAGATAGTATCCCATGTTAATTTTAAGGGAGTTAGATTTTGTATTAAGATTATAATAGTCAATTATTCTGACTTTAATCTTTCATCTTAATTTTAATTTTTTTTCATCTTTTATAATACATTTTAGTAGTATTGGATTCCTCTCTCTAATTCTCTCTTACCTCATACCATAACAAGCCATAAAGAAGAGTGCATAATTTTCTCCCAAAGTATAAATATCTGCCAAGAAAATTTGATAGACTTTACCAATTAAAATGAACATGAATGGTAGGGCTCTCGTCATTGAAATAAGTGGTTAGGAGTTTGAATTTCAATCCTTATATATATATATATATATATATATATATCAATTCAATTAGAAGAGGTTTAACCTTTGTCTTCCATTTGTAGGAGGCAAAATCTACTTCTTATATTATAAAAAAAATTGATAATATTTTTGAGTAGAGTTTGATAGGTATTTTTAAATTTAAATCTCTACCATCACAGCGAGAAGGTTAATTGAGTGATACCATGTCTCGCCTAACCTAATAAAGTTCATATATATTCAGATATTTTTAATATTTCGCACAATATGTGTTCAAGGGATCCACAATCAAATATAATTTATAATAATTCTTTAGATTGAATGCAATCATAAAGTTTATATGATTATTGTCAATAATGAAATTGATCAAATTCAATTTTTTCGATAAGAAGTTAACTAATTTAAATTAAATGAAATAAATGAGTATATATATTTATATATATTAATTTCTCTTTTTTTATGGTGTGTTTGGATATCTATAAATTTAAATTTGAATCAAATTCTCAAATTGGCATTTAAAAATTCATGAATTTGGATTCCAATCCCATTTGGATTTTTAATTTCTTTATGACTTCAAATTTCTTTTACACTCAGTCATTGAAATTCTAATTACTCAAATATTTTATTTTCTTGAAGTTTTTATTATTAATATTTTTATGATTCTTGTATAATTGTTTATTTTCTCATCTCTTATCGATTAAAAAAAATAAACTCTTCCTTTTCAATTTTTTATTTTCATTTTGAATTTTAATTCTTCTCTTTTTTCATTTGAAAATTTTTAAACTATAAAAATAAATAATTTTTTTGTAAATAAAAATTTAGGAAAATTAAATCTCAAATTTACAAAGTTGAGACATACCCCTAAACTCAAAATTAAAGATAATTTATAAAAGTATTTATAAATCATCCATCGAGATGTGAGCTAACATTTGTTAGCTTTGCAGCATGTACACTGGTTTCAACTTTCCATATAAAACTATGGGAGAATCTCAATATAGGGTCAGGGAAGAGAATTATTTCCCAACAAGAACTAAAAATTTAGAAAATACTCTACGAGACTTTTTGTCTGAAATGAAATAAAGTTGTTACCCGAAATGACTGAAACGCCCTACTCCCACATCCTCCGGTCAACATTCATGCTCTCCCTCTCACCTCCCTCCCTCTGATCCACCTTCTCACCGCCATCGTTAACTTCTTCTTCGTCACCTTCATCCTGGCCGCCATCATCCTCGCCTGCACAAGAACCACCAAAACCCATCCACCGCATAATTCTACATCCGTGACTCCCTCAACTTGTATTAAACTCTGATTTAATTTATTGATCAACCCTTTCTTTTTGCTATGATTCTTCCTAATTCACTTGGTTCCTCACTGTTTTTAATTCGCCGAAGTCGATTCTCACTTGCTACGTAATTAATTCAATTTCACGCTCAAGCAATTAAAATCAATTAAGAAGCCTAGGTGCGTACGTGTGCGTACTTAAGTCCTCAATTACATTGCTACAGGCATCCTTCTCCCATATCTTCTCTCTATGCTCCTCTCCTTTCACCCATTAATAAATTATTTTCTATAAATCTAAACCATAATAAATAAATAAAAGATAAAATTGAAAAAAATATATTCATTACTACAACTTTGGTTTTAAAAATATTAAACACAGAATGTATCATACATTTTTTAAGTACACCTAATACAAACACTCGCACACATTTATATATCTGCCCCTTATTATCTCATGAAGAAGAGTGATCCTTTTTTTTTTTTTTGAAGAAATAGTAACATACAGTCACTACACCTACGCATGCCCACTTCTTCATCATATACAACATAGAACCCACAATCTTCTCTCTTTAAATGAGATGTGAGATGCCATGGAATCTAGAAGCTTCTGACGAGAAGTAGTATATATGAGGTTGTGCACATAAATTCAAATCAAATCAAATCTCCTTGGGCCATGAATTTTTTCTTGGAAAGTCAAATGAAATATGTTTTTGGGATTATTTGCCTCATGTGCTCTTTATCTTGATGTCAAAATGTTGTAATTCAGATTAATTAACGACAAGAACAAACACCTTCTTTCGCCTCCATACATTAATATTCATATTACAAATATATAGCTATAAGCCTGAAATAATTTTTGCAAGTTGAAGATCTCATCCCACTACTACAAAAATGACATTTAGTGGCATTTAAAATTTTAATTTTGTGACGTTTATAAAAGGCTATAAAAATTTAATGCTATGTAGATTTTAAGCGACATTCATTAATTAATAAAACACCACAAAAGCTAGCAATAGAGGTGACGTCTAAAAAAAAAAAAGTCATCTCTTTACTTACTTCTAAAAAATAAAAGGGAAGAGAAGTGATATTTCTTGTAAGAAATGCCACCTTTCTACTTATTTTTTAAAAAATAAAAAAAGAAAAGAGGTGGCCACTTCTCTACTTATTTTTTAAAAAATAAAAGAGATAAGTGACGTTTACACTTTTTTAAAAAATATATATATATATATATAGTTATATTTACTATATTTATCAATCATATATATAATTTTTCTTAGTAAATACACAGCTAATTTTATACAATAAAACTACAAAAATAAACTTTAATAATTAATTAACAAAAATAAAATAATCAATTTCATACTATATTAAAACTACAATAAATTTAGCAAGGTTAAAAAAAATCAAAAATAAAAAACATAAATTAAATATTAGTTAAGAAATATATTAAAATAAAAAAAAATATGACTAATGTCTAATAAGTTTCTTTCTTAATGATTAATAAAGATTATCATCATAATCTTTTGAAAGTTAAAAACTTGATAAAACCAAATCATTTATCATTAAAAGTACAAAAATTAAGATCTTTGTCTGTCCCCCAAATTTAAATAAAGATTTATACTTAGAGAATTATTTCACCAATAAATATGCTCGGTAGCAAACTAAGAAGAACAAACCCTTCAATAATGAAAAGAAAAATTGTCAACTGAAGATAAACAGCAGTAAAACCGTAAAGATCCATGTAGATATATATATATATATATGGATAGGTAGATAAGAAGTAATAAAATAAAAAAAAAGAACTTGTCATTAGTATACATATAGAAGTAACCCTAAATAAAGAAGACGATGAAAGCACCTTCAACAATTGAAGAATAGATAACTCGCGAATTATAAATGAGAAAAGTGAGCGCTGCTGAATGAAAGAAATGACTAAGATGAAAAAACTTAAGGTTTAAAAAGTATCCACAATTTTTAAAAATAATTAAAACTCACAGCGACCGCTCTCTAACTTTTTAAAAAATTAAACTCCAGTGATAAAAAAATAATTTTAAAGAGAGATGTGGTGTTTCTATTAAAGGAGTGGCGTACAGGAAACGCCACCTCTCTCATTTAAATAATTTTTAATATTTAAAATTAAATAAATCATATTTAATACTTATATATTTTTAAAAATAAAAATAATGAAAAGGAAGAGAGGTGGCATTTTTAAGTGTGGAAACACCACCCTCTTCAATTATTTTTTAAATATTATTATATATTAATTATAAATACTAATAAATAAATTATAATGAAATAATTATTTAATATTATAAAAATTTAAATCAATAAGAGAGTATCATCAAGAATAGCATTTTAAGCACAACAAACATAGCCTCTTTTATTTTATATTAAATGATATGATATACTATTTAAAATTATTGTTTTAACAAATTATAAATAAATAATATTCATCTGATATAATAAAATAAAACTCAATAACAGGTAGAGAGGTGACATTTTCAAGCTGAAGAAATGCCACCTCTCTACTTTAAATTATTAAATAAAATACATATTAATAAATAATATAATTAAATAAATTATAATAAAATAATATTTTTTCTTATAATAAAATGTTGAAAAAGGAAAAGAGGTGGTGTTTTCAAGTTAGAAACGTCACATCTCTTCAATTATTTTTTAAATAGTTTTATATATTAGTTATAAACACTTAATAACTAAATTATAATGAATAATTTTTTAATATGATAAATAAATTTTTAAATAAGTAAGAGGAGTATTAAGAAGGCATTTTCAAGCACATGGCCTCTCTTATTTTATTCATAAAATAATATGATATGCTATTTAAAATTCTTTATTAACAAATTATAATAAATAATTATTTAATTAATAAAATAAATATTAAATTGATAACAGGGCAGAGAGGTGACATTTTCAAGCTAAAAAAATGCCACTTTTCTGCTTTTAAATTATTAAATAATAATACATATTAATAAATAATATTAATTAAATAAATTATAATAAAATAATATTTTATCTTATAATAAAATGTTGAAAAAGGAAGAGAGGTGGTATTTTTAAACAATCTTCAATTATTTTTAAATATTTTTATATATTAGTTATAAATACTTAATAAGTAAATTATAATGTAATAATTTAATATGATAAAATAAATTTTAAATCAGTAAGAGAATATAGAGAATGGTGTTTTCAAGCATAGAAAACATGGCCTCTCTTATTTTATTTATTAAATAATGTGATATACTATTTAAAATTATTTCTTTAAGAAATATAATAAATAATTATTTAATTTAATAGAATAATATTATATCAATAAGAGAGGTGCGTTTTCAAACTGAAGAAACGCCACATCTTTGCTTTCTATTATAAATAATAATAATACACATTAATAATTAATAATAACTAAATAAATTATAATAAAATAATATTTTATCTTATAAGAAAGTGTTAAAAAAGGAAGAGAGGTGGCATTTCCAAGTTTGGAAACGCCACCTCTCTTTATTTTCTTATAAATAATAAATACTAATTAATAAATAATAACTAAAAAAAAAAAATAAAAAAAAAAATTAATTTTAATATTATAAAATAAAATGTTAAAATCAATAATAGAATAGAGATGTGTCGTTTTCAATTAGAAACGCCACTTCTCTGCTTTTGGTTTTGAAAAAAATATTAATTTAATAAAAAGAAGAGAGGTGATGTTTTGCCCTTCTTGAAAACAACACCTTTTATATTTACTAAAATTATAAGTAAAAAAATAATTTATAAGCAGTGACATTTAAAATAAGAAATATTACCTTTCTACTTTGATTTTAATGTTAGTAACATTTTATTTTTTGTTACTACAAAATGCATGCTATTAAATCTCATTTTTGTAATAGTATCGCTTCCTAAGCAATTGTATATGTGTAAAAGGGATACAAATCCAATCTTGATTAGACAATATTGATTTTTCTTGGTTTTGGTTAAAGACCTCATTTTAGTGCCTCTTTAAATTTTAATTGGGTATAATAAATTATAAAAATAATTAATTAAATAATTAATTTTAATCATAATTGATTATGTTATAATACAGTATGTTTAAATACTATTTTTTAAAATAATTTTAACAAAATTGAATATGTTTGGATAATTTATTCAAAATTAATTTTAGTTGTATAAATTATCATAAAGGATGTTACTTTTTAAAATTAAATTATTAATAAATAAATTTATATATAATATTATTAAATTTTTTAAATTTTATTTATAAAGTAAAATATATTATTTAAATTATATATCTAATTAATTATAAAATTTAAATTACATTAATACTAACAATTTTAATGTACGTAAATAAATACATCATATATCTCAGTTCAAATAAATTTAATAAAAGAGAAAGATTTAATTTTTAAATACCAAACATAAATTTTACAATAACTAATAAAGATAATATTATAATAATGTATAAGTTAATCTCTAATGATAGTCATGAACATAAGTCATATCTGATGAAGATGTTAAGCACTGCCTAAAAATTTTGTCAAGATAAAAAATGTAGCAAATGACGTAAAATTTCTCTCTCTCTAAACTTTTGCAACAATCTTCATAATGATCATCAATTTTAAATTAAATTAAATTAAATTTTCTCTACCAATTAATATTTTATTTAAATTATTTTTATAGTAAGTGTTAAGTGGAGGGTAGTGGTAGACAGTAATTTATACTTGTAATTTTTTTGAGGATCCAAAATTTTAATTTTGTTAAGAAAAAAATGGAAGATAATATAATTTAGTTTTATTTTTATTAAATTTTGTACTTTTTTGTATTTTTTTTGGAGCATTTTTTGTAATTTTCTCACATGTCTTTATAATTCCACCGCAAAAGCTGACTCTTCTAGCTTTGGAAGAAAATCGATTTTCTTTGGAAGAAAATCAATTTTTTGGAATATTGGTTTTTGGGTAATTATTTGTAAAATCAATTTTTAACTGCAAAATTCAATTTTCTTCCGTATCCAAACATGTACTTAATAATTTATTCCAATTTGCCGCACATGTTTTTGCCACGTCATGCGTTCAAAGACCATAGATTAGTACTCGTTTGAATTTTAGTTAGATTAATTAAATAGTTAATTTTAATCATAATTAATTAAATTATAATGTGATCTGTTTAGATACTGTTTTTTTAAAATTAATTTTAATAGAATTGAAAATATTTGAAAAACTTAGTTAGAATCAAGTTTAACTGTATAAATTACTATAAAGAATATTGCTTTTTAAAATTAAATTATTAATATATTTGTATTTAATATTATTAAATTTGTTAAATTTTATTTAAGAAGTAAAATATATTATTTAAATTACATATTTGATTAATTATAAAAATTTAAATTATATTAATATTAATAATTTAATTTACATAAATAAATAACTCAATATATCTTGTTTCAAATAAATTTAATAAAAGAAAAAGATTTAATTCTTAAATATCAAACATTAATTTTATAATAATTAATGAAGATAATAATATATAAATTGATCTCTAATAACATTATGGATATGAGCCATATTTGACAAAAATGTTAAACACTGTCTTAAAATTTTCGTAACATAAAAAATATAGTAATGTCATAAATGATGCAAAATCTCTTATTGTGAATCTTTTGCAATAATCTTTGTAATGACTGTAAATTTTAAATTAAATTAAATTAATTTTTCTCTATCAATTAATATTTTATTTCAATTAGTTTTATAGTAAGTGCTAAATGGAGGGTGGTGGTTGACAGGAATTTATGCCAAAAACTTTTGTGAGGATTCAAAGTTTGTATTTTATTAAGAAAAAAAAGAAAGAAGAGAAGAGAGTTTAATTTTATTTTTATTAAATTTTGTGCCTTTTTTGTAATTTTTTTCTTAGGCTTTTCTTTTGAATTTTCCCCAATACTTTTTGGTATGCTTCTCCACGTAGCTTTTGAAAAAACTTATTTTTTCCCAACAATCGATTGCCCAATAAAATTGATGTTTGGATAACTTTTTTCGTTAATCGATTTTTGACCCTAAAAATTGATTAATGAAACAATCTAAATAGACACTCATTTTTAAGAGAAGGTGTTAGATCCCAAATATTTTATATTTATAGTAAATGATCACATATAAATTGTAGTAAATAAGATTACATTGCAAGTTAACGGTTTTTTCACCTTTAAAATCTTTCAAAATGTTTGACACGAACACCTTTTATTTGAATCGTAAAGTACAATTTTAAACGTGATTTCGTCATGTTCGTTGCAAGTCATTGGCAATAATAAGTGGCATGCGCCTAATCTGTGCCTGACTCAGTATTATCACATTAATTGCGTACGACTTTGACATGGTCTACTCTAACGCACCAGTCAAAACTCAGTAATTTAGTGCAACGAGTATATATAATATAATAATTAATTTCAAGTCGTATATGAATGGTCAAACATGGGATCTTTGTGTATTTGTTCCGAGGACAATCTGTATTTCCTAATCACAGTAATCTTCAACATATGCAGAGTTATCGTGGGGCAAATAAGTATGGGCTGAGAATGTTTATTGACAATACATACACACAATTAAGAGCAAGAGTTGTCCAAGAAAGATGAATATGGTTCAGAAAACCGGGAAGGAAAAAAAAACGTCGATATATTTTATTGACCAAGGATATGACTAAATATGAGCAAAGGACGCCAAAACGACGCCGTGTGATTCTGTTGTTCGCATTTGACTGATGAACGTTTCAAACACGACGGGGAGAGAGCGGGAGAAAAAGAACTAAAGAAGAAAGAAAAATATTTAGAGATAAAATATTTATGTCTCGACCATTACGTGTATGTATCCGATTAGGTCCAATTTTTTTATTAAATATTTGTTGGCAACATGGAGAGAATATGTTTAACTTGTTTACGACACACGGGCTCTTAGTCTTATTAGCAATAGCAATAGAAGGTGGGAAATAAAAAATTCTTAATGATTATATTGATGGCCAATAAAATAGTTTATGATCGAATACTATGGATGATAAATGAGTGATTACTGTTTTAGAAGATAAGTTTAGCTGCCAAGAAAAAGTTTAACTGACCAAGGAAACAGTGTTTATTGATTTCTTTTAAATAGTTATACATTCGATGATACTTGAGAATGTTTTAAAATAAATTATTTAGAAGGATAAAAAAAGTTTGACTGGCCAAAATATAAAGATTAATATCCCAATCCTGAACAAAATTTATTTATATTTCTAAAATGTCTCGAAATGCTTGATTTGTATTATCGGATTAAATTAAAAAGCATATAAGATGTGTTTTGTTGGATGACTTTCAGAAGCTACTTCTTATTTATCCAGTCTTTTAATTACTGATTTAAGGATTACTAGAATTTCTATTTTTGATTGTTCTTGTGATGACTGAAATAGAGTTATAATTGATTAATTGCTTTTGGTTTTTTTTTTTTTGCTGTTTTGTTTGTTTTTTCTTTTTTCAGTGAGTTTTGTGCGGTAAGTTGTATGTAGGTTTTTTGGAATATTTTTTGGCTTCAGCTATTGGCATGTGTGTTATTTTTTGTAATTAATAAAATGGGCTCTTTTTTTAGCAAAAAAAAAAAAGGAATCAAATTAAGAAGTTTATAAGATATATATTGAAGATTAATTTTTTAAGATTTAAAATTCTCCCACGCATCTCCCTTGATTAAGAAAATCAAAAAAATATATGATGCTATTGTCATGTTAAATTAAACAATTCATTGATATTGTAAAGTAATATATGATGTTAATTACATTAATATTACTATGATAAATTACAATTTGTCTCATATGTTTATTGTTTTTACGGCTTCAAATATATTGTCTGGTTTTCTCAGCCAAAGAAAAGTTTGATTTTTTTTTTTTTCAACTAAGTGACTTTTTATTTTGATTTAAAATTTCAAATCAATTCAATGTAAGATAATACTATTTTATTATAAATAAAATTATAAATTTCAAGAGAAACTATCTTGTAACGAAATCTCTCATTGTTTTCAAATACTAGAAGAATTATTTTATTATAAGCAAAATTGCAAATTTAAAAAAAAACATCAATTATATTTCCTCTCATAAATGGATAGTATTATTAACTTAAACAAATATTAATTATAAAGATATTTTTACTAAACATTTTAATTTTAGACATAATCATAAAAATTATCTAACTTTCTTAAAGCATGTGAGCGAGTTAAAATATTTCTACATTTAAAAACAAAGGAAATATCTTTGTATTATCTTCCTTGGTGCTTGGCAATATATTTAATTTTTGATAATGTTTAGATCGATAGGTTTAAATTTAAAAGTTCATATTTAAAATTTATATATTTAAAATTATTTGTTTGAATAGTTTCAAAAATTTTAAATGAGTAAGAGAGATGAATTAAGATTTGAAACAAAAATAAAAATAAAAATAAAAATATAAATAAAAGATTTATTTTTATTTTTAATTAATAAAATATAATAAAAAATACGAAAATCATATATGTATTAATAATAAGAACGTGAAAAGAACAAAATACTTGAAGTAATTAAAATTTTAAATAAATAAAATATAAAAGTAATTTAAAATTATAAAAAATATAATTTAAAATTTATTTAAATTAAATTTATAAATTTTTGTGTATTTAAATTTTTCTTAATCTAAAGATTCCATAATTTTTATTTTTTGGTTCGAATTTTAGTTATCATTATTTGGGTAGTTTGGTTGGCATGAATGAACTAACAAATGATGTAACAAACAAGACAAGTAAACCAAATCAAAGGACACGCAAAACCAAAAGGAGTTATGGCTTTCACACTCTGTATTTATGGCTTCTTAAACGCTCGCTTCACCACCACACCGCCTCTCTGCAATCCAACAAAACCCTTCTTCTTTCCTTCCTCCCTCACCCTCTCCCTCTGGGCCCACCCGTGGGCCTCGCCTAGCATTATCTCCCTCTGCTCTCGTCCTTCCCTGGGCGAGGCTTACCCGTGAGGATGAAGGATTTCAATACGGATCTCTTTCACCCTGCAACCGTCATGGACTCCGATTATTCTAGCGGTGCTTCTCCTTCCGACGCCAATTTTGCCTTCGCTTTCAACGTCAGTAACTTCTCCGACAGGATTCTCCGGATCGAGATCATGGGGGATTCCGCAGAGGCCCGCCCTGATCCCGATGGTTGCGCTAGCATCGCCGATTGGGCTCGCCATCGAAAGAGAAGGCGGGAGGATGCGAAGAAGGACAGCGGTATGCCTCTCTCTATATTTCCTTATGCTTTGTTTTTTTTTTTGTGGTGTTAAATTTTATTTTATATGAACAATAGTAGTTGGAATGTAGAAGAAAATCATGCCAACTTCTCATTTCGGTGTTCCCGGAAACCCCATTAATTCAATTACCTTGTAAGGGGCTATTATGTGAGTTACTGTCTATTGTCTACCGCCAAGATGTTATTTCGTCTAGGGTTTCGAAATCAGGTGATGCTAAGTCATAAATCATAATGGATTCGAAAGCTGCATATTGAAACGTTAGAGAACTAAGTGAGTTGAAATCAAGAAAATCAAGCTAACTCCCCACTACAATGCTCCTGGAAACCTATAAGAATTCAAATTCCTTTTCTTTCCCCTCTGAATTGCAACAAACGATGATTGAACGTGTGCCTGGCTTTATTTTTTATTTGCCTTATTTTTTTTTTGGGGGTTACAATTTATCTTTTTTATTCGCTTACTTTGTTTAGCTCCTGTGAAACCTGATACTTCAAGCTCTCGGCAGTTAAACCATAATTTGATATAGACTTTTATTTGGCGATGTAATTGTGAGATTCGGGAAATACATCACTTAAGTGGAAATTAGTAGAACAGCTTGGGTTTTGCTAATCGAATTCTTTAATTCGTTTTGAAGAGTCGACCTCACTTTAGACTTTTGCAGTACTATGGTTTATAAAGCTCGAGCGCATATGCTAATATAATCTTGTTTAGATTTAATTGATTGTGCACTTTTATAATAGAAGCCAACACAACACCAAAGCTCGGTTCTATTTATAAATATTTTCCCATTCATGTTGGCTTCTTTTCTCATACCACACCTGATGTGAAATATTCTAGAAATATAAATATTATTTGTTATTTTCATTTTATAATTTATTAGATACTTTATCTGTTAAAAAATGTAAGGCATTTTTAGTCTTTTGAGGTGTAATCATTACCTTTTTTTTTTTCAAAAATGTCCTTATTAATAATGACTTTATATTTATTATAGAGTGTTTAATAGGTTAAATATAGAAAGATAGGGTTAGTTGGAAAGTAATTAAGTACTTTATTGGGAGGTAAGATTCAGTTAAAAATGCCTGACATTTTTTAACGGAGGAAGTAACTATTAAAATGACTAGGATTGAGGCTCACTGCCCGTGCTTTGCATGACGTCTAAGTGTTGCGTTGTTTGCTTATGAATAGTGAGCTTTCTATAGAATTTATAGACTAGATAATAAATTTCTTTACTGTTAATTTATTATTTATTACTTTACTGTTAATTACTTAATTTATTTTTCTCTCTTGCTTGTTGTAGTGGATCTTACGGTATTGCCTGATGAGCAAATTTTGAATGGAAACCAACTCGATATTGATGATGGACTTGCCGGTGAACATCAAGATGAAGAAGCTGTTGCTATGGTTGAAGAATCCCCTTCAGGTATTTGAATCAGTTATGCTTTTAATATCAGTATCTCCGTCATTGTGCTCTCGATTAAGATGCTGTGCTTTTTATCACTTTTCTTTTTCATATCTATCCTTCGTGTCTAGAAATAGTTCCTGTCATGGTGAGGGTTTAATAACTGTCTTTCTACCTTTTCTCAATGAAGTGCTTGAATATTGAGGATCCTTTGCTAATAAAGTTAAAGAACTGACATTAAAGAAGTCAATAAACAATAGAATCACTTATTTGGTATTGAAAGACATATAAATACTACTATTTGAACATTATCCCATGCCTACAACAAGAAAGGATATCTTTTTCTGTGTCTTAAGTTATTGCTCGTTCTGCTGCAATTTATGGATAGAAAGGAGATATAGTGAACCAAGAGGCCTGTATTTATATGGTCACCATCATCATTCTAGTTTTACTTGTCCTAAGTATTCTTGCAGGTATATAAAAAAGGGTTAATATCCATTTTTGTCCCTGAACTATTTTTATAGGAGTATCTAATGTCCTAAACTCTCTGTTGCAGCAATGTTGCTCTTGAAGTAAGTAAATCATAGCAATGTTGTTCCTAATGTTAAATGAGCAAACATTGACCTTTAACTTTGCTGACTCAAACTTAATGTACGGGCCAAGATTGCCATGATCTAATTACTTTTTAAGGGCAACATTGCTACTATTTGAGTCAGTTATTTTTGAGTTAGCCAAGTTAACAGTTAACATTTTTCCATTTAACATTAGGGGCGACATTGCTACAATTTAATTATTTCAAGGGTGACTTTGCTACAACAAAGAGTTTAGAACATTGAGAGCTCTTATGAAAATATTTTAGGGACAAAAATGGACCCTTAACTCTAAAAAAGATGGTAGACTAAGATTTTTACTAGTGTATTTTATCTAATAAGTCTCTATAAAACTGACCTTATAGGTTCTATAATACATTCCATAACCTAGATTCCTTTGTGTGTCTATTATTCTTATAGGCGATGAAGCTGGTAATAGCAATGATTCAAACTGGAGCATGGATTGCTCAACAGTTGTGAGAGTTAAAACATTACATATCAGTTCTCCTATTTTGGCTGCTAAAAGTCCTTTCTTCTATAAGGTAGATTCCTTTGCTTTGTGGAATAGATTTGAATCATTCTGCGGCCTGTATGTTTGAAAAAAAAAAAGATTTGTTTAATTACTCTTGTTTTTTTTTTTTGAAGCTTTTCTCTAATGGAATGAAGGAGTCTGACCAGAGACATGTCACGCTGAGAATTAATGCCTCCGGTATAAACATAAAATGATTTCCTATTTTTTTACGGCTCTAATATGCAGTCATTTTGTTAATAGTTGCCTTACAAACGTCATGCCATTTTTGCCTGCTGCAGAGGAGGCTGCTCTCATGGAGCTTCTGAACTTTATGTACACTAATACCTTGAGCACCACTACACCAGCTGCTTTGCTGGATGTGTTGATGGCTGCTGACAAGTTTGAAGTTGCTTCATGCATGAGATACTGCAGCCGATTATTGCGGAATATGCCCATGACACCTGATTCTGCGTTGCTTTACCTGGAGCTTCCTTCCAGCGTCCTGATGGCTGAAGCAGTCCAATCATTGACTGATGCTGCAAAGCAGTATCTTGCTACTCGATACAAGGATATAACCAAGTAATGTTCTTATATAACTGCAACTACATGGCTTAAATTACTTGCATTTGCAATATTCTGTCGGATGTTTTGCTTTGACTGACTAAGCATATCATTCTTTCACCTTCATCTTCCTCCCTAGGGGTCCGGTGATATTAATATTTTATCTTAGCCATATCTTCTTTTTTATTTGATTTCTTTTGCTCATAGTTGAAGAGCAACCTAGTTAAGGTGTATTCAAAGAAATTACTTCAACATTTATTTCTTCAACTTGTAGACTGCCACGATTATTGTTAACATTCATAAGTGATAAATATCTTGTATAGGTTTCTATATTATGATTTTGCGCAAGACAGAGAAGTGTTGAAACTGCTGAGCAGTGTATAATGTTATAATCATATTGTATAAAGTAATGGGCTTCAAAAAAATTGGACATCAAATGAGAAAGTTGATGTTATACACATATCATTACATCCGTGCTTCGAAGGGATCATTGATCATTAAGGTTTTGGTTTTTGAGGAAGTGAGAATAAATGGAGGGGGGATTTAGAGAGAGAAAACAAAACTCATTAATAATAAGAATAATCTTAATTCTAATTTTGATTTAGGAAGTATTGTGCCATACTTAAACAGGCAACCCTTATTTGATAATAATGCTTCTAATAAATGTTACATTCCCAAATCCCAGTCCATATGATGAATGTATTACGGTCAAAACACATTCCTAATTTTAGCAGTATATTTCTATATACTCTTGATATTCTCCTTCCTTTTCCATATTTAATTTCCCGCGTCCCATTCTCCATCACTATCTCCTAGTTGGAGGAGTTCACCTAGTTGTAGGATCAAAACAACCACAACGATAATGAGAGGTTTCTTGGGGAATGGAGGGAGAATTTGAAGAGAAAGTACGAGAAAACTAGTCTGGTATATAATTCAAGTTTGATTTATCAAAGTAATTTTTTTAATAAATATAAGAAGTATTTCTAGTTTTCTATTTAAATTTGATTGTTTATAACTGGTGAATAATGCTATTGATTGATGCTCATATCTAATAACCTACATAAACATATTTCATCATACTTCTCATTCTTCTAATTTTCACTTTTCCTATCTCTTTGATATAGTAACATTCCCTACCAATTTATTTTTGGGAGAGCATCTACTTTGGCTCTGCATGCGACAAGTTTTTCAATGTCATGTAGTTTTGTTTTTGGAATGCTAACTATTTTTGCATATGACCAGGTTCCAGGATGAGGTTATGGCCTTGCCCTTAGCTGGAATTGAGGCAATATTGTCTAGTGATGATCTTCAGGTTGCATCAGAAGATGCTGTTTATGACTTTGTGTTGAGGTGGGCTAGAGTGCAGTACCCCAAGCTGGAGGAGAGGCAAGAAGTTCTGGGTGCACGGCTTACACGTTTGATTCGCTTCCCTTACATGACTTGTCGAAAACTTAGAAAGGTCTTGACTTGTAATGACTTTGACCATGAAGTGGCGTCTAAGCTTGTCCTTGAGGCCCTCTTTTTCAAGGCCGAGGCTCCACACCGCCAGCGTTCACTGGCTGCAGAGGACTCTGCTTCCTTGAATCGTCGTTTTGCTGAGCGGGCGTACAAGTATCGTCCTGTTAAGGTGGTGGAATTTGAACTACCAAGGCAACAGTGTGTAGTTTACCTAGATCTGAAGCGGGAGGAGTGTGCCAATTTGTTCCCTTCTGGGCGGGTTTATTCTCAGGCATTCCATTTAGGCGGACAAGGGTTTTTCCTCTCAGCACATTGCAACATGGACCAACAGAATTCTTTTCATTGTTTTGGACTGTTTCTGGGTATGCAGGAAAAAGGTTCAGTTAGCTTTGCCGTTGATTATGAATTTGCAGCAAGGTCAAGGCCAACTGAGGAGTTTGTCAGCAAGTACAAAGGTAACTACTTGTTCACTGGGGGAAAGGCCGTGGGCTATAGGAACTTGTTTGCAATTCCATGGACTTCGTTCATCGCCGAGGACAGTCTCTACTTTATCAACGGCGTTCTCCATCTCAGAGCTGAGCTCACCGTCAGACACTGACATCCGTTAAATATTCTGAGAACCTTTTCATTCCAGTTGGTAACTGACCTTGTTTAGGCTATCTATTCCTCATTTTATGTTAACCGGATGGAATCTTCAAAATGTAAAATATCCAGGCAAAGTGCATTTAGGTATGAGATCATATACGGAATATGAAAGCTTCTGGTTTTTGGATCTTGTGCTCGGTCACACAAGCATGTAAATGGGTTTGAGTAGGTGCAGGAAGGGATGGGTCCTGTTTGGAAACTGATTTTCTTGAAATACTTTAATTGCCTTTTGGCTTATTTTGATTTTAGAGCTGAACTATGTCCTAGAGATCTCTTATTATACTTCATCAGTGCCATGCAAACATGAAGGCAAGGAAATGAGAATATTTATGTTGAGATCTTTTTCATGAAGTATCATGAGAATGGTGATTTCGAAAAGAAATGTATCGTGAATTGAAATTTTAAAAATGAAAAAGACGATGCAGTAAGTTTTTTTTTTTTTTAAATAATGGGGAGATGGTACAAACATATTTTAATTTGTTTTTCTAACACAAATCTAGTATATATACGTTTAAAAAAAATGATAAAATGCAGCCATGAACTTCGGCTTAGCATGAAAAATATCGTCAGGTTCGATAGCGGGTACCCTGTTGTTCTTTGAATTAGCATTCAGCGTTTATTTCAGTTAGTGTTTAAAAGGGACGTTATTCTACACAATTAATTTAGAAATGTTCTAGTAATCAGTGGAAAAGTTGCATGTTGACATTGATTATTGATTAATTAATAAGCAAGTGAAAAGTAAACAAATAGTTAATAACAATAATATTCACCCATAGCAGTCAAAGCAAGCAGATTTTATTGAGAAATTTTGTTTGATGAGGAGCTGTGTGTTACTCTTGATAGAAACTTGACATGATCTCCGCCGTGAAGTCAGATAAGAAATAGCTAAGCAGTTTTTGGTTGTCGTTTCTCTCACAATGGGCGGACAGGAATCTTATTCTGACCATATCACTGAGAAAAAAGATCGATAATCTGGAATTTTCTTGCGCAGAATGTAGAATAAAGACCGAGTCTTCATGGACAAGCAGCAGGTTTTCTTTTCTTTTGTTTTTTTTTTGGACGACCAAGGGCAATTTCGAATGTTCAAGAAATCATCAAATTTTAAATTGTCCATTCTTTTCATTTTTAAGCCCAATAAAAAGTGAAATTCATTAAAATCGATCTACCAATATGTTGGCAAAATATATATACATATATGTATGTATCATTATATTAATTTTTTTGCCAAAAAATATCATCGTTATGTTATATAAAACTAATATAAAGTCACTCTCAAGTCAAGTAATGTGCAATGCGACTTCAATTTTAGTTTTCTCTCATCAATAACAACATAAAAAAAAAGTAATAAGGATTTCATTATGCGCGATTAGATCGTCTCTCAAGATCATATTTCCAGTGAAAAAAATTAAGCTGATCTTGTGCATATCAGACTTGTGTAAATCAAGAATTAAGGATATCGGACTTGCTCGTTAAGCTGATCACTAACATTGACATTAGTCCTTTTGTATATCTTCATAGTTTGTCTTTGACCTCCGGGTTCAAAAGAAGCAGTTTTCAAATGCCCAAAAAAATAGTCTACGAATGGAAAACCGTGTAGTTGAGGGATAGGCCCATAGGCCATGAGACCATTTGTCGACATTTTGAATTTTGATTAGGACAAAATCGTCCATTAAGAGAAAACTATATTGTTATTTCAGGAATTGCCCTGCGCCAATTAGGAAAGGATAGACCCGGATGCTGTAGGGAGCAAGGCTTCGACCTCGCATTAAAAATCTAGGGTTTCTTTTACTTCTCCAGAGAAGAGAATTTTGCAACAGAAAGAACTCCCCTCAGGAATCGAAACCCTAGGGTTTTTCTGCGGCGGAAGCTATGCCGAAGAATAAGGGAAAGGGAGGGAAGAACAGGAAGAGGGGAAAGAACGAAGCCGACGATGAGAAGCGAGAGCTTGTATTCAAAGAAGATGGCCAGGAGTACGCTCAGGTGCTTCGTATGCTCGGCAACGGCCGATGCGAGGCCATGTGTATCGACGGCACCAAGCGGCTCTGCCATATCCGTGGCAAGATGCACAAGAAGGTCTGGATCGCTGCCGGCGATATAATCCTCGTCGGCCTCCGGGACTATCAGGACGACAAGGCCGATGTGATCCTCAAGTACATGCCCGATGAGGCTAGGCTGTTGAAGGCTTATGGAGAGTTGCCCGACAACACCAGACTCAACGAGGGTATTGGTGGTGGATTGGATGAGGAGGATGACGGCACCGGCAACGATTATATCGAGTTTGAGGACGAGGATATTGATAAAATTTAAGCGCTTGGGTTTGGATTGGATTGGGTTGGGTTTACGAGTTCGGTGATCTTGGACTCTCTTACTTGGCTATAGCTCCTGTTCTAATTACCCGCTTCCCCTTTACTTCCCTTTAATTGCCATATGATGCTAAATGATCTGTAATATTTGAAGCTCTAGTATGTCTGGGTTTTGCATGTTATGGCCAGTGGATGGTGAACTCCAATGCAATAATAGCCTGTTATCTTTGTAGTTTGATTTTTTTTTTTGATTTTTTTTTCGCAGGTTGAAACTGGCATATTAGGTAATCGAAATTCGATGATTTTCCTGATTTTGCTAACTATACTGTGTTGTGCGGCGTTTTTCTTTGGCTGGACAAACATTCTTCGCAAGGCTGTTTTTCTCATTGTTAGGTCTCGATCATGCTTGTGTTTGTGTGTTTTGTTTTTTTTTTTAAATAAATGGCGAGGTGGAAAATATTCTATAATGATGATGGTTTTACTGACAATAGGAATGGTAATACTTGATGAAATTTTGCTATGGATATTAAGAAGAGCTTGAGTATCTCGTTTAATTGCCGTGTTGGATTTCCTGAGTTGGGAAATAAGTTCATGACTGTTCATGAGGAAGTTTGGTCGTTGATTTCTTTCAATATTAGGTCGAAGTTGATGGAAATTACTAGCTAATGTGTCCAGTATCAGGACGCGTTTGAAATCACGTCCGCCACCTACTAATTCTGTTTGGTTTTATGTTAAAAACACCAAAATCTTTTACACAGGAAACTCTGCCGAAATGTGGTTTTGGAATTTTGGTTGGGAGAGGAAGAGGAGGGGGTGTTGAACATGTTTTCATAGTTAGCTTCTTTACATTGGATAGTACCGTCATTGATTGTCTTGATGAATCATTTAAGAGAGTCTATCAGTTTTCCAGAGTTGCTGATATATGATAGGTTATGGAACGAGGTGAATTAATCATTAGGTGAACAGTATAACTGCTTAGTTCTGTACTCGTAATTTCGGATTGTTTTCGGCTATAGTTTGGCTTGACTAGTTGTGTAATATTGGGAAGTTTTGGATGGAGAGAAAACACGAGAGGAAAGAAAACATTAAAAAAAGAAAACATAAGAAGAAAATAAAAAAGAAATGAATTTTATCTTGTTTGGATGAGGGGAGAAAAGTGAGAGTAAGAGGGAAAATGGGATATGAGACTCATCTTTTTTTTTTTCCCCTAACTTTTTTTGTTGGGAGGAAATTTGTTATTCCGCATCTGCCCTCCTCTCTCCTGTTTTTTTTTTTTTTTTTAAATGTTTACGCTAGTTCTTTTTCACGCAGTCTGTTCATTTCTTCACAATACACCACCTTTAAGCGCACATTCTCCTTTGATTCACATTAGTTATCTTTCCACGGTGACTGGCAAGTTCCCAGAAATGTTTTTTTAATATATAATTCAAGAAGAAAAAATTAGACAACAGGCAAAGCGCAATATACTTGAAAAAAGAAAAATTGATCAAGTGATCCTAGCGGCACTTAACATGGCTGTGGCTTCCATAGCAGGGAAGACTTTTAAGTCGCTCTATGCATACTCTGACCAATCAGTAAATCACTCATCTCACAGTATGATGAGTTGCGACATTTACATAGAGATGTTTTTAATTTTTCATAATGCTATAATGGACTATTGGTGGCCAAAGGTAAAGTTTATAATTTTTTTATTTTATGTTATTATATTTAATTTTAATAACTTATCCACTTTTACTTTTTCAAATAAAAATAAAGTATTTTTACAAAATTATTAGATTTTAAAATATAATAAAATGAAAATATTTTTTTAATAAATAATTTGATTTTAATATAATTTTTCCTTCCATTTATTTTTATGAAGATAATTACATGAAACATAATAAATTTTAATATAAGGGTATTATAGTTATTGTATTATTTACTCATTTTCTTTTCTCTTTTTTTTATTCATCCAAATATAAGGAGTAATAATATTTTTTTTAATTTTTTCTTATCTTCATTTTTTTTCTCACATTTTCTTTTCTTTTAATTTTTCTCCCATCCAAACGGAGGCTCAATGTTGCCTTGGTGGAGATTGAGAGAGACCCAGTACATTTCCTCTTTCTCACGAGTTTTATTAGTGAGATTCACAGAAAAGAATTTTGAGGATTCAATCTCTGGAATTTGATTCTTAGTTTGGGCAATCTAGCCTTCTAGGTTAGGGGGACCTGGCTTCTGCAATTGTTACTTTTCTTTCTTTTTAATCCTTTGTCTTGTTTGATGGCTCATGAAAATGGATTGGGTTTTATGATTCATTTTATGCCATTAAAGCAATAACATTGCCGTAGGACTTGAAAACACGCAGATAGCACTTTGTGATTCTATCTATGACATAGGAGCATCCCAAAGTTCCATTTTTCTTTTTTTATTTTGGACTCGCTCTGGATGATATTTTAGCTTCAATGGATTCACGTAGGAGCAGAGTCAAAAAATTTTATTAAAAAATTATAAAAATTATTATTAATAAACTTTATTAAGTATTGTAACAAAAATTTTGAGATATATTGATTATTATGTACTTGATATCTATCATAAAATCACCTGTCCAAAAGTTAAGAGGTTTGGTAAAGATATTTTTTTAAAAAATTACAATAATTAGAATATTAAAATTTATAATATGAATAGTTTTTACTCTGATATAACTTGATCTTGTTGACATAAAGACATAAAGATTTTATGATAATTGAGCATTATTAATGTGTTGATATATTCATTTATTTATGATTACCAATTAAAAGAATTAAATAATAAATTCAATAAGCAAGTGATAGAACTTATTACATTTAACAAAACTTTAGGTTCTGATGATATATTTAAATCATTTAATACTTATAAGAATGATAAAATTTTTGTCAATTTAATAATAATTTATATTAAAAAGGAAATTATTCAAACATTTATTGTTGACATAATAACTAATTATTTTTATACTATAAAAAATTGATGGACAAAACTTAAATTATATATATTGACCTCGCTTAATAATAAAAGCTAAATCACATGCAGAACTAAAGAAAACAATGAAAAAGGACTAAGACGATGCACAACGCGAACAGAACCTCTCATACGCCAATGAACACGAAGAAGGGAAGAAAACTTAGAAAAATATGAAGCGGCCGATCATCTAAAACACGAAAGATTAAAAAGTGACGTCGACAATCAGCATGAGAAGGACAAGCAGAAGAAGGAAACATCTTCAAGATCAAAGTAAGAGAAACACGAAGCCAAAAAAAGAGCAACCACAGAAGAAAGAAACCAGTAAAAACTAAGAAGATCGAAGCAAGAGAAAACACACAAGACATACACCACGAAACAGCAAAAGAGCCAAAAGCAGAGAAGCTGCCCACTTAAAAATCCTTGCTCGCCCTAGAAAGTAGAAGAACTAGTCTATTGGATTTGTGTTGTGCAAGACAGGAGAAAATTAGTATAAATAACTATAACAATACTATAAGGGAGAATGATAGAGAGTTTTAAATTAGGTTCCAAATGTTAAGTTTTAGAAATTTTAAAAGTTTATTTCTTAGTTTTACAATTTTATTGTGATAAATTTATAATTTATGTTCTAAATTTTAACAGCAAAAATAAATTTATTTATTTTTCAACTGTGTTAAAATTTAAAAAATAAATTATAAATTCATCATAATAAAATTATAAAATTGAGAAATGAATTTTAAATTCTTAAAATTAGACACTTGAGATTTAATTTAAATTAATTAATCTTTTAAAATTTATCTGTCATTCTTTCTAACTATAATGGCATCTCTAGTTGAGAATAAGAGTAATATTTAACAATGATAATGATAATATAATCCTTCATTACATACTCAAATTCTTATGATGATACTTAAATTGGATTTTAACTTTTATTTTTATTGTTTTAAATTTTCAAGATCTTATTTTTCTCCTTTAACTACAAAGAATGAGATATGAGTTGCCTAAAAAAATACAAAGAATGTGATATTAGATACAAGGAGTATTAAAATCAAAGCTAGCACGGAGAATGCGCATAAAATTTGTCCCAAAAAAACAAAAAAGAAGAAGAAGAAGCTGGATTGATACACTGATTTGTGGACTTTTGGGATAGGGAATCAATCAATTAGAAACTAGCATTTGTCCACGTGTCGTAAACTGAAATCAGTGTCTTCAATCATATTATGATAGATAACGATCCCGTCCAGCAACAAAAGGAAGAAAGACCTCAGACTCAACTATCGAAGTCTGAATAACCTACCAGACTTGAAAGTCTAACCATGACAGCAGCGGTAGCGGCGGCCACCGTCTTAATCGCTCGAATTCCGGCCACCTCGACCACCACCAATCCTCGCTGCTCTGCTTTGCCTTATCTTCCTCCTCGCCTCTCCTCCACGCCGCCTTTCTCTACCCATGTCAAGCAATTTCCAGGTTTTGTTCCGATTTTCAAGTTTGACTTCATTCACAATTCGGTTGAATGCTATCATAAGTGGCAATTTTACGAATATTCAAATACCTTTGGGCGGAATCATTAAAAGCGTGTTCTGGATTCTTTTGTCATTTAAAGAATATTATAATATAGTCATCATTGTTTGAACATTTTCACCGGAAAAAGAAAAACGTTGTTCGAAAAATGGAATGTGCCCGCTCTTCAACTAGTACATTCTTTGCATTTACATGTAATGTATATTTTCATGGGATTTCAATTCTCGTATGGGAGGTGATGGTCATTTGAGGGAAGAGATAGACTCAGCCACTCAGGTCGATTAATTCCATAAGTAAAAATGGAAATTTGTTGCCCATCATTCTCCTCATGTGACCATCGTCGTGTCACATGAGAAGATTCAAGTCCATTTCAATCACCTTTGTTGGTGTGTATAAACGAGATACCCTACCTATTTTCATTAGGCTCTTGAGGTTGAATTGTCGAAACTGGGTATTGGAGGCATGAGTTGCTCTACTTGGCAGCGACATATGAAGGCTAATCCAGACGATTTCAAAGTTTCTAAATGGTATAACTCGGATTGGGGAAAATTGAACCTACTCTCACAATTATCCTTTAAGAATAAAAGTTCTGTTGTCTGTTCTGTTTCTCCAAGCTCCACAAGTTATTGATCTCAATCCCTTTTTATTTGTTTTTCCTTACAGATCGCATTTGCTCTCCTTGTCTTTGAAATACTGGAAACCTATTTAAAAAAAAAATTTGGGTATGACACATAAACGAAGAAATTACTATTAGGCATTCAGTACCGTCTCATCACAACTCTGATGAATAAGATAAAATCTGTGTCTGTCCAGCTCAAATTAAATGGTCTCACAAGTTATTAGTAATAAAATTCTTTCGATAACTAATTAAAACCGACTGTGGCTCTTCAGTTTCTCATTGACTATTTTAAGAAATCACTCTATTATCTCATCTCTTGTTTCTGGTTACCTTCTCTTCTCAAGTCTCTTTTTCTTTCTTTCTTTCTTTCTTTCTTTCTTCTTTTCTGATAAGAGTCTCTTTCTCTTTCTTCACTCGTAATACATTTTACTCAGCATAATGCATACAGTATATGGTTCTCAAACCTACGGAACACACATGTTGCATCATTTCATTGATACTCCGATAAACAAAACCATAAGCCAGAAGTTTATTCAATGCTTGTTTTCCTTATTGTCATATTACCATGTATCTAGCAAGAGAATCAGGTAAGGCATATCTGGTAAGTTGATTGCTTCTATATTATTGATATCAACTTTAGTTAAAATACCAAATGAAAAAATGAAATACAAAACATGGATAGAATTGAGAAAACAGAACTTCAGAGGACTTATAATGACGAAGGATATTTGTCATCTGCCAACGATTTCACGCTTGGCATCTGTTGCAACCCTCTATCCTGATAAACTTAAAACCAACGAAAATACAGAAAATACACCACAAATGGGATTAAACAAACTAACGGAGTTGTATTGCAAGCAGAATAAAGAGCTGAAATTTCAGAGTACATGAAACAACACAAAATACGATGAAACAACACAACAAACACCCAGTACAGCAACACAAACCTAAGCTACACATGAACAAATGATGAAGCAAGATGAACTTCCTCCACCCCAACCTGGCATTTGAGAGGCCAGAGCTCTCCACACCACTCCAATCTTCAAAATACTCCACTCTTTCCTTCTACACGAACATATAGATTTAAAAAGCCAAAAAGTAGATTGCCCCTGCCAAAACACTAGCTTTACTCCCCTACTTTGATGTGTCAGCTGGTCTTTACCCATGGGATTTTCTCCTAAACCCGTAGTTCCATATTTTCTGCCCTTTGCCTTTCTTTTTATATCTCCTTTTTGTGAGTTTTCATAGTGACAGGAGATGGGGTCTTATCAGCAGCATCCATGGAACATATTAAGAGAATTGGAATTATAAAGCAACCTTGCAAGAGAATGTTCCATTAATGCAACTATCTATCAATATTGCAGAATAGAAAAGCTCAAGACGGTAAAAAAAAATAGGAGAGAAGGGACATCTGTCAATGAAAAACTCAATGAACAATCAGTTTTGACGAAATCTTCAAAAATTATAATTAATAACATGTGGGACCCATTTTATTTGATTTGGACTGATGTTATTGATCAGAATTAAGATAACATGGTGCTCTTGGAGCGTCTAATTTTTCTCCATGAAATCGTAAAGAAACCAGAGCAAGCAACCTGGGTTGTCAGAAATTTCCTTCACAGAGAAAGAGATAAAATGCTTAAAACCATTAACAATTCCAGGTCTGAGTTGTTAATTTTCTCCCACAAGACCACTACATAACTATTCCACATGACCCTTCGCCCAGATTCCTCCCTCATTTTGAACCTCTTTCCATGTCAAAATTGCCAAAATCCACCCTACCCAAAGAGGAACACATGCCTGCTCCCCCACTCTGCCCTGAGCCCCAAAATCACCACCTAACCTGATCACAGCCTTCCCATCCCCCTTCCTGCTCTAGAATAATGAACCCATGAAATTCCGAGCAGGAAGAAAATTATAATGTCTACTTATCAAACAACTCAATAAATTTTAGTTTTTTTCTTGCTTCCTGTCATCCAGAGTCCCGGAAATACTTGCTTCAAACCAGAGCTTCTTCAGAGGAAACATCTACTTCAGATCCGAGTGAGTTTTTCACAGATCTGAAGCAGAAGGCAAGAAGTTTATGATTTGGCTAATTTCAACATTTTAGTTTTATCCTGAACTTTCTTTTGGCACCGTCCTATCTTATTTTGATGATGTGGGAACTATATCCTCTGTTTATCTTTATCAGTGGGATGCGCTTGAAAATAAATCCACAGTCCTTCTTTATGGAGGTGGGGCTATTGTTGCTGTTTGGCTATCTGCAACTATTGTAGGTGCCATCAACTCGGTTCCCTTGGTAAGCCGTGAATCTTGTTGAATAAATTTTTAACTTAATCAACAGAGATTCTTTAGTAGATTTTGTCTGGGAAAAGAGGGAAGATACCAACCAAAAATCGTTGAAGGAAATTCATATCATTCAAAGACCAAAAAATTTTAAAATTGCAATGCAGTTCATTGGTCCTCAGATGAAATTAATTTCTTATGTGAAATGATCAAATTGTCTTTAAAATTTAAAATAATTTAAAAAAAATCACTCCTATTATCACTAGCCACTAGATAGAATTTCATCATTCCTCAGATGAAATTAATTTCTTATGTGAAATGATCAAATTGTCTTTAAAATTTAAAATAATTTAAAAAAAAATCACTCCTATTATCACTAGCCACTAGATAGAATTTCATCATCCGTGACAATGTATTGAGGGATATTTGGTGAAGGTGACTAAGAAAGAGTATGATCCCATAACTCCTTGGCTCATAGGTGGACGGCCTCCCAAGCCACCAAGTCCTCTTAATTATATATGACAAAAAAAAAATATATGTAGTAGCCCAAACTTCTAACCCACGTTTTTATTAGTGCTAGTTTTTAATTAACAAATATTTATTTAATTTTTAACAACACAATCAAAATTAACAAAAATTTATTTAGACTCTAATAAGTTAAAAAAATTGATAAAATGAGCTTTATTGTATAGGTGTAAGTCCTTTGTTAGCAAGTATCTATTCAAATTTTGATAACAATTCATTTGAAATTAATAATGATCTGTTCAGATTTTAACAAGTTATAAAAACTGATAGCACAGGTTTAATAGAATAAACAACTTGTTAATTACGAATGGGTTGTTATCAAGACCCAAATATTTGTTGTTTATGTTGAATGAAAGCCTATTTCATTAGACCTATGTTGTCAATTTTTTTAACTTGTTAAAAATCAAATGAATTATTACTAATTTTAAATAAATTTTTGTCAAAACTTAAATGGATACTTATTAATAAAAAAATTAATATTTTTATAATAAATTCTATCCTATTAGTTTCTTTAACTTGTTAAAGATTGAATGTATTGCTGTTAATTTTGAATCAAGAGTTGTCAATACATGAATGGATATTAATTGATGAAGTATTAACACTTGCACAATTAAGTTCATCCTATCAATTTTTTTAACTTGTTAAAATTTGAATGGATTGTTGTTAATTTCAAATGAATTGTTGTCAAAATTTGTATGGATATATGTTGATAAAGGACTAACACTTGTATAATTAATTTCTTCCTATTAGTTTTTCTAGTTTGTTAAACCTTGAATGGATTATTGCTAATTCTAAATGAGTTGTTGTAAAAATTTAAATAGATATCTATTGATGAATGACTAACACTTGTACAATTAAACTCATTTTATTAGTTTTTTTTTAACTGGTTGAAGCCTGAATGGATTGTTAATTTTGAATGTGTTGTTATTAAAACTTGAATAGATATTTATTGATAAAGAACTAACACTTGTAAAAGTTTGGGTTATTACATATATATTTTTACCATATATGATTAAGGGAGTTTGGTGGCTACTAAGCTTTTTAAATGGTCAAGGAATTATGGGATCAAATTCCCCTAACCATCTTTATCGATTATTCTTCAATGAATTGTCACCAGCGTTGGAGCTTCGATAACTAGTCACTTGTAGCAAGGTCTCCAATGGCGATCCGATGGCCGGCAACAATAATAGCAAGCGTGATTTTTTAAAAATTATTTTAAATTTTATGGACAATTCGGTCATTTTACATAAACAATTAATTTTATCTAAGGAATGACTGTTGTACAATTTCAAAATTTATTGATCTTTGAATGATATAAATTTTCTCCAACAGTCCTTGGTTGATATTTTTCCCAAAAAAAAAAAATAGTTGACCTAGCCAATGACAAATAAACATATAGGCATAAGTTAGGAGTGCACCTAAAAACTTCTTCCAAGAGGTTGCTTTTTAATCAAGCAACTGATCTGCTTATGTTTTTTAATACTTATAGAGGGATCGTGAACTCATCTGAAATATTTCATATATTTCAGCTTCCAAAGATTATGGAGCTGGTAGGGCTAGGTTACACTGGATGGTTTGTCTACCGCTACGTTCTGTTTAAGGTAGGTAAAGTGCACAATGGATATGTTACTGCTTTAGAATCATGCACATTTTGATTTCTGCAAAATATATTCATGAAATTGCATTGGTCTGGATATTGATTCTTTTTATTTTGGTTTGCTATCACTTATCAGGCTCTTCAATAATAACACAGCACATGAATTTTCTTTAGAGCTTAACATTGTATGATTGAATTGTTTTCTCCAATTATCAAAGGCTATGGCAGTCATAATTTCTTCAGAGCTTAACATTGGATCTAGCTGTTATCTTCTATTTCTGCAATCAGAATTCTAATATGTGGGACTAATCATGTGACCCATAGGCAAGTTTTTTTTTTTTTGCTAGAAAAAAGAAATCTTATGAATAATATAATTTGACTTCTCCATACAGTCTAGCAGAAAGGAATTAGCTAGCGACATCGAGGAGATCAAGAAGAAAGTCACTGGAACTGAATAGAAGTGATATGGCGAGTGGCAAGTGAAGTTGAAATTCTTTTATGATCATTTGTTTTTTTTGTGCTTTAAGAGGCGTTTGCATCGTTCGATGATAAAATAGAGTTCCTCTCGACCTCTATCACTCTTGTATCAAGCTAACTTGTTCTTGAAATGTGTAGCAACTCTTAAAAGTATGGTTATGGCCGAAAACCATAATTGCTTCTTGTTCAATAGTGAGTGAAGAATTAATTATGCTGAGAGTTATGAGAGAAGTCAATATTGTCAGCAAAAGTTGCATATGGGTAGGGGGATTCAGGAGAGCTTGACAGAAAACAAGGTATAATTTAGCTTAAGCGGCCTATGTTTTTGAGAAGGAGAGCATAACACAAGACAAGACATCTTGCAAGCACAATGTCATGAAGCCATTATTTTCTTTTCAAAAAACTAACTTATTGGGACATGCAACGCACCTATTTATATAGCTAGATCTTCCTCAAGTCCCTCCAATGTGAAATACAATAGCTCTCCTGACCACTCTATAACACCCCTATCACGAGTAGCTCGCAAGTGATATCACTTTGTCATGAGGCTATTACTCTTTTTAAAAAGCTAACTCATTGAAGTGTACAGTGCATTCGCTTATATACTAAAGATCCTCTCTAAATCCTTCCGACGTAGGACGTAACAACTCCCTTGACTACTCTGTGGCGCCCTTGGTGGCCTATCAAAGAGGTCTAACAATTGGGCAAATTTGGATTTGGCTCTATTATTATTTTGTTACGAGGTCATTATTCTCTCTTAAAAAAGCTAGCTCATTAGAGTGTGTAATGCATCTGCTTATATAGTTAGGACACTTTCTAAATTCATTTGATGTGAGACGTAACAAGAAGCTCAAACAGACATTGGAAAAAGTCAAGCACCCTTAAGTAGCATTACAAATTTACAAAGACTTTCATGGAAAGACAATTCCCCTCTTGGTCTTTTATGAATCTTCTTACCGTGCAAAATATATAAATCCTAAAAGTAAGATGTAGAAAATGTCTATCAAGTTATGAAATTATGATTGATATATATATATATACACTCCATCTGTTCAAAAATAGAAAACTTTTTTTAAAGGATTGGATGTTAAAAAATATAAAACATTTTGAGTCTTTTAAGATGTAATCATTATTTTTTAAAAAAAGTATCGTTAATGAATAGATTGCATTATATTTTTTAGAGTGAAACACATTATTAAATAGGAATAAATATGAAAAGATAGGATTAATTTAAAGATGATAACTATTTTATTGGGGTGATATTAAATTAAAAATATCTTATATTTTTGCAAAATATTAAAAATTAGACCGATCATTAAACTGATTGAAGTACTGGTTCAAGAGTTAATAATTTAACTGAAATTGAATCGGAAGCAAATCAAAGGAAAATTGATCATAATAAATTATATAAAATAAAAAGAATATAAAAAATAAATTCAAATAAAAATAACATTTATTTTTTAAAACATAAATAAAATATATGTGTATGTAAAATAATTTGGCCACATACTTTATACATGCATGCATGCATGTCATTTTTTTAGGCCACGTCTACTTTTCATCATGTCCTTTAAATTTTTTATCTTTTTTAATCAAATGACTAAACACATAGGTACATAGCTAGGCTGGCCAAAACAAAAACCGTAGGTACATAGCCTGCAAAGCTCTTGCGTGTTGCATGTACCTCCCATTAAAATTGGAGCTCAGACTTCAGAGGTTTTCGTTCGTTCTTAGTTTTTTTTTTTTTTTTTTTCTTGATTCTTGCTTTTGGCCATTCTCTTTCGGTCCCTCATCCTTTTCTTCGAGCGTCCCGGCAGCATTCAATCATTCATCTCCCTCATCCTTTGCTCCGTGCGTCTCTGGCTCTCGACATTCCTCTGTCTCATCCTTTTCTTTGTGTAAGCTCTCGACATTCATCTTCAAAGAAAAAGTTGCAAGTGGGGAGTTATTGAAAAAAGTCATGGTTTTGATATCGCTCCTCTACTTTCTCCAATGTCTCTTTTCTTTTCATTTTTTTTATCATCTCTTCCCCTTTTTTCTTCTTCTCTATCCATTTTCTTCTTGTTGCTGGTTGTTTTTTTTTTTTTTCAAATCTCACTGCAAATGATCAAGGGATTTGGAAGATTATAGGCAAAAATTAACTCAGCCAACCCGTTCAACCTGTTAGGTTAGCCGAGTTATCCTGAATTATACTCGATTTGATCAGGTTAGGCCCAAACAAGTGGTCAGTTCACCGGCCTACGGGTTTCATTCCATGCATTGTTTACTTTTGAATGGAGGGGCTATATGCACACACGTACTTACGTACGCGTGTGATTTCACCTGTCCACTCCAGCCCACTTTATCCTCAGCCCGTGCAGACCAGTTCTGAAAATAGCTGTACGTCAAAA
Source organism: Prosopis cineraria (assembly GCF_029017545.1). Taxonomy (NCBI): domain Eukaryota; kingdom Viridiplantae; phylum Streptophyta; class Magnoliopsida; order Fabales; family Fabaceae; genus Prosopis; species Prosopis cineraria. The sequence goes on from NW_026555344.1 coordinate 1,912,629, forward strand.
AATGTTTATACGCTAAAATAAATTAACATCTTACGATAACGAAATGCTGCATAAGCGTGAGGTGATGGCACGTAGTTGAATGCCACGTAACGCAAAATTGATTGATGTAAATGTGGGGTCATTGTTAACAGAGAGGATAAAATTAGAGTCAGCATGGAAAATTTGTTTTTAAAATGTTGGATCTTAATAGATAATATTAAATTTTTTTATATTATAATTCACTCGAATATAAAAAAATATAAAATTTTGATAGAATAAATATATAATTTTTATTAAAATGTGAACAGATTACAAATTAAAAACTAAAAATTAAAAAGGATTAATGAATTTAAAATTTGCAAGTTTTTAATGGAGTTTTGACTGTTTTTTTTTATTTTCTTCTTCTATTTACAATGTCAGAATAACGGTAGCTTTTTTTTTTTAAACTTAGCACGTTCTGCTAAAAAATCAAGGATCTTGCGAAACTTATGCCATGGTCTCTCTATTTTGATAACTATCTCATTTCATCGAAATACTTGGGCATATATTTCGTCATTACTTAAAATTGTGTTTTCGTGCCAACGGTATAATATTTGCAGCTGACGAGATTTTAGCATGTTTACTTATTGTGGCCTTTATTGAGTCTCGGAGTCGGCCCCTTTCGTTTATATTGAACCTAATGCTTCAATTACTCAACCCAACTAACTCTGTGACCTATTTGAATGACGTTTTGTATTTAGCTCAAACAACTTTTAAAGCAAAGTAGCTGACAGATTTAAATGTGATATATATATATATATATATTGGGGTCAAAATAAAATTTTAATAACTAGAGCTTTATGGTATGTTCTTGTATTTTTAATATGGATAAAGGTACATCTTTATCTTTGAAGTATTTTTTGAAGAACACTCAGCACCTTAATGTTTTTATTGGAGTAATTTTACCATTAACATTATCAAAATGGAGCATTTTTGCTTTTTTTGTCAAATTTTTAACATTGATCTTAAACATTGACGGTTAAAAAATTTGACAGAAATGACAAAGATGCTCCATTTTCATAATATTAAAGGCAAAATTGCTCTAACAAAAATGTTAGGGTGTTGGGCATTTCTCAAAAAATATTTTAGGAATAAAAATGCACCTTTATCCTTTTTTTATTTATATGAATATTATTGTGTTACTATCAAGAAAGTTTTACATATTACCAATGACTGGAACTTTCACAATATTATACATGATTAAACTCAGTATTAATTATCAGATTAGTATATTATCATAAAATCTAATGTAATGAGATGCGTAATAATATGAGCTGTAAATAGAGATGAATATGTGACTGTTAATTTGCGATGTGCTTATTTATAAAAATTTTACAATTTAGATAAATTTGATCATTGAACAATTAGATTCAAAGTCTAGAGATGTTACATTAATTTTTTTTAATAAAAAAAAGTTCTTAGCTACAGGTGCAAATATAAGCATTTGTTCATACATATTATGATATAAATAAAAAAATTAAAGCACTTAAACAAATTATCATAAAGGACAAATCAAATCAAGTTGACCATAACCTGAAAAATTAAATAGATTTTATTTTGTAAATTCAGTTTTCTTGCTCCAAAACTAAAATTAACTTTTAAACAAGTTTAACCAGTTATTTAACCTATTTGTTTAATATTTTTCATGAAAAATCACTTATTTTATTTGAAAAATTATTTTTAAAAATTTGACAATAATTTTTAGGTTTTTTAAATAATCCAAATATAAAAAATTTAATTATTTTAAAAATTTACTTTAAGTAATTCTTGAAAATAATCAATACTAAAAGAGAATATCATAAAAATACAAAAATATATAAGAATATTATAACATTTAAAAATAACAAAATCATAAAATATTTTTCTTATAAATAAATATATCTGAGTATACGAACAGACGAATCAAGATTTACCCCGTACATGATTACCTGAAGTTTCATTTAAGGAAATAAAATAAAATAAAATACCTGAGTGTACCTGTTTTTGGGCAAAAGATACATGAGTATATCCTAAAAATTAAAAATTATTAAATATAAGAATTTTTTAAAAATGACGAGTAGAAGTTTGCCGCCGAAGCGAAACTAATGTAAGAATTCGGTGACAAATGATAACATTTTCTTTTGTCTTCGTCCTTTCTCTGACCCCATCAAAATACAATTGGGGGAAACAAAATTATGCTTAAAAATGAATTACAATCTTTTTTCTTGGGTGAATAAATATTTTGCAATCTTAATGATGAGAATCTAATAAATAATGATCACAAGTTGCGGAAGCGACAAATAAACCACAAACAATTCTGAAATGATTCATGTGCCCTCTTTATAATGCCTGTTATTTGATTACTTATCAGCTCCATAATATGAGTATAATACCTCAGTCAACGAAGTACAATATTTTTTCCCATTTGTAGTGTCCTGCTCAGATATTGAAAACTCAATCTATCATGAAATGAAATTAGTTGAAGTAGTGATTTAAGGGTTAGTGATTTAATTAGAAATTAATCAAAAATTACACTAGTCACAATCAAAATAATATAATTTAATTAAATATATAAAAATGTTTATATGAAAGGCAGTAAAACTTAAATAAAACTTTTTAATTTTTGAGTAAATGAAAAATTTATTCATAAAATCTTATGCATGTCTTATAGAAAAAATAATTATAAATTTTTTATAATAATAAAACACAGTAGCATTAAAATTATTAATTAAAAAAATTTAGGGTTCAATATTTAGAAGAAGAAAGGAAAAAAAACAAGGAAACATAAAAATAACAAAATCTGACCCCGATTAATCCATTAACCTACCAAGTTAGCCGGGTTTGTTTGAGTTGAAGCTGAGTTATAAGTGACCGGTTTTTTAAATTAACCAAACCAGTTAGGTGATGAGTTTATGTTTTACAAGTCAACCTAACTAGATTGGTCCAGGTTTAAAAACAATAGTTCTACCCATGGCTTGCTCCCAGGAGATAATGGATTGAAGTACTCATCCTTTCTTTTCAATTTTATTTTATTCTACTATTATATTTTTAATCATTCAATAGATATAGAGTTTAAAATAAAAACTTTTAACTACTATTCTTTAAGAAGAATATGTTTATCACTCAAGAAATTAAAAATAATAAGGAGATGAGATTTAGACTATCTAAATCTCTCCCAAAAGATTATAGGAGCACATGAGTCATGGTTGGTTCAAGTAAGAGGGTTTCAAATTTTCTTTAAATGAGATTGATAAATAGAACAAGTCATGTTGAAAAACTCAATTTTAATTGGACTCAATAGTAAATCGGATGACAAATGAATTCATCAAAATTACCTCCCCAGGGAGCCAAATTCCTTTTATTTGCGGGTAAGAAATTCTAAAGACATCTCCATGGACATATAATCAGGAGCAACGAATTAAGAAAAGCGGATTATATCAATTAGGTAATAAAATTCCGATAGCACATATCCATGAACATATATAATCCAAATGGGTCTTAAATGTTACATAAATAGACTAAATCATTCATTAAAAAAAAGTGAAATCATTTTAAAAAGAAAAACTAAGTGAAACACTTGCCTTTCGTGAATCCAATAAACATATTGGAACCAACACATTTTTTTTTTTTTTTAAAGAACCAAATCTGTTCAAGGCGATTCAGGTTTAACTGCTCAACTAAAGCCCAATATCATATAAATTTTGCGCCTGGATTACATCACCTTTCTGCAACTACTTCGTTTTATGCATAAAAAAATCACGTAAAATCGTAAGAGGAAGACAAGGGAAACTGTTTAAGTAGACTCTGTCTCTGCGTTCCCAACCAAAAAGGAAAGTGTCTTTCTCTTGTATCAGAGAAAACCAGAAGAGGAGAAGAATTCTATAAGAAATCCTGCACAATAAAAGCTTTAAGTGGTTTTGTGTTTTTTGGTGCAATATTTCAGCACGAGAGGCAGAAGAAAGCTTCTGGGGTGACATGAAATGACATCCATGGGTCTCCACAAATGTTGGAAAATTACACGGGCCATGGTCTCTTTCATCATCTTCCTAAGTTTCCTCGAAGAGTCTAAAGCCTGTGAGTATGACCATGCATCTCTAGAAGCCTTTGTTCGTGACAGAGCAAACCAAGAAATAGCAAAAGCTCGTGCAGGTACCTTGTACGATATCCCTCTTCCTTCGAACTTCTCTGGCATGAATTTCTCAGTTCTTAGAGTTCGAAGTGGTTCTTTAAGGCGAAGAGGAGCGAACTATAGCAGCTACAATCTCCCACCATTGATAAAACTTGAGCCTTACGTCAAGAGAATAGCCATTATATTTGAAAACTTTGGAAACTGGTCATCTCGTTACTACCATGTTCCCAATCACACCATTGTAGCTCCAGTTCTTGGTTTGTTGGCTTATAATACTTCAGAGACAGCATTAGTACTAAGTAGAAGGTTAAATTTGAGCATCCGAGAAGAAACTCCAATCAAAGTTCGATTTTTTCGAAGTTGGGTTCATGGGAACAACGAAGAAAAACCAGTTTGTGCAAAGTTGGGTGATGATGGCAGGTTGGTTGAATTGAAGGAGATGAGAGAACCATTTGTGTGTGACACACAGAGTGAGGGGCACTACACACTAGTGGTTCCCGTGCTGGAAGAAGCTAAGAACAAGGATGCGAGGCAGAGGTATCATAATAGGACAAGGTGGGCGGCACTAATAGGAATTGGAAGTGGTTTGATTGTGTTGTTGCTTGTGATTTGTGTTTTTGTGGTAATTAAGTTGTTGAAGAGGAGGAAGTTGAAAACAATGGAGGAAACGGCGGAAAAAGGTGAGATTATTGGTGAATTCTGGGTTGGACTGAGTAAAATGCCTTCTGCTTCGATGGTTAGAACCCAGCCAGCACTTGAGAATTGAACAATTATTTTTATTTCACAGTAAAAGCGCTCTCTCTCTCTCTCTCTCTCTCTCTCTCTCTCTCTCTCGTGTCTTTTTTTCTTCTTTAAGTAACTATATAATTGTTCCTTAGAATTTCTCCTTTGATCCATGGGTCCTTGAATGTCCTTGGTCAGTATTAGTATAAAATTTACAATAAGTTACACCTTTCAAAAATTGTAAGCAGTGTGGTTCATTTCTCAAAATTTCAAAACTAAAGCTGTTTTAATTTTTTTTTAATGTTTTTATAAAATCTGAGTTTAACCCCAGTATCCCAAAAAGTACTTAGGACAAAATAACAATAATAAATATAAAGTTGTTCAATAAAGATACAACACACGAACTTTTTCTAAAAACAGCACCTAAATAGGAATTCCCAAATCCCTTTATTAATGGAAATGATTTCTGTAACCTTGAGGAAGGAATGTAATGTGTTCAAGCTATTGGATGAAGATGACAGAGATGATGAAAAGGGAAAGGAGGATCAGAGTAGGAGCCATTAAGAATAGCTAAAGTAATGAGCTTGTTTGCAGCTTCAGTGGCATGGATGCCATCCCAGCTTACATAGTTATAGGGATCATCACAGGCTGATGCTGTCACTGTGCTCCCATTTATCTGTCTGGAATTGCCACAGTAAAGTTTTGGGTCAAAGTTGTAGTCACCCCCTCCATGTCCACAGCATGCTTTGGTACCATATTGTAGCCCTGTTCTAACACAACAAACTCAATTCTCACCCACTTTATGAGCAATTCATAATGCCTGACCTTTTCTACTATCATGATAATCTAATTGTTTAGTCTTGTTCTTCACAAGTATATTCATATAACCTCTCTTTTTTGAAAGATAAAGCTAATTTTTTTAGTTAAGTATTCATTTCCATTCATCCAATCGCTTGAACCAACTTTTCATTCATTATTATATTTTTAATTAAATTTTGATGTGTAAATGAAAATAAACACTTTCTTGGGGTGTGATTTCATTTTGTTCTAATGTACAAAGTACTCATGCCCTTTTTTGTTTCAATTTATTAAGACTTATGAAAATATCCTGATCAATTTTTAAAAGGAAGAATGACAATTGAACACCTTTAAAAAAAACAATAATATAAAATAAAGACATTTAAGTTGTAAATATCAAAGTTTGAGTTGTAAATTCTTAACTTTCAATTGTTAAAGGTCCTCCATACCTTCAAAGGTCCTTATATTTGCGTCCTTAATATTTTTCATAGGTCCTGATTTGTCATTCTCCCATTTTAAAAATACCATAGAGATCTCCCTTTGCCTTTTCATCAGCAGATTAACCTTCTGGAGATTGGTGACAAGAAATAACTATTACACCATGCTAAGTTTTTTTTCTTTTTCTTTTTTTTTGGTTGAACCAAATATTCTTTAATTTGTACCATGAGATTTGGGGTGCTGGAAAAGGTCTAGCATCACAGAGTGGGTATTCACATAAATGATGGAAGCATCTGAAAGACTTGCTCTGGTTTGGTTTAATGTCTGCTTCAACATGTTGTTATAGTCGCGTACTGCATTGTTGTAAGAAATCAAGCATCCAAACTCATCAACGTCTGTTCTTTCATGAGGAAGCTGCACCAAAAGTGCAGGGTAACATCCCACTGGTGCAAGATTCTGCACCAGAAATGTGCGCCCTCCAAGTTCATACAGCTCCTACAATCCACCAAACAAATACAACTTGTCAAGATACACGGCTTCATTTTAAATACTGTGACAAAATTTTTGATTGGATACACTTCAGCTCAACGAACATATTTTTGACATGTCATTGTTACTTGTTTATCTTCTAATGTGTCACCACTTTGAAGACGCGCCCAAAAGGTACTCTCACCTTAACAGTTGCAGCAATCTGTGAAACAACTTGAGGAAGGTATTCCTTCACCCCGCCAATGCCAATGACAGCTAAGTTGGACGTAAAGTCATTTTGCCCAATGTAGAATGTATACAGAGATTTTCCAAAGATATCCCGTGAAGGAAGCTTCGGGTCTAACCAACAATCGAAGTAGATAAGAAAAAGTGCACATAACCCAAAAATTAATGACGCGGTTTACATGTCTATTCAATAATATCAGTTAGCAGAGTGCGTACCAAGGTGACCAACTTCATCAACTGTGGCTTTGAACTGCTTCATTTGGTTGAGCTGAATGGCGAGAGAAAAAGGGCTGATTCCAGTGACAAACAAAGAAGTATTAGGGAGAAGAACTGTAGATGCCAATGTTGCATAGTTGGCTCCATGTCTGTAATCAGCTCCTATTGATTGCAGATAAGGGCTCAAAAATGGTAATCCCAGTGCTTGAGCTGAAAATTTTACATGGATTAGACTCATTAGAGTTCTTCGCTTCTCTATCATTGAAGGGTCATATTATTGGATTTAAGAATTCAGCTAAACTCTTCGGCTTATCACATGATATTTCATCAGAATCTCTACTTTCTTTGATCAAGAAAAGCAAATTAGCAAATAATAGTGATAATCGTAATTAACAATTCATTAAGTGAGCCACTAAAATCTAAATGCCCTTGATGAAATATGGGCCAAGCATGACATTCTCTGTTTTTTCTTACAAGAAGTTGATCTTTTTTTCTTTAAATGATTCTCCAACTAGTCTCAGCTAGAGATATTGTCTTGGAAAGAAATATGCCTTAAGAAGCTAAAAGAAATAGGAGAATAAAAGCAGTGACTCATACCATTGCAGCGTAAGGGAGTTAAAGTTGTACATGTGTAATCACAGCTTATAGCTATAAAATAGATTAAAGTATATTTTTAATCCTTTAATTTTATATAAAATTTTAATTTAATTCTTTAATTTTATAAAATATTTTTTTAATTCTTTAACTCTAATGTCTTAATTTTAAATGATTATTTTTTATGTCAATTATTATTATTTTGAAAAAATTAAACTTAATATGTGAGTATTTAAAAATATTTTATCAAAATTTGAAAGTTCAATATAAAAATTTATTAAAATAAAACTAAAAATTTTAGGATTAAAGAACTAAAAAATATTTTATAAAATTAAAAAATTAAAATAAAAAATTATATAAAGTTAAATAATTAAATATATATTTTAGCCTATAAAATATGTTAACGCAATGCCCTTCAGCGGTATTTTTAATAGTTATGAGTTTTCGTCACCATATAGCGAAAAGATTGCTCTGTTTTTTCCTAAAAATTCGTTAAGTTATAATGAACCTTTTTTTATTTAAAAATTTACGACTTTAACATTGGACATATAAAGAAACATTAATCATCTAGGACAATTTGTTTTACCTTATTGGCTTATTTAATGAAAATATCACTTATTTTTTTAAAAAAATTATATTTTATGAGTTTTTACCATATCTATTTAAACGTTTACAAATAATTAGAATCTGAAAAAATAAATAAAATTTTGATTATCTTAAAAAGTATGTTAAGTAACTTCTACAAATAATCTAATATAATAGATGATAAAGAATGTTTTAAAGAGGCAAAATATATAAAAATACCATAAAATTTTAAAATAATATAAGAAAAAACATAATATTTGATCTCTACAGTTTTATTGGATTTTGTTTTTAGTCATTATAATTTTTTTTTAATATTTTCAGTCTCTATAAGGACTATAGCTACTGAAAAAATAAAAACCATAGGGATATAAAAAAATAAAAATCATTCAATCTTTCTAAAATTACAGGGACTAAAAATAAAACCTGATGAACTATAAGAATCAAACATCATATTTTTTCATAATATAATAATATTTTTTTATAAAAAAAATAAAAAAGATATCATAAAATTTTAAAATAAATAACTACTAATCACCTTTTTATTATTATAATTAAATATAAAATAATATTTACTTTTTATAAAATATTTATAAAATAAATCTCTTTTTATAAAATTTTTAAACTTTCTAAAAGGCACTTAATTTTTAATTTTAAAGAAATAAGCTCCATAATTTTAACTTAATTATAATTCAAGCACTTAAATTTAACTCAATGAAATTCAGTTTTAGCATCCATTTGTTTTAATTTATTTATGAAAAATCATTTTTTAAAAAAAATTATTTTACAAGTTTTTATTACATTTGTTTAAAACTTTGTAAATAATCAGAATAAAAAAATGAAGAATTTTTATTATTTTAAGAAGTCACTTTAAAATTTGAGTAGCTTTAAAAAAAATCTGACTTGGTAGATAAAAAATAAAGTTTTAAAAATGTATAATATATAAATATATTATAAAATTTTAAAATATTAAATAATAAATTATTTTTATAAATTATAAATTAAGGAAGAGATTATAAAATTTAAAAATAATTAATTAATAATAAATTTTTATTTTTTTGACAAAACATAAAATAATATGTATAGGCCCATTTATTCAAACTTATTTTATGAAAAAAATTACTTATTTTTTTTAAAAAAAACTACTCTAAAAGTTTTTATAATATTTATTTAAACTTTTAAAAATAATAAAAATATAATGTCCATTTTTTATAAAATTTTCATAAAATATATGTTTTTTATAAAATTTTTAAACAACCTAAAATTTAATTACTTTTAATTTTAAACAAACGGGAAAATAATCTCCACTGAATAAATTTTTTTATAAAATTTTTAAATTATTTAAAAATCAATTATTTTCATTCTCAAACAAATAAGCCTTAAAAATTTTAGTTATTTAATAAGTTTATTTATACAATTTATGTCTTGGTTACAACTTAATTTCTAAAAAATTATATAATTTTTTAAAATATAGGCATAAAACTATTAAATTGCCAAAATTTAAGGGGCTAAAGTAAACGAGTCAAATTCCGGCACTGAATTGTCATCAAATTAAAATTATAGAAATTAAATGAAGAATTTTCTCAACACATAATAACAACAGTTTTGTGATCAACTGTTTATCAAATTAACAAGACTTGAAATTGAGATTTTATTCTTAAATTACTAATAGACAATCGCAATGCCTAAAAGAATACCAAGTTGCAGTACAAAACGTGATTTTATTTTTAATATAATATCGAGATCAATTTTATTGATAGAAAATAAATAAATAAATTCAGAACATATTTCAAACGCAAAACGTAATTTAACTTTTAAAATGTATATATAATATTGAAATCGAAGTTGATTATAATTTAATCTAACTTGAAGTGATAGTGTGATAAGTCCAGGACGGAAAGAGAGGAGAAGTGAAGAAGGTGGGGTTGATTGGAATCGTGTGGGAGCAAAGAAAGAGGAAGACGAATGGAAGGAAGGAAAGGGAATTACCGAGAAAATCGAGAATGAGTCTGCCGTCGGTAGCTCTTCCGGCAGGTTTGTGGAAGAAGGTGGATCCGAAGGGACCGGACTGGGCGGGAAAAGCTGCGTAGAAGCCACCGGTGTCGGAGTTTGAATCTCCGAAGTTGAAGATTGCCTTCAACTCGCATTCGCATTCAACCGAACCCACCACCAGCAACGGCACTACCACCACCAAAATCACGCTCGCCACCGCTTCACCCATTTGATGTTGCTATGCCGAGTTTAGTGCCTCTATCTTACCCTTACAGTGGGCCTTTTTCTTGTATCTATATCTTACTCCTTTCGTTTCTTGAATAAAATGTCTCGCCTTTACAATTTTTCATGTCAATAAAGTCATGCACTCATCCAAGCCTTCGTCAAATTAATGCAATACAAACTGCATCTCACTTGAATTTTTTTTTTCTTTTTAATGAAAACTTAAATGCATTAATAATTGGACAAGAGAAGACCTAACAACAGATCACAAAAAGAGAGCCAACAAATCATTCATCATCTCACTTGAATTAGTGCTCCTCAAATAACACTCCTTGACTTTTGTTCCTATCTCAAAAGCACTATTTCTTGACCAAATGAACTCTCTCTCTCTCTCTCTCTCTCTCTCTCTCAAGTATCTACACATAGGGACGCTGATTTTTTTTTTTTTGGAGCATGAGGGACATTGATAATTGATAGAGGGGAAATATTAAACAAGATAAATTTTAATAGCTTCTTGAAATTTTAAAATTGATTAAGCCACTTTCCCTTGTAGTATGTGTATACTTCCTCCTTGCCTAATATACTCAATTCAAAATAAGGGAAACTTTTGTTACTAAATAAAAATAACATACAAATTTTGATAAATATTTGATGTTATTTTTATTTAGTAACAAAAGTTTCCCTCATTTTTAATTGAGTATATTAGGAAACGAAATATTTGATGTTATTTTGACAAAAATACTCCTTATAATTATCCATTTAACTATCTATTTATTACTCATCTACTCTATGCTGCACCATTTTATTGGGGGCCAAAATAAGAAATATATTTTTCTCAAACACAAAACCATTTGTTTTTCAAACAAATTTTCAAAGATGATATATTTAATAAGGTAAATTAAAATTTATTTCTTTTTCAAACAATATTTAATCATTTAACTATATTTTTTATTCCAGTGAAATAGCTAAGTGACTAACATATAGGATTAGAACGAGCATGTACCGTATATTTGTGAGGCAGCATACATGTCATTAAATGAACAAAAATACAAATCCCATTTAATATGACATGATTTGTTTGTTAAGTGGGGTATAAATGAGATGATAAATGTATATGTATAAATTTCTTACTTTAGCGTATGGTTTCAAATTTTTAAGTAAAATATGAAAATTTTACAAATACATGATAATGGTATGATTAGTGTTTGCTTTGACAAATAAATATAACTATCAAAAATTCAAAATAGATCATGCTACCGTGTATATTTATTGTATGCATGCATGCTTGGTCAAGATAGCGGTGAAAGGTATAACATTACTATATTAGTGGGAAATGAAGTGGGTTTTCTGAAAATCGGTGGCCAGTGCTGGCCCTTAAGTATTCGACAACGCCAAATCTTCAATATTTGTCACTAATTGTATTCCTATTATTTCCTCTTCAATAAAAATGATTAGATTTTAGCATAATTTTTAAAATATTCGTTATTATGAAGGAACGGACATGTCTCTCCGAAATCAAAATAGAAGCAGAGACCCTCTCCTTCCTGCTAGCAAAATGTCTATTGTATATGCATGCATGAAATATAAATCCTATCCCACTTGATTCATTCTCTTCACCAAATACTAATATCAATGACAATCTAAGGTGACCTAACTCCAATAATTTTATTTTAGCTATTAAATGATTTTTAATTAACAGCGTATGCAAGTTGCAATGGATGGCGATAGAGTTTGCTGGGTCATGATTTTTTTTTTTTAAATTACACACAAATATCCTTACATTGAAAATAATTATATTCAAGCCCTGGTCCACACTAAATAATAATGCATATCCTATCTTTTATCATTTTTCTGTAAAATAAGATTCCAGTAAAATTCGTGTACAAGCCAGTGGGTAGTAGTCAACACCAAATGAGAACACATTTGTTTTATATACAAAAGTTTGCGTCAATTGAGTTTCAAAGGCTCACTAAGAATAGAATATGCTTTTAGGCTCAAAATTTTTTTATTAGGGTATTTATAAATTGTTTACTAATAAGATATTTATATTGATAGCAGAATTTGACGTCAAAAATTTAGAGTTATAGATTATATCCTTATCAAGTTAACAAATCTTTGTTGGTAAATGAAAACATGTTTTTATTTTACTCCTTTTTTCACTCAATCAAAAACCTTTTGGGCCTGAAATTCATTCACCCACCATAAAGCGCCCACAGAACACACACACTGTTGCTGAGATCATCCGGAATTAAGTATGCTCCCTGGCCCACTTTAATGTGAACTCAACTAAATTTTAGCATACCGAAATTCAAAGAAAGCGGCGTCTAGGGATATTCTCGTAAATCCGACCTCCAATTCCTGGATATTCTTGGAATGACGATATGAAAATTTTTGAAAGAAATGAGAAAAGAGAGGGCCAGGACGAGGAAGAATGAATAAGAAAAGATGAGATTAGATCTGAGATTTTGCTTCAAGTCCACGTCAACTGGGCCCCACAAATGGTTGCGCAGTAAGCCATCTGACTGGGGGCCACGTCACCCTGTCGGTCACGCAGCGTCGTCGCCTTCGTCAATGCCCACCACGTCAGAACGTGAAGGGCGCACTACCGTCGATGAGCCGTTGAAAATTAACGGCCCATGTTTCCCCCTGTCGTGGCCCTTTTGAAACTGCCGTCCTGCTCCACTAGGCCTGGGCCCACCCCAATCACATGCGTAGGAGTGCCGTCAGCGACCACGGACCACCCCGTCGGCTCAGGGGTAAATAGATTAAGTTGGACTAAATTTTGATTAAGTAAATATGAATAAATTAGAGGTTTAAATTTTTATTTAGTTTGTATGAATTTTTTTTTTCATGACTTAAGCTTAAACTTACTTAAAGTCTGACCATATTTAAAAGCTTATTTTTTAAATAAACTCATATTTTAATTTTAAATATCTTAAATATATTTTATAACTATTAATATAAATATATAACATGATTTATCAATTATGATATATAATAATTAAAATAATTTATCAACTATAATTCAATACAATAATAAAATAATAATATTAAAAATAATATATAAATTTAATTTAATTAAAAACATAATTAAAAATTAAAAAATATTGATTAAAAATTAAATTGTGAAATTAATGTGCGTGCAATATATTACATAATATATATGTATATATGTGAATAGGTCGGCCATTGGGCTCATAAATTAAGCTTTAAAAAACTAAACATGATCTATTTAATTAAATAAATCTAATTAAAAGTTTAAAACTGACCTAAATTTATTTAATAAATAGATTAAATTAGGCATGAAATAAGTGAGAATGTAGATTCTTAATAAGAGTCTAATCTATTCTCACCTTTACTATTCACCTTCTCGGCCCGCCTTTTGCATTGCACTTCTTCCCAATTTTTTATTCTCCAAAATTCTAGACTCTGATTAATTATTAATTACTGATTAACTAAAAAAGTTTAACAGTTTGAAAGTTGAATCGTTTGTCAGTTAATTTTTTAAAATTTATTTGATATTATATCCAAAAATTAGTTTTTTGTTTAAGTATTTTACTTCCATTAAACTGATTTAAGATTGCTGAATTCCAATGCAATAATTATCTCTCTTTTTTCATTCACAAAATTTAAACACATGGCCTCACCTAAACTAAAAGTTGCTTCCAGCCTTCCACTCCATCTAATTACCATAAGCATAAGTCAGCTTTTTTAAAATTCCTCTAACTTCCTAGATTAACAAACTTCATTTGACGATAATCAAAAGAAACGCGGAGGCAGGAATACCAATAAGGTGGCCACGTGGAGTGGAATCTGACACGTGGTCCACTTTATTATATGGATCTAAAAAGTCTAGTGGACGTGAAAGGTGGGTGAACCAGCCGGCTACGCAACAGGACTGTGAGTCTGTGCGTCGCCACGTTTGTCCCACACTGGCGCAGAGACCAGTGGGTGGGACACGTCATCTGGGGCCAGACCACATCCACCGACATCAGCACAAGATGGTGGGGACCGCTCCCTAAAGTACGTGGGATTCTTGATGCTCGCTGTCGTTGCCCTTTTTGCGCCAAGACATGCCTCGTTGGCACAGATCCGCGCCCGCATCTTGTAGCGTGGCCTCTTATAGACCGCCCGATTCCTTCCACAATGGCCGTAGGATGCCGTACCCTTCCCCGGGGGATCCCGCGATTCTGAGATGCGTCAACCATTGGGTGTTCTGCTCTCCGCGTCCGAAAGCGAGACGCTGCCACACCCTCATGTTTGGTCCAATTTCCACTTTAACATCCAAATATTGAATTCAAAATTTTAAAAAAACTAATGCATGATAAAACAATTGGAGAATTTTATTAAAATCCCTTAAACATGACATGATTTCAATCAAGTCTTAAAAAATTTTAAAATTTCACTGCAGGTAAAAAGTAATAAGATGAAATAAATTTTTTTACTTGAATGGCCGACTTGTTCTTCAATTATGATTAACATTATTTAAATAATAAGTCAAGTTACAATTTTTTATAAATAATATTATCAAAGATAACAAAAAGTTATATTTATTCTATGTTACTTATAAAGCCCATAACTTAACTTGTTATTTTATTAATATTGCTTGTAAAAATTATAAGTTGACATGTTATCTTTGTAATACTAATTATAATTAAAAGGTATTTTGGTCATTCAAGCAAAAAAATTTATTTCACTTCAGTTGTCTGGACTTATAGTGAAATTTTAAATTTTTTTTGAGACTCAATTGAAATTATGTTACATCTAAGAGACTTTAATGAAACCTCCTAAAGACAAGCTGTATATAATAAGCAAAATCTCAACTAGAGCCCTCAAAAGCAAATTAATCACATATAAGGTCTAAAAAATTATGAAACACTTTTGCAAGCCCAAGAGCCTCAATTGCAATTTCTTTTCGTCCAATTACTAAACTGCCCTTGCCTTTCTTTAAAAAAAAAGTGTCATGTCACTTGTCGCCCATAGACTGATAAAGTGTTCAGCTTGTACCCATTTTAATTAGCCCGATATCATCCTGATCATATCAGGATGGCTCTCATCCCGATCCAAAAATAAGTGGGACGAAACTTTATAAGATAGAATAGAAAATGAGTTCAAGATGAGATGAGAATACAGGATTATCATCAGAACATTCCACCTTGTCTCAAATATTATATATATTATTTTTATTTTAAAAATATATATTAAATATTCTTTATACTTATGTTAATTATATCAATTATAATTTCAATATTTACAATTCTTATACAAAATTAAAGTTTTTTTATATTGACAATTTTAATGGCATAAAGTAAATAGGGTGATATCTTTTTTTATAATATATTAATTATATCAATACAATTTTTTTATCTGTCTATTTTATAACTTTTATTTATATCACATTTTTTATTTTATTTTTAAAAGAATAATTAGCTTAACACATCTCAACTAAAGTAGAAGAACAATGATTTAATGTTGTACTTGACTTGCTTGTTGTTGCTGCTCTTACAATCTAAAGACCATTTATAATTGCTATCATAATATGTAATTGTAATTAATGAATTCAAAAATTAACTTTAAATTGTTGTGATTTATGTACATGTATTGTTTTGACTGTAAATTTAATAAATTATCTGATTTAAAATTTTAATGAATATTATTATTTAAATCTTTTTTCGATATTGTTTGATTTATCGAGACAACAGGATGTCTTGAGCTCATCCCGATCCCCTCTCAATTCCTAACAAAACTAGACAATTTTCAAGACAGGACGGGACATAAAATAAAATTTTAGTCCAGGTCTTTTTTTGGGATAGGATAAGGGTGTCCTGGTCCTATCTCGTCCAACAAATACCCTTAGTTGTTAAAGCCATCGTGTCAACTGATGAAGCTCTAGCACCTTGGGTGCCACCGAAGCTCTTGCATCGGCACAATGGTCAATCATTGGTCAAATGTGTCAAGTGGTTGATGCTTGATTTAAACTCTTAACCCCTTGGATCCCCAAAATAAAGAAATCATCGAACTAACATATTCTTTGATATATGCAGTGCCACAAAGTTGCATATATATTATAACCTTGACTTTCAAACATTTTTATCTATCATCGCATATTATGGACGTTTTATTATATATATTTAAACAAGTACTTATAAATGTTTGAATATGACTTATTTATACATTTAAAAGTTAATTTTTTAAACTCAATTTATTCTATTTTTTTATAACTTGTTCCTTCAATGTTAACAAGTTATCAATGTTATGTTAAATAAAAAATTATACTCCTTCCGTTGAAAAATGTAAGATATTTTTTGAGGAGTTAGATATTAAAAAATATAAAATATTTTTAACTTTTTAAGGTGTAATCATTATTTTTTTTTTGAAGTACCACCATTAATAATGAATTTATATTCATTATAGGGTGTTTAATAGAGATAAATATAAAAAGTTAGGGTTAGTTAAAAAGTAAGTAATTATTTTATTGAGGATCAAATTTAATTAAAAATATTTTATATTTTTTATCAAAAAGAGTATGTTATAACAAAATGGGCGATGGTAGACGATGCTAGAGCTCCATTCGTCAGTGCAATGGCTCTGATGGTGATGAAAGGACAAAAAAAAAAAAAGGAAAGGCAGAAGCATTTTGATAATTGAAATAAAAAAATTAATTGCAATTGAGGCCCTTAGCCATGCAAAAGTGTTTCAAAAATTTTTGGGCCACACATGTAATTAATTTGCTTTTGAAGGCTCTAGTTGAGACTCTCCCTATATACTAATGCCTTTTTATTATTTACAGACATCGACGTGGACATCAATGGTATTAAAATTCTGATATATTACTGAAAAATTATGCGCATTTCATTTTTAAAATTTTATATAATAGACAATGCTCCCACGCGAAACATTATAAATCATACATTATTTATTAGTTATTAAAAATAGCAAGTGTGCTCAAGCTTCAAAAGCAAAGATGAAGGACCAACCTTTTATGGTTTGATAAATTGTTCTTTAAAAAAGAGGAAGAAGAAGAAGCAAAGATGAGAAGCAAAATTTAAATGCACAAAGTCGATGCATGCTAACATTTTTTTAAATTACATGTTTCGCCGGCAACAATTGAAAGGTAAGATAATTTAAAAAAAGAGTTGATAATATATATATATATATATATATGTAAGCATTTAAATCCTCTGAGAATGGTGAATTTACGTGAAGTTTTAATCTTTTAGTATTTTTTTATTGTTTTGTTTTGTTTTATTTAAGAAACAAAATTCATTGATTACTAATTTTAGAAGATTTAAATTCTAAATACAACAATTCATACAAAACAAAATTCTGTATAGAACAACACCATTCATAATCATAAGTTGACAAGGTAATCTTTATTTCATTTGGGCAAAACACAAAGTTCGCATATAATTTCACTGAATTAATAGTGATCTTTGTTTTTCTTTGTCAAGATGATTGTAGCTTAGATTTGGATCCTCTCCATGTTCTCTTTCAATACATCTCTCAATACTCAATCATATTATTCATTTAATTATTTATTTGATCGATGATGTTAGATTCCTGATTATAGCATCAAAGTAAATTAAATATACTATTCATTTAATGATTACCATAAACTAGCATTATAAACTTATTTTCAAGAGCATTTAATAGATAATAGTGAATAATGTATTTATTTTATTGTCATAATTAACAATCTAACATCATTAAATTAGATAAATAATTAAAATAATAGATAGGATTGAGTATTGAGAAATGTATCTAGAGAAGGTATGAAGATGATCTAGATTTATAATAGCTCTTTCCTTTTAAGCTATATTAACAAAGTCAGTTCCATCTTAACATTTATGATAGAAGCATTATGTCATAAGGTCATTACTTTCTCTCTAAAAAGTTAGTTTATTAGGATGTGTAACGTACTTTTTTATATAATTAGGACACTCCTTAAGTCTTTTTGGTGTGAGATCGAACAGCTCTTTCGGCCAATTCGTGATGCCCTCGTCAGGGCTCAATGATTGGGCAAAGTCGAATCTAACTCTAATATTACTTTGTTATGAGACCATTATTCTCTTTTCAAAAAGCTAGTTTATTGAGGTGTGCAGTACATCCGCTTATATAACCAGGATAATTTTCAAATCCTTTCGATGTAAGATCTGACAATTAGCTTCCCAAGTCTAATGTGCTCTCATGCTTGCTTGAAAGATGAACAATGCAAAAGTCATTTTTTTAAAGCGATTGTCTCACTCTCATTTCCCATATTTAAAAGGGCTGATCTGATATGCATGATTGGATATGTACAGGTACTATGGATGATATTCTTGATATCATGGTGTCTAATGCTGAGTTTTCCACCTCCTTTATTTTGTGAGAAGGTAATCGTGCAGCTGATCACATCACTTTCTTTGTTTCTATTCTAACAAAGGGTGCTTCGAGAGCTCTTATTTATCTCGAGAGGATCTTAGTCAGCCCATTGTTTGTAGTGGTTTTGGCTGATCTTTTTTAGCTTTCTCAATGTGTTTTGCTTTCTTGTTGCTTTTTTCTCTTGTACTTTTTTTGACTTTCTGCCTGAACGTTTTATAGCTTATTTTGTTTTGAAATACCACTCAATATATTCGTCCGAAAAAAAAACATATAGTATCATTAAGTACCTGCTTCACTAGTAATAACAGGGTTAAGTCAAAATAAATTATCATCAAGCCAGTTTGAGTGTTGTAATATTGTAAATAAAAAAATCATGAAAGGAAATCCCCTAGTTAACAATAAATGTTTTGCATAATTTTTCTATTCAGAATGTCACCCATTATGATACGAAATGGTTATTGTTTACATTTTAGTAATTAAAAAAGTTAATGATGTAATTGGAAAATTATTATATTTTTGTTTGAGGCAATCTTATTCAAAATACTATTAAGTATTAAATGTAAATAATTCTTTCAATAAAGAATTTAACAATATTAACGTATCACTAACATATCTTTTAGTTAAGGGGCTTCATTCTTCAAAATTCTTACTTTTTATATGTTATCCAATTTATCCTTCGATAAAAGCTAATAACGGGACGTTTTGTTTGAGTGGGAGTGACAAGTTCAGTAAACTAAAAATAAAGAATATTATCAGAGTGAGGGCCATACGAAATAACAGAAGTAATTAAACAAAATCAGCTTACATCAAAACCCAAAGAACATCTCAGGCTCTAATGATAAGGTGAGTCAAAATACAAACAATACGCAACAACGCAGCTCAATGTCCATGGCGTTTTGAATGAAGCTTTACAGCCATCCATTCTATGAGATTCCAACGTCAAATTCAGTTTCTGCATAGAGCATTTCAATGTAGTCAGAACAGTCCTCCGCTCCCATAAATTTTTAATGGCCAAACAAGTAAAAGAAGCAAAATCCCTCCTTTCCTCTCCCTTTCCATATTTAATTTCCCCATACCAAATGTGGTGTAAATGGTCAACTAAGAAAAAAGAGTTAAAAGACCCACTCGCAACTCGAGTCTACTCAACAGTATCAAATATGCATTGGCCATATATAATGTGCCTGACTTGGTATGAGATTGAGTTGGCTTGAGCACAAGTGCATAATTGTATCCAAGAATGTAAAGTTGAAGCTTGGTTAGTTCCAGTTTTGATGATATTTTCATATTTTTCAAGTTTAAAAAAAAAAAAAATCTGCCAACCCAAGTTGGCTTGGCTAACAATAGAAAAGCATTGAGTTTGTTTTTGCCGCCACCCTGTCACCCGCGTTTTGCCAACTGAGACCTTTTCAACTTTAATTAAAAGATTTTTTTCCCTCAAATACATCATTTTTTGTAAATATTTTCTAAAATATAAAAAAACGCGAAGAACACTAAAACATATAATAGTGACTCTTTCAAAATAGTAAAATTTTAGGTGGGATTTGAATTTAAATTTAAAGGTTTAATTTCATGTTTTTTTAATTTTGAGAAGTTTATATTTCATCCTTTGCCCTTATAAAAAAATAATAATAGGTACTCTATCTATTTAAAAGTGTAAAACAATTTTAAACTAAATATTATCCTTCAATAAAGCAATTAATTATCTTTAAACTAATGTTATTTTTTACATATTTATCATTATTTAATAAAATATTTTATTTTAAAATAAATATTATAAAGTGATTTATTTATCATGAATATTTTAAAAAAACATATTAATTACACTTTATAATATTAAAAATATCTTACATTTTTTAATATTTAATTTTTTAAAAAATATTTTATATTTTTTAATGGAGAGAGTAATAAATACTTTCATGCACAAATACTATTTTCTTTGTTATTAAAAAATAAAAAAAATTAATCATTTAATTTCAGTAGTTATGACTTTGTTATAATTCAATTAAAATTTTAATTTATTATAACTCAATCCTCATATTTTTTATTTAACCACAGTGTAGTCTTTGAACTTTAACTTTATACAACTTGGTTTTTATTGCTTTGACTGTTTAAAATATCTATTCCTATATTTTAAAAAATAAAATTATAAAGATTAATCTTTCAACCCTCTTTATGTTTAGATTGTTTTCATTAGACATAGCATATAAATGAGATACCGTCCAAACGTACTAATATATAATAATTTGTCTGAGCAAAAAGCAAGTATACAAATTGAGAGTGAGGATTGAATATTGGAACTCCCGTGGATATTAAGTCCAACGAGAGGCCATTTCATGATGAAGTTGCAAGATGCCTCAACAAAGAAAAATCCAAATCCATTAAAGAGGGGTGAAAATAAATTATTGATGTTACATTTTCTCACTTTGCCCGTATTGGTGCTTCACTAGTCAGCATTTCACTACTACATTTTTTGTGATTCGCAATCTGTGACTCCCAAAGTGCTCCCCCTTTCTTCTTTCTTTCTTTCCTTGTTTTTAATTTTATTTTATAGAAAGTGAACTATATATATATACACATATTGAATTCAAACAGATATTTTCTAAAAAATATAAATGTCTCAAAAATAAAAAAAATAGTTTACAGTTTAATATAATCTTAATTTTAATTTAACGCGCTAAATATGGCTCTAACCTATTTTTTTTTTTTTTATACAGGCGGAAAACACTCTATCATATGCGACATGTTTTTGTTTTAAGAGAAACACGGTCACATTTTTAAAAAAAGCTTTACAGTTTCGACATAAATTTAAAAAATATTAAAAAATTTGGAATGGGCATGTAATCAATATAAAATATAAATCATCATCAATATAAATTTTAATTTACATGCAGCTTCGTTATTCATTAGCCATTAATTATATAGGTGACCTGCTATTTAGATTTGATGCTAACGTGACAACGCGAGGCTCCCATAAAATACAGAGAAGAGTGATTCAAAGAATAAAAGTCCGCATAAAATTTACTTTGCTTTATAATAATATTCTCACAACACTACACATAAAACCATTTAATATTGATTGATGATTCAAAGTTGAAGCTATTGTAACCTTGTTATATGGCGTGTGCTCACCATTAGCGAGAAGGGTCCCATATTCATCGACCATTTTTAACATCTTCAACTATATATATATATATATATTTTTTTTTTCCAGGAAATGGCTTGAGCATATCAGCATGACGCAGGCCAGAGGCTAGAGCCTAGGAACAAGGCCAAAAAAAGAAAAAGGTTAAGGTTATTTTATTTACGATTCTTAATTATAAATCAATTTTATTTTTTAAAATTAGAAATTCCCTCACTCGTTATTTTGTTGTTAGAAATACTTAATATATGTTTATCAGAGTCTCACTAGTTTTTAACATTTTTTATTAAATTAAGATTTATTTTTGCTCCTCCATTTTTACCTCAAATGTTTGTGGTTACTATTGATTCAAATATTTTGTAATAACATATTTTAAAAAAATTGTAATGTGAGGTTCGCTAGTTTAAAAGTGAAGAGACTATGAGAAAATGATAAAGAGGCGAGAGAAAAAATCTTTAACAATGACTAATAGAATTAATTTATAATTAAATTTAAGATACTCAATAATCATTTAGGCAAAGCTAAGAGATGAAAATAATTTTTGATTAAAAAATAAAAAAAAAGGTGTTAAGAACAATAGTGGAAGCACGGTCTGATACTCAAATTGATAATTCGAGCGAAGCTCACCCACTATTTTAAACAAGCTTGAGAAATGTGAGGGCCTTAGGGGTCGAGCTTAAAAAGAATCATACTTTTATGATGAAGAGCGAGGTGAATGAAAAAGGAATTGTGGCTGGAAATGAAAGGAGACATGGACAGAGACCAAGAGAAAGCGAGTGGATTAATGGAGGTTTTAATATGTTAATTAATAAAATTGATAAAGTTTAAATTAGTAAGTAAAATTGAAATAGATCAAAAATATTTTTTCAAGGTAGAAATTAGTTAATAAATTTTAAAAAGTTAGCTTGAAAACTTAACTCTTTTTAAAAGCGAACATTGGGGCAGTCTTTCAAAAACCAAAAAACCCTAATAATTCGGTCTTTTAACTAGTCTAAACTCTGAAAGCTCAAATTATTAAGATTGAGTTTAAACGGGCAACAATTCAAGCTTTTTTGAATTATCAGCTATACCTCATTATAGAATCAGTTTCGAAAAGCAAAATGAACCAAAAAATTTTGGTGTGACTATTATTAAAATATAAAATAAGTCTCACATCTAAAAATAAAAAAAAAATTAAAACTATATAAATTTACAAAACATCTAACCAAATGATTTTATTTATTTTAATAAAATATATTATCCATAAGTATACTTATATATAAAAAATTTAACATTATATCACGAGCCATTTATTGAAAGATCAAAAAATCAAAAGTAGAAGAAAGAAGGAAAAACAAAAAAAAAATGAAAGAACGAGAGATAAAAGAAAAAAAAATAAGAGATTAAAAAAAAGAGAGAAGGAAAAGAAGGAGAAGAAAAAGAAAAAATTAAATATAAAAGAGGTTTCTCAAAATAAAAAAAGTACAAACTCAAGTAAGAATAAGAAGATGAAAAAAATAATAGAAAAAATTGTAGAATATAAAACAAGTTTGATATCTAAAAATTAGAAGATATATTAGAAATATATAAACTTAAAAAATTTTCAATCAAATGGTTTAAATTATTTTGATAAAGCATATTATCTTTAAGTATATTTACATATAAGCAATCTAACAGCAATGGCCTGTGCAAGGGAGGAAAAACTCACAGCCAACGCCTTGGAAAAAAAATTATTTACATATAACAATTAATAACGAATGTTATTGGAGAAAAATAAGTTCAGGTTTTCATTTCAAACATAATACATTTGATATTGGACTTTGTCTACAAATAACTTTATTGCTTGGTCTTTGGATGTAATTTTAAAAAAATCTTTAAAATGAATTTATTGTGATTCACCAAGAAAAATCAAGTGAAAAATAAATTTATATTATTTATTTTTTGGTAAAAGATTTATGTTAGATATTAATATAGATAAATCGATGTTGATGTAAACGATAGACGATATTTTTAAATTATTTTTTAAAATATAATAAAAAATACCATTTAATTTATTTTTAAAATTAAATTATCTAATTACAAACAATGAAATACACAGAATTAAAGTATAATTTTAACGTAAAAATATTTTTGGAAGAGCCATGAGTCCCTTTAAAATTCTTTTTTTTTTTGTCAGCATGACCCCAAAAAAAGCAGAAGGCCGGAAGCTACAAAAGGAGGGTCTGCTAAAATCTTAAAGTTCAAATTTTATTACCACGAAACATCACGACAATTTGATATGGGTTCCAATCTCAACGTTCATTTGTTTTTTCGTTTAGAATGCGTTTTATTAAAAACTCATTTATTTTACTTTTCATAATTTTTTTGAATATATTAAATCAAAAGCATGTATTTAAGGTTTAAAAAGTGGTGTCCAAATCCAGACACTCAGTGTCATGAGCAAGATCCGCGATCCAATCAAGATATGCACCAGCACAGCTCGATAAAATTGGGAATTTTAATAACCATATTTGAAACATACTTATTTAAATTTATTTTTTTTAAATTTTTAAAATTTTATTAAAATTCAAAAATATTGATTTAATTTTAAAATTTTAAGAGAAATGATAAAATTATTTTTCATTTAAATTAATATTAGATCTTTCTTATTTTATTTATTTATTATCCTATTTCACTTATTAATTTACTAATAAAGTATTGTTTATTACCTTACTTAATTTATTTTCATTTAACGTGTCTAAATCATAAAAATTTATTAATTTTCATGCTATATGTTATTCATTTATTTACAAACTAATATTCATTACTTTACTTTACTTAATTTTATTTTAAAAATATGAATAAGTAAAATAAAAAAATTTTAATATTAATTTAATAAAGATAATTTTATTACTGTTTTAAAAAATTTAAAAATTCAGAAATTTTAAATTTAAGTAAATATATTTCAAGAATATTTATGGAAATTCTTCCTCGAAAAAAGAAAAATACTCCTGAAAGCAACTTGAATACTGATACAAATATTTTCACTGTACTTCCCTTGAACATATTCCTGCGTGGTCAAACATTCAGGATAGCGGCTATTCGTGGATTTCAAAGCACCTATTAAATCTAATTTATTTCCGCTGATTTTTTATTATTTTATTTTATTTTCAATTACTCACAACCCACGTAAGCCACATGACGGGTGGGCTAGGTTGGACCCCCTGAACCGAGACGCGTAAATCGATTCATAAGCCACCACGTGTACGGCTGCGATGACGTTCGAATAATTAAATGGTC
This sequence comes from Prosopis cineraria, assembly GCF_029017545.1. NCBI lineage: Eukaryota > Viridiplantae > Streptophyta > Magnoliopsida > Fabales > Fabaceae > Prosopis > Prosopis cineraria. Next base: position 1,937,792 of record NW_026555344.1, read on the forward strand.
TGCGCGATTCTCGATGGGCCAGCTCAACAACCACCACACCCAATGCGTATATACGGTGTACGTGTACGCCATCCCCCATATACGACACGTGTATGGTGACGTGGACATCGCCTTGGCACCCTCTTTCTCTCTCTTCCCTCCTCATCCTCCTCCTCCTCCTCCTCCTCCTCCATCACCACCTCCCCAACCTTGTGTCTTTCTTCCCTCTATCAAAGCAGGGCTCCTTTCCCTCGGATTTTAGAGAGAGGCAGTAGAGAGAGAGCGCATGAATGCAGAGAGGTCGAGTGAATTTCCCTTTCTTGAACGCTAGTGTTTTGTTCGGAGCTCGAGCTTACTGTTGAAACTGAGAGGATTTTTTTTTCGGTTCCCGCCAATAATTTCTGGGGATTTTGCCTTTTTGCTTTTTCTGGGTTTCCCATCGTCGTTTCGTGACGTTGAGAGCTTGGTAATCGTCGTGAGGTATGTAGAATTCGACGCTCTTTCTTGTTGAAATTCCGAGTTCGGCTCTCGAGATTTGATTTTGAATGTTTCTAGATTTGGGTTTTGTCTGATGTCTACGAAATTTCATGAGGGTGAGGGTAAGGGGTTAGCTCGGCTGCATTAATTGTGAAAGAATGTGGCAATTTGATTGTCTGGAATTTTCAAGTTTATTTTTCAGCGAGTCTTAACCGTGGGAGTTATGCCCACATGCAAGATGCGAAAGTTACCTGGTTTATTTCGATTTATTGTACTATGGAAACACAAAGCCGACCAACACCTACAATTTTCCGTTTTATTTGTTGCTGTTTGTTGCTCTAAACCCCACGGAGGATTAGAGTTTGGAGTCTCCTGGTTCTCCTTTTGTACCTGTTATAAACTTTGAGATTTTATAATTTCTGTTCATTGATTTGTTCGTATGAGCGCAATCATTTCATTTTTTTAAAAATGGTGATTCGCCACCCGCATCCAATTTTTGTATCTGTAGTTTCCAATAGTAAGGAGCTGAAGTTTGAAGGATAACAGGAGAAGATGGGGGGTGATAAAACCGTGGAATTGGATCGGAGGATTAAATCTCATAAAGCATAATCTTTGGAGGTTTCGATAGAAATTTGAGGAATTTTAACAGTCTTCTTACCACTCCCTGATCCATCTGAAAGTTAATTTCTGTTTGAAGGGTATATTTGTCATTTAGCTTTTGGTTGTCTTGTTGTGTTAGGTTAGGTTATTCTCTGTTAGTCGTGTCCTTGGCTTTTTCATTGGCTTGTGGGGCAGTAGAAAGACATAATTGACCTTCTACTGGTGCCTGTTTTTTTCATTTTGACTATCGTCCCTCGGAAAATCTCTAGCTTTTAAATCGATACTGATACTGATGTGGTTCACAATATATTCCGAAAATAATTCTAGATATCTTCTTCTTTTCTCTTAGAATAATGGTACAACTACAAGGACAGGTGATTTGGTGTTGTCTCACTTGGGTGGATCAATATCTTTGTCCAGCTTGGTCTTGAGTCTGTTGACGCACTTTGAAAAATTTTGGCGTTAAAATTTTCCTGTGTTCTTGTCTGGCTAGTCAGATTATTTAATGACAAAAGCTGTTCAGCTTAAAAAACCAAAGAATATCTTTGTTCCATTCCATGCTTGATTGATTATAGCAAACTCAACGCCAGGATCATACTTTATCTGAAACTTGATCCGCTTTGTCAACATCATGTTGAAGGTTTTGATATTACTATTCATCTTGGTATCTTGATTGTTGCTTCTTGTTTGGACTGGATAGTTATAAAAAGATTGTCTGCCTTGGGCCGGGGCCTTTTGTTAAAGACGGAGAAGGGACTCTTAGAACTGGCACATATTGGAAATTGCAGCCTTTGGATGACGTATTCTCCATAGTAGCTTGGAAGGTCAAACCGCAGAAGTTATTGTGTGATTTGTGTAGTCAGTTGTTAAGTGGGATTGCTTTTTTTGCTCTTCTAGTTTATTGCTCATTTATCCTTTATCATGAATTTTGCCTTGTTTGCCTTGCAACACTTATTTGTTGATAATGTCTAACATGGTTCCTATTAATCCAGCTTGTCCACTAATCAAGGAGTCGTGTGGATTCTTTCTGAAATATAGACTCTGCCTTCCATTTGGTGCTCGCCATGGGAAACAGTGAGGAAGGGAAGTCTGCTAAAGTTGAAAAGCCCTCTTCACCAGTGACAACGGTAAGCTGAAAAGTGAGAACATAGTGTCTGCACGAACAAATATAAAGTATGTGCCTAAATCTTATTGATGTACTTACCTTACGGGCAGGATCAGGCCAACCAGATCAACCCGACCAATATTCATCTGTATCCTGACTGGGCTGCCATGCAGGTTACCTACCTCTTACCCTTGTTTCCAATACTCTTGTCTATTATCGATTTGGGTGTTTATTTTGAGTTTTTTATAAGCAATTATTTTCCAAAAAAATTATTGTCTCAAAGTCTTGTGGTTTAACCTGTTGAAAATTGTTTCATTGATGGTAGCAATGTAGTTTTTATTCAATTCAAAGAGAAAACATAACCCGCTTGGTCTGTTTTGTAAATTTTCGAACATAATTGTCCCCAGAAACTGGATATGGTATTACGGTGATTAAAAGTGTCATCAATATCTTCAGGCATATTATGGGCCAAGGGTCACCATGCCACCATACTATAACTCAGCCATGGCTCCTGCTCATGCTCCTCACCCTTACATGTGGCCACCACAGGTAGCTCCACAAAGCATATTTACTTTATGTCATGGTTACCACTCTTAATTTGGATTTCCTGGACTATATCTTTGTGTAATTTTTTATTTGTTCTTTCTCTCAGCCTATGATGCCGCCTTATGGGGCGCCTTATGCAGCAATATACTCTCATGGAGGTGTTTATCCTCACCCTGCAGTTCCTATTGTAAGTCTACATTCTAGCACTGGAGGATTCCCCCCTCCCCTGCTTCAAAATTGGAGTACTTTATTATGCTTTAACCAAGGGTTTGTCAATTCAAATATTCTTTAGTTTTTCACTTATCAATCTGAACAATGGGCTGGAGAAGGTTGAGAAGGTCATGAGAATCAATGTTGTTGCCATCATTCTGTTTCTATAGGCCCTTGGTTACGCGTTCTAGGGTGCATACAAAATAATATTAATTTTTGCTTGCTTTGATATATTGCATGTACAGGATGAAGGACCTGTGAATTCATAACATCGTTTATTTATTAAAGCCCCTTGTTCTTCTATATGCTTCTCTGTTTGGAAATTTGTTTCATATCATGCTCTTATGAGTTATTTCGGTAAACATAGGGGCCACAATCACATGGTCAAGGAATTCCATCTCCCCCTGCTGTAAGATTTGATTCTCTTAGATTTCCCTCTACTCATGATTCTCGGAATGTCAGCAGTTTATGATGGTTTGACTTGCTGGAACATTGCAGGCTGGAACTCCTTTAAGCGTGGAGACACCAACCAAATCAACCGGAAATACTGACCAAGGCTTAATGAAGAAATTGAAAGAGTTTGATGGACTTGCAATGTCTATTGGCAATGGCAATGCTGAGAGTGCTGAGCGAGGTGTTGAAAATAGGCTATCACAGAGGTTTGTTGATCCCTACGTTCATTCTATATGTATACATCTATACGTGAATTAATAAATTGTTCTTAATTATTTTGAGGTTTGGATGGATCAAGTGGAGGAGAAAGCCTGACTTGTTTTTTCAAAGCGACTAGACTCCACTTCCTCTCCCTCCATCTAGATGATCTGTTATGAGTGTACTATTCTAGCATATTCTTGTTTCTAAGTGAATAATTTTGTGATGATTTGATCAGCGAGGATACTGAAGGTTCAAGTGATGGAAGTGATGGCAACACTGCTGGGGTGAGAACTATCTTGCTTTGCTATAAGCAGTTGTTTTCTTGCATGTTTCTAACTGTATGCACTATTAATATGTTTTGTTTAATATGGTTTGACAAAATTGAAACATTAAATTACGATATTTGCCCATCTTATGCTCAGGCTAATCAAACAAGAAGGAAAAGAAGCCGAGAGGGAACACCAACCACTGGTATGACTCTGTTCTTCACCAAGGATCACATCTTGATGAACAATAGAGTTGTCCTGGGAACACCATACTTCCGTTGTCACTATGATACACATAAAATCAACTTGGTTATTTTGTAGGGAATTCTTAACACATGCTTAGTAACTTTGAAATCACCATGTTTGAACTATTGGTAATGGGATGGACATAGAGGTTCACTTTTGTCATGTTCTTTATTACTTGATACAATCAAGTTTTGGGTGTCCTCTATTAGCAGTTTATTGTAAGAGGATATTATACTTGCCTCTCGTATGTGATGTATAGAGTAATGTCTAAAAAAATCTGGAGCTATTTATCAACATAATTCAAGTGCTGATTATTATGCTTTTCCTGCTGTTCAAGCAGGTGGAGATGAGAAGGCTGAGATACAGGCCACTCTACTTCCCAAAGAGACTGCGGTTTCCAATAAGTCGATGGCAATTGTACCTGCCAGTGTTGCAGGAAAAATTGCTGGACCTGTAGTTTCCTCAAGTATGACCACTGCTCTGGAGTTAAGAAACCCTCAGACTGTTCATTCTAAACCAAATCTCACAAACGTTGCCCAATCTGGTGCAGTGATTCCTTCTGAAGCTTGGTTACAGGTATGGTGAAGAAATTAATATAGGCTAGTTCAGATCATATCTAGATTCTTGTATGCTAAAGTTGTTTGCGTAATGCACTAGAATACCAATGCTGTGTCTTCAGCATTCGATTGCTCTGAAGTAATTCCTTGGGAATGTTTGGATTTCACAGAATGAACGAGAGCTGAAGCGAGAGAGGAGGAAACAGTCAAATCGAGAATCTGCTAGAAGGTCCAGGTTAAGAAAGCAGGTAAAGTTCTGCTGTTTTCTGAGTTGAAAATGTTCATCACTTGTTTATTAGCTAGTCTGGGAAATAGCACAAGACTAACCAGCTACCAAGCTTCATTAATACCACACATATAATTGGCTAGTGACTTATGCATGTGCTCATATCTCCTATGTTCAGGCTGAGACTGAAGAGCTTGCCCGAAAAGTTGAATCCTTGAATACTGAGAATGTGACTCTGAAATCAGAAATTAACCGTTTGAGTGAAAATTCTGAGAAACTGAGGGCTGAAAATGCTGCATTAATGGTACTGTTCTCCTAAAATCTGTAATATCTATATTATATACAGGTAGTTTGTGACACTAAGAACTTAATTGTTTTTGACATCCAGGAAAAACTGAAAAATGTGCAACAAGGGCAGACGGAAGAAATAGTTTTGAACAGCATTGACAGCAAGAGGGCTGCGCCGATAAGCACAGAAAACTTGTTATCTAGAGTTAATAATTCCAGTTCTAATGATAGAACTACAGAGGAAGACAATGATTTTTGTGATGACAAACAGAACTCCAGTGCGAAGCTGCATCAACTACTCGATACGAGTCCTAGGGCTGATGCTGTGGCAGCTGGCTAACAGGAAACCAGCAACCGTACTGGCTGATCGTGTAGTTTTGGCATATTATGGGCCCAAAATTACTATTGCTAACAGTATTCTGAGGGGTGGAACGGCTAAATTTTAGGATCTCAGTCCATCAAGATCAGAACTAATCCATTTGCTTATCAATTCCTTAGGATGAAAAGACTGTTATTTTATTAGATTTGACGAGCCGTGGATGGCATCCTTGAAAGTTTGTAAATTGTGGGGAATTAGAGGTTTTAGTTTAGAGGGTGTTTTTGAGTTAGTAAATAGTTGGTTGTGTGCTAATGATTGGGGCGAACCTTCTAACGGTATTTGAAGAAAGTTAATCTGACTATCATCTTTTGCAAGTGAAATTTATGCGTACGATTTGATATGTGTGCATGCAAGTGTTGATTTCACAATGGTAATTGGCTCATGCTATGTATGTTCCTTTCCGTAGGGATGAAATGCTAGTCTCTGGACTTCGAATTATTTTGAAATATATAGGGAAGATTGCAATGTAAATACTAAATACACATTCAAATTCTCCTTCAGGGTTGATTTTTCTTCTCTTTATTTCTTTTTGTTTTTGTTTTATTTTTTTGGTATCGAAAAGAGGTTACAGAGGTGGTGAATTATATCATTGACCCCACAGCATCCCTCTAACAAAAGCAATTTGAGCCCTACTATGAGGGTTGATTTAAGTTCCTCGAGTTACATGAGGAATTGAATTCTGAACCTTTTATCCCCATCCCCTCTTAAGCACTTTGTCAGTGGGTGAGGTGATAAATGTTGGCTTGGGGGATCACAACAGTGAAACAACACTGTACTGTGTCACCAGTCCATAAATGGACTCATACTGTAAAACAATACAATCACTTTACATCAGCAATATCCAAACTCCTACATTATAGAAGTTCAATTTTGTTTCACACAATTCTGAAACTCGGGTGCTTTTTTGTTTGCTTTTTTTGCGGTAGATACAGTCACAAGAGAAGATGATCATCCCGTGTACAACATAATGTCATTCTACTGTACATAACCTTCTTTTAAGACATCGTGCATGTCGTACACTCTCTTGTCATCCCTGCCTCCAACCTTGCACACATACAGTTCAGTGAGTTAATAATCAAATAATCATCTCCCAAAAAAATGTGATTTAAATCTTTATAGATGTGTCTGTTACTTTCTTTGTGCAAGCGCGCATGTTTTATCAATATAATCCTCTCACAAATTTTGAAAGTTCATTAATATGAGCTTCATGCAACATTGTCCAGCAGGAACATGTTGATGGATTTTAGAAATAACATTCATGATTTTGAATGGAAGTAGCAAGAAGAGATGAATAATGATGCAGCAGATTGCATATATTGTTGTGTGTAAAATGCAGACAGAATCTGTTTCCAAGATGCAGAGCTTCTAGCTCAGATGGATAAGCAAGCAATGTATGAAACCCTAACAAGAAGCAAAAGGAGAAAGGAAGGAAGAAAAAAGAGGCATCACCTTTCTGGCCAGAAAAAATACTGCTTCCACAGTGCCGTCAACATATATTGATCTACCCCTAATGCAAATTCGAAACTCAAACCGAGCTCTACATAAAGTAACAACACAAAGCATCACACGCTAGCTGATGAACATTGAGAATGACATAAGAAAGCTCATTTCATTTGCTACGTACGTTTCACCTGGTGATGCCAAATTATACGCATGAAGCTCGTGACAATCTACGTGATCCTGACCAATTATCACCATTTCTGGCTGTCGTGTGGGATCCCTGATTGATTCAATCTGGCAAATGTCATAGGAGAGAAATGAAACGGAAAAACATCACTAAGAACCCATCCTTCTTGGAAAAGAAAAAACACAGATCAAAATAATGCTTCGGTGCGGAAAAATTATTCAATTCATATTAGACTCCAGTGTTTTAATTTTTCCACATCAGAGATATTCATAATCATGCATCAGCACGAAAAATCTGGACACTGGGAAGAATGCAGATCAATATTTTCAATGAGGAACGTGAGTCAAGATCATATGCAGGAATAGGAAGCCAATATTATGCTAGGTTTTTTGTTTGGTCAACAATATATTACACTATAACCAATAGATTATACTACTTCAAACATTTTGAGAACCAATAGAATTTACTGGTATTAAGCTACAGATGAGACGCGTGTGATCACTAAGCACATGAAAAGTAAACAGAATGTCCGTATCCTGCTGAAGGAGTAATAGTTCGCGTGCTTGCTTAAAATGAATATGCCCTATACAACTGTAAGTTCTTTCTTAAATCTAAAAATTATCTAAGAATAAATTTGGAGTTTAATTTGAACCATACCATGCAAACAAGGAGCATAAAGGCGCAATGATGATGAAGAGGATCTCATGTTACGATGGAGCCATACAATGTGACCTAACGCACCTGAGCAATATTAAAAGGCACCCCCAGTTTATTGAAGAAAGAAATTGCAGTCTTTGCGGTCTCACTTATCTCAGCTCTGCTTTGATCCAGGGACTCCACAGCCTAGGATCTCAAGAGAATGAAGCAGATATCAGTGCATCAAATTGAAGTTCAAATAAAAAAAAAAAAGCACCACTAAAAGAAGAATTTATGAGAATTCACATTTTTTAGAATTACCTTCAAGGAATACCCGGAGAAGAGCATAGGAAAACGGTCAGCCATAATGTCTAAAATTCCAATAAATGCAACAGCCTAAAAGGACAATATAGAAGAGTAAGAATTAATGTTTTTAAAATCAGACTGGATATTGAAACAGAAAGATTAGTGGTTCATGATTCACATGGTCCAACCTAGTTGAACTAATGGTCGAACCAGTGACATAATAATTAAATTAAAAAATTATATATATATATATATAATAATCTACATATAACAAATAAATATAAAATTGTTACTTAACTTAAAAATAAAACCAAATATTTTAAGTTTATTATGACTTCACAAGTTAAATGATACAAAATAATATCAAATGATTAAAAAAAGTAGTCATTTTCTAAAAAAATTTAAAAAAAAAAGAAAAAGGTCATTTTTTAGCAGTCCAGTTTTTGAAAACCGGACTCAATTCCCAACTTGATCCCGATTCCCAATCTGACAGCCAGTCCAAAGTGGTCAAATCCAGCCCAACTCTTCAAACGGTTTTTTTGGCTTGACCAGTCGACAGTCCGACTGTCTAGTTTGGCCCGGTTTTTTAATCATTGGTAAGAATGACAGAATGGGTGGGATAAAGTTCACAAAACAGATATTGGTTCAAGGTTTTTAGTTCTGATTTACCTGTTTTGCCATTTGAGGAGATACGAGTGCATAAACCTGAGAGTCTTGAATGGTGTTAGCCAGCAGATTCCTGTCCCCACCGGTGGTCCCCATCACAAAGGGCACCCCATGCTTACAGTATAACTCTGCATTAGCTGAGAAAGACGAGAAGAGAAAAAATTGGACGTCACATAATCCATACATGAACTCATTAAATCAGGATTCTGATAATGTTCTTTTAATAAAATTCAGAATTCATGGATGGGAATTGCAGAGTAATACTGTTCCAAACATTCCATTTCTTAATTCCCCCTTTGAAAATGTGAAGAATTTAGTAGCTAGATAAATTTATACTTGTGAATGAGAGACACATCATTTATGAATTTGCACGTTTTATAGAAACAAATAATTGCGTTTCTTTGTAGTCCATGATGAAAGTTTAAATACACAAGGATGAAGTTATATACCATTAACTGCAGATGACACTGTGAAATCCACAACAATCAAATCTGGGTACACACTTAGTAGATATTGAAGAAATCTTTCCCTGTTAGCAGGACCTTGCACAAAGAACTTCTGTCCACGGACCTTGTGAATCTTCCCGGACTTCCTTTCACTGCAAAATGATACAGGAACAACGAACAGTCCACTACTTTCTGCTTCTTCAATGATAGCCTTCCCCATTTTTCCAGTACAAGCATTGACCTGAATTGGGCCAAAGCGTATTGCACTTCAGACAGATATATGCATTATATCCCAAAGCCTTGGAACTTGGAAGAGTCCCTTTGATCATGATTTGAAAGGCTTGTTAGAACCGTTTACACAATGAGAATGAATTCTGTTTACCAAGAAGAGGAAAAAGGAATTGTACTTCCTCCATTGTACTGAACAGAAAAGAATGCATACAAGGGACTTCGCTTATACTCTTTTTGCTGAAAATTTTTTTGGCAAGCTACATGTTACAAATCAGAGACCCTTAAATCAGAAGTTTTATTGGTTGGATTGGAGTTTCAGAAAAACAAATCAACAGCCAACAAATAATGGTCACTTACCATTATCGGGATGCAACCATTCGATGAATCCAGTGGATAATATCCGAGGAAGGATCGAAATTGTTTCATAGATATATCAGTAAGCAACGGATTATCCGTGGGAAGAGTCTGTGGCGTAGAGTCTGAGGCTGATTCTTCCGGGGAAGCCATTGATGAAGTTCAGTTGCGCACCCAGAGGCAGATGGGTAAAGAAAAAGAAGTGAACGGGGAAGAAAGAAGAAACGGGGAGTGCGAACTTTGGGAACTGAAAGCATGCTCAGCTTGGCGCCTTAGCCCCCTTATTCTGTTACAACAACCAAAGGAACTATGAAGAGCTTAATTAATCGGTGCCCGTGACCCACATGATCTTAGCAACAACTGTCATAACGGTCATTGACATGTCAGGCTGAGGCTCTGGGGAAGAATTTTTTTTCTCTCCCCAAAATCCTTTAATAAGATATGCGTAGTTCTATAATTTGATCATCTGAGTATCAATATAATCCATACATCAAAAGTGTAGGGAGGAGTATCATATCCACAAGCCCTGCTTTTAATAGTACAGCTTATTTTGGATTTTGTAAATGCAAGCACTCATCCTAGTCATTCTAATTAACCGTATCATTCAATAATATAATTAATTTTATTATTGTTAAGGCAAAAATATTTTTTTATAATTAAGACATGAAACGTGTGACTCATTTTTCAAATTTTGTATATGCTCCATTAAAAAAAAATTGTATATGCTATTATAATCAATTTATTCAAAAGTATAATTGATTTTATTATTGTTAAGTTAAAAATATATGAATTTTGAAAGCCATTTTCAACATCCTTCTGTTTTTTTTTTTTTTTTGCTTTTTTCACAAGACCAATTCATTTGGTGAAAATACTTTTTATAATCTTTATTAGAAGATGTATTTATAATTAGTATTCAATCATGTTTCAAACAAGGTTATCTTCAATAAAAAAAATCTAGACACAACAAAAAAATACATTGACTAAGTGAGTGACAACAATCATTTGTTCATAGCTATAAAGTAAAAGGGAGAGGGAAATTCTTTTAAAAAGGAAAAACTCGAATTCTAGCTTCTTAAGTAAGCAGATTACTGAGGAATAACATATACTTGCTAGTGAATAAGCCTTAATTAGGGAGACCCAATTTAGCGTAAAAAGTTTATTAGTTCAAGTTATATATATAAAAGAAATTTATAATCATAGAAAAGCAACAGAAAAAACACTTAATTGTTATGCATTTAATCATAACTTAGAAGTTTTATGATATTTTCGAGTAAAAAGCCAGACTTATTATGCCCTTTTAGAAAACAATTTGACCTTTCTTTATAATCAGAGAAAATTTTTTTTCCTCCTTTTTGCAAGATTGAATAAAAAGGAATATGATTAGGGTTGTGGAAGCAGAGGACAAATTCCGAGGCTCAAATCTACGATAAAATAACAGTAATAATGAGTGATTTTATACACGTACTCACTAGTTATGGATGACATTGGTACTGCTTAAGAGCAAAAGATCTTGAGAATTTTACAGCTATATCCACGCTAGTCTTGCAAGATGAATTGTATAAGTGGTTTTCGGAAGTAAAAAAAAAAAAGAAAAAAGAAAAAAGTGTACAAGTTGAAGTATTGGAAGTTGAATTACATGTACAAGTTGAAATTGCTTTATGTTACTGTAAGAACATCCAATGGTCCCATTCTTGCAAACCCTTCCTTGGTCTATACATACATGGCCAGTTTATTACACTACACAGTATACACTCCTCAAACTCACTGTGTAACCAAAAAAAGTGTGAGCTGAAGAGGAAGAAAATTGCTCCTTCAGAGTTCATCACACCCTTCTCTCTCTAGCATCACATCAAAGAAGTTGTATACTTTCTCGTCATGCTTCGATTTAATCTGCAATAACTTTCACGTTCAAATGCTCTTTCCCGTCATGCAATAACTTTCAAGTTCAATGTTTTATTCAAACTGTGAACCTTCCTAACAGTAAAGCAATATACTCTCTCCAATCTCATTTATAAGTAACATTCTAAAAAGTTTATTTAGTTCCATTTGTAAGTCCTGATATAATTTTTTAGATAATATTTAAAAAATATTTTCAAAATTATCTTTTATTAGAGAGAGAAAGCAACATGACATTATTTTTAAATTTATTGTGTATGGATATATTTAAAATTCTACACACTTTTATTCATTATATATATATATATATATTTTTTTTTTTTTACATTGGTACCGGAGGACCGGAGGAGTATAGCAGAAACAGAAAGTGTTGGTATATGAGGTGATGAAGGAGTCAGTACCTTCCTAGCAAGAAAATGTACAGCAGCAACTGTACCCTCTGTATACATGGATCTACCGTACGTGTCAAGCTGAAGCTGGAATTCTTCTCTGCATTCATGTTTATGAATGAGCAAATACATCAAAGGAAATGTGTGTGTGTGTGTGTGTAATAGTTGGTGATGACAGCAAATTTGTGAACAGATAAAAAATGAGAAATGATACATAAGAATGCTCGTTTCTTACGTTTCATCTGGTGAAAACCAATGGAACAAGTGACTTGAATGATCATGCAAGTGCTGCTCTGGCACTCCCAAAATGTCCTTCTGTTCATCGTGACTCCCCCATTCCGCCTAAAATATTTCGTTGGGAAGTGGAAAAGAAAAGAACTTCAAGTAAGAATCCATTGTTCATATCAGAGTTAAGTAGCAGCACCAACAAATATCTCAATCAAACTTGCTTTCCATAAATCTTGAAAGTAAAAAGCAGGATCCAGATCAGTAATTTGGACTACAGAAACAGGAGGTTTAACAAGCAAGGGGCAAGAAGATGAACGTTAGGATGATGTGCCAACAATGAACCATGCGGTGCATCTATAGCTGACAAACCTGATCATCATTAAAATCAACTCCCATTCTAGTGAAGCAAGGAACTATAGCGTTCACTGATGCACTAGCTTCGCTTCCTTGGTGGGAAACCAAAACCTATGATATTGGGAAAACGTATCAGATTCGAATATTATATCACACTGACTGAAGCTTGATAAAAAATAAGAACGTCTAAAAACAGTTTTCTAGACATAACACTTGTATGGTGAAGACTGGGAAGGAACACTTACAGATAAAGAATAGTCCTTGAAGGCTCCACGAAAAAGATCTGCTAATACTTCCATAGCTCCATGAAACGCAGCAATCTAACACAGCAGCATGCATGTACAAGGGATGATGAAAACATACTTTATTTTTTAAGAAAAATGTATTTGGATCAAGATTTTTAGTTATCAAACACCTGTTTTCCCATTTGTGGGGATATTAGTGCATAGACATTTGAGACGTGGGCAGTTCTAAATAAAAGGTCTCTGTCTCCACCATTGGTCCCCATCACGAAGGGCACCCCAACCTTACAGTATAACTCCGCATTATCTGCATTTGGAGAAGAAAAACGAAAAGAAATAGCAAGGATGCCACTAGGTTTTCATGAATGAAAACATTAGTCTGATTATGTGAGGATGGAGTTGTTGGATATCTCTGGTTCTTATTCAAAATTCATACCATTGACAGCGGAAGCCACTGTGAAATCCACGACAATGAATTCTGGATATTTGTTATGGATGGCTCTAAGAATGTTTTCCCTATCAGAAGAAGGACCTTGCACCAGAAACTCCTTCCCGCAGACCTGATAGGACTTCCCAGACTTCTCTTCACTGCCAAATGATACAGGAACTACATGCAGTCCAGCGGTTTCAGCTTTTTCAATGAAAGCCTTGCCCATCTTTCCAGTACATGCATTCACCTGGATTGGAATCATCGTAGCATGCATGCTGAGCTTAGTGATTTGAAAGTAATATTTCTATACATGCCAGTGTGAATTGTGTATATTATTGCTCAAGAAGAAGTTAAGGTTGTTCCTACTCATTATGAGGTTATATATAGGCTAATGATCCAATTTCTGAGAACAAGATCTTCCACTGACAATAATAGAAATGATGTGAGAGTAGTACCCCGAGAAATTAGTGTACTTCTCATCGATCGCCGAGTCCCAAGTTCATATGTGCAATTAAAATTAAAATCATTGGATTCAAGTGCATTTGCGAATAATAAAATAATATGCTCCTTCAAGGTCGATTCGGACAGTGCATGCACATAATTCATAAGCAGAATCCCAAAACATTCAGAGGGAATGATATGAGAAACGTCAAAGAAAATAGCAGATACCAAAAAAAAAAAAAAAACCCTTAAACAAGATTCATCGAGTCGATCGGAGTACCAGAAAGTTAAAAAAAAAAAGAAAGAAAGAAAGAAAGAATAAGACAAAAGCGACTATGTATATGGGGATGAAAACCATTATTTGCTTCAGCATGCTTGTTAATTATTCACCATTATGGGGATGCGATCCGCGACAGAGGAAGGCGTCGGAGAATTCTGGAGAAATGTCAGAACGATCTGAACCGATTGTTCTGCCATGGACCAAGAAAGAAAGGATAGCGAAGAAGAACAAGAACGAGAAAAGTGACGCACAGGCAGAGAGAGAGAGAGAGAATATGTGTATTAGCAATGCCTCTGTCACGTTATACACATTGATGACAAACCATTGCAATGAAACTTGACCTAATTACTTCCCGAAACGGTGATAACGGCCATTGACCCCACTGGAAGCATACACAAACCACCTCATCAGAATTTGGTGTCTCCAGAAATTTGTGAAGCTAATTTTTTTTTTTTTGGGTGTAGGAAGATATTCCACATATAAGTTCATCGAATTATGAATGCAGTTTATTATTTAAACTCTTACAACGCATGAAGTCCTCCTCATTTGAAAAGTGATGTAAAAACAGAGATTAAAAGTAAATGAATAAATTCAATCTCCATTTGTTATTCATTATGCTTTTCTACTTTATAATCAGATTAATATATAATTTAAACCTTTAACTATAAATTTAGGGACAATTTAATTATTAAACTTTTAAAAAATGCATTCTAAATTTTAAATAATTAAAGTTGACAATTCTATCCTCACTATTAAAATTAAGTAAACATCTGTCAATTTTTTAAAATTGAAACCTAATATGTGATTTTCTTCAAACGAAGGTAGAGGAGGGAGGGAAGGTATAATTTGGTAAAAATTGCACCTTATGCCATAATTTTGGAAAAACTAATAAACATTTATTTAAATTTTACAGTAGAAGCAAAATTGCTTTAATTTTAATTGTTTAAAATTCATAATATATCTTTTGAAAGTTTAGTGTAGTTCAAATTGTCCATAAACTTATAATTTAGAATTTAAATTGCATATTAATTTTTAAAAATATTTTGTAAAGTTTTGCATTCTAAAGATTTAGCTTACATCTCTTTTGCTAAAACACAAGGATGTGTTAAAATGGATTGTTACAGCCATAATAGTCTTATTGAAAATTGTTGTTGTTGTTTTTATTTATCAAAAACTTGAATTATTTTGAATAACAAAAAGATGGAAAATATGAACCTGAAGTGCTGGATTTATTTTATTTTATTTTTTTAAAATTTTTCATAATAATTTTTAAAACTAAATTTATATTTTTTTCCTTACATTTTTAGGCTAAGTTAAAGATTTGATCATGGGCTTAAACCTTACATCTTACCTTTTTTTTTTTTTTTCAGTGAAGTTGGGCTGAGTTTAAGTTGATATGCGAAAGCTCAATAAGAAGGTGATTAACTAATCACTATTTATTATTTGTTTAGTTTTATTTTATTTACAAGTAAATGCAACAAAAGATAAATTACCTTCTAGATTATTTTATATTATTGAGAGAATGACAAATAAATCCTACCCGAATGAACAAATGACAATAGAGGACCATAAAAATAAGGTAATTATCTTGAAGTTCCTAAAAACTTACTAAACATCAAATTATTTATGGAATGACCACAATGCCTAGGTAAATGACAAATTTACAGTAACAAATAACTATTTTCATAAAAGGAGTGAATGGAATGGTATAAAAAATGACTATTTAAATAGAGAAATGGAAATGATTTCTCATATTATTTTAATCACTCACTTAATATAACCAATCATTTGTCTGGGTTTTAAACAACTCAAATGTGGATCCTCCTTCCATGCCAATGAGCACGGCGTGCTTATTACCTGTAAGGTGACTTGGGCCTTCATTTTCTTCTCAAATAATCTTTGTCATTGATTCTAAAATTTTAAAAATATTTTTAATATTATATTTATTAAAATAAAAATTTACAAAATTTATAAAAAAATTAATATTAAATTTGGACTGTTTTGTATGCTTATTAGAGGATGATTGCCAAGGTAGTCATTACACTTGAAGAGATCTAGACAATCTAAATTTAAACTTTTTTACTTTTATTTTATATTTATTTATATAAAAATATGTAAAAAAATAGAAATCTTTAATAAAACTAGTTATTACTAATATGGTCTATACAGATTCAATATAAATAACCCAATTTAATATTAATTTTTAATAATTTTTATAAATTAACTATCTATATATATTTTGTATACTACAGATATAATTAGAAAGGTTCAACTTGATATTCAAATTTTTTATAATTTTTACAAAGTGACCATTTAAATATACTCCACAGTCCAAATTTAATATCAATTTTTTGTATAACTTGTATATATTTATATTTTGATAAAATATAATATTAAAAATATTAAAAAATAATTTAAACTTAGCGATAAATATCATTTGAGAAAAGAAATGAAAGGTTCAAATTTAGGTGATCAGCATCCCGTGCTCATTTTGAGGATCCCTCAAATGTCTTCCTTTTTCAAAGAAATTTTGAGGAATACTAGAAGACCTTATTCAAATATCTTGATATCTGAGTAATATTACTATGTATCTCACTTTTTTTTTCTTGGTAATATCTTGTTTCTCAATTTTGTTCGGAATGTTTCATTACTATTTATTGAAATAATATATATTTAATTTAATACCCTCAAAAAAATATACATCAATGAAATAGAGTTTAAATATAAATTTTAAAGAATTGAAGAAAAAAAATTCTTCCAATCCACGGCAATAAAAAAGAAGAAAGAAAAAAATAAGATGTTAATTTAGTTGCTACTTTTATGCCTATTATCTCCCCCCACCCCCAAAAAAAAAAAAAAATCGAACGCATTGCGTGCATCCATTTATTAAATCAAGGGAATCTGAATTAAAATCAATCAGATCTCTGTGTTACTTTCCATTATTAGACGTTTTCAGTTTAAAATAGGATCCAATTTTGGCAAGATATGATACTGCCCTTTGAACTTCGCTCTCTGTTTTTCTTTTTTTTTTAAATGCCTCGCTTTCCTGTGTGTGCTATAAAAATGGCTTTTTGGGTGAAAAATTAGCTACCCAGCGGACTTCATTTTTACTCTTTACTTCATCCTTGACCTCTGGCTGTTGATTTTCTCTCCCCAGACCACCGAAAGGTAGCTTTCGTCACCTTTTTTTTACCCAGACGGTGCATTTAAGTATAATTATTATTTTTCAAGTAAAAGCATTAAAAAAAATTCTTCAATACTAAGACGGTTCGTAGTTCCTACATGTGTGTTCATAATGCTTCTCGTATCTCCACGTTCCTAGATCTCTGCAGCATCTATACACAATTTACAGAACCGGATTTTCCTCCTCATTTTTTGCTTCTTCTATTTTAAACTCGAAGTCTCAAATTCGTGCCACCTACCAATCGAAGCTGTAAGTTTTCTTGTTTTAAAAATTGCTTTTCAAATCTCGGGCTGGTTTAAAGTTGATCTTTTACATTCTATTTCAAGCTTCTCTTAGAATGAGTGCTTCGAAGAAAATGAGTTTCTTTCTACTCTGCAGTGCTTGGCCAATGTTCATTCATCTACAATTTGTCGGGTTTCTTACAGCTATTAAACAAGCATTGCTTCCAGTCATGGGATGTGTGAATTTCTGAAACCTGTTGGCAAGGTCCTGCATTACTCTTTCCTGTCTATCTTCTCAAGATACTTAAGAGTAAGTATGCATACAACACTAGTGATTTATTCATGTGAGTTGTTTCCGTATTGTCACTTTTTTTAATGGGATTTTAGTTTTGGTTATCAAGCTTGATTTCCCTAAGTTGCATTTTCCGGAAGAGAATGGTATAAAAAGTTCCTGTATCTGTTGATTTTAAGTTTTGGCTTCTTATCTATCTGTCTCTCTGCGTGCGTGCCTCTGTTTTTGGAATCTGACTGAGTTTATCATGTTTGTCTTCTTCTGATGGAAACCTGACAAGTTTCAATAGAGATCCTTTGCGTAGGTGCTAGGTAGTTTGATATTTAGTTGCCAAATGTTCAAAATGCAACTTCTCTTTTTAAGGCTTTCAGGGCTCTAAAGGAATTTCATGGACATGCCTGATCATTGAATTTTTTTTTTTTTTTTTTGGGTGACAAGGTTAGAGTTCTTTAGATCTCAATTATACCAGGTTAGAAAGGGTTTATTAAAAGCTAGTTCCCCCATCCCCTTTCCCTTTCTCTCTTTTAATTGTCCGGGTAGATTCACTTGTTTCCCAAATTGTAGGGGTCAACTTTTCTTTCGTTCAATCCTTGGCCATCGCCTGAGCTTCCAGTTTGAGAAGTTCATTAGGGCTTCCTCAGGAGCAGCCTAAATCTATTTTTGGATGGGGCATTCTGCAGCTGTATGGGACTATAGAGAAGCAATTAAGATTTCTAAGGACTCAAATGGAATTGATCAAATTCTGCTTCAAAACCCTCAAGGTGCTTCGGCACAGGTGAGAACATCTTGATTATGGATTTGCTTTAATTAATTATTATTTTAAAGTCAGTTTATGATAGATAGATTTGGTTCTTACGATTAATTTGTGTATGTAATTTAGGTGAGCTTGCATGGAGGACAGGTCACTTCATGGAAGAATGAGCAAGGGGAAGAACTCCTATTCTCCAGCAGCAAGGTTTTTGCCCCTGCAAAAATTCTGTTTGTTTGTTTTTTTCTTTTTGTGGATAATCCAAGCCATCCTTCCATAATGTAATAACTAAATTCTTTCTATTCCATATGGTCGGGGATATGGCACTGAATCATTTATAAATCAAGAAATATCCGTGAAATTGGGGTGATGAATGATCCTTCTTTTGATGTTTGTTACCTATATTAATTGCCAAAGGAAATAGTAATAAAAAAGAAAGGAACTCTTGATTGTATTTGAGCTTCGTTTTCTCATAGCTGCCTGACATAGTACATATTTCTCGCATCACGTTGCCTAATATATACAATAGTGCTACTATCCATAGGCATATGGTACCAATATGGCATTGAACCACCAGAGCTGAACATTAATTGGGTGAAAAGGCTTTGATGGCACGTGATAACCAACCAGCTATTTTATGATGTCTATAAGCAGTGATAGGAGTGACTGCCTTATTGGAACCTTGGTTGGCAGATAATAATATCAATAAATATATGAATTTTTAACCAAATTTACTGTATACGGAGGTTAGTTCTCAATTTTTCTCATGTTTAATGATTGTAGGCAACTTGCAAAGCTCCAAAACCAATGCGAGGAGGTATCCCAATTTGTTTTCCACAGGTATATTTAATTACTGTTTTTCTATGTTTCCCTAAACTTGCAACAGATATGACTCATGCATCTTAATCTTTTTTTGCTTTATAAGTTTGGGAACTGTGGATCACCAGAGCTACATGGATTTGCAAGAAACAAAATGTGGACATTTGATGATAATCCTCCTCCGCTGCCTGCAAATGATTCCAATGGGAAATCCTTTGTTGACCTACTACTCAAATCATCAGAAGAGTATGTGAAATGCTGGCCACATGGGTAGGATCCTGGATGCGTTAAATTGAAAGATTATGATACAATATAGTAGTTCAGAATCAAATTTCAAGCATTATTGAGCTAACAAAATGCCTAATTGTGTCAGTTTTGAGTTTCGTCTTCGGGTGGCTCTTTTGTTGAATGGAGATCTGATGTTGATATCACGAGTTAGGAATGTCAACAGCAAGCCATTTAGTTTTTCATTTGCATACCATACATACTTGCTGGTTTCTGACATCAGGTATGGATAGTTTATGTAGTTAAACCTCCTCTTATACACTGTATTGGGGTACTGGATCACTCAAAAAAGCTTTGTGGTTAGTACTCTACTTATTATTGACTTTGTCTCCTCTTCAGGAATCTACCGAGGTCTAATATCTGCATTGTTCATTTGAAACCATCATTTTCTGAATATCTGCATTAAATAAATTGTTCTGGGAGATTGCATACCGTGGAATTGTAACATCCAAAAGATCAGAGAGTACTATGTTCTCTCTTTAAGGCCTTATAAAGAGTAAAAACTAATATATGACCTTTTCATTTGAAACTGGCATTTTCTGGATACTCATGTGAGTACTGGAATTGTAACATTTTGTTGGGTCAGGGTTATAGTAAAAACTAAATTCAATTGTGTGTTGTAACAAAATACTAAGTTTTGAAGGAACTTCTAAAAGTAGCAAACTCCTAAAAGTTTGCAATGCTTATTATCTATTCAAATAGGCTGTTTTAGATTATATCAGTAATGGTATTTACATAGCAAGTGTATTATATGTATGCCCTTTAATTTCCCCCTCTTTGGTGATGCTGGGATTAAAAATTCTCTTTCTTCGAGACTGGAATTAGAGCTTACAAGTATTACTGTACTATGTATATAGTGAGGTGAGGATAGAAGGTCTGGAGACACTTGACTACTTGGACTACCTTTCCCAAAAGGAACGCTTTACAGAACAGGGAGATGCAATAACATTTGAGTCTGAGGTATGTCTTCTAGGTTATAAATGCTTGTAAACATGTCGGAAATCATGTTCATGGATTAGAAATCTGATGTTATTAATTTGCTGAGCTACTTTGCATCTCTGAGTGGGGATAGGACTTCCGTGATGCAATTAAATTGACACTGGATTGAGGTTACTGCAATTCTGCATTGTTAGTCTATACAGTTTTGTCAATGAAATGTTTAAGCTCACTTCTCTCTACTTTCGGTTTCTGGATGAAAAAGCTTTCAAATTGCACTCTTCTTTCATGGCAGGTGGATCGAGTTTATCTTAGCTCTCCAAATGTAATTGCTGTCCTGGATCATGAGAGGAAGCGGACATATGTTATAAGAAAGGAAGGTCTCCCTGATGTTGGTAAGCAGTAGGGCTGATAAACTTGGTTTTTTTCATGCCCTACTCACAAAAGAGGAAATTTTTTACTGCTGTGGCGTGTGAATTTTCATCATGTCTTGTATTGAGCCAATTCCTTCGTTGATGCTAAGAACATTAGTTTTAAATAGGAACAGAAAAGATAAGGTAATGTCTATCCTTTTTTAGCATGCTTTCTTTTCCTCCTCTGTCTGCAGCTGTGTGGAATCCATGGGAGAAGAAATCAAAATCAATGGTGGACTTTGGCGATGAGGAGTATAAGCAGATGCTTTGTGTTGATGGGGCATTTATAGAGAAACCAATCAATCTGAAGCCACGTGAGGAATGGACAGGGCGGTTGCAGCTCTCGGTCGTGCCATCGAGCTTTTGTAGTGAGCGCCTCGGTCTTGACAGAAGTGGTCTTTGAGAACTTTGTACAAAATCTTGCCACAAAGCTGTCTCGGTTTTAAGTTAAAAGTAGTATTAAGTTGTACAAAGAGCCCTTTTAGGAGTTGATGAGGTTGTATTCTGTAATATCTTTAGGCTTCCAATAAAAAAGCCTTATTCCTCTGAATGGCTGTCAATTTTCTTCCTATTTGTATGCTTTGTGGACTCCTGAAGCCTGAAGGTCTACCTATGGTGGCATCCATATTTATGTGATCAATGCATGCCTATTTATGGAGCACTGGATTTTCTGCCATTTTTCTTTTCGGTTTGACACGTTAAGAATTTTACGCGGGTTTTGAGGAATTGAACGCAGATTAACTTATTCCTGTGGATAATGGATTTTGCTTTTCCTTCAAGTGTTAGATTTACCGGTCTTGCAGGTGAGGAGGTTTTTTCTGTGGAAGCACGTGATAGTTACGAGTTTGACCAGTCACTATCTTAAATCTTACTTGAAAGGTTATTGTTGATCGGTAGGTAAAGAAATGTGTGAATGGCTAGAGAACCATCATGAGGAGAGATTAGAAGGATAAAACATTTTTATCTACATAATTTTACTTTCCAATTTAGTTTCTAAAATTATAACTGGGTTTTCATAATTTTGCTTGCTTCAATAAGGAGGAGCGGTCAAATGCTTCAACGTTTCTCCCCACACTTTTGATTGCAACAGCTTGGGAAGAATAAATGACATGGCTAGGAAGCTACTCTTTCACCTGTTAGGGCCTGGTTTCGATGCAGAGACATATGGGCTATAGACCAACCAGGCTTCCCACTCTGATTGTTGTTTAATTCTTTTAAATGATTCTATTTTAATTTAAAAGTAACTAATGACCATTATTTTAGGACCAGCGGAACACTGTAGACTTGAATGCTACTTAATGCCCATCTGAAAAAACTGCTTGTTTTTATTGGGCTAACATCATGGAGGAATTTGTTTTTCACCAAAAAAAAAAAAACAAGCGTATACTTTATCACAAAAAATGTGACGGGCATGTCATAAAAGGTTTTTTTTTTCCAATTTTATTTTTTACCACTCACCATAAAATGATTGAATCTTTTGAAAATGTTTATCCAGGTGCCTCGCTTTCATTAGATGATATATAAAGATGGTATCAAAATTTAATATTATTATAATTATGATAAGGATGCTATTTTAATTTTAAATAGTATCTTTCACCCATGAGTGTATTGTCCCAAAAAAACAATAAAAAAATCATGCGCCCTACGCAATAGAATAAATATGTGTGTGTGTATTGATTTGAATTTCCATTATGCCACAAAACAATAAAATACATAACAAAATACAAGTGGAATAGATCAAAAGAAGAATGATAGAGAGATCCTTAATTAATTTAAATTAGGTCATAAATTCTAAATTTTAAGAATTTTTAAGTTTGACTTTTAATTTTCCGACTTCATTTTGATGAATTTGCAACTTGTATTTTAAATTTTAATAAAAAAATAAATTTATTTATTGTTTAATCATGTTAAAACTAAAAAAAAATTACAAATTCATCACAATAAAATTATAAATGGAGAGATAAATTTGTAAATTTTTAAAATTTGACACTGGAAACTTAATTTAAATTAATTGGTGCTCTTGGGACCTATCTCTCGTTCTCTCTAAATCAAATCATAACACAATTTGCAAACCAAATATATTGAATCGGCTTCCTCCATATTTTATATATCATTATTAGATTCATTTGAAATAATAAGATTATAATATAAAAGTTGTACAAATAAAAATCTTATTTTAGTAAGAAATGTTTGTTTTGTAAAACTGTATTAATTTATTATTATAATATCAGGTTTCTTGAAAAAAAAAAAACGGCTAGAAAAAAAGAGGCAACCCATTAAAAAGGTTTGAATAGAAGAGACGCTTGATGAAACATCAAACAATTGTCACGGGGAAAAGGTTGTTACTTAGATGAGAAAAAGTAGAGAACAAATTTAATCAAGAAAGTGTTCAAAATAGTAAATATCAAAGCTAACATCATGCATGTCTGGTGAGATAATTAAAATGCACGCATTTTCTTTTAGCAAGCAATGCCACTTTTTTAATTAGAAAATGCTTTGCCACCAGAAGCAACTCCGTTAGTCAAGGGCGACAACTTTATTCGAATTAGAAGCCAAATATAGTTTCTTAATTTTGAGATTTTCTCCTCTTGCACCTTAAATCCCACTCTTCATAGATTTAAGGATAGAGATACAAATTTAATCATAAACTATTTTTTAATAAGTGTTTGATAACCTATACTATGAGTAGTGCAAAATAATTCATAAACTATAAACAAAAATAGAGCATGAGAGTAAATTAAGCAAAAAGATTGCGAACAAATTAAAATATATTAAAGAACAAAGAATGGCTCCTGCTACAGATCAATCGATGATCGACTCTGAAATGCTCTCAAAGTGAGGCCTCCACATAGCGACACATCCTTGACTTCATTCTCGATGCTTCGAGAGCTTCTCCAATAGGATATTGTTCAAGTAACGATTGGAAGATACCCTTCTCCTTCACCCTCACAAACTGTTGATGTTTCAGACTCGCCATTGCACAATGAGAGCCCTCTTACACCATCCCACAGGTGTGGCTATTGTTTGACCTCTTTCTCCCCCTTCTTGATGTTCCCAAATACTGCTGGCCAAAGGAGAGTCATCAGGGGAAGGAGCATAGGGCGTCCCCTCCTACTCTGCTAATGATGCATGACGCTTCTCGTTGGGAGCGAGGGAGGTCTAAGAATGAAAGAGAGGCAAAGACGAAGGAGTTAAGAGACTGGGTGAAAGAGAGAGGCATAATAACAGAAGTTAGACAAAATGGACAGAAGACTGCGATTCCTCCGTTTTCTGTAGCTGTTTTTTTTTTTTTTTAACACCATCTTATAATATAAACTATCCAATAGTCATAAAAAAAATAATTCATAATTAAATTTACACCTTTACTTCAAATTTAATGAGTTTCTGCTTTCCTTTTGTTGCACTTGACATGTCCTTTTACACGTGGTAAGGCAGGTTAAAGAGAATCAAGTACAAAATCAAATTCCTTTATATTAACTTATGTTGCGAAAAGACAGTATGGAATTTCATTCCCGTTAAGTGTTTAATTTTCTAATGTAATTTGGCTTTGCCCCCTTCTTTACCCAAAAAAAAAAAAATATTCATCTTTAACTGATTGGGGAAGGCATGGTCAAAATTTAATTAATGAGATATCCCCCGTCCTTTTGTTGTACTTCCACATAGGTGAGGTAAAAAATCAGATAAGTCCAAAGGTAGTATTAAATTTGATTCAACTTTAGGAACAGAACGTGTCATAATTACTCCGATACAATCATGGGATTATATCTATCATAGGCCAAAATTTGTGGATTATAACAAGCGTAGCACCCTAAATTCAGACAAGAACCATGCTAATAGTTCGAAATTGTAATTAAAATGTGGGGGGGGGGGGGGAATCTGGCCAAGAAAAATGTTGAAAAACAAAACTTGAACAGATACCGGGGAATGCATGACCAAAAGATTTATCACTCAACTGTTGTTGAAATGTTATCAAATGAAAGGGAAAACAACAAAATGAGAGGCTTGGGATGAAATCAGCCTGGGCCAACCATATTGTTGTATCAGTCAAATGTAACAAGCTTGGCAAAACAAAAGCTACGTTAGGATGGCTAAACACGTTTACCACAATGAAAAGAAAGAATGGCTAAACATTCGTGCACTTTACTTCCTGCTTCACAGTCAGTTCCTTATACAAAAATGTTTACAGGACAGGGCAACAAAGGGTCGAATCAAAACTGAAAAATGGGCAGACTACCTGCAATGTCTGAAACATAGGACCTCAAGATATAAGAAGGATAGCAGCATCTGGTTATATCAAATACTACACAGCTCAAAATGAAAGCAAAAAAGGAAAGTGTTTCTTACTCTCAGTAGAATGCTATACTCCACGCCTATACTCTAGGTCCTTAGTATTCTCCAGCAAAATCTGCCAACCAATGAAGAAATCAGATTAGCTAAGCCATGACAACAATATAATCTATGTCTAATTCACAATGTGAGGTTCTTACTTCTCTTATGTAATTTGCGACAGCCTTGCATCCTTCAATTGCCAGTTGCATAACATTGTCCAATATGTCAATTGGTAGTTTAGAGTCCATCTATATCACAGAAACCAAAATAAAATGAGAATTGTTCGTGACAATGTGTCTTAAGGTCCAAAAGATAAATGAAAAATAGGAAAAGGTTTATGAACCCTGGAACCCCACGCCATCAAAGTAAACTAAGAACCTTCAGCACTAAATTATTGAACAAAGCAGCTGGAAAATGCAGGATAAAGTTGTAATAAGAAGAAATGGAGTAACAAGAAACGCACTGCACTATTAAGAAAAACAACAACAACAAACCTTTATCTCACTAGGTGGGGTCGGCTACATGGATTGCAAAATACCATTGTACTCTATCATTTATCAAGCTTTTAGGAA
Source organism: Prosopis cineraria (assembly GCF_029017545.1). Taxonomy (NCBI): domain Eukaryota; kingdom Viridiplantae; phylum Streptophyta; class Magnoliopsida; order Fabales; family Fabaceae; genus Prosopis; species Prosopis cineraria. The sequence continues at coordinate 1,963,650 of NW_026555344.1, forward strand.
TATTATTCATTGAGAGATCGCGTTCAACAACTTTCAAGGGTGTTCTTTTAGGCCTTCCTCTACCCCTCTTAATCGGACTCAAAGTTATATGTTCTACTCTTCTCACTGGTGCCTCCCTGTGAGAAGAGTGGAACATATAACTTTGAGTCCGATTAAGAGGGGTAGAGGAAGGCCTAAGAGAATACTCTTGGAAGTTGTTGAACGCGATCTCTCAATGAATAATATTCATAAAAACATTAAGAGAAATATGTTTCTGAATAGATAGTTCAAGGTTTTTAATCTCAAGAGAAGAATGTTGGTCAAATGCAGTGTGGCAACTTGTTGACAAAGAAATTAACCCATAAAACGTTCAAAGATAGGCATGAACGTGAAGTCCAATGCTAAGAACAATGAAGGACAGCACTAAATGTCCAGAGCTCCAAACCCATTTCCATTTTAATTTAGAATATACAGGATGCATTGCTGTAGTTTTTGTGTGCATTATGGGTTTCTTTTCCAGTTACAGAGAAATGGCTCCAGTGGGCCAAGCTGATCGATTTGACCATGCTAGTCTTGAGACCTCCATTGTGCATGAGACATTGAGACAAATATATCCATCACAGGAATTAGCACTGTTTCGCATTAACAAGAAAAGTAGTAGTATTTTAACCATAACCTAGGAGGTGAAAATTAATTATTTTGTTGGCTATAAAAGAAACTGGGAGAACATAAAAGATACATGCCTGAAAAAGTGTCACTTTATCCAATTTGGGCAGAAATCCCACAGTTACATCAGGGCCTCCAGCACTGTCTTCTACATAGTTCAAATCTGTGCATATGGCATGGCAACTTTCAATATTTGCGTAGGCTCATGCATGGCTAAGTTAAAATCCAATCAAAACAAAGAAAACACCACTTGCCCAAAGAAAATTTTATGCAGAACAACAGAAATTTACCAAGAAGAGGAGTGCTGTTAAGGTATCCAGCACTACAAGAAGTAACAAGGTCACGCATAGGGATACCAGCATCAGCAAGGGCCAATGTTGCAGCATTTATACAAGCAGATCTTGTTCCTGCATCAGTAGTGTCAAAACAAAATTCATTCAATCCTCAACTATGAGCACCTAAAATGAAAGCATGGAGGCCTGTTTCAGTATTGCCCGAATAACTAACAGAAGACAACTTTTTGAAAGAGCGCTGGAGGGAATGAGAGTAGTATGACAAGGAGCTGCTGATTCCTATTTTGGGATTTCTATTACCTCCATCTGCTTGGAGAACTTGGACATATATATCAATCTGCAGAGTGAAGTACCACATAATCATCAAAAATAATAGGCTGAGAGCCTAAGACATCAAAAGTTACAGACATACTGTCTGATTTTAATAAAACCTGGGAACGAGGCATCAAATGTGTCATTATGCAAGCTTCCATAGTTTGTCGGATAACTAGTGAAATTTCTGTGGATCTCCTGTAGCATGAGAAAGTTTCAAAAAAAAGGATCACGGATCTGGATTCTTGAGAATGGAGAAAAAAAAAGCCATCAATCTAGTGAACCAACTTAATACCATATCATCTCTAAGACAAATGAAATGAGATACATCATTATAAATTACTGGACCATTGGAAATTAATATGAAAACATATTTGCTCAAAGTACAATGCAGATGGTGAAAGAATATGCCTGAGGGCTGCAATATTCTAACGTCTAAATCAATGACAGGCTGACAGCTCTTAACATAATCAATATACATATATTATACTTACTTGGCCTCTCAAATCTCAAACAGAAATGTCTATATTCTTTTATTCCTTGATGTTATGAACAAATAGCCAGGGAAAAAATATAAAGATCGTGTTAGTACAATTCCTGACTTCCATGTCTCTTACAAACACCTCTGGCATATAGGACCCACTTCTTGATCAATGTAAAATATTTTCAATGGTACCACTTCTTCGGTTGAGTTTCTCATCCAATATGAATACCGCATTTCCTTCCCATCAATGTCAATCCAACACTATCATTTCAAAACATGCATTTACAAACTATATGCATGAATAATACTTAAACGTTCGTACAACATGAAATTGCAAATAAGATATAAGGTTTAGACTTCGCAGGATTCCTTTTAGTAAATGAAAATATTGCAAAAAGTCTAGGAAGATGAAGTGAAAAAGAAAAACCTGTCACCCTTTGGCTTCCGCCTGCTATCTCCTGTGCTAAAGGTAGCCATGCTGTATTCACATCGAACCTACAAACATCAAAGAACATACACAGTCATAGAATATCCAGCGCAATGTTAATTAACATGCAAAGCAATTCTAAGTAATCAATGTTGAAATAAATTACCAAAGCGTGGTCATTGCTTTGTTGACTCTTATTCTGGACCTGGTGTGCAGAAAGATTAATTTAAATAAACAAAAGCAACAACGCCTCAATCTAAAACGCGTTTCTGCACCGTATTCTTTTGAAAATTCATCTAGCAGAACGAGACAATAGTTAAAGGATACCTCCCTGGGGCCATAAACCGCGGCAAGCACTTTCGTATTGCCCATCTCGAAAGTAGCAGAACTGAAAATCGAAACAGAAGAAGCCAGTCATCAAATACTCTGAAACATATAAAAACATTGCATATATGAAAAGGCATGAAACTTGAATGTTAAACAGTTCAAAGCAAATTGAGAACAAATTATAATGAAAGCCAAGAAAGCAAACTCGTCATACCCGTCAGCTTTCGCCACTGCCCCAATCTCTGCTCGAATCTGTCGCATCTGAGATTTAAAAAAGAAAAGGAGATATAAAATGGTGATTCTTAGAAGAGCAAAAAACCAAAAGGCCAAACTATTTATTCAAAATAGGCAAAGAGATTCAATTCCGGAAAGGGGGGAAAAACAGCGACAAAGACAAAGAGATTGAACATGCTTTTGAGAATTGAAAGAGAATCAGAGATAACAAGTACCTCCATGGGCCGGCGACCATCCAAGCGAAGACCTTCGGGGCTGACGTACTCCATCTCCGGCGGCAAATCTAGCAGTGAGCTTGGAGGGAAGGAAGTGCCGAGTCTCGAGTGTACGCACGAAAAGGAGGCTAACTCAAATCAAGCCTGGCAGGCGACGTCGTTTCCATCCTTCGTCCTTCGCGGGGTAATTTGGGCTTCGAAATATCGGTTCAAAAAGATAACTACTATTATGTTATGGATATTAGGATATTATGTACTTGTTTATTATCTTAAATTTTTTAATATTTTTTAATTATTATTATCTTATAAATTTTATTTATTTTAATTGATATGTTTGTATTTATAAATAAAAAATACCTTAATTATATCATACACATTGAAGTAAAAAAGTTTTCTATTCTCTTTTTTTTTCAATATAATTTTCTCTCGTCTTCTCTTAATCTTTCTTGGTATCACTAAGTGAGTATCTTTATAATTATTGAGTTAGAGATATAATTAATACTCATGCCAATAAACATATTGTGTGTTACATTTAGAAGTATGAGGCACAATTTAATTTTAGAGTAATGGATTTAGAAGTTATCCAATATAGTGAATCCTAAAGTTATTCATATAGAAAATATAAGGTGGATCTCAAAGATATCCACATACAATATAAGGTGGAACTAGAAGATTATCGCATATAATATAAAGTAAATTATGAAATTATTTATTGATTGTTATGGGTCCTGAAGTTATCTAAACAAAATATAAAGTGGATCCTGAAGATATACATTAAACTTAAAATGTATCTTGAAGTTTTATATCCACATGATATAAGGTAGATCTTAAATATATATATATATATATATATATTTGTTTGTTTGTTTGTTTGTTTGTTTGTTTAATTATCCTACATTTAATTCATTATTTATACATATAATTCATTTCACTATCTATATAAAATTTTTAGAAAAGTATATCCTAAAATTATCTACATATAATACAAAGTAAATCTTGAAGTTATTTACAATTAAAATAACTCATTTATTTAAATTTTTATGCATCTTAAAGCTATCCCTATAAAATATAAAATAGGTCTTGAAATTATTTACATTTAAGATAATTTATTATTTAATTTAATTTTTTATATAATCGAGAATCGTAGTTACCAATATCTCGGTTTGTTTATTTCATACGTTCTGATAATATCTCAATTTCCTTTTTTTTATTATATAATAATATGAAATTACCAATTTATTGATGTAGATCGCACGTTCCTCTCAATTTCCAATAAATATGTGCTGTTTATAATATATGACGTTGCTTCTTTGTGTGTGTGTGTGTGTGTTGATTGTTTTATTTTCTTTATTTACTTTAATTCAATTCTTATGCAGTAAGATAATTAGTAGCCATATTAATTACTCTCTTCAATAAAAAATGCCTTGCATTTCTTTAAAAGTTGAGTGTATAAAAATATGAAGTATTTTGAATCTTTTAAGATATAATCATTATCTTTTTTTTTAAATGATCCCATCGAATATATTAAATTATAATCTTTTCAGGGTGAAACACTTTATTAAATAAAGATAAATATGAAAAATGAGATTAGTTTAAAGATAAGTTACTTTTTTATTGGGAGATGAGATTTGATTAAAAATGTCTTATATTTTTTAACAGGAGGAGTATTTGATTATGTTATTGGGTGGCCAAAAACTATATATCATTATATGGGTAGAAACCATATTTGATTTTTTAAACATGACAAGAATCGTATTTGATTTTAAACATAGCCAAAAGCCACGTTTGGTTTTGTGACTATAAATTGTAGTTGAATTTGTTATTATATGGCCATAAGTCATCTTAATTTTTATTGTGATTATTATGTGAAAGGATAATCTTACAACTTTAATGATTTATATAAACTTTGTGTAATTTTGATGAGCATCTTGATTATTAATTCAATTGTTTTAACTATCATAGTTTTGAAAGCTAATAATTCAAAAGAAATTGTCAAGTCTAAAAAATTATTTGCCGATAATCTTAAAAATTATAGTCAATAGAGTTTATGTTATAAAAATTATGGCCTGTAGTCATATAGACATATTGTCTATTGTTTATTAAATTGGAGGAATGTTAATGATGGTTATTATAAATGATTATGAGTTGTTGAGTAAAATGTCAGTGAATGATTATACTTGTTTAAAGAAATTTATCCACAAAGTATTATAATCAAATACTCAATTATTATTGTATTTACATATTGAAGCAAGTGTTAATTTGTAAATACTCATAAGAGTTATTTTCTTCCTTCTATGCACGTACATATTTCAAATTTTAAAACACATATAAAATTATTTTCTCACGGTATGCAAAGATATATTTAATAACTCTTACATACACATATATGTTTAAGATATTACATACATTATGCATTTTAAATAATGATAAAGTTCCTTGTAAAACTATTTATACATGTGTCGATAGTTACAATTGAGATATAGAACATATTTATGATTGAAATAAAAGCACTCATTATTAATATGCAAGTCATGCAAAATGTACATGAGTGAAAATCATGAATATATAAAAGTGATTATATGTGGATAATTCATATATATTACTTTGTTAAGTGAGTTCATTTCAAAAAAAAATTTGAGTCATTTTAAGAGTCCTCGGAGATCAATTTTGGAGAAATTTTTGAAAAAAATTATCTTTTTTGAGAACGAATTTATAGATACAGTTACATATACTCTTTAAAGTCTTTATAGTTAACTTGTTGATTTTTAATTAAAATGATAATATATAATAATATTTATATTCAATGATTGTGAAATTTAAACCTGACTAAATAAGTTATAATCAATATATAAGAAATAAAATATTTGAGATCACCTTAATTATTGACAATATCAACACTGTAATGTTGATTGATTGTAAAGTCTAAAAATAAATAGTAAGAGTTTCAAGGTATTTATAAAAAATTATAAACTTATAACTACTTGTGTTTTGTTTCCCCAAGAATTTAAATACAAAAAAAAAAAATCTTTGCATGATATGTAAATGAAAGAATTAATAATCCTTTATTTTGAAATAAATGGTATTATTGTTTATGTATATTGGGTTATATAAGATTGATGGCACCTTTCAAAGATTTCTCATACCCAAAAGCAAAATTCATCTGTGTCATGTTATTTGCATTAGTTTCAAATAAGTTATTAAGTTTTATGAATTTTTATCATATCGGATGTCATATTAAGACTGTAACCAAAAGTTCACAATGATCGACAAACATGTTTCAGTAAACTGAAAGATTGTTATTACTTTGGTTTAGTCTACTAAAAGTATGCTGACATTATTTGACATAGCTGGTTAGATGATCCCAAATAAATATTGATGCAAGGATTATTGAAAATTCACAATGACGTTTATGAAAGAACTAGAATATTCTTCCTAAATAGCTAACACATTACATGCTTCAAGAATTCTCTTTTGCTCTTTAAGAAAAATTATGATATTGTCACTAGCAATAATTGAGACTGGATTCCAAATATTTATGGAATACATTAAGTTGAAATGGGCCTATTTAAATATCATGTGAATCATATGAATATTTAATGAAATTGATATATACATCTATAAGATAGTTATACATATGTATCAATTTACAATCAGGAGTTTGTAAAAAAGGAAGAACTATTATATGCACAATTTCTAATATGGTGATCAATATGAATTGCTTGAAAATGATAGTGGTTTTGTATCTTAAGCTCTCAATGACTATGACATGAAGAAAGGCCTACTCATTAGAATGGCCTATCAAAAAAAATTATTTACGCCCCCAATAAGATGATTAGAACAAAATTTTTCATTTAAATATACAAGTTTGCAATCACAGCACCTAAATGCATCAAGCCAGTAAAGTATTGTAAATACCTCCCACCATTAGTTGGCTTTATGTCAAGAGCTAAAAATTGAAATTGTGTGATAAAGGCTCCACCACTATGTATGAAATATGCTTTCAAAAAAAGTTAGGAATAATGCTAAAGTCTTTGTAGTTGAGTGAAATTTAATTAAGTTGTGATATGTGGCATGTTTTTAGAAATTATTTTGTAATACAATTTCTAAAATTATTTTCCAAAACAAAATAAAATGAAAATCCATTTGGTTATATCAATTAAAAAATAATTTTAAAATTAAAAATAAATTGATAGTGATGATTATAAGCAATTAATGGTGATAATTAATAATAAAAATTGATCAAAATAACTATAATTCTCAATAATTAAATGTAGTGTATTTTAAAAACAAAGAAAATACAATGAAAACGATTTGAAATTATTTCTATTTTTTTGTTTTTAAAAACAAAAAATTGAAATAGTATTGGAAACAATTAAATAAAAAACACTTATTCAAATAAGTTTTTAAATTTTTTCGTTTTCAAAACTAAAAATAGTTTTTAAAAACAGAAAACAAATAGGTCATAATATTCTTCTTCTTCTTGTTTGTTTCTAATGAAACAAAATGATATTTCTATTGAAAACAAATGGATTTTTAAGGCTTATATTGCATAGTTTGTAATCCCGAAAAGAAGGGGAGATGATGAAAAGCTGAAAATTAAAATATATGAATGCATTATTAATATCTTATATAGATCCTCGTATATAAATTAAAAGTTCATATAATGTTGTATTCATGAAATAAAATAACTACCAAATATATAAATATTAGTAGAAAGAAGAAATTTCAAATTCATGCTCCAACTAATAATGCTCTAAGGCTATAAATAAAAATGAATCACGTCTAAAGTATGGAAGGCTAATCGATTTCGAAGAAAGAAAATCTTATAGAAAGAAAAAGGAGCAGACAAATAAGATGATCACATTGAGAAGGTTGGCATTTTAAAAGAAGCCAAAACATAACTAACTTTTAAGTTTGTAGAAGTGGATCAAGTACTTCATAAATAATAAAAAGGTATTTAGAAGTCATTTCAATGTGAGAAATGATAAAATCAAAAAGATGAGAGTTGTTGACAACAATTTCAACGAGGATGAAAAAAATTTGACATCAAATGAGGATCTTGATAGAATGTGAATAAAAGGCTAATCAGATTTAGAGAAAATGACACAATAAAAGTAGAATTACATTCATTTATTTGGGGTATAAAAGTTATAAACTTATAGTTCAAGTACTTGAAGTGCGATATTATAGATGAACATTTATGCAAAAGAAAAGTATGAAATGTCACATGCAAAACTTGACTTTTAATATAAGAATCTCTTGCAAAGATCCAAAATATAAACTAGTACATTATTTTGTGATGGATGATTTTTTGACATTACTTGTTTGGCATTATAAAAATCTAATATGTGTCTAATAAATGTTAGCTTGTTTATATGGCTCTATATACAATGATATTTACTTAAAAATCTCGAAGGATTCAAAATGAAAAAAGCTTATAAAGATTCTTGAGAAATTTCCTTTGTTTATGATTATATACAAAAACTCATTGATTGAACATCATTGAATATATCTTGAAGAGTTTATATGAACACTTAATTATTAGAAAATTAGATGTTAAAATATTAGGTGATTATATGGGAATCAAAATTTTTTTTTTCTAGAGGACAATGAAACATGGTTTATAAGCATCATATAATGTTTTCATATCACAATTTATAACGTTGCATTAATTTGTAATGAAATTATGTATTTGATATGATATGTTTAAAAAATTATTACGTGTGATTGCTTAATTTATTTATGATTATGATCAAAATTAATTAATTATGTATGCGTATTATATGTATCTAGTTTGGACTATATGAGCTGGTCATCAAGAGATTATTTATTTGTGAAAATATACATATGTCAATATTGTTTTTTGACTCCCACAAGATATACCATAAGTGGACAAATGTGTTAATATCCAAAAGATATGTATATAGAGGATGTTTCAAAATATTATATGAAGGTAATGATTCATATATAGTCTATCTAGAAGAGCATATCAACTTGTAGATACAAAAGCAACAACAATATTTAAGAAATTGACACACAGGTTAGAATACAATGGCTCAAGAAGACTCAAGAAAAATGAGTGATATCGTCATTAAGGGAAATAAAAGTTATGATATACCTTTTTTCCTTAACCAAGGTTTTATTCTACTAGGTTTTTCTAGTAAGGTTTTTAACAAGACAGCTTCAATAAGTATGATGATATTGTGTACTCTTTTTTCTCTACTAAGTTTTTGTCCCATTAGATATTTTTTTAGTAAGGGTTTAACGAGGCATTATATCTGAATATCAAATGGGAATGTTATGAATATTATTATATCACGTGGATGTCTATTATATTAAATTCTCCGATATCTTTTAGTTAATATAATATCTTTCAATTATTATTATCTTGTATATTTTATTTACTTTAATTGATATATTTATATCTATAAATAAAAGGCACTTCAATTATATCTTGTACATCAAAATAAGAAAGCTATTCATTTTCTTATTTTCTAAGTATAGTTTTCTTTTTTTTCCCCTCAATCTCTATTTTCATAACATATTGGATTGTTTTCTGTCTTATAAAAAAAACGACTATTGGATCCACTATTAAACATTACCCATCGGGTGACTTTCTTGATGAAATTTTTTTCCATAAAAATGATCCTTTAAACCACCAGGAGTTAAAACAAAGGAAAACGATCTTTTAAAAAAGAACCTCAGAATCTGGAGGGAAGAAAAACTGCTTGAATAGATAGGATAACGAAGTTAATTATTAAGGAAAATGCGAGTGAAACAGGGACGACTGTGGATCGTAATTGAATTGAAGGAATCAATCCGAGATAATGTGTCTCATTTTTATCCTTTTATTTTCTGTTGTACAATTTTTTTTTTGGGAGTGGGAATGAAGTATATATTAAATCAACTGCTGTTGTACAATATTTTAATATTACTCGATCCATTAATTTGAAAAAGTAAATGAAAAAAAAATTATGAATGTGACACACACTCGAAAGTAAAAAACTTCATACAAATTTTTTATTATTTATAAATATTTTTTTATTACAAACAATCTTGTTGAAATAGCTTGAGGTGGCCTTTTCAAACAACTGTCGAAGTTAAATGATGCAAATCATCAATCAAAGGATGATGTGTGTGTATAGTTTAAATTAAAATGCACTTTTTTCCGTAAATGTTTGTAAATGAAATAAATAAAAATTATAAGAGGGAGAAAATTTTTTAAATAAATTAAGTGTGCCATGTCATTTATAATTTATTTAATAAAAATTTAATGTTTGGATAATATTAAATATAAATTAAGTTTGACATTAATAATAGTAAAGAAAAAAATAAAAAATTAAATATATATTTTATTGTAAAAATAAAATTAATAAAAATAATATCACATAACGTGAACCACTCGATTTACCTAAAAAAAATTATAAAAGGAGGGCCTTTAATTTAAAAAAAAAGGGTAAATGAAACCATTCACCTCACGTGGCAGAAGTTAATCTGACACATGTATATCTTTTTGTTTTTTAGGTTCGATACAGGCATCATATAAAGCCCAACATAGTAATATCATGGGTTAAAGGAAAATCAAGTTTGTTTTTTCATAAAAAAAAAACGAAGATTTAAATAAGTTATAACAAAATTTCATTACGATATATCAGCTATTTTAACACAACCATCTTAAACTTTTTTTTTTGTCAGAAATTTCAAAAGTCATGCAAAAATACTTTCTTTCTATAAATGTATGCATACGCACGTAAATAAAACAGCCTTGACCTGTTTCTCCTTGAGACCAGACACTGCTCAATTTTCGTTACGCTCTCCTTGTCTCTCTCATGCCTCCAGCTATCTCTCAAGGCCACTCTCAGATCACATCTCTGTTTCTTCTGCTCAATTTATCCATTTTCCGACTTTTTTCACACACTCTCTTCCTCTGTAATACTCTCGTATTTCCAGAAAAACAAGAAGAAGGATGAGGAATTGAAGCATTGATTTGCTTCTAATTATTATTCGTTTTAATTTCCAGCCAGCTTTTATATCCCGATACATCCTTTTTCAATAAATCCAAAGGATGGAATTCGCCATGCACTTACCTACTATTTCTTCCTCGATCATGTCACTGAATTCTTAGATTTCTTGTCGATCCCTAATCTATTTCAGTCTGATTAATTCAGCGAATTGAATGCTTTGTCATTCAAAGGTTCTCGATCACGCTCCATCGTCCACTACTCCAGAAGCAAAGCAAAACAAATGGCGGAACCACCATTAAAACCAGTGATCCAGACACCACCGGGCTACAGACACCCGGCCAACCCTGGCCACGCGGTGGCGATACCAATGCCACAGCTGTTTCGCCTCAAATCGGAAGGCCACCGTGGCCGAGGATGGCTCTTTCACTGCTGCTGCATTTTCTGGATCCTCGTCTTGGTCATCATATTCGCCTTCGCCGTCGCCGCAGCGCTCATCTTCTTCATCTACAAGCCAAGACCACCGGTATTCAGTCTGCGATCCTTCCAGATCTCCAATCTAAACATTACCAAGGCACGCGGCGTCACGTACCTGAACGCGGACACGGCGTTTGGTGCAGAGGTGGGGAATCCGAACGGCAAGATGAGATTCAATTTCGGGGAAATGACGGTGGAGATATCAGTGGAGGAGGGGGAAGTGGGGCTGGGGTGGGCGACGGTACCGGCGTTCACGGTGAGGGAGAGGAGGCGTCGAGGTTGGAGGGGGAGGCGAGCGTGAGAGGGGAGGGTGTGGATGAAGGAGTGAAAGGAAGGTTCGAGAAGAAAGAGGTGGTGCCTCGGGTGGAGATTCGAACGAGCATAGGCGTGAGTTTGCAGGGATGGAAGATGGGAAACATGGAGGTGAGTGTGTGTTGTGGAGGTGTCTCGTGGAACGACATGGAACGTGGCATCATGCCCAAATGCACCTTCACTTTCCTCGTATGGTGACCTAATTGCTTAGCTGCCCTCCAATTTACAGGCTTCAGCTACCTCTCTTTTCTTTCTTTCTTTCTTTCTTTCTGGTTATGACAATTACATGCCAAATCTAATTGAATCGTTATTTGACGTCAAAGTCTCTGTCAATTCTAATTAATTAATCAACCGCTTCCTGGCTGATCAATTTGACGAAAATGCACGGACGCGTCGAGTCTTGGAGCAAGAGTATGTAGGGATCAGATTTTGTGTTGGAATTTGAGATCGATTTCGATTTCGAATTTGATTGGGCAGAGTGTGATTTAAGTCTTCGCGCGGAGATTAAGGATTGCTCAGAAGCAAGCTTTGGAAATGATGAGAGGGTTCACCCAAGGGGAAAAATAGTTTCAAGACTTTGAAGGATATATCATGTTTTACTGATAGGATTTGAGATTTTGAGAACGCCAAGAATTTAGAATGGGATTAAAATTTAAAAACATGATTGGTCCCATGAAATTAAATGGTGTGCGTTGAATTGAAATGTTCCATTTTAGTCTTGAATAGATAGTTATAGTTAGAAATAATCACAGATTTAATAAATAAAATTAACACGTTATGACAAGCTTTAAAGAATTCTCCGTCAAAACTCAAATGTTAGCGCAATAACAATCTCGAGATACTAATCAAGTGAAGAAAATGGCTCCGCTCGATTTTTTGTTCGTTGCATGTCTTTTGACAGGCCTGATTCCTGCAAAATGGGCTCTAGTATTTCTAGCCCAAGCCACCATTACTTATCTCCACTCTCCGACAAAAAACATAAATTTAAATCATTCAAATCAATTACTCCTTTTCCTAAAAAATACAAAATATTTTTAATTAAATTTCATCCCCTCAATAAAATAATTATTTATTTATCTTTAAATTAAATTTATTTTTTATATTTACTCATTTTTAATAAAGTGTTTTAACTTTAAAAAAATGTAAAGTAATTTATTTTAAGAGATTTAAAATGCCTTATATTTTAATATTTAATTTTTTTAAAAATGTCTCATATTTTTTTAATTGAGGGAGTATAAACCATCCAAATTAGAAATCAAACACTTATGGTTACACCTTTTTGAGAATTTAAGCCTCACAATATAAACAAGAATATCACAATTATTCGGTCAAAAACTACTATCATTAATATAAAAAGTAACACTAAAATTCCGGTCGCGAAGGAAAATAGAGAAGCCATGGCATGATATTAAAATCAATTGAGTAAAAGCTAGATGAATGATAGCCTCGCGCGGTGCAAGAAAATTCGAGAAACGAATCGTATTTTATGATTTTGATATTATAAATGTTATTACATGATAAATATGTTCGCTAGAATGTTTCATAATTTGTAAACAGCACATTTTGACATACGTTTCGCTCATTTTATGTTATTGGATACGAATTTATATTAATATAAAAATTTGAAATGGTTATGAAGTATGTTCATAAATTTTGAGATCTCAAAGTCATATATCTTTTTCAGATTTGGGTAAAATAGAAATGCTAGTCGCGACAGGGATGAGAATAAAAGCAAAGAAGAACGAAAACATGATGAGCACAAAGTCCTTTTTGTCATGGGTCCGGACAGACCAAGAAAATCTGTCTCGGAAGACTCAGATTCTGGGTGCCTTTCAATTATTCATTTGATACTTGCATGAAGTATCTCCCTTTCTTTTGGGTACTGTACTGAGTTGAGAAACACCCCCCCCCCAAAAAAAAAAAAGACCAGCACGAGAATTGTGTGTGTGGGCGTTTAAAGAAAAAGGAGTCACATATAATGTCAAAAAAAAAATCACATATCTAATAATTAGAAAATAAATTAAAAATATATAAATTTTGGAATAAGTTTAATCAAGCGTTTTAAATTCTTTTGGTGAAAAAGAGAATTCTTAAATATACTTAGTATAAAAAAAAATTGACATGGTATCAAGAGGTAGGACGGGGACACAAATATATGAATGCCAAATTAAAAATTAAAATATATATTAAATGAGAGAAACGAAGCAAAAAGCCAGCAAGAACGAATAGGGAGGATGCAGTGGAAATAGTGATTAACAAAACAAGTTGCTCCCACAGGGCACATCACGAGAGCGAGCATTGCGTCAGGATCCATTTGGAGGGGGAGCCAGTCACCCACTCTCCTTTCCTTTTCACTGTACGGAACACGTTGTCTTTCTCTTTTGCGTCACCCTGTTAAAAATATTTTGGAAAATCCAAAATATCATGTAGTAATTAACAATCATCCATTAATTCCTTTTTGATAGATAGTTGGATAAAATGATATCAAATAAAATTAAAATTCAACGAATTATGCAACATAGTCGGCGATTTACTTGTATTTTAATGCCGAAATAATCTAGGAATAAATTGCGTTTGTTTTTCTATTTTCAAGGTCATGAAACGTAATTATTCGATGATATTATAAATATTCTTTGGTCCTTTTCATGAGAAATAAATCAAATTTTCCTCCTCACCAAGTGACCAAACAAGGCTAGCAGAATAAAAGAAGTGGAGCTAAGAATTTAACGGTGGTTATTAGCTGTCAGGACTGAACATAGCAAGTTGCAACTTTATTTAGGTACCATGCTCACCCTCTCTCTCCGCCACCATCATTTATTCTCTCTCTTCCAATGTCTTTGCTCCCTCCACCATCATCATTTTTGTGCGTTTTGACTTTATATATATATTATCTAAATTTATTTATTTTTTCTCTCACTTCAGCTCAATGCTTTATCTTATATACCAAATCTTGAGTTTTAAAAAAATATCGCTGCAAGTGTAATTCATGAATTAAAATAATATAAAACCCTGATATTTTTTCAAACACATAAAATATACATTTTCAGTTTAGCGTCTCATAAAATCATTTTTTATTTTTTATTTTTGGCCAGAAGAGACATGCATTCAAATCATTTTTTAATTCAGTCAGCTCTGATATATGATATACGTATGTTTCAATTTTAACATCTGATAGAAATCTATTTAGTTTAGTCAATTATATATATGATTTGTTTAGTTAATTCCCAATAAAAGTTCTGATCTTTTCAAATAAAAAATTATCAAGCCAAGATACAAGAAAAATTCAATAAATTGATATAAAATTAATATTAGTAAATTATTTTTAAGTATAATAACGTCTTCATGTTTATTAAGTTTATCCATAATTTAAGTCATGGTTTTTTCTAATTTTTCGAATTTAAAAAATCCATAATAAAGATATTAAAATTAAACAGAAAAAATAAGAAAAAAGTATTATGCCGGCAAAAGTGAGAAAAAATTGAAGGGCCACGCGAGCGGGGAAAACTCAATGGAAGACTAAGACAAGCATTCTTTTGATTATTTATGATTTCAGATGCCAAATAAAGGAAACAAATTCTCTGATTTTTCGAGACACGAGAGATCTGAAAAAACAAATTTAAAAAATAAGGACAGAAAAAGACTTGAAAGAGTGTGTTTGTTTGTTGCTTGGTCACCAAGTCATCAACAGTTACAGAGCAGAGGCATTATTCGGTATTCACATGGAATTTTTGTGGTCCCCGCCTCCATGTGTTTCCCTATAAAAGTGAAAATACCTTCGCCCCCCAACTTGTCACTTTGATCTTGTTACCAAGTTGATGGAATAAAAGCTCCATTTTTTTTAAATTTTTGTTTAGCCCAGAACAATGTATATATAAATTTTAAGAGATTCTATGATTTTTTTAGCCCATGATAAAAAAAATTATCATCAACGATATTCTGACTTACAAAAGTGAATTGACTTTTCCGGGTTCTGTGTTAGAATCACAACAGTTTCATCTTTCCACCTGTGCATGGGTGAATGAATTCATATTTATTATAAAAAATAAGAGAATAACTCCTCTACCGGAGAACATTGTGAATGAAAAAGACGTGGAGAGCAGTGTGTAGCATTTTAATTTTTACAGTCTATATAAAGCATGTAGTTTCAAGTTACAAGTTGCGTGACATAATGGAAGTGGAGCATTTTACAAATTTTGTGTAACCTTGGATGATGTATAAATTTTTTTTTCTATAAATAGAGTATACTAGTGTATGCATACAAAAAATAAGAAAAAACATAATTTTTGATTTTCATAGTTTTATTGAGTTTTATTTTTAGTCCCTATAATTTTTTATAGTATTTTCAGTCCATATAAAGACTAAAGTACTAAGAAATGAAAACTAGAGGAATATAAAAAATAAATGTCACTCAATTTTTTTAAAATTACAAAGACTGAAAATACTAAAAAAACTATAAAAATTAAAAATAAAACATAATGAAACTATAAGAATCAAAAATTTTGTTTTCTCAAAAAATAGTTATAATAGTAGTCTTCAACATGTCAACAAAGTGAGAAAAAAAAGAGAGAGAACTATAATAAAATTTCATGCAAAAAAATTAATAATTTAACTAAGTTTCATTGATAATACAATCTATTATTAATATAATTTAATTTAATTATTAATAAATTTTATAATAATTAATTTTTTTTATAAAAAACGGGTTGTAATTGTTCCAGAAAAAAACTAACTACTACAATAGTCCTAGAGCAAACCTAAGTATAGCCCCAGGGGGGCCATGGCCCCAACCCCCAACTTCTCCCAATTTAATACACACAGAGGAGTGCATTATCAAGGCTATGGAGTTTCGGCCCCTCTTCCCCACTTAAAAAAAAAAAAAAAAAACTCCATACCCCACAATCATACACATGCGCGCATGCATGCATTTGTATACCTTATTTTGTTAGTAAATTAAATAGATACTATTTCATTTATATGATATTTTTTGAAATTTCACTTAATTTAAAATATAATATATGAAGTAATTTTATTAATTTTTTAATTATACCCTTACTTTATTTATTATTTATAATTTCAATTATTATTATAAAGATATTTATATAAGATATTTAATAAGGATATGATTAAAAAGATAGGGAAAACATAATTATGGATTCCTACAATTTTATTAGATTTTTTTTTATCCTCATAGTTTTTTCAAGTATTTTTAGTTTAGTCTCCATAATTTCAGTAATATTGTGTGATGTTTGTTCCTCATGTACCTATAATTTCAGTGTTTTTAGTTCCTATATGAACTGAAAATACTAAAAAAACTAAATGGACTAAAAGCAAAATTTAAAAAATTATAGAGATCAATGATTATATTTTTCAAAAAACATATATAGATTCTTAAACTATTGTCTTCAACTAACATTTTTTGTGAATCATTAAATAGTTATCAATATCCTATATTATGGATCGGAGCTAAAGAGTATAAAATAAGTTTTTAAAAATATTTATTTATTGTTATTATCTAAATTGCATATATTATTAGTGATAACACACGATTTTACTTTAACTATTTTAAATTTAATTATTTATAATTATCTTATGATTTCTTCCGTTAATAGGATTAATTTAAAAAAATTAAAAAAACATAAACCAACAAATATTATTTTTATAAATTTGGCCCCCCTCCATTCACATGCTGGTTCCTCCTTGGATAATCTGGCCAAAAAAATTTTGTTTTGATTTTTTAGAGGGTATTTTTTTTATCGTTGTACAAGAGACCTTACATATTTATGGGGCTTGTATGTTTAAGATTAAAAAATAAATAATTTTTAAATAGTTTATAATTTTTGTAAAAAAATTATCTTATAAAGATATTAAAAAGAAAAAAGTATTTTATATTTAATTACAAAAATAAAAAAGTGATTATTAATTAATTATTTTTCAATTTCATAATATCTTTTCATTTTTATTTTATTAAAATAATTTAGCATTTAATTATTTTAAAATTTATGATATTTTTATATATTCTACCTTTTTAAAATATTTTTTTCGTCTGTTGTAGCAAATTAATTTTAGAAATTACTCTAAGGAACTACTTAAAATAATCATAAACATGTTTTTTTATTCTAATTATTTTTAAAATTAAATAAATACTATAAAAACTCATAAAACATTTTTCCAAAATATAGGTATTTTTTTGTAAAATAAGTTTAAACAAACTAAAAGCATAATACTTGCTTTGTTTTAAATTATATGACAGTTTTAAAAGAATTTTTTATCTCAAAATATAAGATGCTTTGGATAAATTAAGATTTCATTAAATGTATCAATTTTAATATTACCCTTTCTTTCTTTATATCTAATTTTCATTCCTTCTCTTTTTAATAGATTAAATAATGGGTATTTTTATAAGTTTATATTTATATTTTGAAAAGATAAAGTCGTTAAGTGTATTTGATGAGGTTTATTAATACATGAAATTTTTCCTATAGCTGTCTTATAATCTAGGATGGAGGGAGTATCTTGTTTTTTTTTTAAGTATCTAAATTTAGACAAGCTTATGCCAATTTAATATTTTTTTATTGAAGAAGGGTGGTTTTGAAAAATGATTGAAGATATAGACATGTTTAATTTAAGCTTAAGGAGTACTATTGTTTTAAAGTTGTTTTAATCAATAAAAGTATAATATAAATCTCTTAATAAATGTTGGTGTCCCATGACTTCTAAAAAAAATATAAAATGAAATAAAAAAAATTTCTAAAATATTTTACATTTTAAAATGGAGTAATCATCAATATCATCATCAATATATATATATATACAAATCTTGTAGAAGGTCACTAATTGGTCAAAATCTCTTTGATGCCATTAGTCAATTAACCTTGATTAAATTTTAATTCTCTTCATTCACTGGTTCATTTTATTTGTCATGTATTTCACTATTAAATTTTAAATATAAAATTTAAGTTTTATGGGAGCAGTAACTCCATCCATCTTAGCTTTTTCATCTATCTAGCATTTTTTAATATTTTTTAATCTCTATCTTTAAGAATTCATGTATCTTATTATTAAATTTTAAATATAAAATTCAAGTTTTACAGGAGCAGTAGCTCCATTCGTCTAAGCTTTTCTATTTGTGTCTCTCAATATTCTCCTGTTTCTATCTTCAAGAATTCATGTATCTCATTATTAAATTTTAAATATAAAATTTAACTTTTACGGGAGCAGTAAGTCCATTCGTCTCAGCTTTTTCATTTATCTCTTATCTCTCAATATTCTCCCGTATTTATCTTTAAAAATTCATGTATCTTATTATTAAATTTTAAATATAAAATTTAAGTTTCATGGGAGCAGTAACTCCATCACTCTCAACTTTTTTATTTATCTCACATTTCTAAATACTCTCCAGTCTCTGTTTTTAAAAATTCACATATCTCATTATTAAATTTTAAATATAAATTTTAAGTTTTACGGGAGCAGTAATTCCATCTGTCTCAACTTTTTCATGAAGTGTCAATGGCATGGGTTTTAGTATATGAGGAAGTTTGTTACATCTCTTGGCGAGCATCTCTGTCATCACTTGTACTGGATGATAGAAAATTATCTTATACTCCACTACCACAAAATAAAATAACAATGTATCGATTTGTAAAACTTTTTTAAATTATTGATGAGTGTTTATTTATGTTACTTGGTTATATCTATGTAATATATTACTTACAATTTTTTTGTATCAAATCTTAACAATTTACAAATATAAATTCTCTCACTTTTAAGTTATTAGAATATAATTATATACAATTTTAATAAAAAATTATTTGTGTTATAATGTTTCAGATAATACGCTATAAACATGAAATCAAAATAAGAAATATAATTATATTTTATATATTTTAAATATAAAAAGTATATAATTTATATTTTCTACATCATTTGAAAAAAATGAAAGGATGTCTATCCAGAAGTTTTTGTGCCATAATCATGTATGATGAAATTATTATAAATTTAATTTTTTCAAACCATATTTATAATTTACTATAGGCTTGAGAAATAAAGATAAAATATATATGAATAAAATATTTAAAAAAATAATTAAATAAAAAAACTTTTAAAAATTTAATAATTTTAAATGTATTAATATAAATAATATTTAAGGTGTTTGTTTTAAATTTTTTAAATTCAATTCATCCAACTTACGAGAAATTATTTAGTTTTTTTTATTAAATGAAGTGAATTTTTTAATCTACACAAAAGTTGTTAAGGGGTCGGAGGAGTAATTCACTAGTACCATTACTACAGCGTTAATTTTCATGGCGGTCAAAGTTTTCTACCCGACAGGACTGTGACCGTATGATGTCACAAACGAATGAAACGGGTGGTCCCCTCCTCACGTGACTGATTTCATTTGTAAAGGAGTTCTGATCTCACCCATGGTCCCTAATTTCCACTATCAACCAAAAAGTACCAATATTTGTTTTGCTTTGTTTTTTTTTTTAATAACGAGGGAAATAAAAGACCAAAACAAAAAAACTTAAGCAACAATCTTGTACCGACACGACATTTGTTTTTATATTTTTGACAATCTTGGTTTTTGGTCTTGTATTCCACTTTATAAATTCGAGATATGTAAGTGTAGTTAGTTGTTTTTGGTGAGATAAGCATAAATTTTTTTGTCAAAAATTAGTAATTTAATCCCTATATTTTTAGCTCAATTAAAATTCAATCCTTAAATTTTAACTTAAAATAACTCTATTTTTTATAATTTTAACTTATTTCAATATTCAAAATTTAGCTTTCATAACTCAATTTCTATAGTTTTATACATTTAAATGTTAGTCTATATTTTTATAAAAAAGAAAGTTATTATTAAGGTCTAGGAATTAATGTTATTATTACTTATTTTCAAATTATTTACATTATAATGAAATTAAATATAGTTAAGATTTAAATTTTTTTATTTTAAATGACCTTTGATAAATCATAATAAAGAATTTAAAGTATCTACAAGATATGTGTGTGTATAAAAGAAAGATAGGACAAAAATATAATAAATGATGAAGGAATAAGTAGGAGAAAAATAAAAATATTTAATAAACAATTAAAAGAAACCAATAATGATATTTTTTTAGCAAAAGAAATAAAGGAAAAGAAAAAAATAAAGAACAGAAAAGAAAATAGTAATAATAATACACACACCCCCCTGCGGCAGGCATGTCCGCATGTGGCCCAGTATCGGGAAGTAGGAGAAAAATAATAATAGTTTATAAAAAATTATAAAAAAGAATAATGGTATTAAAAGAAAGAAATGAAAGAAAATAAAAAAAAATTAGAGAAGAAAATACTAATAATACACACACACCCCAACGGGGGGCATGTGGCCTGGTATCTGGTGAATAAGGGTATTATATGCTCCCTTCAATCCTACTTATATAATATATTTTAAAAATTATTTTTTAAATATATGACATACTGTAATAATTAAATTATTTTTTTAATCTTATTATTTTTAAGTAGTTTGAAAGTACTTAATGAAGTTGTATTATAATTTAAAATTAAATATTAAAATAAAAGGACACTTTTTTTGTGATATAAAAAAAATTGTTTAATATGTGTGAAATAAGTAAAAATGTCTTATAATAAAAATTAAATTAAGTATATCCTCATTCAAGTTTCAGTGAGGGCTATTATTTTTTGTTTGGCGGCAATGCCTTGACGTTGAGGGAGGAATGAAGAGAGCGCAGTAGCAGGAGGATAAAAATGTTAGAGAAGCCACAACAAATACATCAAGAGTGGGTTCAGGCTTTCTAGGACAAATGTAAGTGTTCTATAATTTTTATTCTAGCTAAGATAACTAAATTTAGGTGGATTTAAAATTGAAGAGAGATATGGGGACTGGACAGAGTTGTTGAATGATAACTCCAAAACTATTTGGAGATAATAGCTTTAAAGAATTCTAGATAACTTTTAATAATTACGAGAGTTGTTGAAATTATTTTATAACTGTTCGGAGCAACTTATAAATTAAAAGTGAATTTAAGGAATAAATTATAATTAAATGGAATTTATTTCAATTATTTAAAAATGAAAATTTAATTTATTAAATGTTTGTGATGTATAGAATGTGCTGACAAGCACTTTAAAGTTAAAAAGTAATGACTAATGTGATCTTAGAGTTGCTTTGGGAATTTTTGGTAGGCTCTAAGGTTAAAAAAAGATAAAAGAAAATGAGTATAGTTTAACAAAAGTAGTTTGGACTACGGTACTTGAGAGTACTAAATAATTAAATATAAATTTAATGTAACTCTAATTTTTTAAATTATTATTTTATGAGTTTCTTAATAAACTTCTTAATTTATCTTTGACGTTTGAGTTAGATGAAGGATCCAATTTGAAAGAGATATCAAGTTTTTTAGGTGGACTTGAGTCTAAGTAACTTTTTTTAGGTTATTGTGTATACATGTGCTGATAAGTAACTATAAATTTTATAATACTTATATTAAATTGAATCTAATAAAGCATGTCGATTATAACATTTTGCAAAAACAAGATCTAGCAAAGAATGCAAACAAATTGAGAATTTATATTGCATAGTGAAACACTTAAAAATACTATATTACTTATGTGATAGTTTAAAATTGGATAGATGCTGATTGGTCTTGATTGACTGCATAAGTTACTTTTGATGATGGTGTAAATAGGATGAATGGTGAAAAATTAAATTTTGATGCAAGGACTCAAATATAACTACTTTGAATGATAGTACACAGTCATTGAATATTACTAAATAATTATGCAATAAATGAAACTGTGATTAACTTTATAATAGATTGGAATTGTGCTATTCATAAGGTGGTCGTAGGTTGTGGGATAAAATAGAGAAAATAAGGTAAGATTGTGATTACACACTTGTCTTACGGGGTGCGCACAGAGTGGCCTTATTCTATAACTACCCAATTCCTTTGACCAGGGCCAGAAAAAGCTCGGTACCTTTTTGGGCATCCCTTTTCGTTGAAGGGGAAAGCCAAGACTCGATATGGAGTAGCATGTCCTTTGGTTGAGCGACAACTCCTTTCATTTGAGGCTCTAGCCTAAGGAAACAAGGAGATAAGGAGAAACTTAATATGAGACAAAATTGTCTTTTACTCTAATAATGTTGTCTTGTAAGATTGATAAAATTGATTTTTAGTTTGATATTATTGATGTCCTCTATATAGTACGTATTTGAATTACTATATAAGGTTGATGGATTTTTACACCTTTTATCTAAATTATTGATTTATGTGAATGAGATTTTTCTTGATATACCTTTGTCACTTGTGAGATAGTTATATATTAAAAAAAAACATTTTCAAGCGTGCTATCTAGTAGGGATTGGTGTATTGAATTGATTTACAATTGGAATTTCTTTATGATGATTATTAATGTGAAATGAAACGTCTGTGAAAACCCATTAGATCGGGTCACCTACTAGCCGTGGATACACCATAACCTCTAAAAGAATATCAAGACATTGTCTTGCCCCTTTCTTAATTGCTATATGGACCAAGAGCAGAGCTCAAGGGAGGGAACACCTAAGAATTGCCAACTTTGTAAGAAGTACAGCTCTGGATAAAAAAGTCTACTACCACACCAAGGGCCACTTAGCTTAAGTAATTTATTTATTTAATTGATATTTCTATTTGTATTGTATTGCATTAATCCTTTAGTCTCCGAACCCTGAGTTAGATGAATTTGACCAAAGGCATGAGTGTATATTTTTAGTTATTTTTTTTATTTATTATTTATGTGGATTATGATTGTGCAAGTTTACTCCTTTCCTACCATGGTAGCTTGCACAAGGGAGCTTGTTCCTTTCATACCATGGTAGTCATGATAGTTATGTGATTGTAAGTTTACCTTTTTTGCTATGGTAGTCTTGAATATTATGTAAAAATCTTTTCTACCATAATAAGGGCATATGTTAGTTACTTAAACTTGCTCTAAATATCATGGCTGAAGTAAGGATAGTTTTTTTTCTATCATGGCTCACGAGTTACATTGTTCTTTTTTTACCATAGATAGTAAAATTTTCACTACCACGACAGGATCTGATTATGTGTGAATTTTGGGTTGTGGTTGTTTCATTGAAGGTTTTACTCCTTTGTTAAAAACATGAGATCCAATTAATTCAAAAGGATTCTAATATCATAGTAGGTTTTAGCCTTTTCTAGCATACTAAAATTTCATTGCTTGATTGTAAACCATTCCATCGTGATGGTAGGAACTATATGCATGTATGATAAAAGATTTATTTTGGCAAGTTTAATTTTATTAATCATAATAGATCTTTGAATTGGCTTTTTTTTTTAATATGGTTAGCTATTTTTAACTATAATTGAATCTTTTTTACTGTGATAAGATTATTAGAATTGGTTATCTTTTAATTATTATGGTGGAGTCTAGTAATTCTGGTTAGATTTGTGGTTAAATATGGTGGCATTGCAGCAAGCGACCCACTCTTACTTGGGAATAAAAACCTTAAGAGCAAACATGAAAGCTATGTATGCAGTGACTTGCAAGTTCTTGAATGGTCTCTCAAACAAAATATTTTAAATATATAAATTTTAAATATGAGTTAAATTCAAATTTTAAATGTAAGATGTTAAATTTTAAAATTCAAATTCAAATTTATCAACTCAAATGCTTCGGATCTAGCTAATTGTAAATGAGTAACGATCATATGAATTAAATAAGTGGGTATGTTATTAAAAAAAGCCCAACAAACAACTAGTAATATGTTCGCATACAATGATACAACAATCATGCGACAACAGATAGAAAAACAACGCAGACGTTATATTAATTATACTTTTATTTAATGGGATAATATTAAACATGAGCTATGACGAATGTTTAGAAAACTATTCAGTTAGCACCCGCCTTCCCAACAAAAACCCATTTATTCACTTCCAAAAGTCATATCAATTACCAAATATATGACGTATTACTTGGACGGCAAGGCATATCAAATTATATTTTTAGTAAAAATCATTAATAGATATGGTTGCTTAATTATTTCTCCATCACATTCTAAAATCACAAGAATCACTTTCACTGTTTCCTGCATTACACTTCTTTTTGGTTTGGGCCACGATATATTACTATACCACTATTATTAATTTACTAAATTATTAAATGCTGTTGACTTTATATATTATTAAATGGGTGGATGGAATGACATTTATTTTTTATCTGATTTTGTGTGTCTCTCAATTTCAGTTATATATTCAAGGTCCAAAAAAAATCAGTGATATATTAATGAACAATAAAATCAGGTCAAAAAACTCGAACGACAAATTAGTTGGGATGCCCATCAGAGAACTTGGACACCAAGTATTACAACTTACATATACAGTTTAAAAATATATAAAGAGAACATAGACACTTTTACCAGGCATAAGAATAGAATGTGAATAACAAGTAGTAAATTGTTTAGATTCAAATGAAAGAACATATTGTTAAAATGAATAAAATATCACGAATAAGAGAAAATATGGTTTCGACTTGTAAAAAAAAAAGAGAATAAAATAGTATCATTCAAGAAAACAAATTAAATAATTTTATGTTATGAAGCGTTAAATAAAATGAATTATTGACAATTAAAATTAAAATATACTCATCATTTTTCGATATTTTAAAAAATAGAAAGAGAAAACGGACACTTTTACCGGGCCAAACGGTACACATGTCGTATGGCGGAACGGCTTTATTCGTAAATGCGGCGAGTCGCATGCTTCGACTTCACCGGTATCTGCGCCTCGGTCCCCTTTGATTCCTATTTTGATTTTTTTGAAATTTAACAGTAACGCTAATTTAAATTAGTAAACTTTCTTTAATGAACTTTCCTAAAAATTTGTATTATCTCGCAAATCTGCAATAAGAAATGAAAGATCCTCTCGGTATATATATCAGTGATTCTCGCGTTTTGACTCTGCTACTCCTCCTAGACTCTCCTTTCCTACCCTTCGTCACCAGGCGCCTCCTTATTTCGCCATTGATGCGCCACTTTTGCTGCTCTCTTCTTCACCATGAAGCAAACTAAGACAATCACAACCAAGTTTGTGAAACCAGAGTTTCTTATCGGAGCCCCCAGGGTTGTCCGGATCAGCGTCACTGATCACTACGCCACTGACACCTCAAGCGGCGATGACGAAGACGAACGCTTCCAACCCAGGAGAATGAGGAGGCTCGTTAATGAAATCAGAATAGATAAATGCTCCAATTTTTCGGCAAACAGAGAGGCTCACGGAGGAGGTACCAACACCTCGTCTTCGAAGCAGAGGTCCAGAAACAAGTCCGGTAAGGTCCGACCCGAAAAATCTGACCAGGTCGAACCGTACAGAAAGAAGTACATCGGAGTTCGACGGCGGGAATGGGGGCGGTACTCGGCGGAGATCAGAGATCCTGTGAGTCGGCAGAGGCTGTGGCTGGGCACTTTCGATACGGCGGAAGAGGCAGCTCTGGCATACGACAGAGCAGCTATTCGTATTCGAGGTCCATATGCCAAGACAAATATTCTCCGACCACCACCTCTAATTGCCGAACCCGTCGAAGAATCCGAAGCAACCTCAGTGGACAACGTTGAGTTGATTAAGGAGCCCCACGCGTCTTCCCCAACCTCTGTCCTGAGGTTCCAGTCTCTAGAAGAACCCAAAACAGAGCCCGGAGAAGGAGAAGCAGATGCAGAAGCAGAAGCGGAGCCATATTTCCAAGATAGTAATTTATTGTTCTTAGATTCTTCATTTGCTTCTCGATATTCAGAATATGAGGTCCCTCTCCCAATGTTCTTCGACCAGTTCACTTCAAACGATAATTTAAATATCAGGGACAGTCCGTTCCACCTAGAACAAGATTTTGAATCGTGTAAATGGGACGTAGACAGCTACTTTCAAGAACAAGACAGTACTGAAAACTGGGTTGGAGACGGACAACAAAATCATCCGAAGGCGAAGGTAATCGGGGAAGATTGATCGGTGCGATGAATTAGACTGAAGTGGTTTAATGTTTTTTCTGAAGCGTGTAAAGAAAACGAACATGGTCAATGAGTCGAGTTTATTTTTTTTAACTTATTTCTAATTAATTTTTTGTTCTGTAAGGAAGAGTTTTGTTGTTAATGAATTTTGATTCTGGAGGTATGGCATGTAAGTTTGGAAATTGATGGATGAGTAATTTTTTTGAAATGGCAATGGATCATGAAGGGGGAGCCGAAAAGCCAGGTAATATGATTTAGTGATGCCAATAGTGCGGGGAGATGAGGTTGGTGAGTAACGAAAAAAGATGTGTTTGGTAGGAGGGATAGATATTTTGTGTGAGTTGGCCCAAAAAAAAAAAAAGATATTTTGTGTGAGGGAACGGGGTAAGCATGTGCCGAAAAGCGAAGTGCACAACGGAGTTGGAGGGAGAGCTGTAAAAGCATCAATTTTCACTATTTCACGATCTACGGTTTGCCACCTTTGGCACTTGACAGCCACGAACGCTGCATCTTCTTTTGGAGGGTCAATCCTCTTTATTGTGGAGCGAGCATTTATGTATGTTCTCTTGTTGTTCTTAGTGGTCCATAACTAATTATGTATCGCTTTCCTTCCTTCCTTCCTTCATTGCTTATCTAATCAAGACTCGGGTCGGTCGGTTCTTTTTGAGATTTTGTTCCAAAGCTGATGATATTACAAATTGACAAGGCTAAGATTCATGATTCACTCGTGGATCCCTAATCACGAATAATATAATATAGCCTTGGAGATTGGTGCTAATTGGTCCCCAGTCCAGCACTCTAATTACAAAATTCTCAGAAGTGGACGCGGCGTTTTAAAAGTTTCACTCGTGTGGTAATCTTGGGAGGAAATTTACCAATCAAATCAATCCTTTATATGTGGTGGTTTGGTAATGCAGTTCAAATTTATATACTAACTGAACTAGCGCATGATATTTGAGAGAGAGGGAGAATAAATAAATAAATTACGCACTAACGCCGAATAGTAACAACATTAGGTTCATGGAGATCCATTCATAAATTAATTTCATGTACTGAGTCCAAGGGGGAGAGAGATATAAACATATATACCTACTCCGTTAAAAAATATAAAATATTTTTAATTAAATTTTATTTTTTAATAAAGTAATTATTTACTTTTTACTTAACCTTAACTTTTCATATTTACTCATATTAAATATCTTATAATAAATATAAAATTATTATTAATAGAGATACTTTTATTAAAAAAAAGATAATAATTACATTTTAAAAAATTAAAAATACTTTATATTTTTTAATATTTAATTTCTCAAAAAATATTTTATATTTTTAAATAAAAAAATATATGCATATAAAAGAGGCAGGAAGAGAGAGATGGCGGAGATAGACTTGGGAGTAAGAGAGAAGGGTGATTCCCGGGAGTAATACAAGAATAGTAGATGTCGGCGTGGAGCATGAAAGTGTTCTCAAAAACTAATAATCTCTGATTTTAAGCGACCAAAGAAGGCAGTGCCAGCTAGTTGGGAGCCACCACCTTCCCACTCTCTCGCTACCTACTTATCAACCTTCTTTCCTCTTTTCTATTCTATATCTGCCGTCTCATCATACATACATGCACATATATATATATATATATATATATATATATATAATCTTTAGCGCCTTGTCTGCAGAGCGGCATGCTATGCAGTACTATGCACCATTTGAATCTGTATCTTCTCTCTATTTTTATTATTCTCTGATCATTTTATTATATGATTGTTCGGACGGCTTAAATTGAATATTTTCCTAGCTTCATACATATTCAGAAAACAAAAGAATTGGGACTCATTCTGGAGAGACCATTCATTTGTTTCTATTTATTAAAGGGGAAACGAGGGAGGCCTGCTGCATGCCTTTGTCCCTCAAAAGCATGTACGGAAAGCTCATCACGGTCCTTGACCATGCATACACATACACTTATGTATGGGTTGTCTCTTGAATTTAAGAAACTGGGGGGGGGGGGGGGGGTTTGCAGATTTAGCAGAGCCTTTGTCTGATGCATGTGCATCTGTCAAACACTTGATATTCAAAATCGTAAAGCAACTTGCATCGCTGTCTTTTATTTGAGAAAGTGCTCCAAGCTTTTTTATATATTCCAATTCCGCGCTCTCCTCTTGTGTACCTCGTCTTTCAACCACACACACCGTACGTGAGCCGCAACAACTTTGATCAATGAATATAAAATTTACGATGGCAAGAGCGTAAAAGGCGCGGATGTCTTTTTATCTCTCTTTGGCTTTGAATGAATCAAATGTTGGTTGTTGTCTGTTTAACTCAAAAATAGATGGACGTGACTACTTCTTTGTTTTCCATATTGCCTCCATAATTTAAAAATGAATCCAATATATATGATAGGAACAACAATGAATGGTGACAGTTAAGACCCGAAAAAATATGTTCATATTGCGCGTATAGTTTCAAAAATGAATCTAATATATACGTATTAATTTAACAATCTAAATTTAATATAAATGATCTGAATTTAATATTAAAAATTTAAATTGACTTTATAGGTATATTTTGAACAATACAAATATATTCTGAATGGAAAAGTAAACTTATTAAAAAATTTTAATATTAAATTTAAATCATTCATATTAAATATGGACTATTAAACTAATAAGCTTGTTTCTTAATTTTTTTACAATTTTGCGTATTTTTTATTTTAAAAATATAAATAAAAAATAAAAATATTAAAATATGGACCATCCAGATTAAATTTAAATGGTCTAAATTAAGCCTCTACCTTAGTGGAGAGGCAGAGGAGGCTTCCCTCCAACCCCATCAAGGTGCGCTTTTGTTAGTATTGGCAAATATAACAAGGAAAATCGCATCTAGCCCATTCCAAAAAAAAAAAAAAAATTACAGATAAAGATAAATGCAAAACGAGATGTTAAAATGTGAACATGACTTATTTTTTTAATCAATATAACTTGTTGTTAGTCTTTATCTATGATTAATCTTCTTGAGAGGGGGCTAAATGCAATTCTTCTAACATAATAAAACAAAAGAAAATTACATCCAACCTCCTTCTAAAAAATTAATTATAAATAAAGATCAATAAATAATAGATTGTTGATAAAATAGGAATATGACTTTTTTTTTTGAATAAGACATGTTATTAATCCTTATTTGTAAAATTAATTTTTTTTAGGATAGAAATGAATGCAATTCTCCCATAAAACAATGCAACAGCTGCAAGTTCTCACCGGCTGAATTCATATTTTGTCAAAAGATTCAGAACAGGTTTGGGGAGGGATCCAGGGCTGTAGAAACTTGACGAAGAGATCTGCTACTATAAAAAATAAAATTGCACGTCAACCTGACTTTGGAAATATACAATATAAAACTCATGAATGCTTTGAGTTTTTAAAATTTCAAGGGTAGTAGTTGGGAAGGGAAGGCAAGTTTGGGGGCGTGTTAAGAGTAGAGGGACTAGAGAGGGAGGCTGGGAGGGGTGGAAGAGTGTTGTCGGGGCGCAAGTGCAGAGAAGGGATCCAACTTGGCCTGACACTCTGATGTCTGATCACCTTTTATGTGCCACACCATACACAATCGCTGGCGATAATAATATTTTAAGGAGACGATCCAGCAACGTTGAAAACGAGCACACAATCACAGTACAGTAGCACCAGACGAAGCAAGGTGATGGTGGTGTGACAGTGTGAGCCCAGGCTTGGCATCTCTCCCACGGAACTCTTTTTACGTCAGACCCCTGCCACGTCCCATTTATTATCCTCTGATATCAAGCAAAACTAGACTTCAAATTAAAAAAAAAAAAAATAAACGTATCAGTTTGCATATTCCTGGTCCTAAATACTAATTTTTTCAAAGTAAATCAAATATAGGTGCTAGGTGGTAATTAATTTGACCACAGTTGAGGGATCATGTGAAAGCCAGATGGCTCGATCCATCTAACATTCTAATGGACCGTAGTGGGCCAATGAAATCTTTGTGTATCGACCCCAGAAGAAATACCATCATTTTCACACACAATGGTCTTTTCCGGAGTCGTGCCGGCCCCAGTTCGCCGACCATGGGAGGTCAAATGCCTTGGCCGTTCAAGCTATCAAGGGATGTCTCATGCCTTAGACCAGTATTTAAATTTTTAGTTTCTTAAATCCAATATAAGGTGCTGGAGATCCCCGTCGTTTTAATTTATTGCAGGGATGGGAAGAGAGCAAATTTATACGACACCTAATGTATTCTCATCATCATTATTTAATGTGCTGATGTTATTTTTATTTTTTTAAAGCCATTACTTGATTACAAATTTTTATTTTATGTCTGTTTCATTCATTTTATCGCCTTCAAACCAAATTTAAACTTAATACATTGAAGTTGTAATTGGTTCTTAATATTATATAAAGCCTGAGAAGTAAGTTGTGTCATTTATAATTTACAAACAATAAGGTTTGCGGCTAATTTTCAAGATATGTAACTCTATATATTTGTTTTATGTTATCTAAAGAGGGTTAGAATTTCAAATCACATTTTCTTTACTTTGTTAACTTTTATAAAGTAACACCCACGTCATTTTCAGGAGTGAGCACGTAGGCAAGTAGCTACAGAAAAAAAAATAAAAGAGAAGGTTTACGTTTTTTCCGGAACATTGTATATTTGTATCACGTTGAATTCGCAATTATTTATTTTTTTTAAAATAAAAATTCGTAATTATTTCGTTGTCTTTAAAAGTGTAATTTTTTTTTTGGTAAAAGCCTTTAAAAGTGTTATTGATCAATCAGTTTTAAAAAAAAGTGTCATCAGCCCATTAACATAAACACTTGATGGTGAGCTTTTGGGCCATACCAGTAGGGCCCATATATTAACCCAAGGTTCTTATCAAGAAGTCCTTTTCTAAAGTCTGGGCTTCCATCATTGTCTCGTTAAGTGTCCTGACTTGTCTTTCTTGAGAGCACTCGTTTTCTTTTGGTGGATCTGTCCCAGCAGGAAGGAGTGAGATAGATACACAATGTTTGGAGTTTGGACCATAATTTTAGTGGATTGTGCCATGACGGTTAAAATATAAGGTTTTGAGTTTGATATGAAAAATATTTTAAATTGAGCCTGACAATGCTTAATCAGACACAGACAAATGGTTGGCCAAAAAAAAAAAAAAAAAAAATTCTCCACAAATGTTCCAATTTTGTTGTTTATTTATTATCATGACAACTTTTTCGCATCAAGGCAAGTCATACCTTGAATAGTATAAAGTTCACTTTGAGTTTCATGTAAATATATAGAATCCACTTTAACTTACCATAACTTGGGAAGCATATAATTTTTTTTTAAAAAAAGAATAATGTGAGTCATGTGTATCTCTTTATAATGGACCCTCCAGAGACAATGGAAATAGAAGAGAAGGGAAAAGAAGGATAACAAAGAGGATATCGTAAGCGACATTGCTAAATTAAAGGACATGGTCAAAAAAGATACAACAGAAATATTTTTCAGATTTATGATATTTGAACCATTCGTTTATCCACGATAAAGTGACCCCATACCATAACACATGCATCCTAGAAGTTAGAATATACACATATATACGCATAAGTGAAAAACAATTATAAGCATGAGGAGCTGTATGTTTAAAAACATTTATAATTTATACTCCCTTCGTTTAAAAATATAAAACATATTTTGGTGAGTTGGATGTTTAAAAATATACGACATTTTTAGTCTTTCAAAGTGTAATCATTTTTACTCCCTCCGTTAAAAAATGTAAGATATTTTTAACTTAATCTCACTTTTAATAAAGTAGTTATCTACTTTCAAAGTAACTCTACCTTTTCATATTTATCTTATTAAACATCCTATAATAAATATAAAGTCATTATTAATAAGGGCATTTTTAAAAATAATGCAATGATTATATCTCGAAAGACTAAAAATGTCTTATATTTTTTAATAGATGAAGTATATTTTTAGATATTTTAAATTAAAATAAGCAGGCAATTAATTAACTATGGATTATATTTGTTTTCATCACGGTTATCATGTAAGAGTGGAGATTTCTTTTTTGGCTGTTATGAATTAATTATATGTAAAACTCATTTATAGAATTTCGTTTGAATTTAACAAAGAAACAATAAACAATTGCGTCCAATATTATATGCTTGTGAAACCCAACACATGCATCCACTAATGAGTGCACCTCATAAACATGGAAGACTCATATGAAGAAGCATCATTAGGGAATGTCGGCTCCAATTTGTGGGGTTCACAACAGCTAAGCAACATTCAACTTCTTCATCTTCCCATTAAACCTGACTTCATAAAAATGAAACATTTTTAAACGCTGTATTTGTTGCACAACTTTATGGATGTCATTAACCCTTTTTTAAATAAATAAATTAGGTGGGTGCTTAGTATAGTTACACAAACTTTAAAGAAGAAGTTGTATTAGTCACAGTTTGATTTATCAATGTTTTCAAATATAAAGGCTATATACGTGAGATGCAAATGATTTTTTATCCCCTCTACAACCATACCAATCAAGTGATGCTAAATAATTACAAGAAACAACTGTTCATAACAAAAAAAAAGCTGATTATTGTATATTTAATGTATAAAATTACTTGTAGACTGTTTTTATATTGAATTATATGTTTACTTATCTTGTTTTAGGACTAAATTGACTGTTTTTTTGTAAATTGAGAGAAATAGACCTAAGCAAACTAATTAAAAAAAAAAAGGGTGAGTATTGTCGGGTCCTAAATAATAAAGTACAGAAAAGCAAGATCCACGCAGGGGACAGCCAAGAAAAGTGAAAGCTGGCAACAATATTTATCCCAAACTTGAAAAGAAAGAAATGAAATGGTTTCATTTGATTTTGAATGGTGGAGTTACTTTGTTGGTTCGCTAATGAGTTAGAACTTAGATGGAGACGACGAACACGGATTTGCAGAGTCTGATAGAGAGGGCACGCGATTTGCAAGACAAACTGAACCAAGAAATCAAAAAGAACAAGGAAGAAAACAAGTATCACAGTTCACAAGATCATGAAAATCAATGGTTCTGCAAATTTTCAGAGACACCATTAATATTGCATGATGAGACGCAGAGATTGATCGGCTCGAGGGATTCTTTGAAGCAAGTCGAAGACATGCTCATTCACATCCAGGTTTACAATTTCATCTTCTTCTTCCTTTATAATAAATCCATTATATTCTCTTTCATTGTTCACTCCACCAATATCATATCTGTGAATTATCACAGAGAATGAGAGCATGGCATTTCATAAACAAGCAGGTTGCAGTGAACCAGGTAGAAGAAAGCAGAGCAATTCTGATGCAGAAAGTGTCAGATTATGAAGGCAAGCCATATAGTGTGATCGATGAATTGGATTCAAGCTTTGGTAATTGGAGCTTCAACAAGAAGAGAACCAACTGTTTCCTTCTCTGTTGCATGAAATTTCTGTGCAATCCAGAAACGTGGCAGAGAGTGGTTGGAGGAGCTGCTAAACTCATAGCAGCTTCGATTACTGTTTCCTCCACTGTGTATTTCTGCAGAAGAAGGCATCAATCTCAATGTTGCAGATCAATTGAAATAAATAGCCACTTTGATGTTTACAAGGGAAGAGGCTGAATTCCAATATTCATATAAGATTCATTTTATTTGTTTGTTTGTTTGTTTTGGAGAACCGTGTAATATTTGAGACGAGCGACTCGTTTAGTTTCAAGTTTCGTTACATCATTCCTAGATGTGTGTAATTTCCCAACATGGTTATTTGATTGTTTTGCTTTAAAGAGATTTCATATAATGTATTGTAATCATTTTAAGTTCTTTTTTAGGGAAATGATATGTTTATTGGCATGAGGTTTGAACCATATTCTTTTCATAATATTTATTATTCTTATAAAAACTTTTAATTTTCATCTTCAAAATTATTTATGATTGATTTGATTTGATTTTTCTTTGAATCAAATGTAACTTTCATAGCATTTACATAATAAATAAATTGTACAGGAAAATGAATTATTATTGAACATTTTTTTTTTGATATAGCTATTTGATTGGATCAAATTTGAATATTGTTAAGTCAATTAAAAATAATTATTTCAAAAATATTTTTTGCCATAACATAAACTCAAATTCAAGTGTTCATGCTTAAGTGACCATAATTCTTTCCACTAGAGCTAATGCCAGCTGATTATTATTAAACATATTTGTTCGATTGATTTTACTGCATCATGAAAAATGTTTTTTTAACAAGCTATGTCTTTTTTCCCTTAAAATAAGTATTTATTTATTGATAATAAAATCAACATTGGTGGTAAAGTTTTTATTTCTCAACAACAACAACGGGTATTAGATAATTGCACAAAAAATATAATAATAAACTTGATTTTCTTACCATAGAAAGAAAGCAATTAAAGATTATTCTTAAGACAGAAATCAATTTTATCCTTCAGGAAACACAATTTCGCTTGAAATAAAAATATCACAAATACTTAACATCATCACATTTCTAAGCAAGTCTTTTTATTAATTTAAATTGTGAAAGGTACATTTTTGAAACATCAATCTCTAAAGTAATGGTGTGGAAGCTATAAATATTCTACTAAGGGACCAAGTATACTTGATCTTCCTTTCCAAAATGTGAATGGGGAAGCTTTCAGTCATGCTAATAGAAGTTGGAATGTTAAAATTAACTTAATTTGTACATAGGGAATTGCAAATATTTTAACTAGGAAGAGTCACGAGTCATGGGTCATGATTTAGATATTGATTTTTAATTTCGTTAATCATCAACCATCTCTTAGTACAGAGGTGCTGAATGATGAAAAATTGATAACCTAATATTTTTTTATGTACTTTGTTGTTTCGCCTTGTCAATTTATGAATAAAATTCCTGTTTGTTTTTGGCCAAGAATGAAATTCTTGTTTGCATTCAAAAGGAAAAGAAAAATCAAATTGAATTATATTGGGTATAATTAGTTGGGGGAGTTAAATCAACTTATTTTGAGATCTCAAGTCTTGAAATTTATATTTGCTTTAAATAAACATGCCAAATGTTATCCTTGAAGTAATAATAATGGTCCCATATAAGTGAGGCTTTAGATTAGTTTGAATAAAAAGTGATAATACCAGGATACTTGATGAAATTAAAGAAAAAAAAAGAAAGAAAGATCAATCTATAAAGTAATTTACATTATAGTTTATAATTTACATTATAGTTTATTTTTCAATTGTTAATGATGACAATTAGAATAAAAGCAGCAGATTGAAAAAAAAATTAAAATAAAAGCAGCAATTTTTTAAAAATAAATTGACAATGAACAATACATTACTAGTTCACCACCATTAATTAGGATAAATACAATTTGAAGAGGACAATCATTTGGGCTAGCTCGGATGACTAAATGGAGAGAAGTACGAGTAATAATTAAAGGCTCAATTCCTCATGAAAAAAGTCTACTACGACATATAGAAGTTTAGTTAATTATCATATAAATAACAATAAAAAAAATACAAACATTAAAACCACAAAAAAAAAAAGATCTCGTAGCCCATGAAGCAAATCATATAAAAATGTTAAAATTAATGAAGAAAGTGAGAGATACAAAGAAGAAATTAAGGGAGGAAGGAAGAGGCATCAAGTGGGTGGATGAGGTATGTGAGGATCAGAGCCACAAGCATCAAGAAGTATGCAATCCCTTGGTCTATGGTCGTTCCTGAATTCACAAAAATATAAGTAAATTAAATCAATTTCAATTTATAGATTCGATTTTCAATAAATAAATAAATTATGCCATACACGTATGTTTTGTTAATCTAAATTCATCTCAAAATAGTTTACTTCCTTGCTATCATTTTTTTCATACCTGTAGCATTTGAACCAGAACTTAAAAAGAAAAGACAAAAAAAGTTCATCTTAAAACCATACAAAACACATTTGTTTGATTATCTTAGATGACAATACACATTGAAGAACAGCAGAATGAGAAATGAAGTATCAGATTGACGGATCAAACTGTTGAAAAGCATAGAAGAAATGAAGAACAGAGAAGAGGGATACCATCACTGGAAGGAGCGGGAGAGAGGATTGAGACACACCACCACCAACAGAAGCACACAAAATGGCAAACGAAAGAGCTAAAGCTACCGGTGCTCTCAGCAGTAATGCCATTGGGAATTTGCAGAAGAGAAGGCTGAAAGCAGTCTATAAGAAGAGGAATGATGAAGAAGAAGAAGCCTCTTAATGTGCATATAAATAGAATGAAAGTGGAAAGTTGCGGGGAGCTGTTAGGTAAATATCAAGGTGTGGGCTGCGTCTATGGTTTTATCTTTGGTTGCAATGGGACCACTTTTGCACGTCTTTTAGTGAATTGCACCGCAAGTTGCAACTTAACATGCCTGCCCATGTGGGATTGTGGCCGTTTCAAACTGGTGTTTTCAAGCTCTTTTTATTTGGCTCGGGGTTGAGTTACTTGTTTAAAGCTCGTATTTATTTTTAAAATCAAATGTAAAATAAGGGTTTTTCTATGATTATATAGCTATCATAGGACTTTTTAGAATTTTTACCTTCCCGGTACAACTTTAATTTTTTAATTTATATGGTCCAGTTTGGGTGATAACATGATTGAGCAAATGCTATATCTATTGGCTTGCTTGGTTAGAATGAAAAATATTGGAAAGCATGGTAGAGAAGAAGAAAGATAGGATGACGAGTTTGAAATCGTTTAAGCTTGGATTTATATTATTTGTCTTAAACTTTAGAACATTTTAATTTATCTTTTAGAGCTTGGATATGTAATGTAATAACGTGAAACTTAATTTTTTTATAAAAAGGATTTTTGGATTAGTCTCAATCAATAAGAGCTAGATTTAGGGAACTGGTCAAATTTGAGGTCATAGAATTTCTAATACCTAAGCCCATTTCGGTCAAGCCGACCTGTGTCTCAACCTTTTTTTACTTGCTTCATTGTTTTATTTTCTTTTTTTATTCTTTGAATCTTCTTTTACCTTTATTATTCAAGTTTTTATTAGAATATTGTTTTTAAATTGATTTTTTTTAAAAAATCTTAAATATTTAATTTATTTTTAATATAGTCAATCTTTTTTGGCAACTAATTTTATATCTCTGATATTGAATGATATTTTCGTAAAAATTAACATATCTCATGTAATGCATGGATTAACAAATCAAATGCGCACTAAATTCTTCAAATAAAATATAAGAAATAAATAATTCTTAACAATGAAATAACGTGAATAATGTAGCTGAAGGATCGTCTTCTATTATATATCTATAAAAGCTGGTGGGAACCATGGCTTGTAGTTACAAGTTTACAATGCCAGCTCCCTAGATTTTGGGTTGCACGTAATTTTTTCTTCTATGTTTAATGCGGGGAGAGAGAGCGAACTTCAATAATTCGATCACTTTTAAAGGAACATCAATTTATAGAATTCATTCTTTAGGCTCTATACAATGCATAATAAATAAGAGCCACATAGTTGTGATAAATGCTAACAAGAAGCATTATATATCTACAAAATTTGATGGGAGCCATCGCTACTTACAGTGTCAGCTCAATAAATCTTGGGCTACATGTAATTTGTCTTCATCAACGTTTAATATACAAGTAAATCCTAGTTAGATACAAAACAAATCATACATTGGTATAGTTCAAAATCAGACAATATGAATGAAGCATAAACAGTGGTTCCTAGGGTTACAGGAGGAGAGCAGCAGATAAAAAGCAGACAAGAGAATAAAGCCCATACAGGCTCGCTCTCGTGACTCTCCTATTGCCTCCCTAAACCACTACACGATATCCAACTTGTCCATACAAGAATTGAAAGGACAGCCTATGTGCCATTTGATCTTATAGGAATCATCAATCAAAATCACCATGATATGCAAATCATATAGCTGACTGGATTACAAATCAGCATTGAAAGTGAACATACTGAAGCTATTAAAAAAAAGAAGACTAAAAGGCTATTCAAATTATTATATTATCTCCATTTATCTTAAAATACCCAACAAATTTGAGACTCTTCCCAATGTGGATCGAGGAGAATTACAGCAATTAACAAGCGACGTGGACGTGGACCGTTCCTACCAACACATCTTGGGACATTGACAACAGGCAACAAGCAAGCCCCTATTTATTACCTGTATATTCACATGACAAGTTTAAACTTCAGAAGACTACGTTTGAAACCTGCAGGAATTTAAGAATTCCAGTATATAAAGATGAGGCAAATTTTATCATATCCATATTGGGCCATTATTCTGTAGAACTAATGGCGTTAATTAACGCAGAGTGAGTACATTTTCGTATTTAGAATTTGGCTGTCTAATATATTCAGAATTTGCAGCACCAATCACAGTGGACCCAAAATGCTAATTCTAAGGGGACAATATAACAAAGAGAACTGTGCTAACACATGCTTGCCACATGATAACAAAATCGAATTCCTTTCAAAATTTAAATACTGTAAGATTCATCAAAGAGCATCAGCAGGATCCCCTATTAAACATCCAAGATCCAGATAGCAAAAGGACACAGTGACAAATCAACCATTTACATTCCCTAGAAAAAGAATACAGTGAGATTCTGTACCACCAAGTCATGCACGCGTGGATGTCCAAATGGTTAAGCGATACAAACCATCTGACACCTCAACGTTGAAAAAGCTCATTCAAATTCAAACCCTCTAAATTTATTTTACATAAAACCCTTTTCCTGTCTCCCTGTACCTGCAATGATTAATATTTACACAGATTACAAAAAATCACCTGGACCTCTCATCATCCCCCATCCCATTAAGCCAAGACGGTGGAGCAATGATCGATTCCAACCCGTCATCTCACTAACAAGTAATCAAGAAGGAGCTTAGAGACTGAAGCTTTATTTTGATCAGGAACAAGGTGGATATAAGAAAACTAAAAAACTGGCTTGGATAATATTTACTTAAGCTTGCTATTTACTCAAAACAGTGGAGCATCTAGTTTCTAATAAAAATCATAACTTAACTCATTCTCCCTTCTGGAAGCTACTTCCTTGGAAGGAAGCCAACTAGAAGTCAGCAAGTGGTTGGAGCAAAAGAAGTGCCATGTAAGTTACTCAATCTTCCACATTAACGAAGGTAAGAGAAAGCCAGAAAGTTCAAGAAAATCTGAAGAACAGCTTTATCAAAGCTTGCTAGGCTTCTTCACGCTACGGAATTTGGGTTCACAGTTCCCGTAGCATTGCCTTCTCCCATTAGCGTATTGTTTGGATCCTATAGGGGAAAAAAGAGCAACATGCAAGATTAACTTAAAATGAAAAGATTAACTTAAAGTGACGTAAATATAGACTCTACCTCCATTCCCCACTTGATATAATCAGGGGACTCACAGGCCTTATATTCATCAACCAAACTCTCAATTATGTCCCTTGATTCATCAAATTCTGAGAGATCATTATCCTGCCAATCTTTTATTGTCAGCTATATGCCAACTACTCAAGTACCATCTGAGCATAGACCAAAAAAGTAATTAACAAATGCTCATCATGTGATGTCGGATTGCGGTAAAAAATGGCTTACTCACAGCAAACATTGGGAACTTTCGGTAGTTGTCCAGAAAGGCTTGTTTCTTTCTCAGCTTCTCATACTGACTTAAACACTTACTGAAAAGGTGCCGAATGCTAGTGTGACTTGCTAGCATAAGTCCGCTGACCTATCATACATAACACTTAAAGGTTATCTTTTTTTTTTTTGGCCCCTCGCATTTCTTCAATAATCCTAACAGGATAGCTAATATTAAGATTCTACATGTAGTTCAGGATAAGCTCAAGGTTGAAATTCATAGATAAAAAGAAAAACTAAGACAAGGATGAGAGTCCTACCTTGTGTGCAGTTTGAACATATGGGGACTTTCTAGACAGGGCAACCTACCATATACACACGAGAAACAAAAGAATATCTGATTATGCCATATTATCCCAAATAAAGTAGACACAACAAGCCAACAACACTCAGTTGTTCTGTCATAGAAGCAATACCTGAATGCTTGCAGGACCCCACTCAATGAAGTTAACTAGCTTTCTTTCACGTATCCTTTGCAAACTTTCATGAACCTGAACATAAAGGGAGAAAAAAGCACCACGATAAATTACTTATTATAAAAATGGTACTGAACAATCACCAAAAAAAAAAAAAAAGACATTTCATGGAAAGCTGCAACACAAGAAAGCATAATGGGGGGAATCAGCAAAACTAGGAATGCTCTTCTAACATAAGAGGAAGAATCATCATTCAATTTTTACATGCTAACTGAAAAATGCATGAAGGTCTGGTCTTATCAAAGAAACCAGAATTAAACAATCAGGAGGTGGCATGGGGTGAACTAGAGCAATTCCTAAGTTTCAACCTTGTTATAATTTTGACATTTTGACCTAAGCAGGTGGCATGGGGTGAACTGGTATATTGCAGCTCTGAGAACAGATGTTCCAAACAATCAGGAGGGAAAAAAAAATGAAATGCCATATATAATACCGTGTTGGATCAACTTCTCCTTGAATGATATTCAAAATTGATATATATTTTGCTTGGCTAGCATCTTTTGTTCGAGCATATAAAGAGACCATAATGTTCTTTGCCTGCCAATACTATTTATGTCAGCAGAGCAAACGCCATTAGGTATGAAATCTAGCTGTTTAAAGTCTTCATACCTGAAGAAGTCTTCTCATAACATCAAGTACTGTGGTTTTTCAAATTACATTAGCCTGCCAGAAGATGGCACTGGACTTTTAATTCGTTCCGCTACGTTTGTAACATGAAAAATAACTATCATGTAGCAAGCACCAACAAACGTATTTCCCTTGAAAATTACAGAATTTATGAAAGGAGGCGGCGGAAAGAGATATAATGCAACAAAAAACTCCAAAAGCTACAACTTTGTCCAAATTTGAATGCTCCACAGATTATTTTATATAAAAGATTATATGAACCATAAACATAAAACTTGGATCTCACCTGACGTTCCACTGTCAAAGGAGTATATCCTGTCATTAGAAAATGGCATCTTGGTGTTGGAATTAAAGAGGCCAGAAGACCAACCAAGTCATTATTCATGTATCCTGGATACCGAAGGGTAGTTGTGCTTGCAGACATCACGGTAGATACTAAGGAATTTGTTTGAGCAAAGGTAGGATTACTTAAATGAAGGCGCTCCACAGCAATTCTATTTAGAGCAGTGTTATCAAGAACAACAACACAATCTGCATTGAGAGTTAGCCGCTTAAGTGTCAAAAGTGAATTATAAGGTTGCACCACCACATCACTTGTCTCCATTTGGTTAGGAAACACACTGTAGGTCTGGACCAGCTTTTTGCTGTAGCGATCATTCAAAGTCTCCAACAAATAGGATCCCATTCCTGCATTAAATATATTAAAGTACTAGTTACAAAAAAAATATTGCATAATAAAAATGTACACAAGAAAGGTATACAATATACTAGAGCAATTCCTAAGTTTCAATCTTGTTACACGTCAAGTTCAAAGCAAAAATTTATATATTAAGAGAACTTCTAGTTGAAGCTAGTTAATGGCTGCAAGTCCAGTGCAATTTTCATGCTGAAGAGTTGGACTTAATTTTTTATTAATAGAAACACTAAGCACCATGAGATGCTAAATAAAGTCAAATCTTTTAAGCAATATAAAGCTTTTGTTGATGATCCCAATGCAAAATCCTCAATAATAAAAATGAAAAATCAAGGAACATGTAAAGAAATAAAAGAAAGATTTGAGAGAAAAAATTAACCTGAGCCCGTTCCTCCTGCAATTGAATGACAAGAACAAAACCCTCAAGACTGTCACTGCCATCTGCTTCTCTGTCAATCATGTCTATTATGTCTTCTTCGACATTTTTTCCCTGGCCAGACATTAACAACCTCATCAAATAAACTTGTACTTCACATTAATGGTAAAATGTACGTGGAATGTCAAGCATAAAGACAAAACAACGCAATCCCCATCAATAGCAAAACTATAATAGATACCTAGGCTCAAGAGGTTTAAGGGTATAAAAATCAAATATGACTTAGGACTATAAGCATTATATTTGAATTAATTTTATATGTCAATTATTGCCACAAATTTACATTTATTTTTGTTTATACACACATCATATTTTTAGCATTTTCCTATTTTAATGACTCGCTCCATTTGTACTGGCGCTTTGCCAGCACCTTTCACTGCCTTTGGCCTTTAGCTACTTTAGTTAGTCCCCCAACACACAAAATTCGTTCATTGACGTTTGTAAAAAATGTAGATCACCTAGGACTGCGAGGACTCCTTTTTACTAGTCATTCAAAAACCTGTTACCAGAGTCAGGATATAAGTTTCCAACCATCAACTACAGCAGCAACCCACAACCAACATTCTTATACTTTTTGCACTTGTACTTTATGGACAGAACCAAACAACACACAGCCTTAAAGTATTAAAGCATCTATATATGGGGGCAGGGCATCACTAACATGACTAAGTCACAAAATCACGATAGATTATTGTATTCATATTTATTAGAAGTACAAATTCTTGGAAGCTACAGCACTTTGCAGAAGGTTAGAAAGCTTGAAGGACAAAACAAATCTTCTAACAAGATAATATAGTGATTAACCT
This sequence comes from Prosopis cineraria, assembly GCF_029017545.1. Taxonomy (NCBI): domain Eukaryota; kingdom Viridiplantae; phylum Streptophyta; class Magnoliopsida; order Fabales; family Fabaceae; genus Prosopis; species Prosopis cineraria. The sequence continues at coordinate 2,007,003 of NW_026555344.1, forward strand.
GATGATAGCCACTGGCCCAATTGTTCCCTGCACCCCCTCCATAATCCGAGATGAATATGTTCTCATGATTGTATAGATTTCTGTAGTCTCCATTTTGAATTCCATTGATCACTCTTGGCTCCAAGTCAATCAATAAAGCTCGTGGTATATAATGCTGATCATCGGCTTGATAGAAAAAGACGTCTTTCCTATCACCTCCCTGCAGCATTTTGACAAAATAAGTAAATACAGAGTCAATCTTCCCTGTTTAAATAATATTGCACGCTTATACTAGAAAATTATTCACGAATCTCATCGTCTTACGACTTCCACCACAAATTAGATGACGGTTACTATTAAAACAGAAACTAAGAAGACCTTAATTGGGCACTAGGTATTAATAGTATCGAAAGTAAGGATATCGCTCAACGTCTTCCACGAGAGTACAAGTGTATAACATTATAGCCCTTTGACTGACAAGGCCGAACCAAACATGGACCCAGCTCGTATTTCAAGTTCATGGTTTGCAATCCGCAAAAGCCATCAAACTAAAACAAAAACTAGAACTCAAAGAGCTCCAAATGCATCTTCGCCAAGGAGAGCCTAAAATTCACTTCTGTTTTAGAAAAGTTTACGTCCGACATTAATAAATGTTCGTCCAATTAAATTAAAGTGATAAGTACTCGACAGGTCTCCTTAAATTCCCACTATATTGTTACATAAAATTAAACCACACTCCTCTCTTCCTCCTCACAGTAGAGAAAGAATTAGACACGCATATATGGATGCGCAGGAGCAATTGCATAAAAATTGTCTAAGTCAGAGAAGAAAAAACCTGAGTGGCAAAGTCTTCAAGGATGCCTTCTTTGCTGATACCATGCTCGAGACAGAGCTGCTTCCAGAACTCCATGCCGATCTGATTACCACATTGTCCAACCTGGAGAGTGATGATTTCTCGCGGCATTTTCGGTTTCTTTATGGGAAAGTTGTAGGATTTGGAATTTGGATGGGATCGGAAAATTGAGGGAGAACTTTATAGTGAGTGTTGATGGTGGTGGGGACGCGGGGACAACTTTTTGAATAAAGAGAAATACGAGAGGGAAACGAAGGGTGTGGGTGTGAATTCCGAGATTGAGACCCTGAATGACTTCGCATCTGCTAATCAACAAAGTTTCGAAGCCAAATACAAAAATATTGGCAAAACAAAAAACAAAAACAAAAATACAAAAATATTTTTTGAAATATTAAAAAGAAAAAAGAAAAAGAAAATTAACGAATTTTTTCTTCCTTTCTCATTTTTGGTTCCGTGATATGTGAAGCCCAACGGCCCATGACATTATTGTATAGTTTGGCCCTCATCAACCGGTTGGGTTCTTTGTTGTCAACAAGAAAAACCGATGCCGAATAAAAAAATAATGCACGAGACTTGCCCAAATCATGAAACAACAAACATCACCATTAATAATACACTATGTAAGACACTAATAATATGCAATTTTGAGCCACTTTTTAACGAATGTGGTTACTCCACGGATGTGGGAGTGTGCTTTCTCTCTTTATTTTGTGGGAGATGCTTATGATGGTTTCTTCAATGATGAGTTGTAACTAGTTGTGTCACCGTTGTTGATGGTGATGAGTGAATCCTTCGTTACCCACTATGGTTGAGGTTAGTATAAAAAGTGGGCTCTTTATTTGTTCATTGCAAATAGGAGTTAGTGTGAGGGTTTTGGTTTTTTTAGTAGTGGTGATTTGTCTTTCTTGTTTCATTGTTTTTGTTTCTTTGATTCTTTGAAGATGGAGGGAGGATTGAATGAAGGAAAAGGGTTGGGAGGTATGCCAAAGGTTGAATTGAAGATAAGTGGTGATTATGATTGGGTACATGGTGGTAGTACTCTACCTAAGTTTAGTGAAAAAGGACCTAAATTATAGTATGACTAAGAATTTAATTTGTTGGGGTTGTATGAGAATCTACGTATTGTGGACTATGAGCATAATATATATGTTTTTTGGTTTAAGAATATGGAGGACTATGATTGAGTTTTGCATGGCAGACCTTGGCTATTAAGTAATTCTTATTTGATATTTGTCCGTTTCGGATTCAAGTTCACAATGTTCCATTAGAAGCTTCCAAGCAGGTTAATGGGAAGCAAATTTGTTAGGCGATTGAGGGTGTTATGATGTTAGAGGATCCACTTACTAAAGAAAGTTAACATCGTAGTTATTTTCATGTGAGGGTGTTAATAGATTTAATAAAGGCTTTAGTTGTGAGGGATTGTTTGTCTAGCCTGATCGTTCAAAGATGTGGTGTAATGTAAAATTTGAGCCACTGCATAATTTTTGTCATAGTTGTGGTGTTTTATGGCATGAGAATAGATTGTGCTGTTAATTAAGGGTTTTGTTAGAGGTGATCATAATAAGCCAATGTGTGGTCCATGGATAGGTACTAGTGCTGTGAAGAACAAGATTATAAAAAGGGCTAAAATGCAAATGATGATTAATCCATGGCAATTAAAATCATAATGTTGGTAATTACATTCTTCATTACAACAAAAGCCAACTAAAGCTATTACAATATAATCCTATAGTGCTTGGCATTAGAGGCTTCTCCTTTTCCCTTCGCTTTATTGTCTTTAAAAAAGGTATTAACAAATGGGAGTGAGATTAAACAATCTTAGTAATCAAATAATTTAATTTAAGCATATAAGAGTATACATCCATATTAATTAAACTTAAACATTGAACAATGCAAACTATGCATGCACATAATGCATTATTATGCCAAAATCTGCATCACATGCGATCACCTTATATTATTTGATTGAATTCATGGGTTATTAAATTCATATAGGTCTAGCTTGTGTGACTAAGCTATCCCTGCTATTGTGAAAGGTTACTTAGTCAAATGTTATCATATTCACTCTCAAACCATAGCTTCCCCAACATGAATTTCAAGGTGTTATAATTGCACAACTCACATTGCCCTAGTGGGGATTAGTGATATTGAGCATTGCGCTTGACTTATACCATTCTCAAGAGTTGATGGCAATACCAAGCACATAAGTAAAATAAATTTGCCAACCATTATGTGCAAACTTAATGGAGGTCACACCATATGAATTTTAAAATATCAACCCCTTACTACTCGAAGGTGAGCTCCTACCCATCATGATTATACAAATTCAATTAGTACATGCCACAATATTTCATGCTTCCCAATATTTCAAGCAATCACATAAAACATGGCATACTCTTTTACATAGTTCAAGAACTTGCATGCATTTTTTTAACTATCAACATGCCCAATCCTACAATCTCAGTCTTATGATCACATAATCATATATAAGCACCCAACTCAATCAAGAGTCAACATCACTACTCAAATATCAAAATTCAATAACATATGTACAACCTTATGATTTAAATGTCATATTTAGCCCATAATATCATAATTAAATTCATCAAGTGAGTGCAATCATATACAAAAATTAAATTGCTTGTTTACCTTAACTTTTGGATTTATAGCTCCAAGAATGTAACTTTGGATTTTTAAGGGAGCTTCCCACTGACTTAAGCTTTGGAAAGACAATACTCTACAAGCAACATCCAGAAAACATCATTAATGACTAATTATCATTAATTAACCATTAATCATGATTAAAGTCTAATACCTTCATTAAATGTGATTAACCATAACTAGCCCAAAAAACTCACTCTTATTAATTTGTTTAACTTTTATTAAGGCTAACCATCACTGTTAGCTACTTTCATTAGCTTAAACTCGCTTACTTAGCATTATAGTTACCCTTTAACCCCTTATCAATGACATTAAATGCCACCAACAACTAAAACCCAAGATTAGAAAGGTAGTAACCATCATTAGACTTCAAAAAAGTTATATGTATGGCTGGAGCATAGCTAATATTTCAAACATAGGCTCTACTCTCTTCTAGACTTGCTGAAAATGCTTATAAATGGGTAGAAGAAAGAAAGGCAAAGCTCTTAAAGAGTTAGCACCCTACAAATGTCTTGCAAGACAAGCCCTAGCAGAGCTCGAGCTTCTCTCACTTACACTAGCGTTTTCTCTCCTTTAGTTCGAACAATCAATCGCATCTCTAGATTTTAAAAATTTAATGCATCTGCCACAACATATAGCATCATCCTCTGCAGTGAATTGCCAAAAACAACAAACCCTACTTAAGCCTACTATTTTGGGTCTAAGATGGCCCAATAGCTCTCTAAGCCCTATTTTAAATCTCCTATAAGGTCCAGTAGATCTAAAAGGCTATCCAAACTTTAGTATTAATGCATACTTAATTTAATGCACTACTAAAGCTCTTCAACTAATCCATTTAATCCTTATATTAAATTTTTGGGATGTTATAGTGTGTATATTGGAAGTCTTGGCAGTGACTATCAAAGTTTAAATAAAAAAGGGCTTGGATTTAGGTGTTTTAAGGATTTTATTATCGTATTATTAGCAAAGTCTTCTTGGCATCTGTTGAAGTATAGAGAGGATCTTTAGGAGTGTTAAAGGGTATATATTATCTTTATTCTAGTCCTTTGGATGCTGAGAAGGGATCTCATGCATCTTGGAGATAGTCTAGTATCTTAGTTGGGAGAGATTTTTTGAATAAGAAACTATGGTGTAGAGTTAGGGATGGGAGGAAAATTAAAGTATGGCAAGATAGATGGGTTTAGGGGTCTATTAATGGATGATTAAAATTGATTTTAATGATATGGAAGAATTGAAGACACCTATATCTAATTTAATTGTTAATAATGCTTGGAATCTGCATAATATCTTAATGCTAATTAAAGAGGATGACAAGGAAAAAATTCTAAATAATGCATTTGCCCATGTATGACTGCAATGATGAAATTATTTTGACTTTGAATACTATTTATACAATAAAGTTAGGTTACAAATTTGTAAGGGCAAAATGTAGCTTGTCTTGTAAAGGTCCAAGTTCTTTCGTTTGAGTTAATGATGAACTCTAGAGTTGCATTTGTAAGATGGGTTGTAAACTAAAAGCTAGACATTTTATTTAGAGGCTTGTAAGTGGTACTTTGCCGACTTGTGATGCTCTTTGGAAAAGAAAATATTTAAAAAATCCTATGTGTAGTATCTGTGGGAGTAAAGAGGATTCTAGAGAACATATGATTCTTTTATGCCATTAGGCTAGAGATGTTTAGTTTGGGAGCCAGCTTGAGTGGAAAATCAAGAGAGATAAGGTGAGCAAAATTGAGGATTAGTGTGGATTCTGGTTAGTACAAGCTAGTTTTTTTGATGATGTTAAAAGTAGAATTGCTATTACGTGTTGGTATATTTGGAAGTTAAGGTGCAAATTCATGTTTGAAGGAACTAATGTTGATCTTGGGGAGGTGATTAGGTTGGTTGGTTGGTCTTTTATGAAAGCTCTACCTATATAGTCTAAGGATGAGACTAGAAAGGATACTCAAACTTGTAAGAGTGTTAGGCCTTAGTTTTTTCTTGAGAAAGGAGTGGTTAAATTAAATTGTGAGGGTATCTTTGATTTAAAGAAGGGTGTTGGTGGTACTGGGATTATGTGTAGGTATGCTAATGGTAGTTTTCTCTTAGATATTAGTGAGAAAGTTGTTGGTTCATTGATTTTGATGATTGAAGCATTGGCTTTAATAGTAGCAATAGATATGAACTTGTAGAGGATATGTGTGGAATAGGACTATGAAGTTTTGTTTAATGCTATTGTTGGAGGTTCAATTGCAGGTGGTGATTGAAAAAGTGCTGGTGTTATTAGAGATGTTCAACGCTTGTGTTGCAGGATTGTTCTTTCTTTCTTAATAATAGAGATAATAACAAAAATATGGTTCTCTTGTCGATAATGCTAAAAAAAAGATGGATCTAGTTGGTGGGGTTTTCACCTCCATCTACCTCAGCTTGGATGATAAATCTTAAGGGAGCAAAAACTGTGAATTTTTGTGTTTCTTCCAGTAATATTGGTTTTGCTAAATAGGGATTTGTTGATTTGTTTCATTTGTTCTTGTTCTGTCACATTGAATTGTTGAACTTTTTTTGGTTTTGCTGTTGTTGAGGTTTGGTTTTTTTTTTTTGGTAAGTTTTTGTATGTTAGTTTATTTTGATAGGTTTATTTTAGTGCTTTTATTTAGCTCAACTATTAGCATTGTACTTACTTTGCTTTTGTAATTAATAAAATGAACTCTTTGTGTATATTAGCTAATTAAAAAAAGGACTCTTCTTCCAGCAAAAAAAAAAAAAAGAGTTTGATCTAGTAAAAAGGGCTAGTCTTTTACAATATAATAAACCAAACCAAATCTTTATTGAAAGATTTGCTCATATTTAATGTCCGACAATCTCAAATAGGATTACATCTAATAGGATGATACTTGTGAGAAACTAAAAAAAAAAAAATACTCTCTCCAGTCTTACTTATAAATCACTTCTAGTATGGTTTATCGAAATTAAAAAAAATCTTAAACATCATTAATTTTATTTTAGATTTAACAAGTTTTCACCTTTACCTCCAATAAATGTTTTTAAATTTTATTATTGATTTTTTATTTAATGCATTTAATAAGAAAAAAAATGTAAAGAGAAGTATTGAGAATTAACAAGTGCTCTATAAATAGAATTAAATTTTTTTTTTCTCTCTATCCTATAGATAGGATTAGAGGAGTAATACACTTGTTAAGCCACTAATAATATAATACTTATATGTCATATTATCATAAGCTGTGAATAATATACCCAAATAATTCTAGACAGTTAACAAGAAATGAAAAACATGTTATAATTGTAATCGATTTAAGAATAGAGTCAAATCAGTCAATGAGATTTCTAGGAATACAAAAATCATCGCAGCAACAACGTTGTATTCTTAAAAAAAATTTCGATTGAAGTTACCATTTTAGACAGCACATTTATAAATATGTATCCAACTAATGTTCAACTCATGCAATGCACGAGGAATAAGTCGTCTAATTAAATTAAATTATTTTTAAAATTACCTTCTCATAAGATAAGTTATATTGTAGAACATTTTTGTTATTACATACTAATAATTTGAAATCAACATTTGTGTTATTTGGGGTTTTTAAAAAAATTAAGTATGGTCTTTAGCTAGACTCTATTATCTGCAAACAATTGAACAAACAAATGAAAATATAAATGATATAATCAATTAATCACAACTAATTATGATAGACAAGTATAGCCTATAAGAAAGAAAGTTAAACAAATAATTAGTGTAAGGTATAACCAAAAAAAATTATAGCCCATTTTCAATGTTTTCAAATATATATTAAATACAACATTGATCATTTTTTAGGATGCCTTATTACTTTTATCATGAATTATTATCTATAGGCCTTTTGTATATAAATTTATTTTCAATTAACCAAACTAATTTAAAGAGGAACTTATAATTGTTACTTTCTCATTTCATTAGTAAAATATTAAATGAGTTATCAATGTCTCATATTATTACTTGTATTTCATGAAATACATAAAGGAATTTAATCATTATGATTAAATTAATTTATATGTAATGCAATTTAATCATATTTGTAATGCACGATTGTCAAAACATAATTAATTTCACTTACATTTTCCTTTGCCATCTCTCCTTATTAAAAGTTTTCAATCTCATTTACTTTGCTTGAAAATTCAATTGATTAAAATATTTTCTCTCCATTTTATTTTATTTTATTTGAGAGTTAATATCCCCATGCTTACACAGGTAATTTAAAAAACTTTAAAAACAAAATTATAAAACGCTTTAAGTACATGTACTATAAAACTATGAAATCACTTTAACATATTTTTAAACACACGTCCCCATTCAAAAGAATTAATGGGGCTAAATATGTCATTACCATCAACCATTATAATTGACTAAATAAGTTTTTTTTTATTCAAGAAATTCAATAAACCAAATAAAGTAACTGATTAAGTTACCAATAGAGTTGAACATAAGATAACGTCTTAATGTAGTGAATTATAATGCATGAGTTAATCGTGAATTCTTGAACATAAGGAACAAAAGGAAGAACCATTCTTATAGAGAAGTTAATCATGAATAGCAGTCAAATTAAATGGTAATATATTATTCAATTGCCACCCAAATGAAAGCATTGTGAAATATGATAGACTACACAATTACAAGAACTCCTTGGCATGTGCACAAGATTTCTTCCACATCTACCGTAACAATCATTAGGATTCAGGACCCTATTGTATTGTCTTCCTAATGCAGGAGACAACAAAGCCATTAGTTTTCATTCTGGAAGTAATTTGGCAAGTAATATTAAAATTTGAGTTAAATTTTTATAGTCACGTGTTTCAGGAAAGTGTAATTGAACTTTTAAGGGTAACAAACTGCAAAATTGTCTAAAACATCACAGTTCAACCAAAATCTTAATTACAATGCATGGAAGGCTTTTTTAGAACACACCAATAGTGGCTAATGGACCATTAAATTTTGGACAACTTTGCATCTACAAAATCTGAAGGTTATAAACCAATGTAGCAAATAAAATTTTGTAGCATATGGACCAAAATCTTAATTACAAAATATGAAAATTTTCATTGATAGCTTCCTCCTCTGTCCCTTACTTTCCAAATGCAAAATTTACTCCCTAGAAGTTTTGGAAGGAAAGAATCATAAAATGGTTATCTTTGTGAATGAAATTAAGACTTACCCTTTCTCAACGCTGAAAAGGAGCAATTTAACTTGGGATACAAATGGAGCTGCTAAAATGAAAATTATAAAAATAAATAAATAACAAAGATTCAATGGATTCAAGTAATGGATACAAGAAAAGTGGTCCCCTATGTGAAGTTGCTAGCCATTTTTAGATGCCTTTTCTGGGTATGGATGAGCAGCCTTTCTTTTCGGCCAAAGGGGAGGTACATGTTCACTTGTTCCATTCCTCTAAACTTTCAGGAAATACTTCTGTGCATGACTCCGTATTTACCAAAGTGCAGTAGGAGAAGTAAATATATTATACAGCTTTGCAAAAAAGAAGAACATCAGGGGTAAAAGCAAACCATGTCACAGACATGGAAAATTACCATGAGAAAAATGATGAAATAATTAATACATTTTCTACATCCTGGAATGATTTTGTCTACATGGCAATCACTACACTCTAAAAATCACATCCATGACTCACTCATTTTGCCAACCCAGCAACTAAAAAGAGAAATTCATTGTATAATTCAAGATGAGTTTAAAACTTAACGTCTTTTTGATGTAACCTTAGGATATATTCAGACATATAAGAGGAAATTGAGGGGAGGGAAAGAAGTGGAAAAGAAATATCCAGCAAGTTAGAATTATTATCCTAAGGGTCCAGCAAATCAGGATATAGTCATTATGTGTTTAGGTTGGCTATAGATTCAATTTAGAGGCTGGAGTCATATCATTTATGGCTTGCTTAATATTTTGTTGTTGTTTTGGATATCACTCAAGACATGTTTTGATTGTTAGATAGGAGTGACGAGAATACTGGTCTCTCAAACACCAGTGAGGGAGCTATTATGTTGTTGCTTTCATTCTTTTGTTGTAATCTTGATTCAGTATTAGGGAATAGGATTTTGGCTAGAATCAATGGCCTTTCTTTTTGTGACACTGATTCGGCTAGTTTGATTTAATATCAAAACCTCAGAATTTCCTATATTTGGTTAGTTCTTGCATTTATTTCCCTGTTAGAAATTTATTATAGAGCAGAGTTCTAAGGTTTTGATATTATACAGCAGAGTTCTATTAGTTCTCCGCTCAATAAACATTACAATAAATTGCAACATTATTTTTCTCAGTACATGTCCTGGGACGACTCATGAGAATCTGACCGCCAGAAACCATGCAGAAAGAAATTTAGCCCCAACTTAGTCTTTCAACCCATCTTAGTCCGTCAGAAATCCTGATTAAATTATCCGTTGACTTTTTGAAGTAGAGGTTTGAGCCTAAAAGTTTTTTGCTAGTTACTCATAACTCTCACCACTAGATTAGACCACCATTATGGCATATTGTCTAAGCTTCAGGTAGTTCTAGGAATAGTACCAAAGTCTATGTGACCAGGTATTTTTAGACTTCAGAATTTGGTCCTTGCTATTTCTGAATCTTTAAAGTTTTTGCACATAATATGATAAGTCAATGATCGACACCTCAAGTCGTAAAAGCTTAGGGTTGAGAACGTATCAGGTATATGTGATCATTGATATTTTCTTAGAACTTTTTCACCGAGAAGAGGGTTTGGGTACCTGTCTCTCAAATGTCTACTACGCAACTATATGAAGCATTTTGTCATTTTCTTCCTGTGCTCAATATCAAGTCTGGATAAGTTTGGACTACATAATACAGCAGAGTGTTTGTTCTTCTGTTTTGGACTGCTCACAAGATATTTGCTAAGATAATGCCAACGATATGAATGATACTAAGATCCAACAGCTCATGCTTCCCTGTTTTTCTATTCTTGATCATGCCCTGTATGATAACAAATTCACCAAAATGTTAAAAGGGACATTACCAATATGCTTTCTTTACCGTTGACAAAAAATTCAATTAGACAATATAGCACTTTACCAGATTCCATCAATACGATCTGCAATGAGCTTTCCTTATTTAGGTACAAATCCTGATGTGTTCAGTGACTTAAATGCGTGACCTGCATAGCAATAAATAGTTGAGTCTTCAAGTTTTAGTGAAGTAGCCATGGTATGAGGAATTATAATTACCTTTATCCTTACCAATATCAGCACTGGTGATTAAAACGATTAGATTCCCCTTCAATATCAAGAGTAAGATGGTCAAATCTGAATCAGTAGGGAAAAAACAAAGAAAAAAGAGAGAAAAAATAAACATAAATATCTTATTTCCATCATGTAGACACAAATTTCAGCCAGTTAATAAAATAATATTCTTCTACTTCATTTAATTATAGAGAAACCCATAAATGTGAAGGAAATTGAGCAATCCTAACCCCGGCATTAGGCAAGAAACCAAATCTCACATATTAAAGAAGCACACATGCGTAAGCCAAAAAAGTACTTACTTTCAAATCAGCCCGAGAAGTATAAATTTGCAATAGCATGGATCTTATAAGCCAAAAAATAAATGTTCCTTGAATTGCCCGTGCAAGGCTTAGACGACCGGATGAAGAACAAAACAAACCTGAAACATCGAGGGCATCACGAGTCTTCCCTCTGAATGCAACTAAAATCGGTGGAGCCAAACAAATCCTCTAAGAAGGAAAAAGTGAACAAAGAATAGACCAGATACAAATGACGCACAACAGGATAGCTGGAGGACGAAAATCTCACCTGGAAGGTGCACATGAAGATGACCCCTGACACAAAAAATCCACCATAATACCACGAACACCTGACAGATCAAGCGAAGTGAGGGACGCTAGCTGAAAGAATGAAATGGGCGGACAATAAAAAAGGGAAAGGTCACTTCCAAGATCCCCAGCCTTGTCCAGAATGTAAACGTCGTCGGGGGCAATCCTCACATGGTGGAACAGTTCACTGAGCAGGCCATGAACACAATATGGTGACAGACAATTAGCTCTGGGCAGAAAATATCACTTATAAATAGGAAATTAATCAATAATTAAACCAAAGGAAGAAAAAATCTGTATGGGAACTCACCAATGTGGTAGACTCCGATCAACGAACCCATCTTTATACAATCGTCTCATAATACTTCTTCCTCTGCGCTGATACCTATGAATCATCACCTCATCCAAAGAACAAAAGACAGGGAAATAAAAAACACAACCAAGCAAATGACATGACCACACAAACCGTTTACGAACCCACCGACATAAACACACGATTCCCCCAAAGATCAACAACAAAAATAACCAAAGAAGGACAAACGAAGATGCTGGGACAAAAAATGCATGAATATGATGACAAAAATTTCACCTGATGATGTTATGCACGTACAAATACCACACTGGGCAAACAATATATTTAAAATTTCACCTGGTGGTGCGAAACGGCAACACGAAAATCACCAAGAATTTGAAAATTATTGAAATCTCGCCAACCGACGCATCGACCTTCCCATTTAATCTATCCCGTGGACGCAAGACCGGCGTCCCCTTTCTCCGTCTTTTTTTGGGTTACAGAAGTTAGATTCAAAATAAAATATAAAATATTAGTTGCATGAGGAAAAAACAAAGGGATCACCAAAAATTATAATAATATTATTAATTATTAATACTACAGTATTCAAATCCCTTTCTCTAATATCATAATATTATATTATAATAATAACAGAACAATAGATGGAGAACTGGAACACGTAATGACCTTGGGCACGTTAATAAAGGCAATGGATGGAGCACTGTTCATTTATTGTAGACTTGGCCATCCCGCGTTAGTAAAGGTAACAGATTTGTTTGCATGTCAGACACAACTTTCATAAAATCACATCGCCTGGGATCGGGGACTAAGAAATAAAAGTAAAGTAAAATGTGGATCATAATTTTTTTATAAGGATAATAATTAACGTTAAAATAATCCTAAATTCACATCTCACTAGTGCAGCTGAATTTTTTAAGAAGGATATTATTACTATTAGCAAGTCAAATGTTTATTACCTTTAAACAAATTTTTCTTTCGGAAAAAAAAGAGACCCTCGTGTTATTGATATTACAATAGTATTTTTCCTTGCATGGAAATTAAAACTCTTAATATTTTGAACAGTTTACTATTATCAATATAAACATCTTTAGCATCAATATATTAAGATAAAATAAAATAAAATAAATTATAAAAAATTGTGCTATCCATAAATTGTGAATATTAAACACATTTTTCTAGTTATGCAGAATGCAATGAAGCCCATCTAATTTTATAATATTTTTCTCTCTCTTTTTTTTCTACTTTTTAATTTTGTAAATTAAAGCCTAAAAGTTATTATTGATAACTTTTTTTTATATGAAATGGTCAGTTATCATTTATGTAATCCAATGGAGGATGGGATAAGAAAAAAGCAATGGCCCAGAAAAATTTGGCCTTTTGGATTTAACAAATAGTTAAGTGTCCTTTGTGTTAGGCAGTGTGTAACTATCTAGGATCATACTAGAGATTTGGATCATAAAGCAACACTCACAAAGTACAAAGCAATTTTGTAAATTAGGCAAAATTTGGACTGTACATGCCGCTGATGTCAGGAGTAAGTAATGACATGCTGGCATGAAACATGTTCTTAATTTTTAATTTATTATTTTATTTTATATAAAGTTTCACTTTTGATTATAATAGTGACACGACAATAACAAGATATATGTGGCTCAAACAAGAAAAGAGCGGGATTACTTAGAAGTGATATAATAAAAGCACTGGAATAAAAAAAGTTGAGTTGTACACACTCCAAATAAAGTGTTAATTAAAAAAATACTCAAAATTTTCTTTTTCTTTAACACAATCAGTTTTCTTAACAAGAAAACCACTTACATGATTTCCCAACGACTCAAGGCTAATAACTTTTTGTGATATACATGAGTGCAAGTGATTTTTTTTAGCAAATCGTTCGGTGTTTGAAGCCAACAGTCCCAATTAATTTGAATTGAATGGGGTCGGGATATTTTTGTTAGGAAGTTTTATCACTAATACTATTACATTGTTATGACTCAGAATTTCTAGTTAGTATTTTTCACCTTACTTAATGCTTCCATTTTCTATTTTGTATAAAAAGAAGTCAAATTATTTATGATACCTTGGTGATACGGTTTGCTAAAATATATTAAATATATTGATCATGATATATTAATACAGTGATGTAATGATTTGTGACTATTGTTACTCAGGAGATTAGGATCACTACCGATATCTGTAGGCGCACATTATCTTGAATTTACAAAACAAAGTTTTTGTGCGGCGATATTTAAATCCCATAGTTGATTATAGAGGAGTACTATCCAAACAAGCTTGAGAAAAATATTTTAAGGTGCACGTCTAATTCTGCAAAAGACTCGAAAGGAAGTTAAAAGGATTAAATTAGAATAAACTAAAATTACAAGTCAAAATCTAAATATGAGATAAAATAAAAAAATAAATTAGAGAAAAAAAATTTTATGGAAGAAAATAAAAAGTCAGAATAAAGCTAACGGATAGATCAAGTTAGAACAATGTGAAGTTGAATGATGAAATAAAACTAAAGCATGGGACTTGATTCTGGGATAGCATGATTGCTGGTAGTTGTTTTTATTTTTGCGGCGATATAACAGATAAACAACACACATTCTTAGTGCTTGTCACACGAGAAAAATTGTGGAAATGAGTTAAGAACATGTTTTTGCTCGTTAAAATTATCCACTTATGTTATATTTTTATTACTTTTAAAAAAGTATTTAATTTTTGTACAAAATTGAAAAGGCTGTAATCTAGGCTTAGCAAAATTTGGAATCTAAAATAATTGAAAAAAGTGATAAAATATTGCAAAAAATTAAAAGAAATAAAATTACATTTCGTAATCAAATAAAATCTCGCTAGTTGTGCCAAAAAATTAAAATAAAATAAAATGAAATCCCACTAGGACACAAGGTGGCCTTTCACATGTCATTCTTTTCATATCAATTCAAAAGTCAGACTTGCATTTTACAGTAACCACCGAAAGTCATCGCCAGAAAATATAATTTATTATGTAGGTATCGGTAGCGGACCATTCAATATGGCCTATAAAATCTTTGACCAAAAACTCCTATGTCATAATGCGGAGTGAAAATGGCGGAACGGGCAGTTCAGTTATTAAAAAGAAATAAAATGAAATGAATTAAAAAATAAAAATAAAAATAAAATAATTAAAGAAAATAAATAAACATATTCATAAAAGAGAAGGGTAATTTAATTTATAAAGTTGAGAATCATAATTTATATAATTTTTAAAATATATAATAATTTTTACATTTATAATATATATTAATTAGTTTTATAGTGTTTATCATAAAAAAAATAATTTAATTTATTTTTATTCTAATTTTTTAAATTTATTCCACCTCATTACGTTCTAATAACATGACTTGAAATTTGAGTTTTACCATATAAAAAACATACTTTCAAAAGAATTACCGGTCACCTCTCACTTGAGGTTTGATAATACTGGAATAGAAATATTCAAAGATAATGTTAATTCAATAGGTAAATATGTGATTTATAAGGTGAATTTAAATTTTGTCCAGTAGATAATTTTTTTTTAATTCTAACACCACAGACTAACCATGCATGAAAAGGAACTAAAATCATATTAGAAAGTAAAATAAGCCGACGCCTTATAGGTGGGTTATGAAAGATCTTAATGTCAAAATTATCATGACAAGTACTATATGCAAGTTTATTGGCATCAAAACAGCTGATCCTGTGACGAGTGCCATGGTCCTCAGTACCAACAAAAGTTGCTTGGAGGCAATCCCAAACAACTAGTCAAAGAAATTTTTTAACTTTCCATGCGTGGACCATTTTCATATTTTCTTTCAAAGTTCAGAATTTGTATTGCCTCTTGCTTGTTCAGGATTTACAGGCAGATTTGATGAAAAAACTATGATCAATATAGCAAGCAGAGGATATCATCAATATCTGGATTAGGCGAATGTACTGTAGAAATATGCTTGATGATTTTCATGGGGGGATGTCAGGCCAAGTTGTTATAAATTATAAATGTTCATCGAGTCTTGATGCTTGTCCTAATCTTGATAAGAACTCAAGACTCAATTCATATGAACTCCTATACCCCAACTTCTAGAAATAGTAAAAATTAATAAATTATTCCGAACACAGCTTCCGATTCCACAAGGATATATATTCTCCAAGTCCATCATAGCTAAAAGGGTTTGTTGCAATTACAAGCTCATAGAACAATAATGAAGCGAGTGAGTAGAGAAGGCATTATGAGAATGGCAAGTGAGAGTAAGGCCAAAGGAAGGCTCCCATGGCGAAGAGTCGCTTCTGCTGAAGATCACCAGAGAGAGGAAGGCCATACTGTTGAAGCAAGCAATCGAGTCTCCATTCTGGCATTGTCTCGTAATCAGCTTTGGTGTACTTTGGATAGTGAAGAGGCATCTGAAACGGTCTTCCTGATTCACCACCATCACTTCCATCTCTTCTTCTCTGGTACGACTTCTGTGACGTGGCTTTTCTCTCTGACTCCATCCCACCTTCTCTTCCTAAACAGATTTCTTCGTTTCACTCACCAATTCTTGGTAGCGTTTGCCAAACAGCTCCCTTATTTATAGAGCAATTCTGAGGCAGGAGGCAGGACAATTCAGAATTCCTCTCAACCTTTTAAAGGATGTCAATGTCATTGTCAATTGTTTTTTAAAATTTAAATAATAGGTCATAGGTGTAGGATCTACTGACTGATTTTACAACTTGTGTAGTCTTAATTATGCTATATCTTTCTTTTTTCCCAAAAAGAAATTAATATCTGCATTTTTTTAAAAAAAATAAATCGACATAAATTGGAAAAAATGAAGGATGTAAATGTGGAAAGGAGGAACAGAAAGAAAGAGGAAAAGGACAATTTGTGGTGGGTATTGACTAATGATTGTGTAGCATTGATTTTTTTTTTTTGGGAAATTAGAAAGGCGTAACCCAAGCAAAGATCTTTTGAATTTATTATTTTAATCCCTCTTTTTGAATTGTTTAATGCATTTTTCAATTAGAACGATCTCCGTTAAACAAGCCAAAATTCCAACCGGCTTCTAAATTGAGCCTTGAACTCTAATGCTTAATCTTTGGTGTTGTAGCTGGATTTCATGAATTTGATAATCACAAATGCTTTTTGAGGAAATATTTAAAAGAAAATGTTGAGAATTTTGTCAAAAAAAAAATGTTAAGAAGAATAAGTTAAGATCCTTTATCATTGTCTAACTAAAATCAAAGAACAGTAATCTTTTAAAGACTGATCTGGAAGTAGAAATAATATTTTCTTTAAGAATCATTAATTAAATCTACTTACCTTTTTTTGATAAATAATCTATTTACCCTTTTCAATCAATCTAAGTTGACGTTTGTTGTCGTACAAAATCCATAAATAAACCTGTGCCTCAGGAAAAATAAATAAATTAGTAAGTGAATATATGACATTATAACCATCCAAACTTCGTGCAACGGATGAGAATCCCGCTGAAATTTGGAAACACCAATGGTAGTTGGGCGGCATCATTTCTTCTGGTTATAATCTCAACCCTCAGCAAGAACTATCATGAGCGTCATAGATATTTAGAGTCATATGACGGGTAGACTTTATAATAAGAAATTGATGGCACCATATAAATATTTCAATTATCATTCATTAACGTTTACAAAGACTGTGCAACTTGCCGTCACCAAAGTGTAATTTTCTCAATTTTTCTGAAGCCGATAGTTCCGGGATACGCAGAGAATCTTAGTCATTGGCTCATGAAGCATCTAGTGTATGGACACAACCCCAATTGATGCAACCATAAATCCAGGACTTAATTAATACAGCATAATACATTTAACAACCATCAACTAACTTTCCATGTTGTACTCACCTAACAGCAAGTGCTTTCAGAACCCATAAATTTGTTTTCTGCCCGAACAGTAAAACCTCTTCAGTATAATCTCATATGGTTTCCAGACCACCGCCACTCATGGTATTTTCCTCGGACAAGGTAATTCTCTACATTAAATTGAGGTAAAGAATTCCTAACTTGCATCCGCTGATTCAGCCCCACTAGCTTCTGTCTATTTAATGTGACCACAAACATGGTCACGTTGACACAGTTAATTCACTACTTCATGACCACAAAGTCACTCCTTCGAAGTGGGGCACGGCCTGCAATTTCTAACTTAATCAGAATGCATTCAATATGTGCACAAAAAGGTTCTCATCCCAGTGTGAATAACTCCACCAATAAAATTAATTAGTGATGAAGAATTGTGTAGTGTGTGCAACGACCGACCACAAAGAAATACAGACCACATATGATGGCATGACTTTCTTGTGCCACAGGGATCAATATCAGCAAGAGATGTTGAAGACTCGCCAAATCCAATGACAAGATTCTATTTCCATCAAAACCACATTCTATACACTTCTGTTGAATCCAACTTTTTCTTCAATATCTCCCTTCGCTTTCAAAACATTAGGAATGTATATAAGTTATATAGGGAAGCCCAAGCACTTGTAAATCGGTAGGGACCGTAGGACTGGCAAAGAAAATTCTGCCATAGAACAGTTGACTCGGTGTAGGCTTTAAGGGCACGCTTGGGGTTAAAAGTCCCTGCAGAGCGATGAAGAAATATTGAAAACGATAACTTCCAATTGTATACTAACAAGCAAATCGACTTGAATGGGGGAAAACGCAAGGATGAGAAAATAGAATCGGTTCTTATTTGATGTTGATGCTACCACATAGTCTGGGCCAAATCTTACAAAACAAAGCACAAGTGACTTTTCAAGAAGTATTTCTTTTTCTAAAATTATGAAATGATAGAATTTTAAACTATCTTGACCATTACTTAATTTGTTTGGGTACATGCCTATTTCATCGTGTAAAACTTGCAATCAAGATTAAGTCCTCAGATTTTACGAAAGGAAGCAAACTGCACAATGTACGGACTTGATAGCAAAATTTACAAACACTAGTTATCAACACATATTTCTCAAAGTACAAAGAGAGTAAAAGGACTTGATAGCACCACAGGAGCGTAAAAGGACTTGCCTTGTAAAGCTAATTGAAGGTTCAGAGCCAACAGAAAGTGCAACATATAAAATTTTTTTTGGAAGGGGGGGGGGGGGAGGAATTTAACAACTACATCTTTGTGCTACATTTAGAATCAAACAGGACTTCAAAACTTTGCCCTATTATTAGAGCGAGTATGTAACATGTAAATATTCTAATACAAGTTTGCACACATATAATTAGATTTTTTTAAACAAATTTAATTAGCTATTACAAAGCAATGTTCATGCAGTTACCTATGAATATGTCTACTAATTTATCCAAAACTTCAAATAAATTGGCCTTTGGATTTAACAAATAGCTAAGTGTCTTTTATGTTAGGCAGTGTGTCAAGTCACTTTCTAAGATCATACCAGAGATTTGGATCACAACACTCGTAAAGTACAAAGCAATGCTGTAAATTAGGCAAAAACAGGACCGTACATGCTGCTGATGCCAGGAGTAAGTAATGACATGTTGGCGTAAAATATATTCTTAATTTTTAATTTATTATTTTATTTAAAGTTTCCCTTTTGATTAGAACAGTGACACGACAATAGCAAGAAATGCGTGGCTTAAACAAGAAAAAAGCGGGATTACTCAAAAGTGATACAATAAAAGTACTAGAATAAAAAAAGTTGAGTTGTATATGCCCAAAAAAAGTGTTAATTCAAAAAGATACTCAAAATTTTCTTTTCCTTTAACACAATCAATTTTCTTAACCAAAAAAAAAAAACCACTTAAATGATTCCCTGATGACTCAAAGCTAATAACTTTTTGTGATATTTATGAGTGTAAGTGATTTTTGTTTTTTTTTTTCAGTAACTCATTCAGTGTTTGAAGCCAACAGTTCCAATTAATCTGGATTGAATCGGGTCGGGGGGGGTTTTGTTACGAAGTTTTATCACTGACACTATTACGTTGTCAATATGTCTCAGAATTTCTAGTTAGTATTTTTCACCTTACTTAATGCTCCCATTTTCTTTTTATGTATAAAAAGAAGTCAAATTATTTATAATACCTTAACGATAGGGTTTGCTAAAATATGTTAAATATATTGATAATGATATATTAATACAGTGATGTATTGATTTGTGACTATTGTTACTCAGGAGATTAAGATCACTATCCATATCTGTAGGTGCACATTATCTTTAATTTACAAAACAAATCTTTTGTGCTGTGATATTTAAATCCCATAATTGATTTTGGAGGAGTACTATCCAAATAAGCTTGAGAAAAATATTTTAAATGCACGTCTAATTCTACAAAAGACTAGAAAGAAGGTTAAAAGGATTAAATTAGAATAAACTAAAATTACAAGTCAAAATGAAAATATGAGATAAAATTAAAAAAATTAGGGAAAAATAATTTATGGATGAAAATAAATTATTGTGTAGGTATTGGTAGTGAACCATTTAATATGGCCTGCAAAATCTTTGACAGAAAATCTATGTCATAATGTGGAGTGAAAACGTAAGAACTGAAAGTTGATTTTTATCATGTAAAAAACATAATTTTAGAAGAATCACCGATCACCTCTCACTTGGAGTTTGATAATACTGGAATTAGAAACATTCGAAGACAATTCAACTGGTAAATATGTGATTTCTAAGGTGAATTTAAATTTTGTCCAGCACATCTTTAATAGATAATTATTATTTTTTAAATTATAAGGCCATGGACTAACCATGCATAAAACGAACTAAAATTATATTAGACAATAAAATAAGCCTACACCTTACACATAGATTATGAAAGACTTTAGGTAGTGTTTGGTTGAAGGAGAGCTCCCTTCTCGTCCCACCTCTCCTCTCTCTTTCTCTCTTTCGCTTCTCTTTCTTCTAACCAAACAAAGCCTCACAAAATAAAGGAAAGGAATGCACAAATTATCATGACGTGTAGTATATGCAAGTTTATTAATACCAAAACAGCTGATTCTATGACGATTGCCATGGTCCTCAGTGCCAACAAAATTTGTTTGAAGGCAATACCAAACAACTCGTCAAAGATTTTTGTTTTTTAACTTTTTGAACCATTTTCATATTTTCTTTCAAAATTCAGAGTTTGTATTCCCTCTTGCTTATTCAAGCCTTATAGGCAGATTTGATGGAAACACTATCATCATTAGAAGGCTTCTAATCAATATTATTAGAATTAGATGGAATATTGAACTAGTCAAGACACTAATTTATAATTTAAAGGTTAAATCGGGGTCAAACCGTTTGTAATTAAATTGATATATAAATATTATATATTAAAAATTATAGAAAAAGTGATAAACTAAAGAAAACTTATTACTAATAAAGTAATAATCTCATCATACTTCAAACTTTAAAGTTATACATCCAAGTACACATTGATAATAGGAAAGTAGGAAGCATCCACATTCAAACTGAAATAGAAAGTGAAGAAGGAGATGCACATGTGAAGAAGGAAGCAAAAGTGGACTCAAAAGTTCAGAATCTCAATTCAAATATTTTGAAAGCAAAATCAAAATTAATTCTTTTAGTTTTTGAATTGGATTGGGCCACTCTAAATCAATGGTTAGATCAGAACTATTAAAAAACTCTGATGGTTTTGTAAAAACTAAATAGCTCATTTTTTTCACTTTGTTCCTATTTTAACCCTAACAAAAACCCCCTCACTTTTCAAACACTTTGAGAAAGTGAAAACAAATTTGGTTTGTACACTTTGTTCCAATTTTAACTGTATATCAAAATAATGCCTTTGTTTTCATTTTTCTTAGGACACCTTTTTTTGTTAAATCATTTTCATTCTTTTTGTATGTCTTAATCTAAATAAATATTTAGGTTAAAAAAATTTCAATTGGCATAAAAATATCTATTATGAGCATTGGTATTGAATCATTTGATATTATATTATGTCACAAAACTAATTAATTGAAAATTAACTTAGAATATTTAGCTTTACTTTTAAATTATGTAGCAATTTTATATTTATATTTATATTATTATATATAATATTTTTTTAATTTAATTATTATATTATCAGTTCAACCATGAGTCTAACTAATTGAACTATATAAATCGTGAACCATTAGTATTTTTGGATCAACGTCCAGGTTTGTTTTAAAAGCATTGTTAGACATAATAAATAATTGATAAATTATTCTGAACACAACTTCCAATTCCGATTCTACAAGGATACATGTTCTCCAAGTCCATCACAGCTAAAAGGGTTTGTTGCAATTACAAACTCGTACAATAATAATGAAGTGAGTGAGTAGAGAAGGCATCATGAGAATGGCAAGTGAGAGTAAGGCCAAAGGAAGGCTCCAATGGTGAAGAGTCGCTTGTGCTGAAGATCACCAGGGAGAGGAAGACCATACTGTTGAAGCAAGCAATCGAGTCCCCATTCTGGCATTGTCTCGTAATCAGCTTTGGTGTACTTTGGACAGTGAAGGTGTATATGAAACTGTCTTCCTGATTTACCACCATCACTTCCATCTCTTCTTCTCTGGTTTGACTTCTGTGACGTGGCTTTGCTCCCTGACTCCATCAATTATATTAACGGAGAAGCACAGGTCACCAGAGGAATGATAATTTTTTTTAATTTCATCATGTCTTATTTTCAAGAAATGAATGAATAGATCAAACTCCACTGTGCTGGTTAAGCAACTCCAGCAAATGCAACAATCAGCAACTAATAACTCGTATGAGGTTTCTGGGACAGGCACAATGAGATGAGATCCAATGAGGTCAGTCAATGTTTGAGAGTGAAGCACAACTTTATATGAAGGCAGTTTCTTTGTTTTTTTTTTTTTTTTTTTTTACTATGGGCGTATATGGAACATAAAAAGTGCATGAGGGCGTTAGTAGAGAAATTTGGAGAGGAGCAACATGCAGAAATGGGAGGGGAGTACTAAGAATTTATCAATATTTCAAATATAAAGCTATGTGTAATTTTCATAAAACCTTCTTATTGACTGGGAGAGTATAAGCAACATTATAATATAAAATTTCAGTCTAATTTATTGCATGACTTAATTAACGCATGCAACCAACGTGACAAGGTTTTATAGATATGGCCGCGAAAATGGGTAGTTAATTTTGTAAAAATCTCATCAATTTATTTTGATATTCTAATCATTTAAAATTCTAATCACTTCAAATAAATTATTTTTCCTTACATTTTTTCTATTAATATTTTTGTGACTCTTGCACCTTTTTTAATCTATTTTCAATTAAAAGATATAATAAACTCGTCATTTTTAATTTTTAATTTTTGATTCGAATCTCAATTCATGTATTCATTTGAAATTTTTCATGCATAAATTTTAGATGTGAGACTTAAAGTGTAAGATTTTAAATTTAAAATATACCAATCCAAACACTACCTTATCTATTTTATTGGAAATCAGAATGTTTATTGGAAAATTAATAATAAAATTCCATCAAAATATATAAATAATAATTAGATCCCTTGAAAAATACCATAATTTCTCTCAAGTCCCTAGGTTTCTTTGCATTAATGATTTTAAACTAAATGATTAAACTACCCCTTATTTAAAAAATTTCATAGGAAAAATTGTGATTTCTCATTCAATATTTGTGATTTACAAAATAAAAATAATGATTAGTTAAAAAAGTTGTGACTAGTTATTATTAGAATTCAGACTTCAATGATAAAAAAAATATTGTGAGAAGTTTTAATTTTTTATTCAATTTTTACAAGTCACGGAATAAAAGTTGTGATTGAGATGGGTTATTTTAAACAAGGGGCATTTAGTCATTTAACATAAAATCATTAATGTTGGAAAGGCATCTAGGAATTGAAGAGGAATTATGACATTTCAAAAATTTTGATTGTCACGTACACATTTCGGTAGGATTTTATTGTTATTTTTTCATATTTTTTATTTTCCATAAAAAATAATGTTTACTTTGATAATAGAACTTGAGATAGAGATTCACGATTCATCAACATATTTTCTAATTTGATAAAATAATATATTTTCTGAAACATAAACAAAACTGATATTTTAGCTGCATGCCTTGATTTAAGCAAAATTATTTAAAAACTAGGAAAATGGCCCATAAGAATCAAATAAAAAATATTTTTTGATATAAATTAAAAAAAAAAATTAGTTGAGTTGAGATTGGTAGCTCATTTTGACCATGACATGCCTCAAGACTCCTAACACTTATGGGGGTATTCATAGATTGTCAATCAATAAAATTCTTACATTGACATTGAAATTTAATCTTATGATGTTGTAAGTTATAAATCAAATTTTTACTAACTATGCCAATATTTATTGATAATAAAAATAAAAAATTTATGTATCAAAAGCAAATTCTTATTTACAATTACAATCCTTACATTTGCTCTTAGCTTCCAAGTTATGGGTTATAAATTTAGACAGCTTTCTGTAACCCAAAAACTTGTTGGGCTACTTTGTGTAGGATATCTATTTGTCATTTAATCTCATCAAACTTACATTGTGTGAAAGAAAACAATTCTTTAAATGGTGCTCAAATTTTTTTAAGAAATTAATCTTACAATGAATATCTTGGGTAACCAAAAAAAATGTCATCAAATTCGCTACCAAAGAGTGAGAGCCACGATCTTGAAAAGTACAACAAAATAAGAAATTTATGAGATGAAAAACAAACACTATATATATATATATATATATATTCCATAATCTATAAATTATACTATAAACTATATTTTTATAAACTAGAATTAAATATAACTATGTTTATCATGCTAGTTAGAGCGCACCTCTTCTAGATTGTATTGTAAACCCAATATACTAGGTAATATTATTTTGATTAATACAACCAATATCAAAAAGCAAAAAGATTGGAAAGATGAGTAAAGTAAGAAGTGTTACAGTAAATAAGGAAATAATAGTTTTTTTTTTACTTTGGATATAAGGTATTAAAATAAAAAAATTCTAAGAGTTAAAAGTTATAAATATCCACTCATATAAAAATATAATATTTGTGGCTCCTTTTGTTTGATTCTATGCATCCGAATTTCAAGTAATTTAGATGCATTTTGTTTATTTATGTTGTTCGGTTGAACCTAGTGATATAAAAGGGGTTACATTGTTACATTATCATGTAACCCCAATCCCCTCAAAGGATTGCATCCTGAATACATAACTAGATCATGTAGAGAAAAAAAAAAAATTACTTGGTGATTAAAAGACTACGCTACCTTTGAAAAATCACATGCCGTTCTTCCATCTCCGCTGCTACCCTCCTTTTGTGTAACCTCATCGGCCTTTAGCTTCTCCGATGACATTGTTGGCCTTCCTTTTCTTCTCTGATTTTTTTGTCAAGCTTCATCCACAATGGGTGCCATCGAGCTCCATCATCATTGGTGTTGTAGGTTCGACTTTATGCCCTTGGTCTTGTTGTCGGCGAAGATTCCCAAGTAGCAGGGGCCACTAATCGTAAACTTCACCAACATCTTCCCCGATCCAGTGATTGGAAGGATCAAAAAATGAAAGTGAAGGATATTGTTGAATTTTGGCAAAGCGAACTTGTCATTTTTGTTTTTCTTCATCCTCCACCATTTTACTCCCATTATAGTTGGACAATGAAAATGGGGCCTTTCAATTTGAAGAACGATTGTACTGCAATGGAAGTAGAAAGATAACTTCTTTTCTTGGTAATTGCTCTTACTCGAAGAAAGTCAACCTAGTGACTGATTGAAGGAGGTGGAAGATTTTTTTTTTTTTTAACAAGGGTGGTTGTATCTATTTAGTTTTATGTTAATTTAATAAAATATAAATATTAAATTTGATTCCCATTTTATTAAATACCATAACAATAAATTCTTGTAATCTCCATTACATTACTACTCCATTTTTTTTAGTGAAATACGTTATTACTCGATTTTTACATATGAGAAAAACTACCATGTTTATCTTTGTTTTTATTTATAAGAAAAATTACTAATTTAAATAAGCATTTATCACATTTTCCTCACATTATCCTATGAAGTTAATATTTATTTTCACTAGATAAATTTATTTCATTAATTATGGGGATAATTTAGTCCAGTTTTTTTATTGTTAAACATAATCAGTACATTTAACTAACTTTCTTAAATTGTTTGAGTTGGTTTTTTTTTTTAATATTTAGAAATGGAAGGAGTACATGCCATACCCAATAATTCCATGAACCAAATGGGTCATTATAATACCCTTTCTTAGATGTCAATAACAAATATTTTATTTAAAACCTTACCAAGAAAAACATATAAAAATCTAGTGAAGGAAAAAAAAAACAAAAGATATTTGCAAACACTCATTGAAGCTATTTCAGTAAAGAAATCTAGTGGGACAAAACATTAAAAAAAAAAAAAGAATAGAGCGTGTTAGACTTTCTTTCTTTTATTACATTACTCCCCGATCGCTTATCCTTAATAATGGTTATATTTTCATAACAATTTTGTGCATGTCATAAATTTCAATGAGAGAGGGGCATGTGCACATATATATACTTCCTTTGTTTCTATATAAAAAAAATAAAAATTGTATCACATAATTTGAAAAAAATCATTTAGCTATATAACTATGTTTGAAAATAAAAAATCAGACCAAAATACCCTGTATTAATAAATATAAGTATATATTGATTGTTTTTTGTTAATGTAAATTATGAGAGGTAATTTAAATAATTTATAATAAATGCTTATTAAAATATTTAATTCTGCTTATATAAAAAAATACAAATCAAAAGTAAAAATTTTTCTTATAAATAAAAATGGAGGGAATATATTTATGGATGTCAAAGAATACTTGAGAGAGTTTCATTAAAAAAATGAGAAAAATAGACAAGCATAGTTGAAGTTATAATAAGTTAATAACAATTGAGGATCATGCTCAGGGCATTATGCAAATGGCGAGCCATACAAATCTTTTTGGTCGATTTTTCTAACATTCTCAAATCTTAGGCTAGAAGAAACCCCAAAAAGTGGTCTATTCAAAATAATAATAATTAAAAAAGATGTCATTCCCAGTGGCAAAGTCACCTAGTGGGTTGGGTTCCATCGAAAATGATCCATTTCCCACTGTCATTCTTGCCACTGTCTCCTTTCCTCTGTGGTGTATTACATACATGTGTGTGTGTACACTTTTGAATACAAAATTAAAATCATTTTCATTAATTTCAAATTAATACGGGTTAAATCAAATATATACCATTTTTTTACCACGCCCAATCCTTTCAACAAGAGATTAAAAACTAGACCGGTAATTAATTAAGGTATTGGTTTGGTCAATAATAAAAATTGTACCCAAATTATGATCAAACAAAGTCATAAACAAAATATTTTATTAAATCAATTAAAATATAAATTTAACAATTTATCAATTCAACTGAACATATAACCTATATTTCCAAGATACACTTCCTAGATTATATGCTCCTTCTTAGGATGAAGTAACCCACGATTCTTTTGAGTAGTACATTGAGGAAGTCAAAACTTAAAACCATAAACAAACCCATGTTAACTATTATTATGGTTTATTAACCAATTAATTTATTTAAACTCAATTCAAATTTTTAATTCCATGTCATGTCATACTCCCTCTGTTTTTATTTATAAAAGAAATTGTCACTTTTACTTTGTATTTTTTATAAGCAGAATTACATATTTCAATAGTCATTTATTATAAATTTTTTAAATAACCTCTCATAATTTATATTAATAATAAGAAATTAATGCATGCTTATATTAATTAATACAAAATATTTTAGTTTAATTTTTTTTATTTTCAAAAATAATTATTATAATTAATTAATTTCTTTAAATTATGTAATGCAGTTGTTGTCTTTTATATATGGAAATAAAGGAAGGATGTGTGTGTAGCATAAAAATAAGGAAATAGCATAAAATATATAGAATTAAATTGACAAAAATTAAACTTAATGGACTAACTTAATAGTTTAGACAAACACGGCACCCCTTATATTTAAACACACTTTATAATATTAATTATGCTATTTGCTTAATTATCAAGAAGTGGTGGACTTCTATGTATTAATTTTGGGGAGGTAAGGGCAGTGTCTCTGTCAAGGTGCTTGGAAAGTGGGAATGATAGCATATTGGACAAAGTCAGGGGCAAAACTCTTCTTCTTCCTCTTCTTTTAAAAATTCTTGTAATAAGCGATTAGTTGTTGATGGGGTTGTGTAAAAGTTCGATTATCATATCCAATTCAATCTGATCTGAACAAGTCTAATCAAGTCCTATCTAGTAAAAAAAATTGATTCAAAGAATTAAAGAAACTAAAAAAACAAACAAACTTTTTGAGTTGGATTAGACGAGAGACCAAACTCTTAGATAACTTGATCTAGTTCGGTCTTATGAAATTATTTTTAATATATTTAAATAGTTAATGTTTGAACTCATTATTTTTTTCATTCACATTTCACCCTTCTATTTAATATGATTTTAATTTTGTTTGGTGCTAAATTATTATTTTAATATATATTAGATATATTGCTGTATTTTGTTAAATGTTGTTGCTGTTATTGTTGAAGTTATGAATTGAAATAATTTATATTGTAACTGAAATATTTTTTTGTTGTTAGATATTGTTATGAATTTTTTATGATTATAAATATTTTTATTATTTTAATTAAATTTATCATGATACAATGAATTGTTATTAATATATGAAAAAAAAGTTAAGTGAGTTCTTGACTATCGGAACCAATCTCTTAGTTCTATAAATTAAATTCGATCTTATTAATCTTTTGATTACAACTGAATCAAACCAAACTATGAGTTAGCTAATTTAATTTAATTTTTATAAAAGAGACCAAACTCAAACTAAACTAAAGTTCACTCTTCTTTAATCCTTTATGCAGCCTTCGCTATTGAATTGTTATGCGGCGCGCCTTTCATCCATTTATTTATCATTTGTTATTGGTTTCTTTTTTCCATTTGACGACCAGATCTATCGCGTTTTCTATATCCTTTTTGGTATAGTTTTAAAATAAATTTTAATGTTAATTTTAATATAAAAATGAGATGCCTGAAATTTAATATTTGCTCATACAGTTACTTACTATATGTTATGTTATTGTGATTATTACTAACAGTAATCATTCTTTATAAATTTTGTTTGATTAAACAGAGTGGACAAACTTGATCCTGTGCTTTATTTATTTCATCACAATGATTATATATATATAATTATTAATTATTAAGAAAATTTAAATTAGGAAGAATTTTAAATAAGAATTAGGGATGTGATGTGATTACTAGTGGGTCATAACAAATTTTGAAATTTTATTGCAGTCCAAGGGAATAAAAGTGAAAATAATTTCAACTGTAAAAAGATCAAAGTATTATTTACTTGTTATGCAAAATCATTTAATTTTCTTATTTCAATTGTTTATTTACCGATATCACTTGTAAATTACATCTGTTTTTCAAACAAGCAATAACATTAGTTATTAATTTGCTGACTTTGCTTGTTAATTTACTAATATTAGTTATAAATGACAAGACTTTTCAATAATTTATAACTCATATTAGTAAATTAATAAATAAAGTTATTAATTTAATAACTAATATTACTGTTAATGATTGAATAATTAATGTCAAGTCTTATATATTATTGACACATTAACTTATGTAATTTGTAACTCATATTAGTAAATTAACAAGTAAAATAAAAAAATTAACAACTATTAATTTTGCATAATAAGTAAAGGGTACTTTAGTGTTTTCAATTTAAAATTATTTTTACTTTTATCTCTTAGATTGAACTAAAATTTCAAAATTTTTTGGGACCCACTATTAATTATATCATATCCTTGATACTTATTTACAATTCTTCCTAATTTAAATTTGCTTAATAACTATACATATTCCCTCTATTAAAAAATGTAAGGTATTTTTTAAGGAGTTGGATGTTAAAAACTGTGAGACATTTTTAGTCTTTTGAGGTGTAATTATTATTTTTTTTAAAAAAGTGCTCCTATTGATAGTAAATTTATATTTATTATAGAGTATTTAATAGGGGTAAATATAAAAAGATAAGATTAGTTTGAAAGTAGGTAACTACTTTCTTGAAGAGTGAGATTTAATTAAAAATACTTTACATTCTTAAACGAAAGGAATGTAATTTAATAATTATATATAAACTATTTTTAACTAGCCCTTCCATCCTCACATAGAGGGTGTCTTTTAGAAATTTATTTTGTACCTAAATATAAGAAATGTCATGTTAATTTTGAGTAATTGAATAATTTTGCTTTTATTGTCTTGAGAAAAAGGAAGAGATATTGATTGTAGGTTATACCTACCTTTATAATATTAATTATAATATTGTTAAGAGTAAAATTAAAAAATTATTGTGATATTATCTTATACATATGAAAAACACAATCAACACATTATAGATTTTTTACCTATCATGTTTACTATAAGTCACGCATGATCTTTTAACTGGAATTTTTTTTTTAAAATAAGCCAATGCTTATCCCATATAAGCTTATTTTATTTTATAATTTATCATCTTGTAAATTTTAAAAATAAAATTTAAAATTATTTTATATATAATTTGTTATACCATGTGAGTTGAGATTTGAAACAATAAAAATTATGCATTAAATTATACACATATTTTTTTATAATTCATATAAATTAAGTTTATAATTTCATTGCAATAAAACAATCTATCCTGTGATTTATTATTTAAATTTATATTTTATAATATAATTAATTATCTTATGTATATAATACAAGTGATAAATGATAAGTAAAGTTTCTACCTCTATAAAAATTATTAGATCTCATATTATTTTTTATTACCGGTCTTATATTCATAAATATGTTTCATAATGGATCCCACACTTTTGTTTCTTATGGATCCTATAAGAAACAATCAAGATATTCATAAATATCTTTATTTTTTAGAATAATATCTTTATTTAACTTGATTGTTTATTTTATAATTTAAATTTAAAATTACAGTAAAAGCTGATCTAACTCCATCAACCTATTAAATCAATCATTCCTCAATTTCTCCTGATTTTTAGAACAATTATTGTTATCAACAAAATTAGGGCTTGTTTGGCATTTGACAACTTGTTCTGAAAACAATTTTTTATTCTTCAAAATAAAAAATAAAAAAAATCTATCTAGAAATTTGTTTTTCAAAAAGTGTTTTCAAAAAATCAAATATTATTCTAAAAAATAAAAATATTTTTTAAGTATTCTAGAATTATTATTTTCAGAATAAAAAAGAATGTGAAAAACACATATTTTTATTTTTATTCCCAGAGCATATTCTACAAAACTTTAAATCTCAAAACACTAAAATAAAAATAGTTTTAAAAAAGCCCTTAAGCGTTTTGACCCAAATGAATTTATGCAAATAATATCTCCTCATGCTTTAATTTTAGTTTTTTAAAAAAACAAAGAAATAGATCAATTATTTCATATCAAGGCAAACTGTACTGAGCTTATGCTAACAAGGTCTTGTGTCATACAAATTGAGAATGACATCTGTTAGTACAGATAATGTATGTATGTAATTATCTTATATTTTCGTTTACTTTATTGTTTAATTATCGTATGAGATACTGTATTCACTTTTTAAAATGTTTTACTGCGTTTGTCGTCATTTTAAATAGAGTTAAACATTATTATTTTAACGGCACATGAATAAAAAACGATTTGTACAATTTACAAGCCGCAAATGGGGGATGACTTTATGTAATTTCTGTGGCATAGATCTTGATATACAAGAATTATTTCCCATGCAAGCTTATGCACCTTTTATTTTCTATTACATATAACACCTCTCTCTCTCTCTCTCTCTCTCTCATCAACGTATAACATCTCTTAAACACAAGAATTCTTAGGTCTTCGAAGTTAAGATTGAATTATAGCTAATGAGTCATCTTTCCCATTCGTTTATCAAACGGGAATGGAGTTTGATCTGCTATTAGAACTCGGCCAGCTAACTAGTGTGCAGGAATGTTACGGATTTACTTGTGGGCTTTACAAAGACCATATTATTTTTGGGCAGTTTACCAGCTCCATCAGGACCAACCCACCCCAATTTGGGCCATCATTTTTTTCATGGAGCGGATTAAAAAAAAAAAAAACACAGACATAAAGAAAAAGGGGGTACAGGCCTTCAGTCTAGCAAAAAGAAAAAGAAAAAAAAAAAAAAAACTAGTCTATCAAATATGATTGACAGGAAGCTGAATCATGTTACTGATAAGCTGGCAAAAGAAGGAATTTCCTATTCTTCTCTGTTTGAGGTGGCTCCGGATTTTTTGAGTAGCTTAGTTGCTTCTGATAGTTTGGGGTCTCAATCCCCCCTTATGTAATTTCCTTTAATTTCTAGGGCTTTGCCCTCTTTTTATCAAAAAAAAAAAAGATTAATCAAGGTTTGGATCTCTATTAAAAGAGATATCCATTTTTAATATTCAATTGTATCAAGAATATGATTGCCTCTAATAAAAAGATAATTATGGGTTAAATACAAGAAGGAATGGGACAAATTAGTAGACATGGTAGTATGGTGGGTTGAAGGAAACATATTCATTTAGATGCAAAGGAGTTTTAGCCTGCCCTTTCATGACTTAAACTCATAGCAGCCTAATTTGCAAGTTGGTGAGTTAGCTTGCTTAATTTTTTTTTTTAAATGGACATAAAATGAGTTGAGAAGAAAATGCTTACTTGTTTAGTCGGTAGTCACTCTCAAACCTAAAGGATATAAGCAGGTGAGTCAAAAAATCAAATTTTAAAAGAGCAATAAAAATAACAGTAGTAGAATAGGTTTTAAATTGGTTTTCAACTTCATACAATATGCTAAAAAATTAATATACTCCCCTTGAATTGAAAGTAAATTTGTAAATAAGTTGCATTATTTATACTTATAGGTGTCAGTATAGTGGATTATATGTTTTTGGGTACTTAAATAATAATATTATTAGATTGTGTAAAAAGAATAGCGAAATTAATAGTTAGACCAAAAATCAAAAAAACTAGACAATAATAGCATATTAATACTTTTTATATTTTTGTTGTCAAAATTCTTTATAACTTATACTACGAGTGAAAAATTGAAGAAAAAACTAAAGCATATATGGAGCATTGGACATTGTCTAATTATACAATTTCATGGTTTAAAAGATATAAAATTTATTTTTTTTAACAAAATGGGATTAAATTATTATGCATGTTTTGATTGTAAAATAGATAAATATTGACATAATACATGACATCTAACTAAATTGCAGAGTATGTGATCCGCACTAAGTCTAAAATGTCCCAAGAAAAATTCGTTGCATGTTGTTTTGATGACCCCTGATAGCTATGATTGCAATTTTTCATGTAAAATTTGTATTGCGTTTTTTAATAATTTAAAAATACTTTTATTATTATTTGAATAATTAATTTTTCAAAAAAAAATAAAATAGGTGAATTTATAATTTTTAAAATTAAAAAAGTATAAAAAATATGTTTTGCTAATGAATTGAAGAAATCCATTACAGGTTATGCAATTTGGCAGATACATAACCCACTAAGGTTCACCCCACCAAACCCGCAACGTGTGGGTTGACTACAAATTAGCCATTTCACTCTTTAATTTATGTCATTGTCCTTCTTCCAAGCGTGACCTTAACAAAAATGGCAATTTGCAAGGTAGCCTTAGTTGTCTTCCTATATTCCTCATTCTCTTATTTATATATTATTCAAAAAGAAACGGAAAAAAACTTAAGGGATTTGATTGGACGAAAAGTAAAAAACACGATAGAAGTCTACAAAAAGATTCAGGTAGGGGGGACATGCATAATGATAACAGTAAATATCATAACTAGTATGTTTTTCATAAAAAGAGCAAATAAGCAGTCTGCTAATTATGGCCCCGCCCAGCTTCTAGCTAAGTAAGGTCATTGAAGACTTTTTATTTAGGTAGAATAACTTAAAAGGTTCTCAATTAATTTAAATTAAATTTTAAATGTTAAATTCTAGACACCTGCAAATTCAACTTTTAATTTTATAATTTTATTATGATAAATTTATAATTTATCTTTTAAATTTTAATAGAAAAAAATAAATTTATTTATTCTTTAATCATATAAAAATTTAAAAAAATAAATTATAAATTCAACACAATGAAATTATAAAATTAAAAACTAAACTAATAAATTCCTAAAATTTAATACTTGAAACTTAATTTAAATTTGAAAACATGTTAGTTGTTTGTTTACGTTTCCATTATACGTGTCACATGTGTTGACGCTAGCATATTCTTGTTTACAAGTAAAAATCAATTTCATCTGGTATACAAAATCCTATATTTAAATGATTACTCGTTGTCATGCGCAAGCTCCTCCTCCTCCTCCCTCGCTCAATCAAATACTTAGGATATAAAGGCCCTCTCTACTTACACTAAGGTAAGTTGAAAACTCAATAATATTCCTTCCACTAAAGTCTATACCAAAACAAATGAGGTTATTCTCACTCCGAAAACAAAACCAACCGCTTCTATTATATATACTAGTATACAATAAAATTAAGGAAATGTATCAAAATTAAATAAAATGATAAAAAATCTGAAAAAAAATAAATTATGAAAACGAAAGAACCAGTTTCTTTTTAAATAAAGCACACAAAAAAATGTGATGTAATTAATTATTCCAATTTTTTGGATAAAAAGCTTTTAGTTAAAGTATACTTTTAGTTTGCTAATTTTATATAAGGTTTTAGTTTGCTCTTTTAATTTAATAGTGTATCTTTTCAGTCCTTTAATTTTAAAACGATTAGTTTTAAATGATTTTTGTGTGTACCAATTGTGGTTATTTTTTTAAAAAATTAAATTTAATATGTCAAAATTTAAAAATGTGTTGTTAATATTTAAAAGTATAATGTATGAAATTTTTGTTGATGAAACTAATAATGTTAAAGTTAAAAGATTAAAAAGATAATTTATAAAATTAAAAGATGAAAATAAAATATTATATTTTTTGGATAAGAAGAAAAATATATTAACAATAGTAAAATGTAGCCTACCAAAAGAGTATTAAAACAGGCCTCCTAAAATAATTATAAGAAGCTGAAAAAGACAAAATGTTAGGACCTCGTTTCTAAAGTAGTATAATCATCAAATTCCTGCAGAAGCTTTGAAATGTTTTGAATATGTTTAATTTATCATGTTTAATTTTCAAATTTCCTAAATTCGCACGATCTCCAAAAATGCTTCAAACAGTAGTTTTTAATCGGCTGCAAACACATAAAGTCAAGAAGAGATGTGCTGCGATGGCTTCAGATCTACAAAAAAGCAATTCAATCAATCACTCGATGTTGCAAGGTAAAGATACAGCAAAATAAAATTTTACATAAAATTAAAGGATGGAAAATATATTTTAATCAAATTATTTTATTTTTATTATGATTGGTTAAGTGATAGGTGAAGGTTCTTTGTTGGTGTGGCCCCGTGAAACATGTTGCACTGTTGCAGGACACGTGCTTCTCGCAGAAGGCTCTTGTGGTGTGGACTCTGACTGACAGAGATGAAACTATTTCAGACGGAAGCTTTATTATAAGTTTATAGCACTGTAGTTTTAGAGCTCAACCTCGAGATTAATGTGAAGCCTTGTTTTGCCAGGGTTTTACCACTCTTCTTTAATATCAAAATAAATAACGTTGTTATCTCATATTGTTCTCACTTCTCTTGTACTAAAAAAAACATTAAGTTGGCAATGATAAAGACTAGCTAGCTAGTAAGAGACATCGCACCGGTCGACGTTTTCCGGTATTATGTATACAATGATGTTCAAGTCCAACCTCGCTTTTTTCTTTTGAAACGTGAATGCCTTCGTCCCGATTACATGTTGTTGTCCGTGTTGGATCTCTGCATTCTACGGGTTTTAGTTTCCAGGACAAAAAGGTCCCCAGGTAGATTCAGTGACCAAGTTTATGGGCAATACATAATCTGAGTTCCAAGGTTAGGTGAAGATTGGTGTGAAATGCATGAAGTCGAAGTAGCCTAGAAATTACCAAAGAGAAAACACCTGCAGGCTCTAGAAACCGTAGTGGTTTATATTGCTTTTTGATTACCTCTTCATTGTTATGGCAGGTGATAGCAGATTGAAGAAATTCACTTAAAGGGAATTCAAATTTTGCGTCGACAAAATTGGCTTACGTTTACAATGGGTTGCAGCCCCTCGAAGGGGGTGAATGATAATCTTAGACCTAGCCATGAAGAATTTTCTCGCCTCGCCTCGGAAACACCATGTGGATCAGAAAAACTAATACTGTTAACCTTTTGCTTTTGCCATTCCATGGATTAATACGATTCCTTATATCTCCGTAATTCAGGAGGAGAGGCTGTCTGTAGCCTGATTGTTTTGTAAAACATTCCAAACCTAATGTTTGCCCTTTAAATCTGGCAAAAAAACACTTTGGATCCTTGCATTTTTTTTTTTATGTTCTAAGTCTTCATATTTTTATTATTTTTTAGTATTCTAGGTTCTTTCAAGGTTCATACACTGTATTCATTTAAAGACCTAAAATATATATAAAAAAAAGAAAGTGTATGAGGACCTAAAATATCGAAACAAAGTATTGGAACTTATAACAATGTGTGAGTAAAGTATAAGGATTTAAAATTATATTTTTTTAAAAAAATAATTTTTTATGATAATAGGAACTTTTACTCCCAAGGATTTTGGTATGTTGGCCGATTTTGATGTTGTGGACTGATGATTTGTGTTCTACAATTCAGGAGGAATAACATGAGCAACACTTTGATTGTTTGAAGTGTCCATGTGTATTTTAAAAAGTCACATGATGTAATATCGTCTTCTTTCTTTAAAGTGTTGGAGCGCCATAGCTTATTGACGCAAATGCGAGCACATTCATATGTTAGCTAGTATATTTTCCTCATATTAGTGTTTTTGGTATAAATGAAAATGAATATAGTTTATGGTGTTCAAGAATCTTATTGTCGATATCTTGTGTTGAATGTCACATCATAACTGATAATCATCTATGTAAAACAAAGGCTGATTTGAAACTACTTTATGTCTGACAGTTTCTATAAGTGATATGGAATCTTTGTATGATTTGTACAAAAGATCAAGCGCTTCTGTTGTCAAAGACGGTTATATTCGGAAGGTAATTTTTGAATTTCAGTCTCATCAATGTTCATTTTGACTTCTAACTTTTCATGGGATAGGAATAAGGCAGTGTCTATATATCCTCGCTTCTTATCCGTTTATGTCACCAAGAACAATGATCTTAGTTGAATTTACAGTTTATATCAATTGATACTTTTCCATCATGTGGGGTGTACAGGAAGATCTTCACTTCGCCCTCTGCAGAAAGGGCAACAAGCGAAATCTTTTTGTGGACAGAGTAAGTCGATTTACTTCCACCACGTTATTTTTAACTAGAATCCTGGACAACTATTTCTATAATCATAGATGTTAATCTGCATATTGCCAAACTTGTTTCCAAAAGTTATTGCTAATACTTAAATAAGGTTAAAGTTTTGTAAAATCAAGTGTTCTCTGTCATGCCAGGAGAAGTAAATGCAGTATGAGAATATATAATTATTTTTTATATTTTATATTGCAACAGGATAAATGTTATTTGGGAATTAAAGTTTGTAATTTGAGGAAATTGGAGTTTTCAGATTAATATAGCATTTCAGACTTCATTGCATTTACCGTCTTATGAGATATTGACTTGGGTGCAGATATTTGATTTTTTTGATGTCGATTGCAATGGTCAAATTGAGTTTTCAAAATTTGTTCGATCCTTTGGTGTCTTTCACCCAAAACTCCTGCAGCAGTCAAAATAAAATGGAAGTAGTTAACGTGAGAGGGAGGGGGGGGGGGGGGAGAGAGAGAGAGAGAGTAAAAGAGGTCTAGAAGTCATGATACTATTGGCCATGCCATGTTTAATCATATTTCAGAAAATTATAAGATTGAAGACACCGTTCGTAGTCATTTTGGCTTTTAAACCACATTTATCACTATATCATTGCTCAAGTTTGCAAAATCTTTTTTGACAGATGCATTTAAATTAGGGCTAGATTTGTACTTACTCTTACATATTTAATAAACTTTCATCCAATTAAATCATGACATGTAAATAATATTAATAACAAGGATTTATTATAAAATAAGTAATGTATAATCGGTAAACATGTCTTAATTTAATTAAAAATAAGTACCTTAAATATATAAGGTTAAATATTATAAGTTTTTCTTTTTAAATTATATGATCTGAGGCATGTTGGATACATTGAGCATGGAAAGGTGCCCTTTTCTTTTTCTTCAATTTATTACCTTTTGACTGCAAATTGACGTGGCTATTGGATAGGGAATCTTATATGAAATATTAATGAGTACTGATAAACGTATCAAGGACAGATAAAGGAATATAAATTATAACTTTAAATTGTTGGCAGATTGCTCTATAAGCCAAGCAATCTACGCATTTACTTCTTTGTAGATAAATAAGCTTTATATTAGCACAAATCTCCTAAGACATGCACTGGTCATAGTTGCTTTTCTTTCCTGAACATTGGTCTCTGTATTGTAAAAAATAACTACACTGGTGTTGGCCAAAATAAAAAATGACAATACTGGCGTCTATGCCAAGTTGCCAACATAGAAAGAGGTTTGATATGTTAGTCCCTATAAGATCCTCCCCATATCTAGATTCAATTTATTAAAAATCCATTGACATGTTAGCTTGCTCTGATTTCTTGGTCAGATATGAGCAAAACTTAAAAAAATTCAATTTACCCTAATCTTGGCAGCCATCTCTAGTATGGTTGAATACATGACTCTAAAGGAGGCAGCTAGTTAAACCCCCTCGTTCTAGTGCTCATATTTTGTTTTTGATGTCATAAGGACAGATAGCAGCCACAAAATGGTTTACATGGAACATATCCATGTATCTTGGTTGTATTTTTGGTTTATTTTTGTCACAGTTTGTGAAAGAAAACATTAACTTTGAAGAACAATGTCTTGTTTCCTTATGACTTTATGGTTTGCTTTTGTAGTAAAATTTTATGACACATTTGAGAAAGACAACAAGCTGGCCTTATTTGATAGAATTTGGAAACTTATTCTTAATGATACTCTTACAGTTGAAGGTGATGGTGCTAGCAATCTTGACTGAGTCTAATATGAAACTCTCCAACGATGTGGTTGAAATAATAGTGGACAAGGTTTGTGTTGTCTTTCAAACTCAAATTATTAGACTAAAAAAAAAAATCCTTGGTATAAGGTACTCACATGTACTTGTACTTGAGTCCTTGACAAACATTTGTGGTAGCAGACACTAAAGATGATGGGAAACTTGATCCAGAGTAATGGCAACAACATGTGGAAGATAAACCATCATTACTGAAGAACATGACTTTACCTTATGTATTGTATGTTCTAGAATCTATGGCTCTGAATTACTTTTAGTGAAAGTGTTTTCCTGCTATATCTAATTATAAAGAGAACGTGAAAACTTCATCACACAACATATATATCGTCAATAACGATACAAAGAAAATGAAAACTTCATTAGCCAATTACTTGTTGCTCTTTATGATGGAACATTTTTATGTTCTTTTTGATTGCTAGTATAAAAGTTTTGAGTCATTAGTCACAACCAGATTCTTTGAAAAGCTTAAGGCCATGTAATCTTGAATGAGTTTCCACGTGCAATTGTTGTAGAGTAATTTTCAATATAGTGCTGTTCTAACTAACTAGTTAATTTTAGGAATGTAACTCTTGCATTTCCTATGAACTCAGAAATCCAAAAATCACAATTGTAGCTTCAATATGCAACGCTTACCAGAATTGGCATTTTTTGTGGCTTTGGTTGCTGAGATATGAAAAGGTGGCAATTTGGTTCGGACATATAGAAAATCCAGCAACTTCCTCAGAGTCAAGAAAACATAGACAACATTCAAATCTTTAACTCTTTGTAACCTTTGTGTTACCATTATTTGAACGTGATATGTTCGAAGGATGATAGGAAATGTGAGAGCTTAAAAGGGTTGACAAATTCAACTGAAAAAATGGCCCAATCCTATCCCTTGCATGGACTTTATGTTGTTCAGTGTTTTATGAAAAATGAAGTATTGAAGTAAACTTATTCATTGATATTATTAGCATTTAAAAGACAAATTATAAATAGGTCGTTGTTGAAGGTGGGAAAAAAGAGAAAAAGGCAAGTTCAACCTTCTAAAACAAGAAGAGAGAGAAGGGATAAAAAAAACATTTCTTCAACCTTTTCGGTTTCTCCTTCATTGGAGGGGTTATACAAATTCAACATATCTCTTAACTCCCAAGTGGATTATAATTTCTAATAATATATTATTCTTTAGATCGAATCTGTTTAAGAAGAGAAAAAGAACTTATTGTTATTTTTTTTTGGCCAATGAATGGAGAGAAATGGATTGAACTATTCATATGTAGATTTGAAGTCATTCATCCTCACCTCTTCTTGTCCGAATGCGCTATTAGAAAAATAAAAATTAGCAAGGGATCACCTATTCATAATAGATAATTAGTAAGGAATCATTTATTCTTCTCTAAAATATCAAATTAGTGAGGAAAATAATAAGAAATTGTCAATCCCTCTGTAAAATAAGAAAATTAGAAGGAATTGTCAATTCCTATTTAAAATAAAATAATTAGTGAGAAAAATAGAAAGGGACTGTGAATCCCTTTCTAAAATAAGACAATTAGCAAGAAAAATAGCGAGCAACTGTCAATCCTTCTTTAAAATAAGATAATTAGTGAGTGATTTAGTAAATGATTCTATCCCTAGCTAATTATTGTAAAAAAATTAATTTTTGGCAATAATTTTTAATAATATATTTAATTATTTTCATTCAAAAATAAAAATTACATTTAAAAATTAACTAAAATATTCATAATAAAATTTTTTACTATTTACTATTTTCTTTATCTTAAGTTGATTTTCATTAATAAAATAATATTTCAATAAAAATATAATATAAAGAATAATTTAAATAAAATATAAATATTTTTAACATATTAATAATTGAAAATAAAATTGAATATGTATATATGTCTGTGTATTTTTATAATATATTATTTGATATATTTATATAATTAAATAATATATATTTAATTTTTTATATAATGATTACATGTGCTTTTCAGTTTAACTGGCAAAGAAAAAGAACATAAGGCAATAAATATGTGACATGTTAAGAAGCGGGTGATATGGCATCAACATTTTTAAATATAGGCATATTTAACGAGAGACTAATCCCTTACTAAAGTTATTGAATTTTAAATAGTATTAGTGGGAGATTAACGAGGGGTGTGGCCCTCACTAAAAATTAGAGGGACTGAATCCCTCGCTAATTAGCGAGAAAAATACCATCCCTCATTAAATTTAGTGAGCCCCTTTTTAACTACTAATTTAATGAGAGATTTTATGCAATTTAGCAAGGAAAAATGGCATTTAGTGAGGGATTTATCCCTCCTTAAATTTCATTTTTTTAAGTAGTGATGTTTCTATAGGGTTTATTTTGGATCTCAATTTTTGCTCATACTCATCTTAGAGACTTGCTAGGTTTAGGGTTTTTGAATGTCCTTTATAGTTCACAACAAAGGTGTCTCCTTTAACTTTCTTGAAATCATCTCATTAACGAGACATCTTAAATCTTTTACAAAACTTTTATAATTGGAACATAAATCTCAACGGTCCCAATGTATCTTTTTTTTAACCTACTTCTTTTCTTTTTATTTTGTTAATCAGACTTTTGTAACACCCTCAAAAATACAAACCGATTTTTCGCAAATTATTAAAACCATTATCATGGTAGAAAATTTTCTTACCATGATACATCCAAGACAATATACCACAGGTCTTAAAATATCTCAAAAAAACAATTAGAACCATGAGGGACAGACAGGATCCTCATGGCATGATATTTAAATCAGGTCATGAATCAAGAGGGACAGATATAATCCTCTTGGTCATATAAATACTTTTAATAAAAAGGATTAGAGTTTACATGCTTCACAAAGAAGATATGTCCTAAGTTGGCACAAGATACATTATATAATCCAAAATAAGAGGCAACGTAAAAGATGGTGTCTCATACACCATAGTTACACCTCTGGTGCTTTCTCGGCCGGACTCGCTCCTGTAAAAATGTTAACCACGGGGAATGAGACTTAAAAGTCCCAGTAACCAAAAATTAATATGTAATGATGCATGCGGATGTAACTAATCATGCGATTGCTAAGTGGGCACACAAAACATTTAACCGAACAATACTTTCAAACAAACCGAACAAGTATTTAATTTGCATAACTGCACCTTATATCCTCCTTTCGCCATGCTCGGACGCCAAATCACCAGGCCAAAGGTGAGTTGGACCAAGCGACACGCCACTCATTGGGTCTAATGAGGGCTTACCACGTGGTAATAATTAACCGAACAAAAATTCCCATTAACACCATACATTAAAATACCCTGACAAGTCATGCATCATTCAAATATCCAAACAGAAATATATCCGAACAATAATATCTCATCATGATAAACAAAAATAAATTTTTAACCCACTTGGCAATGATTTCACGGAAGTATATAACAGTATTTATTTTCAATAATTCATAATTTTTCCAAACAATAAAACAACACATAACAATTCACAAACACACCCATCACAACACATTAAATGTTGCATGATCCCATTGCCCTTGGCCACCTAAAAAGTTTGGTAGTCATTAGGCCACCGAGCCATTTAATTATATACAACAATAAAAATATAAGTAATAAACCAAGCTTATAACCATTTCTATATTATAACATAACGGTGTGTTGTTAACTTTTGAATAGAACTTATTATTTTATAAATGTTACTTGTTAATCTGACAAGGACAATTACAAATTAGGAGCTTTAAAACTTTACACATTTGACTTGTTAAAAGTTTGAATGGATTGTTGTGAATCATGAATAGGTTGCTGTCAAAAACTAAACGGATACTTATTGATGAATGACTAAGCCCTTCTTATTAGTTTTTTCTAACTTATTAAAATCAGAATAAATTGTTGTTAATTTAAAATGAATTGTTGCCAAAACCTAAGGCCATGTTTGGTAGGTTGGAATTGTGAAGATGGAAATGGAATTGGGATAGGAATCTGAATAAAGTGATGTTTGGTAGATATGAATTACAATTCCTGGGAATCCTAATTCTATGGAAAAAAGCTAATTTTGATTCCTTATGTAAATCTATGGAATTGGGAGCAATTCTATGGAATTGTAATATTTAAGACACTTTTGCCCTCATACAAATTTCAAAAAGACAAATTTGCCCTCAAAAAAAATAAAACCCTCACCTCACTCACACTCACGCTTGGTCACGGCAGAGCGAGAGAAAGCAAGATTTGTTGCAGACCGAGAGAAGGCGAGAGCTGTGGTGAGATCGAAGACGAGCCGGACGACGAACGACGCGGTCTGGACAAATATTTTGGATTTCGCGACCAAGGTATGGGTATCAATCGACTTCCCTCCTCCATTCTTTTTCATCTGTGATTTTATATCCTTCGGCCGCCTCCCCTGTTTAAGCTAGGTTCTTTTCTGGGTATCAATCGAAGCTATGAAGCTAGGTTTGAAACTTGAAAGTTGTTTTTCCACCCTGATATACATATAGTGACAAATAAATAGAATATTTTAAATATTAGTGGGACTTCAGGTTGTCATAGGCTTCGGTTTGATGCAGAGACATCGTCTTGATTATATTTAACATTAACTAGACTGCATTATTTGCCCTAAAAAGAAACACGTTGTAGATTGCATTATTGAGGGAACCCGTTATTGTACATAGATGTTTCAAGTGTGTATATTTTGGAGATCTCGCAAGCTTTTCACAAGCTGTACATTCTGAAGTCTGCCCAGACCTTTCTCTTCTCCTCTTTTGGGGGCTCTAGTCACGGATCCTTATCCTTTCATCCCTTCTTTCCCTTATTTTTTTGCTGAATTTTTGAATTTTGTTTCTTCTCTTGTGCCTTGCATCCTATAACTCATGTGTGAGTTGTCTTATCCTTTCATCCTTTGTAGATATTCCCGTTACAAATAAAAAAACAAATAGACTTGTCAATAGTTTGACCATAGATGCAACTATACTCTTCCCAAATAACCTGCTCTACACTGTACATCTGTTCTGCTCCTATTGGTACATTATCCTCAATGGTTATAGTTAATTAGAATTAAACAAATCAAATGCCACGAAATTACTTCCCAGTGGGTGAATTGTCTAGTTATTTATTCTTATTAGGCTACACATAATATAAATCAAACAGACTTGATCAATGAAGTCCAGAAGTACGTAAATGCTTTAATGATTCACTAGTATGGGTTTAACTCGAAGGAATATTGAGGGTAAGACCATAATGACAGCATGAAGGCTGAAAGAGCATTCATTAATTCCTTGTCTCATCGTGTCATCAAATTTCTGTAGATTCACAAAGTATGCATGCAGTATAGGCAAAAAGAATATTAAACTCTGAAATAAAGGACACTGGGGTCCATGTGCCCTGGTATGATACTCTTGAGCTGGGAACTTTGGGAGTCGATTAGCCATATACATTGCTGCTTCTAAGTATGACTCATTCCTTCTCGTTGTCCCTTCCTTTTCCAAAAACTGAATGGCCATAGTCTGCTATGCTTCCCAAGTTCCTCTGTTTTCGGTCTCCAGCTTCCATTTCT
This sequence comes from Prosopis cineraria, assembly GCF_029017545.1. NCBI lineage: Eukaryota > Viridiplantae > Streptophyta > Magnoliopsida > Fabales > Fabaceae > Prosopis > Prosopis cineraria. The sequence goes on from NW_026555344.1 coordinate 2,051,414, forward strand.
CAGATTGAAGCTGTACAAGGGCAGGAATCTCTGGCCATAGTCTGCTATAAACTCCATGGCTCTTAGTATGAACTCAAAATCCTCTTTGCTCATGTAATAAGGAAAACTGACTCTGGTCCATCCAGGTTTGACGCTAACATAACCCTATTCGTGGTATTCAACATTTTTCTTTACCAACAATGTGTGTTTAATTTAAAATGATTTACTAGAGTTTCATGATTTTCTAGTCTATTAAATATGGGCTTTATGCTAGAATTTTATACTGTTTTTGTTGCCTATAGAATTTTATACTGTTTCTAGTCTATTGAAGTGATATTTATTGGATGTTTTAGAATTTTTTATCCTGATATTTTAAAATTTATAACCTACAGTTATGGATCCAGAAATGAGAGATGTGATAGTTCATTTGATGATTTGGTGGATGCATGTTCTTCACTCTATGTATCAATGTTTCTTTGCCATTTGTACCACTATAGCCTTGCGTAGGAATCGCATTAGTCGAAGGCCATATACGGTAGACTTCTATGCTAATAGAGTCCACTTACGAAACTTGGTGTATAACAGTGACATTACTTGTTATAACCAGCTTAGAATGAATAGAGCCACATTCGACAAGCTATGTCTTATGCTTGATGTCATAGGAGGTTTGAAACCAACCAAAAACATGCTAGTTGATGAGCAAGTGGCAATGTTCTTACATATCCTTGCACATCATTTAAAAAATAGAGTTATACGATTTTATTTTGGGAGGTCTGGTGAAACTATTAGTAGGTATTTTAATTTGGTCTTAACTTCTATGATGAAACTGAATCGAGAGCTCCTAAAGAAACCTGAGCCAATTGCTGAGGATTCAATAGACGAAAAATGGAGGTGGTTTAAGGTAATCTCATATCTTAATTCATAACTTTTATTAATGATATAATTTATCTATTCTTTTAATTAATTATTTGTTATTTTCAGCATTGTTTAGGTGCTCTTGATGGAACCCATATTAAAATGAAGGTGCCTATGGCTGACAAAGCGAGATATAGAAATCGAAAGGGGGAAATAACTACTAATGTGTTGGGAGTTTGCTCTCCGGATGGACAATTCATATATGTCTTAACGGGTTGGGAAGGCTCAGCAGCTGATGGTAGAGTTTTGCGAGATGCTATTAGTCGTAGGAATGGTTTGAAAGTGCCTCAAGGTAATGTTAATTTATTTTTAAGTAATGATCAATGTAGTAATGAGCTTAAAGTTAATTTCTTTTATTCTTGTAGGCCAATATTACTTGGTTGATGCGGGGTATGCAAATTGTGAAGGATTTCTTGCCCCATTTCGAGGTCAGCGATACCACTTAAGTGAGTGGAGGGATGGACGGCAGCCTTTAACTCCACGTGAGTGCTTCAACATGAGGCATTCATCTGCGCGTAATGTTATTGAACGATGTTTTGGAATGTTGAAACTACGATGGGCTATTCTTAGGAGTCCTTCATTCTACCCTGCTCAAGTCCATAATCGGGTCATCATAGCGTGTTGTCTCCTTCATAATTTGATCCGTCGACAAGGAGATGATCCACTAGATATTGAGATAGAGGCATTGGAGACAACTACCAATGATATGGAGATACCTTATATTCAAACAATTGAGACATCAAATGCATGGGCTAACTTTCGTGATACCTTGGCAAATGAAATGTTTGTTGAACTTATGAGTCATAGGGGTAGTATGTGAGCATTAGAAGAGACACCTAAATCTAGATGTGACTTGAATTCTAGTTGAATATTTGTGGATGTATGTTTTGTGTAATGACAACATTATAAATGGTTTTATTAGGTGATGTTTTCCTTCTTTGCAATATTGTGATGTATGAGATTTTATCTTCATAGCAATTGATTGTGTTATGGTATGTTAAAACTAATGATAATTTTTGCTGTTTAAGTAAGATCATGACAGGTGGCGATTCCACAAAGTCAACCCATCATGTCTGGACACCTGAGGAAGACTCTCTTCTTGTGCAATCCTTGCTTCAGCTTCGTGATGATGGGACCTTGGTTGCAGATAATGGGTTTAAGGCTGGAGGTTTAAAGAAGTTGCAAAGAATGATAGAGGAGAAGTCACCTGGATGTGGGATACTAGCTGTACCTCACATTCAATCTCGTTTGAAGACCTTGAAGACTAGTTGGCAGGTCATATATGATATGTTATATGGCTCAAACACATCTGGATTTGGTTGGGACCCTGACAAACAATGTGTTACAGCAGACAAGGAAGTGTGGGATGAGTATGTTAAGGTAAAACTTTACTAGAAAAATATTTTTTACTTCAGCTTTATACTTATAATAAATATTGATGCAGATTTGAATTTGTAAGCTTACTAGCTATTGATATTTTTATGTGATTTTATGTTTGTAGAGCCATAAAAAAGCTGCTCATTTCAAGAACAAACCCTTTCCTCTCTTTGATGCACTATGCTCTATATTTGGAAAAGATAGAGCTGTAGGAAAAGGGTCACTTTCAAGCAATGATGTGCATGAGGTTGAAGCTTATACAGAGTTTGATACAATAGCTGCTAATGTTGATGAAGATACTGTGGATATTGGACTAGAGATGGATCCATCAATTACATTCTCTGACCATCCATCAGAAAACACAAATGTTGGCACTTCTAAGTCTAAGAAAAGGAAAAGAACTAGTCAAGATCGTGATGAGTTTTTGACTGAGGCACTTAAAGAGATGTTAGCAGCTACTTCCCAAGACATCAAGGATTCCTCTGCCCAATTAGGAGCTCGTTTAGACAAGTTGGCTCGAGAAGCAATGTTAGATGCACGAAGAGAGGCTCTATATGATGAGTTGTTGAAGGTTGAAGATCTTACTGACAATGAGCGCACTGATGCATATCTTAAAATGATAGGTGATGATAAAATTCTTGTTGGATTTCCTAACCTACCAGATAAGGCTAAGGCAGCTGTGGTTCGCAAAATACTTTATGCATAAATGTGTTATGTATGCTGCTTCTTTTTGGGTATTATAGTGTAGCTAAGTCTACATTGTAAACCATGATGGATATATTTTTTTGGCTCTGTCATGGTTGGTAGCCTTTTTGATTACATAGTTGTGGCTGCCTTATATATAGGAAGTCTGATTGTAAAGTGCTCAAGTCTACTTCTTTAGTTCATTTTTTGGTTTTGCCATGGTAGGTAAATTGTGCATTGGAAGATATGGCAAAAAAATTGAGTCAGACATTTTGTACAAATGCTACTTATGTGATAAATAGTTAACTTTATCCTTAGTGACATGAAAACGTTATAATATGGATATAAGATAGTATTATATATAATATTTGTATATAATTTATATATTTATAATATTTTTTGTAAAATATTTTACTAGATATAATATGTTGGTATAAGAAGTAGAATTGATTTGTTTGACATTTTTCTTCTAAATCTATGTGTTAGTGTATTTATTTTAAAGTAGAAGGGATGGGAACCATTGTCAATTTTATTTTCAAGAAAATGTTCCCTCTGATGATAAAACTTTTTGTTTGGCCCAAGCTAGTGAATAATAGTTATCGATATAATCTATGATTTATATAATATTTCATTAATATATAAAATACATAAGAAAATTGGTACACAATTAAGTTTTTATTATGTTTTATTTTAATTTTTATATAGGGGTATTTTTGTCTTTTAAGTATAATTCCATTTCCATGTCTTGCATACCAAACAAAAGTAATGTAAGGATTCCATCTAATTTTTCTGACATACCAAACATACTTTTATAATTCAATTCTATTCCAATTCTGATTCCAATTCTGATTCCGATTCCAATTCCAATTCCATCAAAAACTATTCAATCATACCAAACGGGGCCTAAATGTATATTTGTTAATGAAGGATTAACACAATTAACAATAAGTTATAACAACTTTTATGTCATAACATAATGATGTGTTATTAATTTTTGAATGGAACTTGTTATTTTATAAATGTTACTTGTTAATCTAACATGGACAATTAAATTGAAAGCTTTAAAACTTCACATATTTGCCTTGTTAAAAGTTTGAATATATTGTTGTTAATAACAAATAGGTTATTGTCAAAACCTAAACAGATACTTGTTGATGAATAACTAACACGTACAACTAAGCTCTTCCTATCATATTTTCTACATTGTTAAAACTAGAATAGATTATTGTTAATTTTGAATGAATTGTTGTCAAAACCTAAATGAATACTTGTTTATGAAGGACTAACACATACAATTAAAAAATTTTAACCACTTTTATGTCATAACATAACATAGGGTTATGACATAGAAGTTCCTCTGAAGTGGGATATGACAGCTCCCCCCGTCGATCTGTGAGGCCTTCGTCACTGGTGACCCATCAAAGAGGCCTACCGATTGGGCAAACTTAGGGCTGGCTTCGATATCACTTTATTATGTAGTCATTACTCTCTCCTCAAAAAGCTAGTTTATTGAATATGTAGCACACCCACTTATGTAGTTAGGACTTTCTCTAAATCTTTTTGATGTGGGAAATGATAGTTTCCTTGACCAATCTGTGAAGCCCCCGTCACAGGTGGCCCACCAATTGGTCAAACTTGGATCTGGCTCTGATATCATTTTATCACAGGACTATTATTCTCCCCCTCAAAAGGCTAGCTCATTAGAGTGTGCAGCACACTCACTCTGATATCACTTTATCTGTCTCTGATATCACTTTATCATGCGGCCATTACTTTCTCATTCAAGCAAATTAAGGTGGCAATGGATGATAATAAGGCTAATAGTTGAGTTTGGGATTCTTTTTATAACAGTGTCGTAATTCATTTTGTTTAGCCTATGGTACTAAAACGTCAGAATTTGTTAACTAGGCAAGCTGTGCATATCAACTGTACATGTTCTTACAATTGGTTATGCATAGATGGTATGACTTATCTAAAGATTTCATGGGACAGAAAACAAAACACACGAAGTATAAACATGATACATACTAAGAGATTAATAATGGTAGGGCACTTCCTCGTGTATCGGCATTGGTGTTGTCCATATTGTCAATTGTTGTCCACCTGACATTGATAAAGAGGAGTTAAGTAATTTCAAATCATATAATCAAATTCGATCTTGATTTTCTTCCTGCTTATAAAATGCATTAATTTGGAGTTCTTTTTTAATACAATATCAATTAAAAGCTTGAAATAAGAAGTGGATATCATATTGATAGAGGCTAGTAACCTGAGTGAGATGTATCAACACAGCAATCAAACCCACTGAAAAACACACATGATAAAGACGATAATAGTCAGAATGCATGACTCAATAAGAGATATAGCCGTGGGACCTATAAGTTTTCTTAAAAAATATATACATTTTTTTATTAATTTGGGTTAAAACATACAACTTATTATATAAAAAAAATCATTCTCATTTTGCCTCTTATATTTATTAAATTAGATCTTTAAGTAAATTTATCTCTTACTTATGTATTGACATTTGAAATTAAATGTAAAAAGAAAAAATAATATATATTTTTATGAGAATGAGTATTCTATCAATATATAATTTTATAAATAAATTACTTATATTTTGAATTGGAAGGAGCATGTAATTTACTCCAACAAAATTACCATTAGTACATTTTTGTGTCATCCCAAAATATTATGAAAACTACTTTCAAGATCATTTTTTTTTACAACACAAGATTAAATTTTTTAGAAATTACCACATTTATCCCTTTACCAAAGATATTTTGACTAAGCACTAAAGATGAGTATATCTCTTAAATTCTAATAGAAATTTAAGCTTAGTTTATTATGGTATAAAAACTAATCCTTTCATCCTACTATACTTAGCCTTGGATAGTAACTTGTATAATCTATATTATTAAGCAAGAAATAGCTTTAAAGCAAAATGTATTTTATATCGTCCTGCAAGGGCCACTTAAATGTATTTATACCCTCTTTGCACACAATCCTTAATTTATAACTCATTCCTCACTTGATTGCTATCTTATTAAGGTGCGTAGTGTACTCGCTTATATTGCTAAAACCTTTCCTAAGTCCCTTTAATGTGGGACATGATAGCTCTCCATGCCGATCTGTGAGGCCTCATCAACTGTGGCCTATTAAAGGGGCTTATCGACTGGGCAAACTTAGGTTTAACTTTGATATTATTTTATCACGGAGCTGTTACTCTCTATCTAAAAGTTAGTTTATTGAAATGTATAGTGCATCTATTTATTTAATTAAGACCATCCTTAAATCACCCTAATGTAAAAAATGATAATTCCCTCGATCAATCCGTGAAGCCCCCATTATGAGTGGCCCACCAATTTAACAAACTTGAATTTAACTTTGATATCACTTTATTACGAGATTATTACTTTTCCCTAAAAGATTAGCTCATTAAGGTGTGCAGCACACTTACTCTGATACCACTTTGTTTGTTTCTGATACCACTTTATCATGCAACCATTACTTTCTCATTAAAGCAAATTAAGGTGGCAATAAATGATAATAAGACTAATATTTGAGCTCAAGATTCATTTTATAACAGTGTCGTAATTCATCTTGTTTGGTCTATGGTACTAAAATGTCAAAATTTGTTAACCAGACAAGCTGTGTGTATCAATTGTACATGTTTTTACAATTATTTATGCTTAAATGATATAATTTATCTTCAAATTTTATGAGACAAAAAATAAAATACACAAAGCATAAACATAATACATACTAAGAGATTGATAATCCTATGTATCACCATTGGTGTTGTCTATATTGTCAATTGTTGTCCACCTGACATTAATGAAGAGGAGTTAAATAATTTTAAATCATATAATCTAATTCTATCTTGATTTTCTTCCTGCTTATAAAATGCACTGATTGGGAGTTCTTTTTTAATACAATATCAATTAAAAGCTTGAAATAAGGAGTGGACATCATGTCGGCAGAGACTACTAACCTGAGTGATATGTAACAATGCAGCAATCAAACTAACTAAAAAACACATACAGTAAAGATGATAATAGTTAGAATGCAAGACTCAACAGGAGATGTAGCCGTGGGACCTATAAGTTTTCTTAAAAAATATATGTATTTTTTTATTAATTTAGGTTAAAACATAAGCAACTTATTATATAGAAAAAATCATTCTCATTTTGCCTCTTATATTTATTAACTTAGATCTTTAAGTAAATTTATTTATTACTTATGTATTGATATTTGAAATTAAATGTAAAAAGAGAAAATAATATATATTTTTATGAGAATGAGTATCCTATTGGTATGTAATTTTATAAAAAAATTATTTATATTTTGAATTAGAAGGAGCGTGTAATTTACTCCAATAAAATTACCACTGGCATACTTTTATGTCATCCCAAAATATCATGAAAATCACCTTCAAGATCAATTTTTTTTACAACACAAGATCACATTTTTTAAAATTTAGCACATTTGTCCCTTTACTAAAGATATTTTGACCAGGTACTAAAGATGAGCATATCTCTTAAATTCTAATGGAAATTTAAGCTTAGTTTATCAAGGTATAAGAACTAATCCTTTCATTCTACTATGCGTAGCCCTGGTTAGTAACTGCATAATATATATTATTAAGTAGAAAACACTTTAAAGCAAAATATATTTTAGATTGTCCTGTAGGGGCAAGTTAAATGCATTTCTACACTCTCTGCACACGATCCTTGGTTTATAACTCATTTCCCACTTGGATGCTAAAAATAAAATAAAATTCTACTTAATAAGAATCTTTTAGGAGAGATGCAATGAAACTATATTTCTTACCTCTTTTATGGATGAAGATTGAGACTAGAAAGTACTAACCCATGATATGAAACTTGTTACAATTTGTGTACATTTTAATATCGTCCAATCAAATACATAATCAAATAGATAATGTATAATTGCAACATTTTTAAAGTCATATCCTAGTTGTGGAAGAACTTTCAAAAAACAAACTATAAAGCTTAAATATAAGTTTACCTTTTCTAATAAATAGGTCGTGGAAGAGACTCTTTGGGTACTGAAATACATACAAATAGTATAAATCAACAATAATACTACAATAAACATATAAAAGATGTCACCCACCCTTTTTTTAGGGGCTTTGTTCAAGGACACATTTACAAACTAAAGAAAAAAATCATTGACTATTCTAATATAAATATTAATAAATCATTTTGATATTAGATGAAAAAGCTGCTTGTGACTAAAAATAATAAAACCTCTATTGGACTAAGCATATGCTTTTCATTGATCTTGTTGTATTTTTTTTTTTAGTTTTAGCTTTCAAGCCTTGCCATGGGAGGCTAGAAAATAATGATAATATGTGTTGAAAATACTTGGAGAATTATTATAACATAGGTAAGAATATTTCAACTAACATTAATTTCAAGAAGTACACAACACTTATCCAAATAATTGATCACCTATTCTACTTTGTTTTGCAAGAATAATCAAAATAAGATAACATGTTTTTACTAAGGAAATCCATTTAGGAAAATTACCTATGGGTTTTGTAAAATAGATTTATTTACAAATCATACCTTGGAACCTAAGTGTAATTTAAAATTAAACTGTAAAGATAATAATATTCCTATTAAACATACATTACATCAATCAAATAATTAATTTATAATTACTTTATTAATAATTTATAATTATAATTTTAAATTTTTACACCTGTAACTTAACATATTTAATAGCTCAACAATCTTGTGTAATTATTTCATCATTAATTTATAACTATAATTTTTAATTTTTATAATTTTAAATTCACATATTTAATAGTTAAATTGATCAATTTAATTATTGGATATATAAAGTTACAATTGTAAAAAGTTAAAATTATAATTGTAAATTACTAATGAAGTAGTTGTAAATTATTTGACTGATATAATGTATATATGTTTAATAGAGGCATTATTGTCATTTTATCTCAATTTCAAATTACATTTAGATCCCATAGGATGTAGTTATAGTTTTTAAATTTTATAGGACTTATTTATAAATAAATTTGCTCCACAAGACTCATAAGTAATTTTTCCAATTCATTTTCAATTAAAAAATGGTAAGTTTGAAATGTTACTCCACTTTCAACATGTCAGATAGAGTGAAATTTAATTACTAAAATGACAACATATAATAATAATAACAATCACATCAGTTATAAATAATTTCACCACCACCAACAACAATTCTTATCCCACTAGGTAGGGTTGCCAACATGAATTGTATAATGTCATTGTACTTTATTATTTACTAAGCTTTTAGAAATGTTATTAACTAAGAAGTCTAGCTATAAATAATTCCACCATTGCTACAAAATGGTTACTTACCTATTAGTAAACATAGAAAAGTCTTTGACAGTGGTCACGTCCTAAATAAATGAACCTAAATCAATTAGCGACACCAAATTACCGACCTTATGTCAATATAATTGACATTGAGGATCCCAAAAATCATAGTGGTCAAAAGAAAGCAAAGTAAGTTACACAAATATAAACAAAGGATAATAAGTTAGAAGTATGTTTGCATTGAATAGAATAGAATAAATGAAGAATGAAAATTTAAATTCTAACATTTAAATATCATTTTGGCCCTCTAACTTTATATAAGCTTTTAATTTGATTCTTTAATTTTGTAAAGTATTTTTTTAGTCCTTTAATCTTAACATCATTTATTTCAATTGATTATTTTTTGTGCCAATTATTATTGTTTTGAAAAAAAAATTAAACTTAATATATTAATATTTGAGAATGTTTTATCAGTATTTAAAAGTTCATTGTAAAAATTTGCTCGGATGAAATTAACAATGTTAATGTTAAAAGATTAAAAAAATACTTTATAAAGTTAAAGGACTAAATATATATTCTAGCCTTTAAAATAAATATTTTTTCTTCCCAGCTTACTCATTCTCCTCAATTCAAACGAATTATATGGAACAAATTATTTGATTTAAAACCAACGCAAAGAAAAATATCAAAAATAAAATTTAATTCCACTATCTTTCCCCAGTTCTATTCAATTGCCACATTGTACATCAAATTACTATGTTAAAATGAAAGAAAAAGGCTTAGGATTATTGAACTTCCACCCTCACCTTTGTCATCCCAAGCAATAAAAAATTGAAGTGAATGAATAATAATTTAGTTAAAAAAGGAAAATGGCTCCTCAAATTATTATCACTGCAAAAACCTTTCATGTCTCAACTAAACTGAATATTGTATAATTAAAACTGAACACTTACCTTTGACGCAACAATAGATTAATTTTGGGAAGACAATTTTTCTTTAAATTTTCTAAAAGTTCCTGAAAAAGCATCATGAAAATACATATCACAAACCAACAATAACATTTTGTGGAGTAATTTCTTTATCAAAGCTTATTGATAGGCAGTATTTTTTTTAACCTCATATTCAACTATGTCCATAATAACAAAGACTAACATAAATACACATGCAGAGTATATTCTTTTGGATGAAAGCTGAACTTTTATAGAAAGAAAATGGTTATGAAGAACACATATCTAAAGAACATATAAATATCACATAGAATATGATCCAAATATTAAACAATGGCCAGTACTTTCTTAATAGTGTTATAAATACAAATATTATGTATGGATGTTCATCTCCACGTGTCATAATTATAAGAATGTTCACCTTCTAATATCACTTTACATTACTCAAAGGTTGTGATTCATGAGATTTTTAAACTTCATCTTCCCATATAGAATTCATGTCTTTTTCATGGTACATTATTCATACTCAATTGTTTAGACTTTTGAGTTATAAGTGTTTGCCTATATATATATATATATATATATATGAGATCTCATTTGTATGATTGGAAGTATGAAAGAGAATAAAAGAATCTATCCTTATTTATATTGCCTCTATTATACTTCCTCCTCTTTCTTCTCATTTATATTGTTTTTATATTTTGTTCATAACACATCATTAGCATGAGTCTCTAATGAATTTGGCTAAGGCATAGACTTGAAAGGTTTGTTACTAATTACTTGAAGGTTCTTATTTATCATACAAAGGTATGATATTTTGATTATCTTATTAATTTCTATTATTGTTATAATTTCAGGTCTTATCATTTAAATGTTCAAGATCTCTTCATCGATAGTATGATTGTGATTATCAACTTGATAATGATTTATCACTTAGACGAAAAAGTATTAGATGTGTGTTAATAGAGGATAGGCGGAGCCATGATATGTTTATTTTATGATTAAATAGACATAAGCTATATAGCTTTTGATGAGATTTATTGGCGATTTAGCTATTTGATGGCTATAAATAATAAGGTTAATGAGTATATTGAATCATAAACTATTACTTGAATAGCATCCTAAATCCTAGACTTGTAAAATGAGCAAAAAACTCCCTTCAACTTAAAAATTTCAAGCAAATTATCCTTGTTGTTTGTTCATACAATGTTGACCATTATGTAGCCCAACTGACATGTCACGTGTTAAGAGGAGATTTGTGCCATATCAGTCTTTGATTGGGGCCCACAAAATTAAAAGTAACGGTAGTTATATATAACTTAATGAGGGGGTAATTGGCTCAAAATTTATAAATTTAAAATTTTTTTTACTCATTGTAAGAGTTCAAGATCTAAGAAGCCATTTGAATAATAGTTTAAAATCTAAGATACTCATTAATTTTTTTTGAAAAATAAATTGACATATATTGGAAAAACAGATGGATGTGAAAGTGGAAAGGAGGGATAGAAAGAAAGAGGAAAAGGACAATTCGTGTGGGTATTGACTAGTGATTGTGTAGGATCGATATTTTTCTGTACAAACTAGAATGGAGTAACCTAGGCAAAGATCTTTTGATATTATTTCGATCACTCTTTCTGAACTGTTTAATTCATTTCTCAATTAGAATGATCTCCGTTAAACAAGCAAAAATTCCAATCGGCTTTTAAATTGAGCCTTTGTGGCTGGATTTCGTACGCAAGATAATCACAAATGTTTTTTGAGGACCTACTTAAAAGAAAATGTTAAGAATTTCATCAAAAAATGTTGAGAAGAATAAGCTAAGATCCTTCATAATTGTCTAATTAAAATCAAAGAATAGTAATCTTTTAAAGACTAATCTGGAAGCAGAAATATTTTCTTAAAAAAATCATCAACTAAATCTATTTACCCTTTTCAATCGATCTAAGTTGATGTTTATTATCGTACAGAATCCAAAAATACATATGCGCCTCAGGAAAAAAAATAGTAGGTGAATATATGACAATATAACCAATCCAAACTTCATGTAACGGATAAGAATCCCATTGAAAACATCAATAGCAGTTGCGCGGCATCATTATCTGGTTATAATCTCAATCCTCAGCAAGAGCTACTATGAGCATCATAGATACTTGAGTCATATGAGCACTTTATAATGAGAAATTGATGACAGCATATATATATATATATATATATTATTATTATTATTATTATTCATTAACCTTTACAAAGACTGCAACTTGCGTCACCATCAAAGAGATCACAAATTTCTCAAATATCTATAATCTTATAGATAGAAAAATTATATACGCGTATTTTTCTGAAACTGATAATTTCGGGATACGCAGAGAATCTGAGACATTGGCTCATGAAGCATCTAGTCTATGGAGACAACCCCAATTGACGCAACCATAAATCCAGGACTTAATTAATACAGCATAATACATTTAACAACCATCAACTAACTTTCCATGTTGTACTCACCTAACAGCAAGTGCTTTCAGAACCCATAAATTTGTTTTCTGCCCGAACAGTAAAACCTCTTCAATATAATCTCATATGGTTTCCAGACCGCCACCACTCTTGGTATTTTACTCGGACAAGGTAATTCTCTACATTAAATTGAGGTAAAGAATTCCTAACTTGCATCCGCTGATTCAGCCCCACTAGCTTCTGTCTATTTAATGCAACCACAAACATGGTCACGCTGACACAGTTAATTCACTACTTCATCACCACAAAGTCACTGCTTCGAAGTGGAGCATGGCTTGCAATTTCTAACTTAATCAGAATGCATTCAATATGTGCATCAAGCTGTACAAAAAGGTTCTCATCCCACTGTGAATAACTCCATCAATAAAATTAATTAGTGATAAAGAATTGTGCAGTGTGTATAACGACTGATCACAAAGAAATACAGACCACATATGGTGGCATGACTTTCTTGTGCCACAGGGGTCAATATCAGCAAGAGATGTTGAAGACTCACCAAATCCAATGGCAAGATTCTATTTCCATCAAAACTACATTCTATACACTTTGTTGAATCCAACTTTTTCTTCAATATCTCCCTTCGCTTTTAAAATATCTCCCTTCGCACTTGCAAAATCGGTAGGGACTGTAGGACTGGTAAAGAAAATTCTGCCATAGAACAGTTGACTCTGTATAGGCCTTAAGGGCCCACCTGGGGTTAAAAATCCCTGCAGAGCGATGAAGAAATATTGAAAACCATAACTTCCAATTGTATACTAACAAGCAAATCAACTGGAATGGAGGGAAATGCAAGGATGAGAAAATAGAATCAATTCTTATTTGATGTTGATGCTACCACATAGTCCGGGGCAAATCTTAAAAAACAAAGCACAAGTGACTTTTCAAGAAGTACTTCATTTTCTAAAATTATGAAATTATAGAATTTTAAACTATCTTGACCATTTCTTAATTTGTTTGAGTACATGCCTATTGCATTGTGTAAACTTGCAATCAACATTAAGTTATGAAATGATAGAATTTTAAACTATCTTAACCATTTCTTAATTTGTTTGAGTACATGCCTATTGCATTGTGTAAAACTTGCAATCAAGAAGATTAAGCCCTCAGATTTTACAAAAAGAAGCAAACTGCATAATGTACAGACTTGATAGCAAAATTTACAAACACCAGTTACCAACACATACTTCTCAAAGTATATAGAGTAAAAGGACTAGATAGCAGAATCAGCACCACAGGAGCGTAAAAGGGCTTGCCTTATGAAGCTAATTAGAGGTTCAAAGCCAACCGAAAGTGCAACATCTAAAATTGGGGGAAAAAGTTTAACAGCCGCATCTTTGTCCTATATTTAGGACCAAGTAGGACTTCAAAACTTTGCCCTAGCCTGCACATATATAATTAGAATTTTTAGACAAATTTAATAAGCTATTACAAAGCAATGTTCATGCAGTTACCCATAAATGTCTACTACTTTATTCGAAACTTCAAATAAATACTAGCTTTGTTCTGCACATTTTGTGTAGATAACAATGTCATACGTCATGTGGTAATATCGTGTATTGATGTATTGGGTGGAAAAGGAAAAAAAGGCAAAAATTAAAATTAATTATACGTATGTTGGCTTACCAAAGCATCGCATCTAAAGAGTATATAACATCATGGACGTGCTCTACCATCAGCAGATACTCCCATGAGCTTCTTTTCATCTTATCTTACTGTTAATGGCATATCTACAAGCATATGTGGTGGGGCAAAATACATGTGTAGAGACATCATACAAATAATAAAGCCCGGGAAAAGCTAAAATGGGAAAGAAACAGAAAATCAGTATCCAATAATAGCCTGACAACAAGGGTGTAAAGTTCTCGAGGGATCATATGAACCTTCAATTTGATCCAGGATCTACAGCCAAAAATAAAAACAAGGCTATTTATTTACACAGAATAGCCAGCAATAATGAACCAAAAAATCAAATACAGCATATACAAAAAATTGTACAACATTTTTTGTACAACATTTGAATAAAGAATTTAAATTTAAAATAATAACAAAAATAACTAAACCAAGCATTCTACAAAATGGAAGGCCATCTAACTCAACCATAGAAAAAGGAAACAGTTTTGCCCATTCTGTAAAAGAATAACCATGAGATTTTCCAAGGTCAAAATGGCCTGCAAGGTAATAAAGGGAGAGCATGGAAGGGTTACCTACACTAAGATAAAATGCATAGACTTGAAATTTACCTGCAATGTAGGTTTGAAGTTGAAGAAATATATTGATACAATCATGGTCAGTAGCATAGCCATTGATGTGGAATAAACCTAAAGAGAGTGGACATAACTAACAGTTACGACATAGAAAAGGCACTACACACTGTATTTATGCTTTCACATTACAATTACTTATTTTGCTCTCGAGGAAAACATTATTTTTGGGGAAAAATATGCAAGATATACATTGAGTACATGGATTATTGTTGGCCAAAAACAAAGTACATGGGTCATTCACAGAGATATAAGAAAGGGACTCAAAGGAGAGCAATGGACATGCCTTTACAATATTATCAGCATATTTCATTAACCATGAAACTAAAAGACCAGTGGACCCAAGATTTAACACAACCATCCAAGTAGTGATAGTGTACCCATTTAAAATACGTTGCCAGCAGGGTCCCTTTTCAAATCCACTCTTAAAATCATCCAGAAGAAGTTGTGTCATATTGAAAATTGCACCAACCCTGGAGAAAGAAACTCAGTTTAGTATCTATTCCCCTACAGCTACTGGTAAGTAAATTATTTGGTTATAGCAAACATATCATTTTCTCGAGTGCTTTTACACTACTCCTGCTTTAATTGTCACATTTTCAAATTTCATATATACAATCATTTTGTTTACAGAAGAAAACACACTTGCTAAATACTTTCTAAGAAAGTACAGCGCAGATATCAATTCCTCACAATTTCATGAAAGGAACTATGAAAGATTATCTAAGTCTAAACACAGAAGGCATGGAACTCGTGTAAGCAGATATTCAAAACAAATGGAACACTTTGGCTCGGACTTGCTAATAGATTCTGAGATAAGTAGTTTGAATGACTAGCATACAGCCACACACACACACGCATGCGCACACACAAATTTCACATGATATGCACATGAAAGAAAACCTATGTGTACAATTGTATATTCTGTCAGTATAAGCTGTCATTGTTTTTCTTCAGCAAATACTCAGTATAAATACCAGCTAATGCTGAAAGACATGCAGACAGGGCTCCTAACATGTACCTTTGAATTGGTGCAGAGAAAAGGGAATCGCATGAAGGCCATCCACAACTCTTAACCTAAATCAACATAGAATGTTACAGATTCCATATCAGCAATGTTTATGGAGCTCCATTTCCTGATATACTTTCTTTTTTTCCCTCTAAAGAAAAATGGCATGTTCTGTGATTAAGGCAATTAGATCTGATTAAGAAATATCAAGCAGCTAAATTGAGTTGGTTCATGTAATCAGATATATCAATCAAAAAGGTACTATTTGACATTGCATCACATAAATCACATTCCTTTTTCACTTAGTAAATCATTAGGAACTTTTGTTCTTTGGTAATTTCATATAAAGAAGCCAGAAAGGAAAGCCCAGGTTCGTCCGGGCTTAAGTCTCATGCAATTTGGTATGCAAGCTGCATTTTATGTTTCTTTAAATTCTTAAAATAGTCCTCCAGTTTAATGTCCAAAGCCAGGTTCAATTTGCATCTTCTTTCTTAATCCATGCAAGCTCCATGCATTCATCAATATAAATAAATCTATCAAGCAATAATACTTCAAGAGTCACATTATGTCCAATTTGCGTTTGATAATTGCCTTAGACATGACAAGACACTAAAATACACTTACTATATATTGTCATGCTATGGCATGTGTTTCATATCATGTCCTATAGGGTGACATTAGGTCTACACATATTAGGAATTTGATGGAATCCATATGAAAAAATTAGTTAATATCAATTAGACAGAGGATAGGAAATAAATAGTAAATAATGATGTCCAAACAATTAATGGGCAGAGAAGATATTTGATACCTAATACTCGATATCCATAAACTTTACATGTAATAATCAGACTATCTATATACAGTTATACACAGCCATATAAAACAAACTTTATTTGCTAAAAATTTATTTGTTATATTAATGTTTTCTTATACATTGTTCAAAGTAATTAAATTAATATACACAATATTTTGAAAGATAACTATAAATATCAGATACTTCAGAGGTGTCAGCAATGGTAGCCATGCCCCAGGCCCCAACAATATTTTTTTTTTTTCAGCTTGCTGCAATACACCATTGGCAAGACTTCTTGTGCTTCATAGATGATAGAGTTGAGTGGATTTTTTCAATGCTTATATGAACAAGTTTTATAACAAGTTGTTCATCTAAATTCTAGTTACTAATCATTAATGAGGAAATTTTAGTTTACAATATCATTTTACAGCACATTATGAAGAAATTCCAGGCATTTTGCATACGTGATAAATTGAAACCCAGAGAATTAAAAATGAATGTCTATGTTATTTGGCAACTGGCTTGCGGTTGTCCCAACAGCCAATAACACAATCGCCATCCACTGTAGGTTGGAAAGCTTCCTGCCTAAGAACAGCCTAGAGATAGTTGTTTGGCATCAGCTTTATTGGGAATCAAACTATAAACATCAACAAATAAAGAATGACCTCAAAATTGATCTTAACTTTAGCATCTGCAAAGTATTCCGGTTGTAACAATCTTCAGATTTCCCATTATCTGATATGTTGATGTGTCCACGTAGTTAAGGGTAGCAAATTGAACGTTATTGTGAATTAAATATATAACAGTAGGAATGGGGTGCATTCCACTCCGTAGTAATCTTTGGCAGAGATGACTTTTGAAATTCCTTCCATAACAAAACATTCGATATTGCGAGCTACATATTGGCAAACAAAGATGTCCATGCTACAATCATCAATCAATTTCATCGCACCTCAGAAACAAAGTTGATAATTTGTCACTCTAGCTTACTAACTTACCTTAAAAACCTCAGCAAGAAATGGGTCAGTAGCATAATCATACTCATACCCTCCATTACTTTGTGAAAGTGTTGTTAATATTCCCTGCATGAGAAATATCAAAATTAAACAACCTCTTGATGATTCTTAACACTTATTGGGCGCCAATGACCCATGGAAACTTTTTTTTTTTTTTTTTTTGCCAGGGACTCATAAATACATCTTCATTTTCCCCATCTGTTACTCCTCAACTGATAAATACCTCTATTGGCGTCATTTTAAACTCAAAAAAAAAACAAAAGGCAACAATGAAAAGAAATTTAAACCTACAATGAAGAAACTTAAGAGTTTAGGTGCGCATTTGACGAAAATGCATACAAAGAGCTCATGAAAGAAAATCGAATAACTTTCTCATTGAGGTTACAGCGAATGACCTGAGAACTGGTGAGAATGGTGAGGAGCGTAGCGGCCAAGTACCACTCATCGTCTTCTCCGTCTGCAGATCTATGCACTAGAAACTCGCCCAGCAGAGTGAAACTGTGAATCAACCAATTGTAGCCTGGAAAGTGGAAACGCATCGTTTCCTCGTCATGGTGTGTCGAGTTGGGAATAAAATCATAAAATATTGAGACATGGAATCTATCAAATTCAAAATATTATAAATATAAATCAAATTTTTTATACATAAATATATATTTTCAAATTTTTTTGTTACGATCAAGAAAATCTTATTTTGTATATAGTTAGACATTAAATGTAAACATTTTTTATTGTGATGGAAATTCAATAAACACCATTTGCAAATGACGATTAGTATAATATACTATTTCTCTTAAGACGGTACATCCTGTAATATCTTAATTTAAATTTTAATAGTTAATTTAGGTTAATAGAAATTTTAAAAAATATTTAGAGGTAAGCAAATTAGTAAGAGATGATTATTAAATCTAACTTAGGATATAATTATAAATTAAAATTAAAAAAATAAAAAAAAATATTATTAAATTATTATCATTATTATAAAAAAAAGAAAAAGGTAAAAAAATACAAACAAACAAAACGAGAAGAACAAGAAAACTTTCGGCCGTGCGCGTGTAATCATTATATTTATATAATAATAATAATAATAATAATAATAATAATAAAAGAAAGAAGAGAGAGGAAAAAGGAAAATAATAAAAAAAATTTGTGGGACCCACATTCATTTTTTTAAAAACCACCGTTCTCTTCTCATTTTTCCTTCATTTCTCTTCTCTTTCGTGTGCGATCAGAGAGAGCGTCTGTGAGTCAGGTCGCCGGTGTGAAAGATCTAAATTTTTAAGGTAAGAGTTTTTGATAGGATATTTAGGGTGCGATTTCAAGCTTTTCAAGACTAAGTATGTGTTCTAAAATTTTTTCTTAGTCATCCTTTCTCTTTAGTTTCTGATTTTGTGGTGGTAGAAAATTTAGGATCTGAAAAAGGGATGAATTTATGTTGAATAAATATGGTTTATGAGGTTGTTAGTAGTATAATAAATGTTCTAGAGTATAAATTTGTTAATGATCTTTGAATTTGTGGCTTATAGATCAAATTCTAGACTAGATCTGAAAATATATATTGATTTATTGAGGTTTAGATGATTATTTGGGATAAGAAATGAATTATTATGGCTATAGGATTATGATTCTAAGCTAGAGACTTAATTTTAATTTTTGAGTATTTTAGGTGCGAATTTATAAAATAAAAAAAATTTTGATAATAGAAATTAGTTTAAAATTTGATTTTTAGATTATTAATGTTTATTGATGAGTAAAAGAGGAGTTAAAAATTTACTTAATAGTATTAACTTAGATTTGTATTAAGATTGAGATTAGGAATTATGTTATATTTTTAATTCTATTATTAGAATTATTTTATTAGTTTCAAAAATTGAAACTAATATTTATAAATAATATGTTATTTATAGATTGTATTATTGGTGAAGATTGTAATGTGAGAGAAATTGTAAGGAATAATTTATTGAAAAAGCCACAAAGTAACCATGCTTTTAATTTGTGATTAGTGTTATTTCATGTTAATTGGGTGATTATTGAGAAAATCATGAATTTTGTAATATTGTATAATTGTGCAATATTATTATGAATTTGTTTGATTATTGTGGGGAGGTGTTGGGAGACTTGTTATTGTTGTTGTATTTATGTGCCACGTGGTACGCCCCTATTGGAGCTCAATAGGTGGTTTGTAAGGGCTCGGGCTAATTTATCTTTGGCCGGGTAATTTAGCACCGAGTGAGAGTTACGGCTCGAGGTTAATGGAGGGATATAAGGATAGTTATTTGTATGTATTGTAATATTTTTTATAATTGTTGGAATTATATTATTTTTAATTTTTACTTAATAAGCACACACTTAATTGTTTGTATATAATATCATAAATTGGCTTTGGTTATTGGGACTTTTGAGTCTCATTATGTGGTTAAAAATTTTCAGGAGAAGAGCCGCGAGTGACACGTGGAGGAGTCCCAGAGGCTTAGCGGCATAGATCCACTGTCTCTTTTGGGTATTTGATTTATAATTTAAAATGTGTTATATTGCCAATATTAGGGCTTTTTATTTATTGTCAATTATATGAATATATAAATGTAATCATGCCTTTCAGACTATTTCTATTTTTGGTACAATTTGGATGACTGTAATTTTAATATTTGGTTTACTTTGAATTGGTTAAAATGGCATGATTATAAAGACAAATAACTGGCTTGTGTTGAAAATTGACTAAATTGCTTATTTTACTTGTTGGGAGTATAAGGATGGACAAATGTGATTTAGCCTAATGGCATGTGGGAGGTAAAAATTTATCTGAAATGTTATATTGTGTGAGTTGAAGCCAATTATAAAATATTTTATATTGAAATTATTGATATAAAAATGTGTTGAGTGGCTGTAACCCAACTATGGTTAAGTTAAATTATTTTTTTAAAAAATTTTGGTATGTTACACATCCTTTACACATTGCACATGAAAAAGATTTGCTTGCAGGTATGTTTAAAATAATTTTATGTAGTCAATAAAAATTAGTTTAATTAAAAAAATGTGCTTCATGAAGTTGTGAGATAAAAACTTTCACATGAAAAATAATTTTTACATATATTAATTTTTTATGAAAAGATGTAACTTATATAAATTAAATAATGGCTTCATTTATTGTCTTCTTCTCTTTGACCCACTTCTCTGTTTTTGAATGAGTTTTGTTGCCGTAGAAAAGAGTTCAAGTTCTTTATCATTAATATGAATAATATACAAATACAATTTATAGGATTTACACCAACAATATTTATAAGTTATTGATAATATCAATCATGTTAAAACACAATCTGCTTTAACTTTTTTATTTTTTGCCTTCTGTAATCAGTGAAGTTGTAAATTCAAATTGTATAATCGAAACTCGCGGCATAACCCACAACAAAGAGTCATCCATCACTAATCACTGCCAGCTTCTTCCCAATTGTTTGGACATTCTAAATAACTTTTGATTCTTAAACAAAAATTTGAGAAAAGTCTGGTAACATATTTCTTCATGTTGGTCTTATAGTATTCATTCTTGTAGTTAAACATTATCAAAGACCCTTTCCATAGTTGTTCCTGTACTTTTCTTAGCACCAACTTGCAGGGTTTGATTAATCTCTCTCAGCAAGTCGAAGGGATCTATCTTACATCAATGACCCAAAATTGATGTGCCAATGCATAAACAAGTATTCTTATCTAGTTAGTTTCTACAATCATTGCCTTGCATTGTTCATGTAAATTGTCATTAATAAAATCTAAAATACTATGTTATGTTTGATGCAATATGATCATTGTTGTCGAATTTTTAAGTTAACTCTATAAGTTTAACGTTTTTACGTTTCTAGTTTACAAAATTATGTTAACTCATTTATAAATTTAGACTAGATAAAACTTGATTAAACTTGTAAATTAACTCTTCGAATTTACCTTTTTTTATATTTTTAGTTTATAAAATCGTGTCAATCTGCTCATAAATTTATTAAGCAAGATAAATATATATTATGGAAAACTTAATTCATGGAGGCAATGGGATTTGGTTCAATGAAAAATAAAACTAAAAAAACCAAAAATTAATATTAATAAAAAAGAAAACAAAAAATATCAAAAATAAGTTGTTATATTTTGAAACTTCTATATTGAGCATAATAATCTATAAATGCAAATAAATCTAATTTCAATAATTTATACTTAAAATATATTTAAATTAAATTATGATCATATTTTATATTTTAATTATTTAATCATATACTTTTAAAGAATATTTATTAATAAAGGTAAATCTTTATGGGTTTATTATCTGAGTTTACATTTTAAGCTTATATCCTTATTATGAATTTACTTAAATTCGTGAATTTAACAATCTTGAATATGATAATGATATACAATTTGTGGAAATCTTGATAATAATAGCATTTAATAAAATTGATTAGGATTGTATTTTATTTATTATAAATTACATATTACCCTCCTCTGATTGTTGGAAACATAATTAATATTCCTTTCCAAATTTATAAGCTTGAATCAGGGATTTGATTGATTGCATAAGCTACAAATATTGTCAACAATATTCGACTTTCACTCACATGGAATTAAAGCCCAGTTTCAATCCTGGGACTATGGGCCCATCATACATCCATTGCGACAATATTCTTTATTGTAATTTGAATGTTTACCATGGATCTTGGAACAACGAGTGGCATGGAAATTTGCATGACAATGTTCATCTTTAGTTCATTTGTGCACAGATAATAAACTACAATTTAATTGTGGAACATGGCATTAGAGCGTAAGGGAGAGATCAATAACTTAGTTACCTCATATGATGAAATGGAGAAGCCACCGTCTTGGAAGAAAAATACCGAGCATGTGAATGATGCCTCCAATGGTGAGAATCGACACCCTCTAGCTGTTGCCCTTAAATAGTTTTGCGATCCTCATCATGTAAAAGAAGCGTAGACGATAAAGCTTCTCATTGAAGGATGAGGTGGACTCATATTTCTGAACAGAGAGACTGTCATTCCAGATGGTTTGAATCCCCTTCTCTAATTCTCATCTTCATGCGCTTCCATGTGCTAAGATGGAAGTCGAGCTCTAGCTACAGCTCCTAGGAAGCTCCTTTCTAGTATTAGTTTGTCCTTATGGGTAGAGCTCATCCAATCTATTGCTCTATGTTCCAAGTTCTCCTGTAGTCGGATCTTCCAAAACCACAAGAATCCTTAATTAAAATGGGATTACAACTTTGCACTTTTTGAGATTTTGAAAAGAGTTATTCTTTAGAGAGCACAATATGATAAAAGTTATGCGAAACTAGAGGATGAAAACTCCATGGTTGCTTCAGAGTTCATCTTGGGTGCTCATCATCCTAAACACTGCAGTGCTCATTAGGGTGATGTGATCTAAACCATCCAGATGATCCAAATTTGATAGACTTATTTATATTTATATTTTTATTTATTAAAATTAAACATTTATAAAAACAGTAAAAAATTTAGACCATCAATTGAGTCTATATTTAATTTAGAGGGTTTAATTTAATTTTAAAATTTTTATTTATTGATTACCCAGATATACTTTACATAGTTCAAATTTAATAAAACTATAAAATAATATTTAAAAAAATTACAAGTTAAAAATTTTAAATATGAATTGTACCAAGTACACCTAAGTAGTCAATATATAAATATTTTAAAATTAAATTGCACCTTTCAAATTAATCGTAAATCCAATTGATGATAAAAAAATTTATTCCAATTTTTTAATGATTTTTATAATTTTTTTATTTTAATAAATAAAAAATAAAAATATAAAACAGTTCATTAAATCTGGATCATTCAGATTAAAATCTAGATGGTCCAAATCACATCACTTTGATGAGCACCTAAGATGGACCTGGTTGCTTCATGGCTCATCAACGCAATGGCACCCGCAATCAAGAGGAGTTTCTTGTACCTACCCACCATGTGAGAAATTTGAGAAGCTATCTGAGTGGCCTATTCTGATGGGGAAAATGTCTTTCATATTTCTTAAATTAAAACAAAACTATTGCAAATGAAATGGGGTTCCCGCAATCTTAACGAGCATTATCTTGATACGCCTGCCCTCTAACAAGAGTGGGATCTAACTAATGAAGAGACAAAGTAGTGTCCTGAGGATGTTGCCCAGCATAAAAAATGTTGACAAAGAATGTCTGTTCGAATTCCTTGCTGGACTCAATCCAAATCTTGATGCTGTGAGGGGGGAGGATCCATAGCTGTGGATCAATACCATCTGTGGGTGTGGCATTCTTCGAAGTAAGATGGGAGAATTCGTGTCAACGGGTTATGCTAAAACATGATACCAATGATACTGCTAATGCACTTAAACCATTTATACCTAATTTTTATGACCGAACCAATCAAATAGATGCAATGCATGATTGTTGAAAAGCCAGCCTCATTCAATGCATGATTGTCGCTAATCTTTATGACTGAACCAATCAAATAGATGCAATGCAGGAAAGATAAAAAAATAATACACTCTAGATATGATAAAAGTCTTTAATTTGTTTATAGTTTTGACTACTGGCAAAATAAAAGCAGCTCGGACTGTTATTGGACATATAGCAGAGGGGACCAAGGGTTGAATGAGAAAAATGTGCCAGCTGTTCAGAAGTGGGATTGCTAACACACAATGGGCAAAAATGAAACCCTAAAAATTCAATACAATGATGCAAAAGGGCAGAAAAACTAACATGTACAAGAGAAAATGTGTCAAGACAACTTGAGATCTTATTCCTGATCCATCTTTAGCAAGATATTCTTCTCAGATGATGCTGAAGAATGGGAGCTAGAATTTTTATCGTCTGATAAGAAAAGAATCACAACCAATAAGAATCAAATTGCAACGTTGCAGAGTTTCAACTGATAGAATACAAGTAATAATTTAACCATTCTGTAAATTAAAATCAGCTTTTCATGTAAAAGCAAGACACAGATGATATGCATTTGCACTACTTCGATAAATTACAACAGAACGCAAAAGTAATTACTTTCATGCACTGTCAATATTTTTGTCACTTCCTAAACGGAATGCAATATCAGGGTGTAGAGCTGTGTTGTGAAGCAATATGCATTACTTACAATATGAAGTAAGCATTTAAGGTCAACCTGGTATCCCAACTTGTTGATGGGTGATTTAAGCCATAGATGAGAATTTGTTGAATGAAAAGCTTCTGTATTTTGCTTTGGCCAGTGTGCTGTCGTGATCAAATAGTTAGATGCACCAGTGGTAGTGTCACGATGTTTAAAAAGACCCAGGCTTCAGTTTCAGCATTGGTACAGTTCAAGCCTGTTATGCACATGTTTCATATATTTCTTGATCAGCTTATATGATTTAGATGAGTGAATGCTCCTCCTGGCATATAGTGAACCGGCCACCATACAGGATGAACTATACCGAAACTAACTCCACATACATGCTTCTTTGAACAAATGCCATTTGAACCTATTTCAGCCTTCTCCCAGTCTGCTGATAAGCACACAGTAATATTTAGTGACAATCATTTGTCATGTTTCCTGACTTCCTACCAGACCATCTTCAATAGTTTTACAGCTCCAATTGAGTTTGCAGCAACAAGCACACTGGACTTCTTTCTCCAGCAGACACTAGAAACAAACTGTCCATTACCATCATCATTATTTTCTTGTCCAGAAATGGGATCAATGGATCCAAATTTGTAAGAAGTGATAGGCACTGGCAGAGATCTGTGATAACAGTATACCTGGAAGGTAGACAGTAAAACGGACTAGAATCAGAATTTGTTTATCCCAAATTTGATTATCAGCGCAATTAAAAAAGGGTGGGCTTCTATTTATATTATCAGAAGGATTTAAATAAGGGGACCTTTATACATGTCTTAATGATTGAGAATAGATGAAATCTATCTACACCTTAATTTCATGAACTGTGAACTCCAATGATATTCTATGTATTATTAACATGCAACAGTTTTTAAGCCAAAAGGGAATGGTTCAGGAATTATCGGGGGAAGAGCTGTTTCACATATAGATATGACTCGGGATATACATACATACATATATATATATATATATATATATATGCATTGTGCATATTCTTTAATTAAATATTAAGCTACATTGTGAAGAATTTTTCCTTACATATGCAATAAAAAAGCAGAGTACGGATATCTTATCTAGCATCAAAGGCGAACTAAAAGGCCATTTTCCATCACTGAAATTAGTGGGTGTGTAACTTCCTTTCATGGCAAGAAATTTTAGAATATTTTAGGGCCACAATAATTGTGGGATGAGAAATAATTTCCTGGCCTCATGACAATAATCAACATTTCGTGGCTAGAACTAACTGCAAGATAACAAAATAAAGCTCAAGCCAAAATTCAAAATTGCACCTCATTAGTTTCTGAACCACATGCAATGTATCCATCAAAGGCAGACAAACCCACAAAATTCTGCACATGGAGAAGATGAGCAATTAGAACAAACAAATAAAAGTAAATAAATAAAAGGGTAAAAACAATATAGAGTAACCAACCTTTTCATTAGTATGGCCTTTAAAGGTTAAGCTACATGCACCAGATGACAACCCCGAAGAGCTGGTTTTCTTCAGGTCCCAAAGCTTCAAAGAGTTGTCTGTGGAAGCTGAGGCAAGTGTTTCAGAATCCAAAAACTTTACATAGCTAACAGCTTTCCCGTGACCAGA
This sequence comes from Prosopis cineraria, assembly GCF_029017545.1. Lineage (NCBI taxonomy): Eukaryota > Viridiplantae > Streptophyta > Magnoliopsida > Fabales > Fabaceae > Prosopis > Prosopis cineraria. The sequence goes on from NW_026555344.1 coordinate 2,077,977, forward strand.
TAATGTGCACCAAGGAATTCTAGTGTGTCGAAGATCATAACCATAGATTTTGTAATCAGCCGATCCAAAAACCAAAAGATTTGTCGAGTAAGAAGAGAACTGAAGACAGCATACATTGGCGGGGTTCCATATGGTGCCAATGGAGTTTCTCTGCGAAAATAATTACATTTTAGTAATTTCTCATATGCTGTGGAGTGAAAAATGTTCAACTTCATGTCTATCCTGTTAAAGGGATTTCTGTTTTTTTTTTTCCTTTTTTCCCCCTCCTTTTCCGGGGATATCTAATTACATCATGACAGACATGAAGTTGAACGTCTTTTGCAGGTATTATACATGAAAGAAAGCATGCCTCGCTGATGTTCCATAGTTTCACAGAGCAGTCATCACTTCCACTAGCAAACATTTTAGGGTCAGACTGAGAGAAGTGAATGGACCATGCCCTCCTTTGGTGTTCCGTGTATCGAGAAAAGGGCTGACCAGTGTCTGCATCCCACATCTGGATTCACCCATGTATGTCAATCATTAATGATGACAGATTTTAAGTAAAAGTCAACAAAATGAATTACAGTTTTATGTACATGACAAATTATAAGGTGTAGAAAGAAGTAAACTTGGTGAACACTTAACCATAAGCAAACAATCGGAAATAGCAATATTAAAGGGGGGAAAGAGGAAATTCACTTTGCTTTGGGAATAAGTTTCAGGTAGACACCATCAAAATATGGCAAAATGCATCATTTCGTTGAACTAAAACTTGTCATTGATATACCAAGCAAACTCCAAGAGTTTATCACCATGCACAGGAAATCAAGAACTTCGTAGCATTCATTTAACTCTCCATCAACATTTTCCATTGTGTCTCTAGAGAGTTAGTCCACCAAGTCTTGGAGGCAGAATCATCGTAACTAAGGAATTTCATCTTCATCTTTTCTTTTTTAAAGAAAGTTTTAAGGAGCGACTTCCAACAATATCAAAAGATATATCGGCCTTTAAAAATTCAATCAAAATACTAACTTGTTATTTTGTGTGAATATCATTTAGAACAACTCCCTAAATTGCTTGGTATAATAATTATATATGGCCAAAGGGTCAGGAATCAGATTTGTTCATTAAGGGATCCATAAACATTCCCCCTAGTGGTGCACAGAGAAGACCACGGTAATTTAGATAAAAAGCCTTAATTACATGAAGCTTGCAGTAAAGCAATCATGAGACTGAGAAGAAGAGTCGTCCTCAGGTTCCTAAAAGCAGCACTTATTTCCTTCCTTGCTATGCTAAGATGTGTAATTTCACAAGAGCCCAAAAAAAAAATTAAGGAGGGGTCCAAAAAGGTGTTTTATCAATCAGTGTCAATGTGCAAGTAATACAAACCTGAACTACACCATCATAATCAGTAGATGCCAAATGGCTTTTGATATAGCTGTTCCAGCACACACAGCTAAGCTTTGATTTATTAGACATCTCAACTATGGGGTACTGGATGTCAATAGAATTGCTCAAAATTGCACTGACATCAAAAATTTTTATTTTTTTGGAAACTCCAGCAGCTGCAATGTAGTCCTCATCACGGTCAAAACTTAATGCACATATTACATTGGAAGAACTAAGAAGATCCTGACTTCTTAATATGCCACACTCTTCAAACTTGCTGTAACGAGCAAACTTGCATAAACCTTCAAAGAAGGATCCAAGACGATCATCGGATTTCCATTTTGTTCTTTGTTCCTCATTGTCATTATGTCCTTGAGATGATCTCCATCTACTTTTTAGCACATCTTTATCATAGGGTGCAACAGCTGCATCTTCTGTAAGCAGGATCCAGGATCTCACGGAGAAGTATGCAGTCTCTAGCTGATTGATATTTCTCATAAATCTTGCTTCATTAACACATGATGCTGGAATTGATCTGCTAATATCCGAACTGAAAGGATCTTGAAGATGAGAACTGTTTCTACTGAATTTAGAAACGCCATTTTTTGCCATAGGAAATAAAGAATCTGTCCCAAGTGAATACCTTCTTTCAACCTCTTTAATATCTTCTTCTAAGCAACTTAGCTCTTCAGCTAATTTGGCAGTCTGCTTTTGCTTTTCTTCTCTAAGTGAAGTTAAAAAATATACCAGTTGCTCTGTTTCAGCTTCTTCATCATCACGTACCAAGATATCATCTTGAGAATTCAGTTCCACTAAATCACGGAATATTTCAGATTCTGAAATCATCCTGGAATATACAAAAAAGGATAACCATATAAAAATTTGATTAAAAAAGGATGCATCCTCAACATCAGCATCCAAATTCTTTCCACCAAATATTTGTTAGAACATAATAAGAAAAGCACATACATGATATTCATTTCCTTTAAGAGCAAGCACAAAATTCTGTGTAGTATGAAAATGCTTAAGCACCCACCTATTAATGAAATATCTGAAAGGATGATGAAGCAGAATCAATGCTAGTTTAATCTTTCTTTTTACATTTATTACTCTTTAATATAATGAGATACATGTAACAAAAATAAACAAGGAAAAGGGGTGGCCAGTAGAGACAATGGCAGATAGTTTTATTTTATCACTTGGTATATTGAATTTTCAAAAACATCATTTTAACATCTAGCCATAAAAGGATGATTGTATTGAAAATGATACCGAAAGTAAAATCTGCAGTGCATTACATTACCTTGTATTGGGACGAGAAGAAGGTTCAGGATGCAAAAGCCAAAGACAAAATCCAGCTTCCTTTGGATTCTCAGATAGAAATTTTGGTGGCAGGATTCGCTGATGCAGATCCGACATCATTTCTGAATGTGTCTCCCATGACTCAATATTGCACAGCAACTGAGAGGAGCATAAGTTTAGGTGTTAAGATCGTGAAGAGCTTCTAGGGTAAAGATCTTCACAGTTGAAAAGAATGACAAACATGGGTAACAAAATCCAATGATTGAGAAGCAATGATATTGAGTAAGGGACTGTATCCTTGTAAATAGAGGGATCATAGTCTGCTAATTGTTAGTTTTAATAAAGTAGGAATAACAACTTCTGTTGAAATAGCAGGAGTATAATACTCAGGGGAACAGTGTATAAATACCCTGCTTGTACTATCATGTGACTCATCTAGTGAACACATATTCTCTCTCCTTCATACTAAGCAACTAAACTAAAAGATTTAAAAACAATGACTCATTCGATCATTGTTAACAGGAACATTCAGAAACAAGGAAGAGGCAAGTAAAGCAAAGTTTGATGATTTCCAGCTTTGGAGTTATATATTATCAGATACTATGATCTGCATTCAAACTGAAACAATTAAGAGAAAAGGTTGTTAAATTTAAGTAGAGCTCTGTACTACTTTAAAAACTATTTACATTTAAATAGAGCTCTGCATTGCATTTAAGAAGTTCTGCTAAGTAGAACTCTGCACTGTAGCATGTATTTGCAAGAAACTTAATAGGTGATCTTTCACTTTGAGGTGACTCTTTCCATGGAAGTTCTAAATCCTTTTTTTTTTTTTTTGGTGAAATTCCAAGATCCTGACCTTTGATAATTCAGTACCTCCTTTCATTCCTTTCTATGTTAAGTGATTTGTTAGAATAGTATTAGTTTACCTCCCTTTCTCTCCTATAAATATTTGCAATAGATTCCTACACATATCAAGGCTTCCCAATGCGTTCTCTATCCTTTATTCATTACAAGATTATTGTTTAATCATTACCACAAGAAGGGATGAAACCTGTTATCTTGTAAAGTTTCCATTTTATATTCACGTAATCCAAAAAATCTTCTTACTTAGTTGATAATATGCATCACAAAACAACTTGGATTAGGTTTCAGATTGTGCATGGCTTTCAAACTATGCCAAATCAGTAGCATAAAAGAATCATTTCTCGATCCAGAATAGTTCAAATTAAACTCCATAACCAGAAAGTACATGTTAATCTGCATCATACCAACAAGCTTGGGAATGTAATGGTACATCAAATAGACATGTCATGTTTAGAAGCACTCTGAACATAAGCTATAAAGACAGCAAATATATAAACGAAATTCAAGAAAATAATTTGGCTACCAAGAAGCTGCACCACAATATTCAGGCTTATGATTGGAGATGAGGGTTTAAAAAAAAAAAAAACCCAAAAGAAAATTTCCGTACCTCAAAGAGCAGAACCCCAAGGCCATAAATATTGGATGAAAATGTGCAGCCTCCATCATTGAGCAATTCCGAACTAGAATACCACTCCTCTTCCAACTGGGTAGTCACATCAATTATTTGCTTTTCATCTGTAAATTGTTGGCATTTAAAACTGTTTTGGTGCACACTTTCTGTAATTCTTGGACTCATTGATCCAATTGTGTAGGAATCAATAAGATTCACTGGTTTAGTGCTGCAGACACACATAGATCTAAAGCAATGCTGCTGCCTAATAGATCTTATCTCCTTGTGGAGCTTTTGCTGCTTTGCACCCAAACTAAGGCATGAACAGAAACCTTCTTCCATAGGTCTTTTCCTAGTCATGTTACACGCTGGGACATTATATAACTCTCCTTGGACTAATGAACTAGTGTACATAACTTTACTTGAAGGCAATAAAGTGAAACAAGAGGGTCTTAAGTCTTGCAATACAATTCCCTGGGAGTGTGCAAAATCAACAAATTCCAGGATTTGTTTGAAAATATGAAGTCTTCCTTGTTTATTAATTTTATGACCAGAAGAAATCAACCACTCTCTTAGGTTGATCCCATCATCAGAAGAGTCTGCACAGGACATGACAAATTTTTGCAAAGGCTTATCATCGGCAGCAGCATTAGTTCTGAGCAATGTATCAGGATAAGATTTAGCCATAAAGGCAGGTGTTTTGTCCTCCTGGCCAATAAATGCTCCATGGGGCTTGACACTGTTATCTGCAGCATCTTTGCAGATAACACCCTTTCCTTTCAGTTTTTGTTTCAGTACCAAGGGAGAAAAATTGTACGTAGACGAAGTTTCCTGCATTGCAGAGCTAACAAGAAGTGCATTGCTTAAGGTGCTTGTCTTGTCCCCTTTTCCTATATTTTCAGCAATATTTTCCGGGTCATAATTCATTTTCTTACTGGACAAAGACTTCAAGCTCCAAAAATTAGAATCGTTTCCTTTAATTTCCTTGCTTAGCCTATTGGATATATTTTCTTCATCGTTTGTTACAATTTCTCTACTAGAGTTCATATATCCAGATTCATTACCCAATTGGTTTATCTGAGGTAGTCTGGAACTAAGTGTGTGGCCAACAAAAACTGAATTTGGGTTCCTATAATTTCTAAAAGTTAACTCATCAGCAACATGCCCATTGCTTGCTGTAGAACAAAAACTAGCACCACGAGGTCCAGATCCAGCCAAGGAACCAAGGCACCTATCCAAATGCTTATCCTCATTACCAATATTATTGCCATTCAAAAAGCTATCCTTCCTTGTAGATTTTCGCATTCTTGGTGAACTTGACATGTTTGGGTCCCCAAAACAGTCACTAGCTTTCCTCTTCTGTTCTTCAGTCCCTTTCCCACCATTTGCAGCCATTTCTCCTAGCAATCGTTAACGCATGCAATCCAAACATGGTTCCTTCACAGTTTGAATGATTTTCAGCATAAATAGCCAAAGAAACTAAATCTTCAAGGGAAAAGAAACAGATTAATAAGTTTGAAGTAGCTACGAAGATCAGTAAACAAGATTTAATCAATAAGCTCAAATATACCAGATCCATGAATAGAATTATAGTTTGAGGTGCAAAAGGTCCCTATTCCTAAGGTCGAAAATAATCTATGAAAACATAAAATCTAATATTTGAATAATAAGAAACAAACTGGTCATGATGCATGTCCAAAAGATGAACTCAACCATTTTGCCCTCATCAGAAGGAAATCATGCACATGGAACAACAGTTCACACAAACATAATTTTCTACCAGCCTAGACCCAGTAATTACCAAGAGTAAAAGCCAGTAACATAAAAAAAGAAACCGCCATTAAAGGATCAAAGAGATGCATTGAGACACCAAGAATTGCATTAGAGCGAAAGCACTATAAGTGGATAAGGCCGTAGAGAGCGAGAGAGAGTAACAATGACACTTCAGATCATAAACCGGAGAGCAGAAGACAACAAAGAAGAGGATCACCAGATAACCAGACTTGCAAGGGAAAATATCTTCTTCCCTAGGACGCTAGTGAGAATTGAGACGCAAGACTGTGGAACCAAATAGAGACATAAATTCAGAGTAATGACCTTGAAAAGCAAAACTTGGGGACTGTCAGATATAGATATTTAGATACAGAATTTTTAAGAGGACGTAAAAAAAAAAAAATTGTTTATTAATGTGAACCTTTGTTTTTTTGGGCAAAATTTATTAATGTGAACCTTGTTCATGTGTGAGGCGAAAAGTGTATCCACGATATTGTCTTCTTTCGTGGCCGTCAGACAGAAGGACGCTCTTGGCTTTCAATAATTTGGATTAGGAATTTGTATGCACGAACATCCTTCTGTGGTTTATATAAACGGCAACGATTTCTATTTATTCACAGGTCATGCCATTCTCCATACTTTTGTAATATTTTATCCTTTCTTAATTTAACTTTGACAATTTTACAGTTTTTTGGTTAAATTATTTATAAAAAATATTTTACAAATAAAATATTAAATAAAAATAAAAATTATTTGCATAATTTTAAATTTTGAAATTATTTACTATTAAAATTTGAGGTGTATAAATCATTCTCTAATAGGAGTATAAGCTTGAGGCAAAAGTAAAAATACAATAGTTAATTATCAGCGTTATAATAGCCAAAACCTGAGTCATAAATCAAGATATTTATGAGATTCGAGACGAGAAACTCTAGTATAATTGCATAGTTCGTATCCATCTCATGCGTCGTTTAAGCAAATTTATTAGTAACGTAGTTATTTGTTGAAAGATAATATATCTATCCTCCTCATATATAAGTTTTTTTAAAAATTTATATTATTTTTAAATATAAAAGATGTTATAATAATTTTAAGTAATTGAATAATTTTATCCTTATTTTAAAAATGAGAAGATAAATTAATTGTATACTTTATCTACTATTATGATATTAATTATGACATTTAATAAAGGCAAAATTAGAGTTTTCAATTAAATAATAACTTTTGATTGGTATATGAAATTTAATTAAAAATATTTTATATATAAAGAGGAATGGAGTACGAGTATATACGGTTGACCAAATCACCCAGTTAATCAAAAGGGGGATTGTTTATAATTAGAGCTTAATTTCGGTTATATCAAGATTTTCTGTAAGCTTGCGAGTTGTGACCAACAAAGCTTTGGCCAGAAAACTTGAGCTCAGCCTCAATCCTTGGTATAAAACCAAACTTTTTCACAAATATGCTTTTTAAATTTATCTCCCATTGTTATCATGAGTTAATCATCGAAGATAGATAACTTTTTTTTTTTATCAAAAGTCAAAATTTTATTCATTACTATTGCTTAATACAAGATATATTTAAAAAGATAGATAACTCAAAGCCACGAAAGTTAAGTTGTATTCAGACAATTTTTTATACATAAAATCATACAATTTATGAAGTCCGAAAAATGAGTTATATACATACATACATACATATATATATATATATATATTCGATGTTAATATTACTTGGAATGTATAGTAATGTATTTAAAAACATTAGAAAGATATTTGTATAAAGCCGGTGGTGTTGGGGTGAAAGGAGACAAGGATAAGAATGTAATTGGAGTCGTAGAAAGGGAGGTGGTCACGTGCAACATGATATTATGAGCGGTGATATGGCGTGGCCACTCTCATGGCCACACTCTCTCATGGTCAGAGTCAGCGGCACGCCGAATTAACCAAACATGCATTCACGTTTACGTCACAAGTTCATATTCATGTTCTGACCAATCGACGTCTTAATTCACATTAAAATTATCAAACCATGGTTAAATTGATTATAACCAAAACATACAACGAATAGTCCTCCATTTATAAGCCGCAATTTGGGTGGAGCAGATTTACATTAACTAAAAACTCAGACTCTTTCTTTGACTTGATATAATAACTCAATACTTATATTTTTAATACTAGTCACCACGTTTTAAAAATAAAATTATAAGAGCTAATGATATGTTTAGGTTAATGAGAATTTGAATTTAAACCAAATCTCTCATCTAAATTCATTTCAAATTATAATTCCTTTATAATTTTAAATTTTCTCTACACTTTAATTATTTAAAATTTTAATTACTTTACATTTCATTCTTTTTATGTTTTCATTATTGATATTTTTATAAGTCTTGTATATTTTCATCCCTTATCAATTTTTTGACCAAAAGGGGAATATCATTAACAACTAAAACATCAGTCAAGCCAAATGTCAAAATGACAGAGGCATACCAGAGAAACAAAAACAAAGATTAATATTAGCCAATTCCCTGCCAGTTAAAATCAGCAGGAGTATGCAAAATTGAGTGATGCAGAACAAGAAAGTCTTTAGTGATAATGGCATTGAGAGAGGGTGAAGGTGCAGAGACCCAGCCACGAGGTTCCACCCCTGTTGAAGCAGAAGCTGCTAAAAAATCAGCAACATTGTTCCCTAATCGTCTGACTAAAGAAAAGGACAAAAAGCTAAAAGACTCAATAGTTTGCAGAATACCAGCAATCATTCCATAATATAGCCAGCTACACTTATACACAGATTTGGAATTTAAAGCCTGGAATAAATCTTGACAGTCCATTTCTAAAGTTAAGACTTGGCTAGACTGTTCAGTTAAGAGTGACAAAGCTTTCTTGCAAGCAAATAACTCAACCATAAATCTTGAGGAGGCAGAAATAGTTTCACACCACCCTTTTAGGAAATTACCTCTATCATCTCTCCAAATAATTCCAATACCAGCTCTACCAGATGAATTTAAAAAAGAACCATCAAAATTAACCTTTATGGCCGCAACAGGTGGAGGCAACCAAGAAAATGGAATTCTAGAAAACCCACTGATGATTTGGATTATAGAGCATTCGCCAAGCTGATTTTCCAAGTTGGGCATCATTGAATGCCATAAAGTCACAAAATCCCAAACCACCCTCTCTCTTTGAATTGCATAGTCTATGCCAAGCTGTCCAATGAATTTTGTCATGATCTTCAGATTGACCCTAGAAGAAGTTGGCCACCATACTATCTAATTCCTTATAGGTTCTTTCAAGGTGAAGCATAGCATCGGGAAGATAGGGATCGCATTAATGATAGATTTTATCATCACCTCCCTTCCAGCAAAGGAGAGATGTTTGCTTCGCCAACCATGAATCTTCTTCCCAACCTTATCTCACACATGAGCTAGAGCAGTAAATTTGGATCTGCCCCAAAGTATAGGAAGGCCAAGGTATGAGCCAGGATCATCGACCATAAGGATTTGTAAGAATTGGTACACATCATCCTCAATATTCATAGGGGTGTTGGCAGAGAAGAAAAGAGAAAACTTATCAAAGTTTGTTCTCTGTCCTGAGACATTGCAGTATGTGTTTAGAATTTCCTTCATGATGCTTCAATTCTGTCTAGAGGCATTCAAAAACTGGATTGTATCGTCTGCAAAGAGGCAATGTGTGAGCATTAGGCAATTTTCAGTAACTTTTATGCCCTGCAAGTGTCCCCTTTCTGCAAGTGTCCCCTTGCCTAACACCTCTTCTAACGGTAACTTTAGCAATGGTCTTACCAACAATTTGAATATTAAAGTGAGGGCTTTTAAAACATTTCATCACCAAGATATCCAAAGATCATATAATCCAAGTTTGCAGAGAACACCTTCAATAAACCTCCACTCTAATTTATCAAAAGCTTTATTCATGTCTATTTTGAAGGCAAAATTAAACTCTTTTTCAGATTTTAGTCTTTTCAAAAAATGAAAACTTCTTGAACAAGAAAGATGTTAACTGGATGAGACGATTAGGAACAAAAGCTTTTTGTTGAGAAGAGATGCAAACATCTAGAATAAATTTGAGTCTAGTGGCTAAAAGCTTGGAAATTACTTTATAAGTAAAGTCACATAAACTTATATGTCCAAATTGGCTAATGGTTTCAGGTCTATCAATCTTTAGAATCAAAATAAAATTAGTTTTATTCAGTTGGTCCAGAAAGGAGTCACCTCTCTTATCAATTAAAAAATAAAAATAGACTTGTTATTTGTAATTTTTCATTTTTGTTTCAAGATTCATCTATCTTTTTATTTGATTTTTTTTTAACTATACAAACAAAGAATTTTAAATAAAATTTCAAATGTGAAATCTGAAATACAAGATTTCAAATCTAAAATCCAAATTTATCAATCAAACAACACCAAAATTATCTCTAAAAACTTAAAAACTAATATTTTAAATGGTTAAAACTATAGAAATTGGGATATATTTAATCAAATCAAAACTATAAAAATTAAATTATACTGAATTAAAGTTTGGAGACTAAATTACAATATGATTAAAACCATGGTGGTCAAATGATTAATTCTCCTTATGTTTTTTACCCGAAAACCGTTCATATAAACTTTATATGTGCTTTTCAATTTTCACCTCTCCTTGCTAAGTTCTAGTTCCCCGCCTGTTCACCGTGATTAAATCATGCTATCGGGCTCCTTCATGAAGATGAAACCCAAGGAATTCACTTGGCTTTCTATGTAACGCATTTTTTGTGACGCTGTTGCCATCATTCATTCAATTAACATAGCACCTTTGAACCTTTGGGTAAATTTTAATTTTTCATTTCTCAATTTTGTAAATCAGACATGTTTTCTTGTACATTATGTCGACCTATAAGTACAAGGGAAATGGAAGCCTACTATGAGTTACGTACGCATTTCAGTTATAATACAAATTTTGCTAGTCCATGACCTGCCAAATTGCCCATAGAATTTACGGACACTTTGATCTTTAACGGACAAGATGGAGGGGGTAAAAGAAGGGGAAAATTTTTGTTTTCACGGCATTAGCGTCTTTTAACATTGATTTATATTTAATTAAATAAATTTCAAAACTCTTGAGATAATACCAAACACATTTATAGTGGTGACTGGTAATCAAATTCCATTCCATTTTAGTAAAACAACTTTCGCTTCATCTAAAGTATTGTTCTTTGGATAATCTAAATAGAAGGGGGGAATTGAAGGAATGCTCACTAAAACATAAAATTGCCAGCCCAATGGATGTCCATCCTTGGTATTTTTCCCCTTCCTCTCTGAAAATTTCTTGCAGATTCATCCACCGTAAGAATTGAAACACGATCTCACCAATCACATTACAGTATAAATACCAGTGTTTCTCCATGTTTCAATGGTTGTAAAAGTATAGCATCACATTATTTGTGTGTTAAACTAAGCTATACCTAAAACAAGCAAACAACTCATTCTTTTGCGGGGGTAATTGAAAGGTACTGGGATTCAGTCACTGCAAATTCCAGAAAGAAAAATGCTTTCTTGATTCCTGTAGAAAGCCCTGCAGATATGTCCTTGCATTGAACCTCCACAACATTTATTGACATAGAAGATGAATGAGATCCTAAAAGCTACCAAAGGTTCACAAGGAAATACAAGAAAGAAACAAGGGAATAGATTTATAAACACTAGCTCGAGCTTCCCTGAACTCATCCTTGGAGAGATGACAACGAAGAAGAAAACAACCCTAATTTACCATCTCTGCATCCCCTTGCCTACAAAAGTTACCACACCAGGAGAACAGATATCATGAGGCAACAAACCTTCACTCAGATATTCGGATCTCCACTCCTAAAATGTCCTTCACCACCTCATACGTAACAAAGGCAATAGCTATAGATGGGACCACCTGAAAGACATCAAGTGAATATAAATAATGTTTGAACTGAAGGAAGATTAAATCCCCTAAAAGAAAACAGGAGAATATACAAACAAAATCATGTTCATTATCATACTACAATGACTTCTATCATTGGCGATTGAAGAATAATAGGGTGGTATGCAAAGTGGACAGTCTTCCGTGGATTCAGACCACAACAAATGGAAGTCTATAGCATCCAATCTTAAGTCTTGTCACCAGTACAGGAAAGAAGAGATTATTTATAAAACAATCCTGTGATCTCAATTGAAACAGCACCAGACAGGGCTAGAAATAAGCTAAAGCCTAGAACAGGTGTCTGCATAGTTGATCTTAGCACATCATAGATCTGGAATTACAGCATAAGTAATATATGGTTCAAGACACCAATATTTGACTCAAAACAATTGGATATTGTCATAACTACCGAACAAGTTGATTTTGGTCAATCAGGTATTGCTACATTCACAGTTCTAAACAGGACTGACATTGAAATGGATACAGATACTTGGTGGGAACAAAAAGTTTTCCAGTGACCCATTGCAGCATTTTTCAAGAAAACATGCCCTACACTGATAACAACTGTCTATGGAAAGTAAAATCATGTAGACAATCAGAAAGTCTTCCCCACACTTAGGCAGAATAAGTTATGAGAATTAGATGCATACTGACCTTTACAGAATTGGGCACCAAACCCTTGTATAATGCTCCAAATCCCTCATTACGAACAGTTTTCCGGAATGCATCAATCATTCCGTTGTATTCAAGAGGAGCCTTTCCTCTTCCATCACCAGCAACAACAGAAGAAGCATGATTCCAACCCACCATCTGCATTCTTCTACGAATGACATCAAGTGGATATGCAACTGTTTGTCCAATAGTTCCAGCAACAGCACCACATGCCAGCCGTGTTGTCACCCCCAAATCATTATCTTGACTTATGCCAAATGGTTTGGTTTTAACTAACCAGTCTTTCAAAGACTCGTACACAGCAAAGTTGAGACCCACATAAGGAATCTGCAAAAGGAAACAGTATGAAATGAATTCCATCCGTAGCACCCAAACGAGAGATTCTATGTGAAGTTAAAAAAGAACTTCAATGTGCCGGTAATACTTATGAAGCATGTGATCAACATTCTATTGTAAGCCCCTACATTTAAATACAATTGATCCTGCTTCCTGCAGTTGGCACCACTACTGCCTAGTTTCCTTTCTAGATCATACTAGATAGGTTACTTGCAAATTCTAAAGGATTTAGGAAACTCTAGGATAGTAGGCCTCTATTTCTTGAATAAATTGATTCTGCAAACAATAAGCAAAGCCTTTCCAATCAAGTAGTCACAGAGCAATAATCAGGATACATTGCTGAAAGGTAAATGTCCATGTCACATTAACAGTAATCCTGCCAATTTTTGGTATGGCCTTCTCATGAATCCTCCCTCATATTGGCCACAAATATCTTCAGTCTAAACATAAATCATCGATAAATCATATTCATAGGTAGATAGATGGATGGATATCTACTAACAAATCCTAACCTATTCAGACATACTGTTCTCAATAAGACCCCAGTAGCACAAACGTAATCTCATTATCCCAGTCAAAAAGCAATGGGAAAATGATTTGGCAATAACTATTGGAGTGACAAGACAAAGAATTTGAGGTCTGAAAGCAAGTCAAAATAAAGGAATATTTATATATAAATATAACAAACAAAGATGTAAAGAGCCTACAAATTTGCGCCTCAACAAGAAGTAGAATCTATATGGCTATAATTTGATCCCTTATTCAGCTGCACCCATTAGGATATTCAAGAATAATAAAATCAAAACAAAAGGCGTATAGCTGCAACAAACCAACTAATCCCTCTTTTCCGAACTTCATAACAGACATTCCCTATGATATGAAGCTTGCGGTCCAAAGGGGGGGGGAGAATAAAGTGAAGCAAGGCCTCCTATGAAGTCAATGTTTACATAAAGTATATTAATTGGATTTGTTATGAATTTAGGATCCTGACCATAAATCTTTGACTTCAGGAACAATTTAGATTATGGAACTATTACTCACAACTCCAATGACAGAAGGAAGCCAGCCCTTGTATAAAGCACGTGGACCTTCTTCCCTGAGCACAGTTGAAAGAGCATGGAACATTCCTCTGTACTGGTAAGGGGAATTCTGTGTCTGCAAATTAAAAAGGAAAAAAAAGATTGCTGAAGAACAATGAGAACAAAAGGAAGATGGGCATATTTTATCAAGGTTTCTTATCTAATTCAATTTGCAGCACTTCGAGAAAATATTAACTTTATACATTAGAAGCTGCCATTCTGAAAAATACAAAGCAGCATTTTATATAATGAACAGGTAAAAAGTTAAAAATAAAATGCACCTGTACAGTAATCCTGCCTCGAACCATATCCATTGGATAAGTTGCAGACATGGCAATTATTCCAGCACAAGCTCCAGCTCCAAGACGTAGAACTGGAGTCAGTTCAGCATCCTCTGCAAGAAGTGCAATGAAAATACTTAGACCATACTGCCAAATATTGTCAATGCTCAAAGACATAAAAAGGTTCATTTCAGTTGATGCATTTATGAGATTCTAGGATACTACTGATAAAGCCTCCAACGTGCCCAGAAGCATTAGGACTCGTGACAGAGATGCTGAATTGATTTTTCATGAGACCAAATATTAGAATTCATGTAAGTTACCCAAAAAAATATTATGGTTCATGTACTCGACCAGTCAATAAATGGCATGAAATTGAAACTCAGAATCCTAGATTCCTAGACAGTATTCACTGGTCTACATCACAAACTGCCCCATCATCTAAACAATTGACAATAAAGTTTAGCATGGTTAAGTGGAAAGAAACAAAGTAACAAGTTTAGATCAAACTGGAGGAAACACAAAGACAGGCTCAAGGAAGAAGAAATTCCATCAGTCAGAACTGAGAAACCCAATTTACATGGATTAATCCTATTATTGTGGTGGATGACAAAATTTAGTCTTGAGTAGATGGGGAACAAAATGGAGATGCATCTTAATGTATAGAGACTACATAATTACACCACAGAAGCAGGACGACATAAAAAATGGCAATACAAAGGTCACGGGATAGATTACTACTGTAATAAAATTATCATCTTGATACACAATGCACAAAATAAGATGACAACATGTACACACCTTTTCCAGTTTGCTGCCGATACATATACAGTATTCCTCTGTCAAAATAACAAGGAACAGTTAGGGATAAAAACTGAGACATTGGAAATATGAGTCAGTTGCATGAAAAGAAAATCTGAGATGTCATTGCAGGTGCAGCTGCAGACTGCCATCAAGCAAAACAGTAAAGGAGGATTGCTGGAGCCAATCTTCCATCATGGTGATGACAACACACAATTGAGCATAACATAGCAAGTTTACATTGGTACAAGAAGGAGACAGGGTAAAATCATTTTTGAAAGTGGCAGGGTACAAGTATGGCAAATAAATTGACATATCACATGTTTCCAATAAATAAAATTAAATAAAAAAATTATAATGGGTCATTAACAAACAATAACCAAAATTTAATATTTACAATTCCAAAAAAAAAAACCATGTTTTCAACTTTTGCATAGAAGGGAAAAAAAAGGATTGATAATAATTTTGGAAGGCATTTGCAGCGGCTGCAAAATAACCATGTTTCCTGCTTAATTACAACAACCGCCACCACACCAAAAGTTATCTTCCCTGTAATTTATGATGCCTTCCCATTAGAACCACCATTCCCGAAATCCCAAATGCAAGTCTCTAGAGTTGCGGATATCTCTAAGAGAAAGGAGGGGAGAAGTTACACCTGTTGATTTAAGTGAAAAGCTTGCCCCTCAAATCAGGAGTGCAAGACTTGTCTCCTGTTTAGGTTTTTAATTCATTATTTTGAAAAGATGAATACATATCCCATACCTATTTAGGCACACCCAAGACATACTACCTGGTACCTACACATCTAACTTGCAGTTATAACAGTGCTTCAATGAATATAGCACACAGATGCATATCAAATGGTACAAAATGCTACACAATTAAGCAATCAATGCAACAGCAACACTGTATTTCTTGAAGAAAACTTACTTGGAAGCTTGCTCATAGCTAAAGAACTTCACTGCAGAATTAGGGACAATTCGAGCACAATTAGTACCATTCCCTTTGAACAGGCCACGAAAACCTTCTGTTCTCCATATATATTTTAGTCCTTGAACTGTTCCGCTATATTTTATATTGTGGGGATTCTGGACCTGTAATGGCAAGGCCCAGAGACATATCAGATGAATGCACATGCACAAGCACACACAACAGTAGCTCGAAGGATGAACTTGTACACAGTTAATAAGAAATGATATATTTACACAATCAACTGTAAACAACTTAGACAACTAACCTGTAGCAAAATTTTCATTCGTTCCAGTGGTGCAACTGCTGTTCTTGACCTACACAGATACAAAAAAGTTTTGAGTGAATTAAAGTTCAAGAAGATAATTCTTCCGTTTTTATATATAAGAGAAAAAAACTATACCATACGATTTAAGAAAATCAGTTAACGATGAAAATTGTGTCTAGAAATAAAAATATTGGACTAAAATACACTTGTATTTAATCAAAATAAAGCTGCATTAATTATTTCTCATGAATGAAAATTATGAGTTTATGAGGGGTCATCTAAGAAAATTGAAATAAATGCTTATTGAGATACATGATTTTGCTAATAAATTAAAAAAAAAAAGTGGTAGTTCCTCTTACATATAGAAAATGAGGAAGTAGTTGATTGGACAGGATACTAGGTTTAACAGTCAAATAACTTTCATGGTATTTAACTTAGTTTGTTATTACTGTCCTCAATTTATTGAAATCAACACCAACTTCAATGCAACCAAATTCTTGGTTAGAAAGCAAAGTAACGCTAGTATGGAAATTCACATTCAAAACATAAAAGGATGAAATTTTTCTACCACTTTTCATTACCAAGAAATCAATTGAAACAGGATAAAGAGCTGGCATTACATACAAATGTGCTGAAGCACTTACGATTCAGAATATATAACAATAATAAATAGTAAGAGCATCAGAAGCATAGAGTTTATTGAAATGACTTATGATATAATGTCTAACGTTTAGCAAATGCAGGTATATAGATTCATATCCAACTAAATCCTAAAATGTTCTCACGAATATTTAAGCAGTCATCCAAACTTTTCTAGAAAGTACAAGAACCCTTTGGTTTGGGAGACTGGGAGAGCAGTTTGAAACTGAAATTTCATGAACAGGTAGAACTTTGAAAAATGAGCAAGTTACACAATAAAACCAGATAGGTAAAATTGAGCCTTATCACAGGACCACGTTCTGTACTAACAGTAAACTACCATAGAAAGATAAATGAAATAAAATTAAAATTATCAAATCAAGAATTGAATATTTGTAGTTTGAGAGGCCAAATGAAGCCCAAACTATCAAAATAGAAAACTGCTGAAGATTTACAAATATGCAGATCAAATCATGAAACTTCCAAAACTTAAAGGAATTCGATCCCATGACACCACATTCCCATCTCAATAAATGGAGATTTCAATACAATCGAGAGCCCCAGTGAATCCTAATAATAATTTAATTCATAAAAGAACTATATAAGCAGCCAAAAATAAAGCCCTCCTGCGTATGAAAGCCGGAAACTAAAACCAGGAGAAGCATTTGTTCCCAGGTCTAGAAATGGGAGTGCTTCTTCACATGTGATCCAAGGAGAGGGAGCGAACACGCACATCACTGGCAATTTCCCACCTTATCGTATAATCAGGTTATTCATCAAGCAGAAAGGAATGGCCACGTGAAATAATGTTAATCATACTCTGTCCACAAATTAAATGGCTCATTATTTTAGCAATTAATGCGTCATTGTTCCTAAACAATAGAACATTAAACCTTCACGATCCCCAAAAAAAATTGTTCTTGTTTATAATGGAGCATGGAAATTGAAGCAGTGATATTTCTAACCATTTAGTTTACTATGGGGGAAAAAGAAAAAACTTGGATCGAAAATAAAACATGAAACACGAATACGCTTTCGTCCTGAGTCACTCTTTAACCCTCAAAATTAAAAATTGCATTGACGAGAGTATAACTCACACTCCTCCCGCGACACCACCGGCGACCAGGGATTTGCAAATGCTCATAAGAGCATAGCTGGGAGCTTTGACGCCTTCTCTAGCGAGTTTCGCCTCCTCTGCGAGATTGACGATCTTGGTGACAGCAGATTCGCCAGTCTTGACATCCTCAGAAGCCATGAAAACCCTAACCTCAAGAGCAGAAAGAAAGAGATCTCTCGCCTAGACCCTAGTTCGTCGGAGGACTAAGATCTCGGCCTTACGGAAAAACAAAAAACGGTGAGATTGCTGACGGACAATCACCGAAGCGAAGCGACCATGTCTCCCTGTTCAATCAGTCACTCTCTTTCTCTCTGTCCGTTTAGTGGCAGAGGCCAGAGAGGCTGCGACGGCTCAGAGAAACTCTGAGAGTGAGGACGCAACAACGACCTGGAAATGACGGCGTTTGGTTATGACTTACAGATGCGTGCGTGTGTACATATAAGGTTGCGTTTGGAAAACGAGCGTTTTACGTTCAAAAAGTTAATTTCTACTTTTAGAAAGTTAAATGGTACTTGGGGATTATTTAAGGTTTAAAATTAACTTTTTAAAAGTACTTTTAAACTTGGCTAAAACAAAAAAAATTAGAAGCTGATATTTGGAGTTTTTAAAAAGTCAGTTGAGGAGAGATAAAATACTAATTATTTAAAATGATCATGATACCCCTGACTTTATATTTGTCTTTTTTGCCTCCCGAGCTGGTCTTCTTCGTGCTTCAAATCTCGCCTGCTCTTCATCTCAATTCTGTTGTCTCTGTGCTTTGCTCTCGTCCGCCTCTTCCGTGTCGTCTGCCATCAATCCGCCTCTGTCATATTCCGGTGAGTCTAGTCATTCTCTCCTCCGTCTTCCCCCACCATCTCTAGTCATAGATCTGACTTCTTCATTCTCTCTTCTCTGTGTTGTGCTCTGGTCTGCCTTGCCCCCTGTCAGATCTCTGGTGACTATCGTCCTTCTCTCCTTCATCTCTCCCCCACCATCTCTAGTCACAGATCTGACTTTTCTTCCTTCACCGAGCTCGTGGTCTCGTTCTGTCATCCTTCCTTACCATTTCAGTCACCATTTTCCTTTTGTAGCTCACGAATCGAGCTTCTTTTGGGTCTTGGATGGCATTGTGAAGCTGACAGAAGTAAAAACACCTGAGGCCTGAACTGAACTCGGACAGTTAGAGCTTCTTTTGTGTCTTGGATGCTCGTTGATCCTCTGATTTTTTCTCCAGATTGCTTATGCTTTGTTTTTTTTCGGTTGAAGGTTCTTCTAATCTGTTTAACCGTTTCTTCCACTTGCATTGGTAATCCAAAACTTAAGAGCTTCTGGACGTTGGGAATCTGAACGTTGAAGAAGAAGGACTGGTTCGAACTTTTCTCATACTTATTGAATAGGAATGTTGTGAATCTGAACGTAGTTGTGCTCTGTGTGTATGGTTCAAACTTTTATTATGCTGAATGAATAGGAACCAGAATGGTGGAAATGCTTGGTTCTGTTTTTAGATCTTGAATTATTTAAGTTCAAAATTAACTCTGCTCTTTGTATATGTTTGTAAATTTTCTTATAATCAATGACTGATTCTTAGGTTTTGATTTCTTTTCCTGAGAATGTGTGTGTTTTAAATTTTTTTTATGCTCAATTACTGGTGAATTATTCTAAATTTATGCATGTTTTTATGTGTGTATTTTCAAGTTATTTTTTTGTTCAAACTAATGTTGAATTATGGGTTTTGGTATGGTTTCATAAATGAATATTGGATGATTTTACTTAATTAATTATTAGTTACTTTGTTTCCTGTTAAATGTGGATTGACAAATAGGTCTAATTTATGTTAATTAATTATTAACAATGTAATATTTTGATAGTAAATATGAGTAAGGAGAAGGTGTAACAGTACGGAGCCACCCCTTGGGCCTCGACTCGGTACTGGACTCTGGCCCATCACTGGACCAAAGCCGACTTTCCCACAGGTGGTACTGTGGTTATTCCTCACCACTGCCTCTCCAGGGTCTTTTGGAACCTCCCCAGACTCGAACCTCCAACCTCTACCACCTTAACGAAGTTGAGGCGAAGTCTGGTACCATTGGGTCAAGTTGAAGGAAGAAAAGTCAGATCTGTGACTAGAGATGGTAGAGGTTCCGTACTATTACATAAAAGGACTTGACCCAATGGTACCAAACTTCGCCTCAACTTCGTTAAGGTGGTAGAGGTTGGAGGTTCGAGTCTGGGGAGGTTCCAAAAGACCCTGGAGAGGCAGTGGTGAGGAATAACCACAGTACCACCTGTGGGAAAGTCGGCTTTGGTCCAGTGATGGGCCAGAGTCCAGTACCGAGTCGAGGCCCAAGGGGTGGCTCCGTACTGTTACAGAAGGCATTGTGGACTACCAAAAAGACTGAACTGTTCATCAAATTAGCTCTCCAATAAGTTAGAAAAAATGAGCGCAAGGGCTCTACTTTATTAAAGGAAGGTTGGGAAGCGTTAATGCAATAATTCAATGCTTTGAACTCTAGAAGCTATGATAAGAAGCAGTTAAAGAACAAATGGAACAATTTGAGGAAAGATTAGAATATATAGGATAAATTGCTAAACAAAGAGACCGGCTTGGGATGGGATGGCGAAAAGAATACTGTATTAGCACCGGATGAGTGGTGGAGTCAAAAGATTAAGGTATATAATTATATACGACATGCTATATATTCGATGCTTTATTTTGTAAATATATTGAACTCAATTCTTGTAATGTGTAGGAGAATCTTGAGTATAGAAAATTTAGACATAGACCACTTCCATATGTACAAGAATTGACACAGTTGTTCCAGCCAATTGTAGCCCGAGGTACTTACCTGTGGACATTAGCAGCTGATGACCCACAATATGTGTATAGGCCTCAACTTAGGAGACAGTGATGATGTGAGAAATATTAGTGGAGGAGCTCTCCTAGAAATTGGGCAGGTCAACTTGAACAATGCATACAGTGGTGGTACTAATTCGGGGAGCAAGAGAAAGAGAGGTGAAAGTGGTCAAAACAAGAAGGGAAAATGTCTTTGTTAACATCTAGAAGTTCATGTTATTTCATCACATTTTCCTTAGATTCTAATCATTTTGGTTCAATTGTATATATTTTTATTTTCTAAATTAAGAAAATGTGCATTTTGTTTTGGGCTTGTGTTATTGGCTTTAATTTGATATTTTTAGCTTAATTTCATGTTATTTTGATTGAAGTTTTGATTAGAAGCATTTTTGGAGCTTTGTGGATGTTTTTTGAAGGCTTTTAGATGAAGAAATCAAGAGAAAAATGAATGATTTTCGTTAGCTTTAAAAACAGTGCAAAACTGCCAAAGTCGTCTCAAAGTTGTGACTTTCGTTCGCGACTTTCGTCGCTGTCAAAAAAATACTGCGTTTCATTTATCAGAAATTAGTTGGCTATGACACATATAAGCTGAGAGCTCAACCAGAACACATTCTTCAGACTTTTAGACACTTTTGGAGCTTGATTGTGCTAAGGTTTGGGTATTGGAAGAGTTGGGATCAAGAGATTGAAGCTTTGAAGACATTTGGAGCTCATTTTCTTTGGTTTTTCTATTCCTCTTCCCTTTCCTCTCTTGTAATATGAAATGGGTCCACTTATTTTATATATTTGTAGCTTGTGGATGATTATGAGTAGCTAAATCCTTTGTTCTAAGATTATTTGAAACCCTTATATGGATTAACACTATATTTCTCCTCTCTTTTTGTGATTAATGATATATATGTGTTTATTTTACTTTTTCCTTAATGCTTCTACTTGATTGGCCACCATTTAGATGTTGGGTTCACTTAATTGATGCTTGAGAGGGCTAGGTTGAGTGTAGAACTTGGGTAAAATTGTGTAAGAACTTGATATTTGCATGTTAAATGGATGGTTTTGCTAGTAAGATAAAGATTACTTGCTAGCCTTGCATAGCCATATTAGAGTTGGTGTTTAAAATTGAGTTTTATTAATTGTAACAAGAAATTGGGCAATTAATTTAACTAAACACTTGTTCATGACTTGAGAGAGCTTGTTCAAGTATTTTTAGAACCCTAGGTTAGCACTTATTTTCATTAAAAGCATTTATGAGAGGAGGTAATTTTGGTGTTATGAAATGCAAGGGGGACAATTAATCCTAGGTCTTAATTTGTGTTGGAAGTTTGTGAATCACTCACTTTCTTAATTTTCTAGTGTTAGTTTCATTTACAAAATCATTTTCACCTAACGTTGCATAGCTCAACTTGATTGAATTTACTTAGTCTTTTACTTGATCATTGTTTTTGAACAAATCCTCGAGGGAACGATACTTTGCTTTTATTATATTACTTGCTACGATCCGTACACTTGCGGTGAGCAACAGTCTTGCAACTGTGATGGTTGATTCAGTGAGTTGCTTGGTGTCCACACAAAAGGATAAGGTTTCAATACTAAAATCAATTCTTAATTTCATAAAGGGTGGGACAAAACCAGTTGATCAAAATGTGGTGGATGTTGCAAAGGAACTTTATGGAATCGAGGAGATTGCTTATGATGAGGCGCTTCTTGAACAGTATGTTGTGGCTTTGTTAGATAAGACTGCAAGGGACATGTATATTGGGCTTAGGGACAACAGAAGAGCATTAGTGGCCTATTTGAGGTGCTTGGGCAAAAAAGCAGATTAGATCAATCCTAGCTTACCTTCTCAATGTCTTAAATTTAGCTAGTGCCGTTTATGTTGTTAACTTTATTTTGAAACTGACTGTGTTATTTGACTCTTGTGTTATGTGTTTTTGATGTTAAGTCATGGACAATGGTGTAATGGTTGTTTAATTATGTTATGCAGTTTTTATAGATGACAATACACAATCTTGCTTATTATAATTACTTGTACATACGAAAGACGATGAGATTGAGGCTATTACTGCAATAATATCTAATTACTCAACAATTTTATTGAAAGAGCCTTGTAGAACCAGTTCACAATTAGGTCATGCATGGGTGCAAGAAATTTTGCAAGGGCATCATCAGCGTTGTTATGACATGTTTCCATGGAAAAAGATATTTTTTCCAACTTTGTGATGAACTGGTGCAACATGGTTTGTGTCCAACTAGAAGAACAAGGATTCATGAAATGGTCAGTATGTTCTTAAATATTGTTGGACATGGGGTAGGGAATAGGATGGCACAAGAACGATTTCAACATTCAGCAAAGACTATTCATAGACATTTTAAAAATGTATTGCGTGCTTGTGAGAAGCTAGCAAAGGAATATATCCAACCAAAAGATCGCATTTTTCAAGATAATCATCCAAAAATTTTAAGTGATCTGCGATATTGGCCATTCTTTAAAGATGCCACAGGAGCAATCAATGGAACACATATCCCATACGTGGTTAGTGTTGAAGAGCAAGGGAAATATATTGGAAGAAAAGGTATTCCAACACAAAATATAATGGTCGCATGTGATTGGAATATATGCTTCACTTATATCATGGCTGGATGGGAAGAGACTGCCTATGATGCTCGTTTGTTTGACTATGCACTCACAAGGTCGGACATGAAATTTTTACATCCACCCCAAGGTATATTTTATATTTATTTAATTTAAAATAATTTACTCAATATTTTTTGAGATCTTATAATTTTTATTTTTTGATTGGTAGGTAAATATTATTTATTAAATGCCTGCTATCCAACGCCACATGGATATTTAGGTCCTTATAGATCTCATAGGTATCACCTCCCAGATTTCAAGCGTTCATCTAGATTTATAAATAATGATGAGGTTTTTAATTATTATCATTCAAGTTTAAGGACCACGATTGAAAGGACTTTCGGGGTTTGGAAGAACAGATTCGCAATCTTACGACACATGCCTAGCTATCCATTTGTGACGCAAGTTCGTATCGTTGGTGCAACAATGGCTATACATAATTTTATTAGAAGAAAATCTGCAACTGATTTAGACTTTAGGTGTTTTGAGGATGAAAATATGATTAATACTAACGATGATAATGATGAGTATGTATTTTCATCAACGATTTCAAGTGCAATTTCAAGTGTAGCTTCTGATAGAAAGATGAATATGGTTCAAAATTCTATTAGAGATCAGATTGTATATTATAGATCAAACCATTAATCATATAACTATTCAATATTAATGAATGTTTAACTATTTATTGCATAAATTTGTCCAAAATTAAATTTTATATTTTTTCTTATTATTTAACATTTTAAATTTTATGTTATTTTAAAATTTGTTTCACATTTTTCAAACATTACTAATATATTATATTTGTATAATAAAAATTATAAACAATCATTTCTTAATGTCCTTTTTGGTCATTACACGTTAAAAAGTACATTTCAAAAGAACAAATTTTTATTAATTCAAATAACTTTCTGTTTGTCAAACTGACTTTTGAAAAAATATATCCAAACACAAATTTCATTACAATAACTGACTTTCACCAAACTGACTTTTGCCAAACTAAAAACCAAACACATACTAAATATATGGCCCTGTCTCGCGACGTTCCTTCATTACTCACTCGGAGACTAGGAAAGAAGGAACTTGCTATTATCAGATGGACACGTGGACTAAGGGAAAGTTTCCTGTTGTGCGAGAACCATACTCCTAACACCTTTTAAAAAATATTTTTAATTAAAATATAAAATGTTTTATAATAATTAAATTATTTTCTCTTCTTAAGTAGCACGAAAATATTTAATGTAGTTATATTATTATTTAAAATAAAAGGACAAAAACACTCACAAAGTGATCAGTTACGAGCATCCAATATCCTAAAGTGAGAAAAAGGATAAAAATATCCATAACGTTACATGGATGAGCACGAAAGTAAATAAATCATTAATTTTCACCTAACGTCATTAATTTTGATCGCTAAATGCTGACTGTGCATGTCATGTGTGAATCTTTACTGATATAGACTAATAAAGGGGCAAAAATACCCACGGAATTGTCAGTTAGGAGTAAAAATACCAACGAAGTCATAGGCTGGGAGCAAAAATACCCATAACATTATCAGAATTGATGTAAAAGTAATAAATCTATCCAATCCTTTAAATGTTAACTGTTTAGCTAACACCTAAGTAGAAGCTGACTGTTTTTTCATTAATGTAAATAAAAAAATATTCCCAGATAAATTTTATAAATGTTGATCGATCATCGTGTAAGTACCTATGATGTTTCTTTAGTAGGTGTAATAGTGATTAATCCATCAAACTCAATGTTACATGGTTTCTTTCTATCACCGCTAAGGGTGTTCAAAACCGATAGGACCGATCCAAACCAATCCAAACCGATAAAAACCGATCAAAATTAAACAACAATCAGGTCTGCTTCAGTTTTTATGATATAAAAACTGATTGGTTCGGTTCAAGTTCGGTTTTGAGTACTAGAAACTGAACCAAACTTAATTAAAAAAATTTTATTTATTTATTTGTAAAATATATAACCATTTATCTACAAGAAGCATTTTATTTTGAATTTTTTATAGTAATAAATAAACATTTTTAAAATATTTGAATGAAAATGCATAATATTAAGTAATTATAATAATCATGCTATGATCATCATTTAATTATTTACAACCTAAAAGCCTTAGCATTTAATTTATCTACAAGAAACATTTTGTTTTGAATTTTGTATAATAAATTTTTCATTATTTATTAAAATATAGATACATAGATAAACATTTTCAAAGGATTTTAATAAAAATACATAATATTAAATAATTTTAATCTTAAAAACTTATATCAATTTTTATGATTAATTATTGTTATCACATTAAAATTTTATTACATTTTTATACCTCTATTTATAAAAAAAAGGAGTTAAAAAAATTAAATTTAATTTTAGTACATAGCACCATTATGAAGATGGAGAAAAGGAAAAAAAATTAAATAAGTGCATTAAAACTTGATCAAGACCTTAACCAAACCAAACCAAATCAAAAATAAAACCGAACCAAACCGAACTTAATAAAAACCGATTATGTCTCAATTATCAGTAAACCGAATGATTCGGTTCGGTTTAGTTTTTGCCCAAAACTAAACCAAACCGAACCTATGAACACCCCTAATCACTGCGTATTTCGCCCATTTCCTTTCTCCCTCTCCACTCATTTTTGTTGTATGCAAAATCTAAGATTTAACATAATAAGATGAGTTGTACAAAATCAAAGATCAAGATTAAGCACATTTAGTTTAAGAACATTACCACAACTTTAAGCAATTACATTTATGATAAGTTCAAAATTTTTAAATGATTTTCACCACTGTTGTAGAGAAACAAGCCATTTAATTTGATATTTAGTCAAAATGATATTTTCTCACATTACATTCATACAATGACCGATTAACTTTTAAAGAATTTCATCTAGGAATATTTTTTATTTACATTAGCAAAAAAAATGATCAACTTTTATTCAGGTGTCAACTAAATGTCAACATTTAAGGAATTAGATGAATTGATCACTTTTACACTAATTCTGATAATGTTATGGGTATTTTTGCTCCTGGCTGATAATTTTATAAGTATTTGTACACCTTTATTAGTCCATATCAACAAAGACTGACACGTGGCATGCACAGTTAACATTTAACGGTCAAAATTAATAATGTTAGGTCAAAATTAACGGTTTGATTACTTTTACACCAATCTATAAAATGTTATATGCATTTTTACCTTTTTTTTCACTTTAAAATATTGGGTGGTCGTGACTGACCATTTTGTGAATATTTTTACCCCTTTACCTTATTATTTAAAGTCAAAAGTGAAAATAAAAGTATATATCACTTGTTTATAATGTGAAGAAAAAAATTAATTTATTGTAAGATGTATAAAACGATTAAAAGTGTTCTACAATAAGGATCGAAGGGAGTATTATTTAAGTTTGATTTCTAAAGTTGTGGATTTACACATTATTATTACAAGAATCTAATTTCATATATTAATTAAATTGAACGATAATTGATAAAAAAACCGAATCTAAGTTTTAAAATAGATCATATAAAGTGTGATTTCTAAAAAGTTGAATTACTCAAATGCATGTTTAACCTATAGTGTGGCATAATAATATTTTTCTAATTGAGTTCTTTAAAGGTATAAGTCTGAACGGTATATGGTTTAAAAATGAAATAATTTTTTGGCATATGAACAATGAAATATTGTTTATATAAAAATTTTAACAAATCATGTTATGATGAGTTGTTTATTTTATTTTTGTTTATTTTACACCTTATTTCTCGCTTTTTATAAAAACGTATTATGTAACATAAAAAAGGCATAAAATCCACTTTAATTATTTCATAAAAAAGGATTATCTAATCAAGACGTGCATACAACATATAAATCTTTTTTATGCACTTGCGCTGGTATTTATAAGGGAACTCTGATAGTGACGGCAAAATCACGAGTGGAGAAGAGCGTTTAGAACTTTAGTGTTTTGTTTGATTGAAGAGAAAATATAAAAGAAGAAAAAAACATGAGAGGAAAGCCGGTGGTAAAATAATTTTTTTTTCTATTTGAATGAGAAAGAAAAAGTGAGAATAAAGAAAAATTGGAGAAAAAATAGATTAAGGGACCACACATTTTTCTTCCCAACTTTTCGTTCGAAAAAGTGGAGCGATTTTAGGGGTAAAATCTTATTCAACCGTCTCCCATTTTCTCTCCCAATTGCCCAGGCAATAGCATCATTTTATGTGTCTTTGTCTTCTTCTTTTCCGGCATGTTCCCGACTGAATAGCTCAAGATTTTTTCAACAATCTTCTTCTTTGAGTTGATTCACGGATGCTAGTTGGACTATCATCGCTCTCTCTATATATATGGGTTTGTAGTTTTTATGTGAATTGTTGATGCTTCTCAATCTACCCAAACCTATCGCAGTAGTTATTTGCGCCATTGATTAGGTAGATTGTCCCACAACGGAAGTTAATTAACGTGATAGAGTAATAAGAGTATTGCAATCGTTGATAATGCATAATAATAATTTTTTATTACTATATTTAATTTTTAATTTTGCCTACTACTTTTACATTTTAAAATGTAAAAATAACATATTTTTACTATATTATTTGATTTTAAAATCTAATAATATGAAAACTACATTTTTAACAACTCATTTAATTTTAAATTAATTTAATTAAATATATTTTCTGCTTTAATTTATTTTTACATAAATAATTACATAAAACATACTGTAATATTTTTTTATATAAATGTACCATGGTCATAATAATATCTATTTATTTTGATGCGCATGTAAAAGAGAGAAGAACATGCAAGGTGTCAGGAGATGATAGGTGCAGCATGGCAGGATACGTGGACAACAAACAGAGGAACAAAGGGAAGTGGAAGGTGCCAGCAACGCCCACACGTGGTACGGCTGGCAGAGATTGTTGCTCGGCCCTTCCCTCCACAACGGAAACCTAATCCGTCTTGACGGCGTCCTCATGCCCTTCATACCCAATACCAGACAGCATGCCCATCTTATGAGAATAAATTTTGGGGGAAATGTAATTTTCATGTGCAAATGAAATCAATCCCTCCTTGCCCTTTAACACACAAGCATTGCCAATTGCTTCTTCTTCTTCTTACATCTTCTTCTATTATACCATGCCATATGCAGCTTTCATATTAGTCTTAAATATTTCTTATATTTTTATTACCTTATTTATAACATCCACAAAAAATTTAGATCATTTGATCACACGATGCCAAGACAAATAATGGTTAATGTTAATATATTATAAAATTTAACATAACACTGTACTCTTCACAAATAACTAATACTCATTTTATTTATAAGACACATTTGAAAAAGTTTGTTTAGTTTTATTTGTAAATCATGATATGGCTTTTTAGATAATATTTAAAAGATATTTTTAAAATTATCCTTCATAAAAGAGAAAAAAATAACATGATGTCACTTGTTAGATTTATTATATATGGACATATTTAAAAATTTTACACATTTTTATTTTTTGTACTTTTTTGCATTGGTATTAATAAAATTGGTAAAAATAACTTATAGGACCAAAGTACTACTTATTATCAAGCTCTCTCTAATGCTTTTTTCATGTATACAAAAATTTTAAGTGAGTTTGAATCCTAAAAATTCACTAAGATTAAAGCAAGTTTTTAAACTCAAATAACCACCCATCAATAAGATATGAACGACATTATGTCTAGGAGGGGTTGTGCCTTTCCCCCTCCCTCAAGTTTCAACACTTTGTATAAGCTATTATGTGATACTTAATAAAATCTATCGTGTTATGCTTTCAACTCACTCTTAATTGATAAAAAATTTGGTTAAAATATTGAATCTAGTAAATAGAAATTTTTGTGAACTCATCAAATATCTAGTAAATATTGCATGCTCATCATGCTTTACAGACACACAAAAATCTTGTCACGTGATTTACTTGCATTTAAATTGCTTGATCTTTTCAACTAAAATGCTTGTTCTAGATCCAATTAATAGAAAAAAAATTGTATATAATTTTATTTGCATCTAGATTGTTTGATGTTATCAACTAGAATGATACTTAGATTTATTAGGGTAGGATTAAGTTAAAAACACCTTGCATTTTTTAAACATATAATTTCATTTTGTCAATTTTTTAATTTTCAAACATGTCATATAATTATATTCCCTTCAAATTATAATATAGGACATTGGTAATTAATTTATAGTTTTAAAATAATTAAGTGAAATCTTAATCTCTTAAGTTTTTTTAAAGTTATAAAACTATATAAAAATTAATTATAATAATTATTAATAAATATATAAATATATGTATTTATATTAATTTTTTTAAAATCTTGGCCCCCTCCTAAGCATGCAAGTAGGCTCCGCCCTAGACAAACATGTATGAAATTACGAGCGAAATCAAGCCTCGACCTTCTACAGAAAGCTTGTATGCCATAAAATTACAAGAGCATTAACTAACCCTCAAAAAAGTGAAGGGAAAATGTATCTAATCGAATTGTATTTTGTATTCAAAGAAAAACGTCAATTTACATGTTAATTCAGGCAAAACCAATTTTGGTTGTAAAATTAAATTCGAATTCAATGTTAACTTAATTAATCCAGTTAAATCAGGTAATCTCGACACGTCTAGGTTCTGGAGAGACCATCTAGATGCTTGACAAATTGAGCTAAATTCCAAACCTGATTCTCCTCATCGCTCACCTTCAAGCGCTCTCCACCAATTACAACAGTAAATTTCATGCACATACAGACGCATAAATTATTTTTTTAAAAAATTGTGACTCATTTTAATTATTAGAGGGTATGCGTATGCAAGAGTATAAACCGTACAGGAGCATTAATCATGATTTTTGGTGGTTCGAATATAATATTAATTGGCGTTAATGTTTGAGCCGTAACGAGAATGGCTTTTATTTTATTTGAAGCATTATCGAAAAGAGCGGGTTTGCATTTATATAAACGGCGATGAAGAGGAGGAGAAGGAAACGAATGAAAATGAATGGAGGTTCCTTAAAGACGAATTTGAGTTGACGTTCCGGCGACCCTCCACCGCATGCTTCATCATGAATAGTAGCCACGTTATATTATGATTTTTCTTCTTTTTTAAATTTAGTAAATTTCGTAAATTCTTCTGGCTTCCAAGTTTCATGGGCCAGGCGGAGTTTAGCTGCTGCCGATTGCAGAAAACGACTTTGTATTATAATTATATAGTACAGCTTCTGACAAAACACAGTATTTTATGTGTTTTGTGCAAATACATTTTCATGATTAAATAGTGTCAATATAATTGCTAAAAAGTTCTAATTTTTTTCAATTAATAGGTGTTTATTGATATAAATTATTCGAGTGGATGGCATAGAACAAATTAAAACACCCTCTTGACTTATCGTGTGTCTTTGCCTGTCACGTCAACGAGGTAATAGCACTCAATAAGTGAAATACAAGACACCGAGAATATGGATTTTTTTAGTACTTATCATTGGTTAGCTCACACAAAAAAACCCGTGAATATGATACTTTTTAGAGCCTGAGACAGCATAAATGATACAAATCAGGATTATAAATTCAAAATTACAACTGTCTTATATCAAACTAGATTTTTTTTTTAAGAAAATTCATGTGAGCCAAATCTACGAATATTAAATCAAGTCATGTCTCCAAACTCAATGATCACTTATAGAAGTACTTATAGATGACTTATTAATAAGGTTTCACATTTGTAGCAAGATTTAATCACATAATCTTGCAAAATATGAGTTAAATTTTTATTAATTGAACCAATCATTGTCAATAATTTGGCATATCAAATTATATTTGAGTTTTAGTAAAACTGAACATTAAACATGAGTTATGGATATGCATGTAGAAATTCATGGAACGGACCAGCCATTCTGCACGGGCCTAAGAAGGCCCAATACCTATGGGCCAAGGTCTTCAAGATTGAGTTTTCAATAGCGCCTAGAAATATTCCAGTACGCCTATTTCTGGTAAAATATTCTACTTAACTTTTATTTGTTATATCAAAACCTTATTTTTAACAGATAGTCTATGGGGTATAGCCCCCATGGATTGCAACATAAGCATAATTTAATGTGTGCTTGGTTTTTAATTTATTAAAAGTTAATAAAAATATATTTAGCAAAAATTAGTTTGGTGAAAATGAGTTGTTGTAATGAAATTTGTATTTGAATATATTTTTTTAAAAGTCAGTTTGGCAAACTGAAAATTTTCTGGATTAATAAAAATTTGTGCTTTTAAAATATAATTCTTAATATGTAATGACTAAAAGGACATTAGTTTATGATAATTTATAATTTTTATTATACAAATATAATGTATTAGAAATGTTTAAACAATGTGAAACAAATTTAAAATAACATAAAATTTAAAAAATTGATTACTTTAAATTTTAAATTTTAAAATAAATAAAATTTTCTTAATTGATATTTCATTTAAAATAGTTTTATAACAAATGGACAGTGATATTTTATTGCAACGTATACTAATATTTTAAAAGTTCAAAGTTTGAAACCTCCTCAGCAATAGGTTGATTTTATTTTGTTTTGATAATGAAGAAACTATCAAAGATGCCCTTATCTTTTATATTGTAAAAAGAAAAATTTTGAGAACTTTTTCATAATTTTTTCAATTGCTCTTTGTTCAAATCTTTTTTCCCTAATGCGAAGAGCAAGGCATTGTTTAGCGTCTTGTTTCTTTTCATTCTTTCCATCAACAGCAAGCTTTCTCCTTTTTCCTTCTCTTTTCATTAAGTTTCCTCCTTTACCAATTAGCTCGCCGTCGACAAGTACGTCATCTTCGTCTGCAACTGTTGTGAAGTTCTACTGTGAGCTTTTCTTCCCCTGGTCATCGTTGTTCATTGTTTGTGTGCCACTATTCGTTCTTCTTCTTCCTTGTTTCGTGTTGCCAGAAATTATCTTCCCTCCTGTTTGTGCTATTGTGGGTTAGCGTATTAGGTTCTTCTCCTTCTCCATTACATTGTCATCACTCTTCTCGTCTCTACTTTGTCTTCTTTATTGTGTTTGCACCATTGGTGCACTTGTTAGCTTCACGATGTCATCCACGACCCAAAGCAAGCTCGATTCGTGAGCTACAAATAAAAAAATAGCCACTGGAATGGTGAGGAAGGACAACAAAAATAGATCAAAAGCTCGGAGAAGGAAGAATGGACAGAGTTAGATCTATGACCAGATGGCAGGGGAGATGGAGGAGAGAAGGACGAAAGACATCTCGATGAAAGAGACAGCAAACTGAAAGAGGAGATACGAGCGCACCCTTGCAAGAGTTTTCACTGTATCAAGTTATTTGTTTTTAAAACTCTGGGAAAATTATATACTGCCATAGAGTTCGTTTTTATATTTGACACTAACGTGAATATTTCATAGTTCATAAGTAAACAGTAATTCACATTAATTATTCTCGAATTCGTTGAATCACACGAAGTTGGATTTTTTTTTTTTGGAAGTTCAGAGACATCATATTTGTACCTTTCAAGCTGTTCATTTTATTCCAAGGTGTAGAGAGATGCCAGAACAGTTGGGTTGTAACAGGCCTAGAAATCTCAACAAAAGAACAATCCAGTTGAGACTAATTAGCTATTTTAAAAGAGCAAGCGGTTAAGTGTAAGTACAGAAAGGGTCATGAGTAAGATCGACGGCAGAAAAAGTGATTAGACAAAAGTTGGGGTTGATTACTTGATTAGGAGCTTTTTCATAAAGTAATAAAAGCGATTGGCAATAATTAATTATTAACTGAGTCAATAGTCAAATGAGCTCAATATCTTCTGGACTTGAACAAGTTTTCCCTCAACTTCTTCTTACTTCCTGTTTACTTGCCAACCTTTCCATAGTCATTTTCACTACTAAAAAAAACAAAGAAAGAAAAAAGAAACCCAAAGTTAACCGGAAACATTGAACTCTATCAGGCAGATGTTTTTTTCTCCAACTGAATCAACGTTAAATTGTTATGCTTTTGTTTTTAAATAAACTATTTTCATTAAAAATGATTGAAGTTTTAGACTTTTTCCCCCTCAAGACAAGATCAATTTCAATGATCTGGCATCTGCTAATTAGGTATTGGCCCCAAAATCACAAATCACTGTCACCTTTAACATTAAACCATGGGAAAAATTCCGCCTAACATATATCAACAGAGAATACTTTCCTAGCTATATAGTTTTAAAACTTTTCATATTTAATTCTAATATTTTTTTCGAGCTGAAGGGAGAAAAACTAATTCGGTGAACAGTAAAAATGACTTGCAATGTAAGATAAGAACATTTATAGTTAAAATATTTATCTTTTAAATCTTTAAATGATTACTTGAAAATGAAAATAATTTGTGATGCGCATGCTTCATAGTCTTGAATTATAAATTTTCCTCAAGCACGAGTTAACAAATTTGTTATGAAACGTGTAAATATTTGATTCAATATTGGTTGTCATAACATAATTAAGAAACTTCCCTTGATTTTTAACCATATGGGTGCGAATAATCACATTGAATTTTAAAACTAAGGACCCTAACTTTCAAGATTGTGTGGATAATCCCATGATATCAATCATTCTGTTACTTCACTTGATGTGGCTTGCTCATCTAATGTTTTATTTTACTGAACCTTGAGTTATGCATGTATAACTAGATGGGCTCCCACGCGTTGCACAGATTTTACATGACTTAATTGTTTAAATAATTCAAGCCACTTAAAACCACAATATGAGGAACAACTCTGACAATGTAAATATATTTATATCTTTGACAAGATTTCATTAATTTTCTTAACTTTACGTTGAATGGTTTTTTCAATGTTTATCATGTTTTTTTAATAAATTACCAAATTGTCTTGAAATTATTCTTTGGTATCAATTTAATTTTATTAATTTAACGTATTCTTATATTTGAATCATGTTTTTTAAAGTAGCTCTACCTCTTAAGATATTAAAATATATTTGTTGAAATAATTGCAAGTCTCACGTTTACAATCCATTTTTGTTATATGATTTATACATTAATGTAATTATTAATGCTTTCCTTCAGACACTAGCGTGATTCCAGTGCACTATTCACCTCCCATAATACTCTTTTCTGTATAAAAAAAAAACAGTATCACACAGTTTAAAAAAATTAATTAACCATACTAATTATGTTTAAAATAAACTAAGTAGACTAAAATATTACTCCCTTCGCCCCAAATTGTAAGGCAAGATTAAGTATTTTAAAATATAAGATATATTGATAAAAATAAGATTTCATTAATTATATTTTTAATATTACCTTTTTCATATATTCTCTCTCTTTAATATTCTTTTATCAATGAAATATCAAATGAAGGACATTGTTGAAAGTTTATATTTTTTTTTGAAAAAGTAAGGTTGTAAAGTATCTTTAATGAGCTTTATTGGTATGTGAAATTTCATCTAAAGGTGTCTTATAATTTGGGACGGAGAGAGTACATGTTAATCAATATAACATACATTAATTATTTTTATTAATGTAAATTATAGAGGCGATTTAAAAAATGTGTAATAAATGCTTATTGAAATAGGTGATCTTACTTGTAAAAAAATATAAATCAAAAGTAATGGTCTTTCTAGCAATTAAAATGGAGGGAGTGTTTTAGTAAGGAAATGGACAAATTAACGACATGTGAGTCATTAGCATTAATTAAAAATTTAGAAGGTGCATTGTAAAGCTTGAAAAGTTTGAGGTTTTTACATGAAATACAAATGCTTCGGGGAAATTATATACTATAATAAATTTAGCTTTTGATGTATTAATGAGATGAACTAATTCTGATAGTAAGTCTTTGGGGCATTTTTTTTAGTAATATTGGACTTCAATCATAACTATAAAAACTAATACAACCTATAAAGAGGAGAAATATACCAACTATTATTTACATATCTTTAAATGAAAGGGTGGGGGATGATGAAAGATATAATATGCATTTTCACAAACATGCACGAGCTTTTCTAATAAGAGAATTAGCTTTACTTAAAATTTTTTGTTCATTTTCTTTACATCAGTGCAAATACGCATGTTTGTAGCAGAGCAACCCAACCTCCAACAACTAGTAGATTCAAATTACTCAACACAAATCCACATCGTGTTTATTATTTTGAGGACCCAGTAGATCCATAGCACCACTGCACCCGTGTATTGTAACATTAGTAATATATTGTCTACTCTGATATCAACTTGTGAATCTTGAATTAATTCTCTTCATCTATATCTCTTATCGTTATTCTTTTTTTCTTTTTTTTTGAACATCTGTATTCAGGAAAATTCTGACAAAGGGTCATGGGACTCATTTGCTCGATTAAGAAGTTAAATTCAATATTACACCAATTGATGATCAATTAATGTGGAACGCCCCAAGAAAAAAAAAAAAAAAAAAGACCACAAGCAGCACGTAATTTTTTTTTATATGATGTTAAATAGTAAATACCAAACTACTTCATTATAAAAATAAAAGGAGGTGGGGGTGGGGGGGGACCTCTCACCGGAAGGGTACACTAAATGATTTTAAAGGCTTCTTGACTTCTTGTAGTATGTCTGTGTATGTGCCGCAGAGAGAATTAATGCGTTTAACATGGACATCGGTTTTATCCCAAGGGCACCTAAATAATATTATTCCTATATTATATATATATATATATATATATTCATGCCGACACGTCGACATGCATTTTAAATCCTTCATTAATTCAATGTTTTTATTGGAACTATTTAATATTCATTGTACTAATTATCCAAATTTGACTTGCATAAATTAAAAACCCAACTACCGTGATTTTATAATTTCCAATGTACAATTAATTAGATTCAAATTCAAATCTTAGCCCTTGCATATATAGTAATTTAGTTGAGAAAGACATATTCATTGCTTTTACTACTCCTTATACTTACTAAAAAAATACTGATAAATTTTGTTAAGTTCATTAAATTAGGTACAAAACATTTTTTTTTTTTCAAAATTTACCCTCAGTTAATGGTAGGCTTCCTTTCTTGTAATTCTCAATTAAATTGTTCTCTCATAATATGATGATTAATGTAGGGCATTTCATTAAAAAAATATTATTTATATAATTATCTAACTGGGTTAGATAATTTTTTATTTAATGATAAAAAGAGTAACGTATATATTAGAGCACAAAAAATAGTGCAACAAAGATGGTAAGCTTGAAGCAGAAAGGGGGTTGGTTTTCCTTCTTGGTTGAGCTTATAGCAAAATGCATGCTTTCACTTGAAGAAAAGAAGGAAAGACAATTCAAAATGCGAGGCTCATAAGCTTTGGTATTTAGTGAAGGAGTGGGGCATCAAAAACAGGGTTCAAAGTTTAAAATGATGATGGGGGCACAATGCATGCACACAAGGCTGAGAAGGATGCATGCATTTATATAATTATCTAACTGGGTTAGATAATTTTTTATTTAATGATAAAGAGTAACGTATATATTAGAGCACAAAAAATAGTGCAACAAAGATGGTAAGCTTGAAGCAGAAGGGGGTTGGTTTTCCTTCTTGGTTGAGCTTATAGCAAAATGCATGCTTTCACTTGAAGAAAAAAGGAAAGACAATTCAAAATGCGAGGCTCATAAGCTTTGGTATTTAGTGGAGGAGTGGGGCATCAAAAACAGGGTTCAAAGTTTAAAATGATGATGGGGGCACAATGCATGCACACAAGGCTGATAAGGATGCATGCATGGATGAACCGGGAGGGTAACATCATCCAAATCAATTAAATCAAGATGTACTACTCGATTGGTGATTAAACGAATATAATATAGTTGCCAGTAACCAGTAAACACGAAATAAAGGGGGAGAGTGTCGGAACCCGCATTTAATTAGTGAGTGATTTGAGATGTAATTAATGATGGATAGATGAAGCGAACGGTAAAGTAACAGAAAGAGGAGAGTGTAAAGTAGGAGGGAGGAGGGATTATAAAATCGTTCTGGTGAAAAATTCAGGTGAATGCGGGCGACGGTGCATGGAGAAAGCTTTATGGTAAAGAAGGATTTGCCCCCAATATGAAATGTGCTTCACGTGGCCCAATATCATGATGGCCCCTCCAAAATGCCTCATGTTAGTCACTGACCCACTCATTCCTATAGTGTTCAGTGGGCCCCATTTGTGGGCCTTTGGGCTTCCGACCATTCCCAACTGCGGCTGTTTTGGCTTCCCACTCTCTCATTGTTATACCTTTTTACATTATAAAATATTTTTAAATAAAAATCTTATATATTAATAAATTTTATTGAATACACTTAAATAATTTTATTTTTTAAAAAATAAAATATATTTTTAAAAATATCATTCATTGAATATATTAAGAGAGAGAAAGGATAAAAAATATTGAAATGAGCCTGTTTAATGAAATTTACATTCTCAGAGTGTTTATATTTTAAAACTTTAAATTTTTTCAAAAAGTGGTTTTAATTTTGGATGGAGGAAATAATATATTCTCTTCTAGTATATTTATAGACCACAATATATGATATCTTTATAGAAATCCTACTTGGTCTAAATTGTTGGCTCTTGTGTAGCTTTTATATATTTTTAAATTATACCATTACTTTATTATATTTCATTCAAGTAATTAATTAGCATACTTTGAATAAGTCAGATGTCATAGATTGATTCCCCTCAATGAGATTTTAACTAATATTTTCAAGAGCATAAATCAATTAACAATGACTTACGTTATAGTTTAGGGAGAATAATAATGAAGGACCATCACAATTGACAGGTAGTTAAATTTTTTAAACTGTATGGGCCTCAATACAATTCCTAGCTAACCAAAGTTTATTAATTACAACCAACTTTGTAATTCTTAAGAAATGATGGGTAATATCTTTAAAGTTGTAAAAAATGTTTAGCTTTTTTATCTAAATACCCTTCACTCGAATTAATGATTAGAATAAAATTTGTCTATAACATATAACTGATTATAGCTAAGAAGGGGTAACCTTGGAAAAAAAATAATCAGTGTATCTTTGTTTTATATTTGAGAAAAACAAGAACTTCAAGACTTTATCATATAATTAATTAGGACAATGATGTTTGGGGGGGGGGGGGGAACATTGTTGCATGGATAAGGCAAAACCTCCGTATGTGATCTGATCTCCATGCTTTGAAGCGATTAGCGCTTGGCTATTGGCCGGATAACGGGAAGGAAATAATTACATAAAAAACAAATGCTTTTACTATAGAAAATGAAATTAGTGCCGGGACATTTCTCTAATTTTTCCTCAATATTAATAATGTATTACCTTTCAACTTCCACCATACACCGAATGATGTTGGGTTCAATCACAAAAGGACGAAATCAATGATTGTGCTTCAATTTTCAGACCACACACATATATAATGATCAGTGTATCAATAAAGAAAAACCTACGGTCAACACTCTAAGTAAAATATCACTCCTGATCAAGTCAAATTAAAACCCCATCATGCCTAACTCTGGGGATCAATGTTTAAAAAGGTCAAGAAAACGTTGGACGGTGCATGTGACCCATTTATATAATGCCAAGGGGGGAAAAAGATATGTATCTGTTGTTCCTTTATTCAATCCCACTCTTTCTATCTTTTTCCTCTTTGGTGATTTTGATTTCATGTGTTTAGCACACATACATATAATAATATATAATATCACATGCATTTTGTATGCCTGAGATGACAATATTTCTGGTTCAATTTGAACAAAGTTGACCCTTTATTTGGATACGATCATGTTCTTTTTCAACAAGGCACGCCTGTACAAATTATCAATCATAATACAGTTCAATTTTTATTTCATGCATATATATCATATATGCATATAAAATTTACAGCTAAAATAAAACAAATAAAAGAATCAAATCAGGACTATTCATGGGCGGCCACCTCCTCTTGAATTTGGAAAAAATTACAAGAAGGGATTATATGTTTCATTATTTTGCACCTCTTAATTTAATTTTAAAGATGTTTTGTTTCAAAAAATTTTAAAGTATGTTCAGTGAAGCTAAAAAATGTTGCACCCCCTAGGATCCTGACATCACCACTGGGGCTATTGATGGTTGAAGATCAACGATGCGTGTTAATGTACATCGAGGACAAAAGAATTTTTGAAACTTCCTCGATCGAACCTACACATTTAGATATGGCAATGTTTGCCTTTTATTTGTGTGACATATGAGAATGAGATATATATGGCAAATGTAAATTAATTTAAGTGGAATGTGTGTATAATGCCATTGAGCAGAAGTCGATATTTTAGCTTACCAGTCGCATAAGCAAAAGAAAACACTTTTTCATTCCGCTTTTGCCTTTTTGTGATCACTATCTTCCAGCTGGAATTCACCACTGATGATAAGAAGTCGATATTTTAGCTTACCAGTCGCATAAGCAAAAGAAAACACTTTTTCATTCCCCAGCTGGAATTCACCACTGATGATAATTATTAGTGGCAGAGTAGAGTCAAGATCTAAGTTGGGGGACAGTTTTCTTTTAAAAAATTAATAATTTTAAAAATAATTTAATAATTAAAAAAATAATTTTATAGATTTATTATATTATTGGATTCTGAGTTAAAAAGTTGGAAAATTTGGATTTTAAGCTTAGAGAAGGAAACAAATGAATTAGATTTTCAAAATACTAAAAAGATAAGCTGCAAAATATGAGGGGAATGGGGTGCAAAAATCCATACCACCTATTATATATTAATTTTTTCAAGTGAGGGAGACATGTGCCTACCATCACTTGTATATGGTTTCGCATATTTATTTAATAATTAATTCAAACAGCAGCAAGTTAAGCGGTTCGGGTTGTCAAAAATAAGTTAATGTGACATTTAATTGCTTTATATATATTCTGTCCCTTCAGCCTACCTTCTGCTTTCTCATCTTTCAATATTTTGAATAAGAATATTAAAGTTATCTATTAGAGATATTTAAATGAATATATTATCCATTATAATCAGTTTTGATTATTTATTTTATTATTATTTTAGATATTAGTATTTTTAATATTAGATTTAGATTTAAATTTAAGATTTAAAATTTGAATTTAAATTGTTATTATTATTTTAGGACTTTATCAATAGCGTTAGGAGTTTTATTTGCATTCAGTTTGAATATAAAATAATAAGAGTTCACATTTTACTTGCCTTCTCCATCTCTTGCTCCTCCCCCTTACCGTCTGTGATCAATTGTATTAAAGTAGGTTCCTATAACACTTTTCGTTGCCAATCTCAATTGGACAGTACAACTTTTTTAATTAAGAATCAAAGATCCAAACAAGGCATACCAAACTCACCATTCAACACTAGGCAAGATTGCCATTATCATCTTTTACAAGTTTGCACTATATTTTCTCCCACCCCTCTCACCGTTTTGATCTAATTTTTAGAACAAGCAGTGTGACCTATCATGGCTTGTGTATTTCACAACCATGGGCAGTTGAAGCCACTTAAACTAGTCCACCCTCTCTATTTATGATTGTGGATGGTTTGCCATGTATCAAGTTCAATTGTGGACAATCTTGGGTAGATAGCATTGTCTTAAATCGTGAGGCTTGACCATGAGAGGTGATAAGCAAAATCACCACGTACTCCCTAATTCATCACCAACCATCAACTTAACCACTCTAAGTCCCAAACAATCAATATATTTATATTCCAAGTTATTATTAACCTTGATAAACTTCAAATTAACATAATCCCCTCAATCAAAATCTTATATTAAAAATTAGGGTGTTACAACAAGCTTATAAAGGACTGTGGTAAAGTTAAGAAGGCATCCTATGAGGTTAAGAGGATAATCGATGATTGAGGAAACAAATGGAAGAACAAGCATCAAACGAGCCAACAATGATAGAAGCTCCTTCCTGTGCAAGTAGAAGATTTTCCAAACAATGATTAAGTTTTCCATTATACACCAGTAGAAGTGGCTCCTTTTCAAATCCTTCCTACTAAGGATCAATCTCCTCATGCATATAACTATTCCTCGTCTACAAGCTGGATTATCCGAGGTCACTTCGTTGCTTAATAGTCAAACCTAGCTATACCTTATTTGTTGGAAAGGTTTTCTAGAGATTTCACACGGCCAAGCTACTCACTCCCGTCAAAATTTGTTCTTTTGCTGCCTAACCTATAGGAAAGATTCCTAAATACCCGTTTATATCAAGTTGCTTTTTGATTAGCATCTCACCTTTTGAAAAGGGTTTTCATATTAGAGCACTTGACTAAAATTTATCTTGCCTTTTCCTTCCTAGATTTGTGTTTTCAAATTTAACTTGTTCGGAGTCAAGTTTTTCAAGCAAGGGATAAATTGCATAATATAGGATAAATATAACTAGGATTTAATTAAAATATTAGGGTAATCCAGTAGGATGTTTAAATAAGAATATTTATCTATTAGAATCAATTTTGATTATTTATTTTATTATTATCTTAATATATCATCTTTAATGTTAGATTTAGATTGGATTAACTTGAATTTAAATTATTATTATTTTAGCTATAGAGCAGGAGTTTTCATTTACATCTAGTTTGAGTATTAAATAATAAAAGTTTCTATTTTTTTAGTCCTCTCTCTTTTTCTCGATCTTTTCTTTCTCTTCCTCTTCCCGTCTTACGTTACTCTCGGTACTAAATGAAAGTAGAAGTGAAAAAAACAATCTTAAAAAATTACGTTTCTATGAGAATAAGTAAATAAGCACAGAAAAAATTCATATAGTACATAAGTGATTGCCTAGTTCTAGAGTCTTAATTTTTTTTTGGCCAAACAAAGTCAATTTTATTAATCATAAAAAACAATACACATATTAATAGCCAAAGCCAAGAAAAACACTAAAAAAAAAACCTAAAATACAACCTAACACTCCAATCTCACAAAACAAAACAAACGAACGAAACAGTGGCCAATACTAGTTTTAGCAAAACCACAAAACATTAGAAGAACAATCACTATTCAGCATCCTCAAGTCTGAAGCCAACAAAAAAGCCAAAGAAGATGGTGGAACCATCATCCAATCAACATGGTACATCCCCTTTTTTGCCAACCCTGCAAAAAAAAAAAAAAAAAAAAATCTGCAGGTCTATTACCTTGGCGAGCAGCCAGTGAGAAACGGACATTGCCAAGTGAGTTGTTCCAAGTAAGCAGCTCCTGTATAGCTTCCAAACTTTGCCATTCAAGTCTTAATTAACTCCTATTAATGCTGCCATTTCTACCGACCCTGCACTCATTTAACACACATGCTTGAGATGCGACTTTTAGCTAATTAGTAATTACTAAATTATAAGACGATCTTTTCTTTCTTCTTCTTCTTCTTTTTTTAAAGCAATTGTATTAACACAAGTAAAAAAGTCTATAAATAGAGGTTAAAGTTTGATTAACAATATGATTTTTTTCTTTCTAATTATTGTTCATTTATAAGCAAAATAATTTGTCAAAAAACTTAAAAACAAATAGAGTCTTTGAACGTTTCAAAAAAAAATATTCTCTTTAATTTGATAAAAAATTGTTAAATCTTTCCAAAATTACTCATTGAATTGTAACCATTTTAATATCTCATAATTAAAAAGTCTTTTTATTTGATAAAAAATTATTAAATCTTTCTAGAATTACTCATGGTTTTCATTTTAATTAAATTTAATTTTATTTAATATTAATCCTAAAGAAAATCAACAGTTTTAATTAAATATGCATATCTTTACTATTTTTAATTTATTCTTTATTTTTTATCACGACATATG
The DNA here is from genome assembly GCF_029017545.1 of Prosopis cineraria. Lineage (NCBI taxonomy): Eukaryota > Viridiplantae > Streptophyta > Magnoliopsida > Fabales > Fabaceae > Prosopis > Prosopis cineraria. The sequence goes on from NW_026555344.1 coordinate 2,121,245, forward strand.
TTCTGCAATTTCCCTTACTGCATGTAGACCTATGCGCTTGATTTATTAATTTAATTTAATTGAAAAAAAAACATGAATAAGAATGAAATAATATATGGACGCAGGAATAGCAATTGCCTTGTGAAAAGGAAGCTGGATTTATTTTCTTTATTAGTTTAATGTTGAACTTAAAGAAATATATTTTAAAATAAATTAATCACATTAGTTATATCATATATATCACTTAATTAATATATATTTATATAAATACGTGTGTGTATATCACTACAATTGCAGCAATAATCAAAGTAGCAGCCAAGAATATTCAACCAACAGTGAAAAAGTTACCACAGAAAAGAAAATTTGTTATCATTGAAAGTTCAGAACCTTGTTATCATAGAAACTACACATTAGCAGCGACCTTTGTCGCCATAGAAACTATCAATCAAAAGCCATCGTTGAAAAATAATGCTAGTTTGCCTAGCCATATGGTGCCACATCACCTTTCACGTGACACCCATATCACCTTTCACTTGAAGCCATGTTACCGTTCATGTATCACTCTCACCTTATGCTACGCGTTATCGTGTCACCAATTTATATTTTCATTTTACAAATTACTTTTTTAAGGTTTGAATTCATGATCTCTTCCTTTTGTGTTGCATTATTTTGCCATTAACATGAAATAAATCAACAATTTATTATTGCATAATTAAATATATATTATTAAACTAAAGAAACACACACATATATTAAATATTAAATATTATAAAATATCATTATTATCATTAAATACTTCAATTTAATTCTTTTAATTTATTAAAATTACAAATCATATTATATATTTTGTCTAAAGTAAACTATAAATATAATTGATACAATATCATTTATATTATTTATTTTAGTTTTTTTACTTCTCGAGGTCATTGTATTAAAAATTATACACTATATGTCTAATTTTTTTTATATTTATTTCTCAAGATAGCATAAAAAAATTATATAGCATCACATATATAGATATATTTATGTAAAAGTTAAAAGTAAAATTGTAAAATATCTTACTTCTCTTCCTTTCATCTTTCCTTTTCCTATCAATAGCCATCAAATTGGAAACATCTAAATCAGAATCAAGCTTTAAAATTTATCGGTATTAAATGTAGAATTTGAATTGAAAATTAAATTAGATGAAATATCATTCTATAAATGAATAAATTTAACTACTACATGTCTAATTATTATAAACAAGTAGGGGTATTATTTAAAATATTAATTTAATTAAAAAATATTTAAAAATAGAAACTTATTACCATATTATATGCATTACAAATTAAAATATCAAACATTATGTTTTTTAATGAATTTATAACTTTACATAGGGATATGCATTGGTCAATTCAGTATAAATTTATCAAAACCAATTAACCAAACTAGCTTAAATAGTTGCACTGAATCAAATCAAATATTACTTGATAACAAAAATTGACATAAAATAATACGGTTTAACTTAATTCTTAAGTTGAGCTCATTAGCATTAAATAATACATTAAATTTATCTTAAAATAATTTTATTATTTTAAAGTTATAATTTAATCATAAAATATATTAAATGAAAACTCAATATATTATTTTATATATTATTATAAAATTACAATAATACAATAAAATTAATGTCTTAAAAAATTAAATATTGAATTAAACAAAAAAATAAAAAATTTGATAATGATATGAAAGTCAAACTTTCAATGGCAACATTTAAAGTTGCCGTTGATTGTGAACTTTCAGCGATAACTTATATGTTGCCATTGAAAGTTTAACAATTAGCAGCGGCCATATATTGTTGTTGCAAAAAGTCATCCTTTCAATGGTGACTTTGATTATCACCACATAAAGTTAAACTTTCAGCAACAATTCTTATTGTTGTTACAAATTGTTTATTTTTAATGGTAATATTTTAGAATCATCGTTGAAAATCATTACTTTTGTAGTGTAAGTATATATTATGATCATTATCCCAGCTAGAGCTATTTTATTCCCCACGGCCTTCCTTACCCTATAACAACCCACAAGCTACCCTTAACTAACAAAGAGAGGGTTATATTATCATTATGGAGCATCGTCAATAAGTTATTGATATCATGCAGCCACAAGATAGGAACTTGAATCAAGACTCTACTCAATAAGTTATTGATATCATCCAGCCATAAGGACTTTCGGAATGGAGTTTTGATGTAAGTTTATTCTTTGTTTAATCATTTGTTTTCACTCCTCTTTCACTAACTCAAAAATATTGAAATTGTTGCAACATCTTCTCCTTCGCTCACTACATATAATTAAATTGGTTTAAATTTGTATTTGACATGCAATCATTATAACGCGTACTTGTTAATCGTGCTGTTTTGTCACATTGTGGCTCCTGGAATTGGGGTTTGCATGCTTAAATAGCGAGGTGATATAAGTTATTTATCCTTAATGATTAAAATATTGAGATTGTCTTGTGTTCGTAAAAAACAAATAATTAAGGCGTGGTGTCGCGAGGCGTGCCAGAGACGTGGGGTCTTAAGAGGATGAAAGAACTTGACTTCCAATCAAATGCGGGGAACCCAGGCTCCGTTACCACAAGATGTGAAAATGCGAAATGAAAAACACTAATGTAGATATAGAAAAGCAGAGAAGCATTAATTAAAGAAAAAGAGTGGCGGGCTATACCGGCCATACAATGAAAAATAAAGACTAAAGTTACATGATAAAAAGAAAAATAAAGTAACAGACGTAAAGTTTGAGACTGGTAATTTGTTAATACTGATGATGATTGTTGAGAGAGAGCTCATCTATTTATAGATGATCCTGGCTTGTTGCTCAAGTTCCATGATTGTCACTTTTCTTGAATTTAAAAAGTACTTCCTCCATCATGTTTATTCATCATGGGTGATGGTCTTAATTTAATGGCTAAGATTTCATAAATATTCTTTTTTATATAATTATTTTAAAGTTAATTAAATTGAGTTGAACTAGGACCTTCATGTTCATAATTTGAGTGCAAACATTTTGTAATTAAGGCTTTATTTTTTCAGGTTCCACCATGCCCATTCTAACAAATGTTGTGATGAGTTTGGATGAGTTATTTTGCTTATTTGGGTTGCTTGTCTCTTCAAAAAGCTAATTGATTATCCTAATCGCCTAGAGCTTCGGAGTCATACTATCTTTTACTCTATCGTTGTGATTTTATTAAAAATGTCCAAATATTCTATCATATATGCCAAAGTCAACTACGAAACCAGTACATTATATATACTTAGGCGCGTGCAAACCTGAAAAGTAATAAAATATAATTAATCAGGCAATGAAAGGTGGCTAAGAGGATTAGAGTAGGTTTATTTAATTAAATTAAATATATAATACTTCAGTTTAAAAATATAAGTCATCTTTAATCAAATTATACTCCTCAATAAATTAATTAATAATTTTTAAATTAATATTATATTTTCATATTCACTCTTTGTTAATATGACATCTCACTTAAGAGTAAAGGGTTGAATGACTTACTCTCCCCAATTCAAAATATAGGTAGTTTTTTTTTTTAAACCTACAAATTAATAAAGCCTTAATTCTCATAAAAATATACATTATCTTTTCTTTTTACCTTTAGTTCTAATTATCAATGTATGAATGAGATATAATTTTCCACCAAGATTGGGTTAATAAGTATAAAGGTTAATGCCTTAATGGAGGATTTTTTGTTTACGTATACTAAATTATTTATATTTTAAATTAAGATTAATTAAGAAAACGTATTTATATTTTAGATCAAAGGAGGAAATATTTATTAAGAATATTTTTAAAATTTTTTATTAATTATATATTTAAAAATTAAAAATATTTTATATTTTTAACAAAAATTTAAAAAAATATTTTATATTTTTAAATAGAGCCGGTATAAAGTAATAAAGCGTATATATAAGTGCGCGTGTCCAACTTCTCCAAACGTCACATCCAAGCAATCTCATATCAATCATGCATCTGTAATTTCTGTGTTTGTTTCGTTCTTAGCTCTCTAATATTTTTGGTTAATTATTGTTTCGCATTGTTGGAACGACGTTCGTTTGATCTGAACTATGTTTACTTCACCTACAACTGTACATGATATAATGTTATAATTAATTTATGTCTTGTCATTTTTGATCCAACTTAAACTAGATTAATTTTGAACATGAAAAGGTGTGGGTGTGTTGATTATTTTAACGTTAAGATGTTTTTTTTATATACATTATTATGACGCACTGAGACATTTAAACTTAATAAAGACTTGAGAAAAAGTTATGGAACGCATCCAATTTATAGAAAGTTGTCATTCGGAAACCTTGACTTTCAGTGATGTTTTCCGCTGATTTGCTATTCCTATCCTCTTCTTAACGTAACGTTTAAAATATTTACGTCACTTTAATGTCGCTGTCCGTAATTCGATATCGATGAAATAACAACAGGACGCATTCATTAATTTAAGCCTAATACACGCGATATAAAATATAACATTTATATAAAGACTATATTCATGAGTCAAGATATAACTCATTTCTCTAATATAATGTATGGGGAAAAAGTCTAGTTAATTATATCGATAATATGCAAGAATCAAATATATATCAAATGAAAAAAACAATCGGAGTTTTAATTAGTTATGGAGCAGCTTATAATTCACTATATTACGATTTTATCGAAAACTAGTCTTCATGGTAAGGGGGAAATGGAGGCGAAAATTTAATTTTTTATAATTTAAAAAATTTATGATCAGATCGGGTGTTTTTTATTATCATAATCAGCCACTTTTTTCAACATATATACATATACATATAGGGAGGGAGGGATGTATAGGGAGGGAGGGAGGGAGGGAGGGAAGGGGAGAAAATAAAGTAATTTGCGTCATTTATGACTTAGAAAAAACGATATGATTTGCTGTAGATTATATATTGGTATGTGATGTTGATAGGTATGTACTTTTTTTGCCAAAAACATATATAAAATATCATTGAAAATAAAGAGTTTATTTATAAAGTGGAACAAAGAAAACACAAAATAAGATAAACAATATAACAACAACAACAACCCTAAATTTAATACACAATGTTAACATACAATGATATAAAGAAAGAAAAGAAACGATTCAGGACTATCCTAAGTTTTTTAAAAAAATATAGAAAGTAAGAAGTGTCATTTTTGCCGTGAAAACTTCAAAAAATTAGAAGTCATGTAGAAAAATAGGGATGTGAATTTATAGAACAATCCTAATAGTTACATTCTTATGTAAACAATAAATGTTATCTAAACAATATATTTATCACTTGCATCATATTCTACAAAGAAAGAACCAAAATCACCAACAGTTACAACAAATCAGTTACTAGCATCACAAAAAGTACCTTATCTCTATTGCAAACTAACGCCTATCAAATTGAGAGGTCTAAGCCAAGACCCCTATTAACAAATCAAAATCATCGAGATTCATTTTGAAAAGGCCTCATAGCTCTTTAGTTTGTAAGAAGAAGTCACAAAATTCATGATTAACCATTGTGTAAATTATCATTCCTTCAAATAGACAACCTCTAGCTCCTTGGTGCCAATTGAACTCCCATTCCCTTTTCAACAACTCAGATCGAAAAAAAAAAAACAATACACAACACCGACAAAAAGAAATGAAAAACCAACACACACCAACACCCCCACCCATACTAGAAGCTCCTCTCAAAGTAGAAGCCAGCGAAAGGGGCATCACAGAACAAAGACCATAGAAAACAATTCCTACTTTTAGAGAGAGAGAGAGAGAGAGAGAGAGAGAGATTCCGTATATATGTTTTTTAAGCAAAGCTTTATACGTATATATGTTATTCTCTTATGTTTTCCAGTTTTTGTTTATTTGGTTTTCTTCTATGGCGGAAAGAGGTGAAGAAATACGTATAAATTCTTTTGTCATGTCATTTCTAAAACAAGGCATGTCTTATCCCTTCATGAATTAATATTAATATAATTAAGTATACTTTTCTTACAATTCGGAGATATTCTTTTCAACACAGTACGGGATTCTCACATTACTTGTTAATTTGGAACTCCCTCGGACGTGACTAGAATATTTTCAGAGCAAATAGATTTGACACCATGCTCATTTTGAGATAAAAATCCAACACGATTAAGAGTCAATTGTGATACATCATTTATTTTGATCCAACATTTTCGTTGAGCATCGCCGTTGTTGACCAGACGTTAATTATTAATTAATAGATAGAAGCCTATTACATGTTATAATTTCATTAAATAATTAAATAATAAAAACAAAGAAGTATGCATAATTTTAATTAGCAAATAAATGGTTGGTGAGTTGGTATATACTTGTAATCTGGCGGGACGGAATTCTGAGTCCTGCCCGCGTCACAGGTTCTGTTTGATATCATTTTTTTCCTTATTCTGATGATCGGATGCTTAGTTTTTAAGTTTATCACTTAATTATGAATTGTTAGACTGTTTTCATTTTTAAAGGTCAAAGATCCATCAATCACTTATCTTCCCCCCACAGCACTTCTTTTTAAATAATTTTTTATTATAAAATTAAGGCTAAAATCCATAGACCTCCCCTCAACTTCAGATGAAGTGCAGATAGCACCTCTAACTTTTAAAACCTAATCAAATACTTCCCTGACCTTTTATTTATATGCACAACCCCTCCTTGTCTTAGCAGAACTAACGGATGTTGCCACACCAATTTTTTTTTTTTTGTGATTTTCCTACAATAAGTTTAGTTAAATGACATGTCTGGCATGGCTTAGGGAAGATAAATGAATGTTACGTTCCAAAATAATCTTCAATCTTTTCCTCATTTCCATGCAAATTCCTCAAACCTTTTTAGACCAACAAAAAAAAAAAAAGAGTATGGATCCACATCATAACTAGCCCCCACATACAAACACCTAGGTGCAGCTGACAACAACTTGGAGTTAAGGATGCAAAATTATATGCTTTAGCAACATAGTGGTAGGAGACTCCTTTGAACCTAAAATCTCGGCATCAGATTTGGCCAAGCTTTGAACTCATTGTGACGTTAATGAGTAATTTGTCACCTACAGATCTACTAGGGTTTGTGAGGGATTTTACAAAGTCTCAAGAATGGCCAAGAGGGTTCAATGACAATGTGGAATTGGCCATTGTAGAAAGTTTATGAACCTGAATAGAAATTATGGAGGTTGAGAATTTGATATATAATTGAGGAGTTTATAAGCTTCTATCTAGGCAATGATTAATATTTGGAAATCATGGTCTAGAAGAAAGATTTGGGAATACAGAATCATTTTAATGAAAAATTAGGCACAAGTACCTGATTTTTATATCTCTATCTTTAAGAAGTCCATTAATGTTGATGCACCTTAGCTATGTGTGATGGGAGAGTTTAATTTGGAGATATACTTGGTTGGTTTTTGAATGCTGTAAACCATATTCCCCATTTGTTGATGTTATTATGAAGGTCGGAGAAACTAATGTTAAGAGAAATTGAAGGGTTTCCATGACAAAGGTACAAGGATATCCGATTAGGTGCATGGATAAGTGCAAATTAAAGGGCTGATTCATTTACATTCATAGAATAACGTAACATAAATGCTGACCAAGCCATTTCACATGACATATCAACAAGATGTGGCAATATTCATACAATGTGGCAAAATATGTTAATGGTTTAACTGTTAATGAAAGAGCTTTTATGCATAAAAATAAAGATAAGGAAGGTCTTTAATCAAGTTTTAATGATAAGAGGTGTTAGGTGCACTTGATTTAAAGTTGATGGGTGTTTTATAAATTTTAGCCTAAAATTAAAAGTTACACATCTATAAATCATATGACTCTACATGTCATGATATATTCTTATTATGAAAAATTCAAGACACTCCATTCGAATGTTATATTATAATTATAACTAAAACTATTTTTATAATTTTGTTTAAATACGGCAACCATCTTTTTTGAACTTGTCACTTGATTGGTGAAACTAATTAAAATGCCCCCACCATCCACGTGAAAATTCCAATGCTTAAATAAATACATTTAAGTCGTCTGAACATTTTAAAATCTGTTTCTTAAGAAATTATTTTCTTAAAAGCAGTAAAAATATTATTAACAAATGTTAAATACAACAATTAAAAATAATTATTTGGAGCACTAATATGTTATTAAATAAGTATTTAATCAATACAACACTTACAAGTTACAATCTAAGATGAAATAAGAATCTAGTAAGTAATCAAGCCCGTATCTTCTGGCATAAAATGAATAACATCAAAAATTAAAGATGAGCTTATATATACTTGACATATCAATTTAATATTAATACTTTTGAAGACAGTTAGGTTTTAATTACGACAAATATCCACAAGCATGATTTTTTTTTTGTTAAATTCGCAAAGTTTAATCTTTAAACTCAAAACTTTTCAATTGTCTAAGTACTATTTTTCCTAATTATTATTGCAAGCTCTAGATGAAATTTTAAACGCATGGATTATTATGCCACGAAATGGATCTGGAATAATCTTTGAAAACTATACAGGGTGAAGTACAAAATCCGTTAAATGATAAAGTTGAAATCCATTATAAAGATTTTTCTCCCAATAGTTGTAAATGACTGTAGTATATTTTGTATTTATTATATGGCATCGAAAATAATATATCATATATAATATAGCTATGAAAATTAAATGATCATAGTCGGAAAATCAATTTGGTCCGTTCAATATGCATTTGATTTCATTTTTGGTGTGAAAAGGATCGGCTGGTCGGCGATATAGAAAAAGTCATAAAGTTTAAAGCCTCTGGTAAGTGTAAACCATATACTCCCTCCGTTTCACAAATACGAATTAATGATCGACCGTCAATGCGAGAATGACTTTCATTTTTTATCTTGGTTATTCAATTCTAGGCTAGCTAGTGTGTGTGTTCTCTTCCAAATTTAGAAATCTTTTTAAACAAATTAATTTATTTACAGTTTCACACAAGCTTATTGTTTGTTTCCATTGGCTTTTTTTTTTTTTTCGTTTGGTGGTTCAATTTGAGTCGAGTTTCCACGCGCGATTCGAGTTTCAATTTGAGTCGAGTTTAATTAATCTCTTATGAATTTCCACGCATTTTTATTAAAAAAAAGTGAAAAAAAAAATGATTGGAGCGAGTGTGAAGTGGGGAGGGCAAAAAAAAAAAAAAAACCCTCAAAAATCAAAGTCCTAACGTTTTCCAAAGGTGGGGTCCAGTTCTGGGCTCTGACGCAGACCTCACCTTATCTTCCTTCTTCGTGCGCCGACGATGATCCCCCCACCTCGCCGAAACTGTCTTTCCCTTGTAAATCTTACCGATTGTCAAGGCTAAAATCGTCTTTCTAGCCTTCCAAATATTTCTCTGACTATCTTTTATTCATTTATTTATTTTTTGATGAACAAGGATATCAGACAACAAAACTCTACTCTCTTTTATTTTATTGCCGCTGAAATATGCAGATTAACCAATGTTGGACCGCTTGGACCAACTAATCTCCGAATTAAAATTGAGTATAATAAATATATTAATTTAAATGTGCAAGTTTTTTTCTTTTTGCATAAAAAAATTTTCAAAGGAAATTGAATGCCAATTACTCTGTTGGTTAAAAAATATAAAATATTTTTTAAAGAGTTAGATATTTAAAAATGTAGTGTATTTTTAATCTTTTGATATATAATTATTATCTTTTTTTTAAAATATCTCTATTAATGAATAACTTTATATTATTATAGGATGTTTAATAGAAGTGAATATAAAAGATAGAGTTAATTTAAAAATAGTTAACTATTTTATTAAAAATAAAATTTTACTAAAAATAACTTACATTTTTAAAGAAGTAACTATTAAACAATGCATCAGTGTAAAAATAAGCACGTGCTATTGTCTTATGGCTGTACCAAGGATCCCAAACTGCATTAATGAGGATAGTAATTTGTATTTAAAATATAACAAATATATAGAATGTTAAATCATTACATGAAAAAGGAAAAATATTTAGCCATCCTACTTTATTTTATACTTTAATTTTAATTTAAGAGGACTGTTCACCTTTTATTTTCAATTTTAAAAAGACGTAAGGAAGTTTTTATTTTTTTATTTTGTAAAATCACTGAAAATCTACAATAAAACTAAAATTAAAGTTGCATCTCTTACGGCTGTTTTTTGCCAGCAAAACATTTTCTCTTATCAACAAAAAAAATGCATTGCTGCTGTATTTATCCCTTCGGTATTATAAAGAAGTTTTTGATAAGTACTATGAACTATCAACTATCAAGTTTAATGATATGCGTTAGTTTAAGTTTTTAAAATTCATTCATGGTAAAAAAAATGTAATTAATATATTGTCTTTTAAAATGTCTTTAATTAGTCATATAGTTATTGATTTTTTTAACTGAGATAATGTACTAAATAAATATAAATATAAAGAAGGAAAACAATATATAGTAAAAGAGCCTCTTTTTTATTTTTTGAAATTCCAGTGAGTCGATTAAGGGAATAAATAAGTTTCCAAAGATAACGTTATAGGTGCAATGCAATGTAAATGCCTGTAGCATCCTGTATAGGGATATAAGCAATGGCGGTGCCTCATGTAAATGAAGGTGGGCAAATGCCTTTATTTGAAAAAAATTACATATAATAAGTATTTAATTTTAATTATTTTACCCCTTTTTTTATATATTTTGCAACCCTTTTTTAATATTTTAAATATTAAATTTATTTTCATTCTTTCTTTAAATTTCAATCCAAAATATTCAACTTTTAAACTCAAAATATATCAATATAATAAATCTATATAATTGATTTTCCAATTATTAAATTATTTTAAATTATTAATTTTTTTGAGAGGAAATTACTTCTCTAAATCCTGGGTTCGCTGCTCAATATGAGGAGTGAATAGAATTGGCAAGACTGTAGCAAAAATACGTAGTAAGAGGACTGAATTTGTGCTAAAACTCAGGCCTCACTAATTGATCAGAATGTAAATTAGTTAAAAATGTTTTATCGGATCGATCAGAAGAAGATAAAGAACAGACGGCGCACTAATGTAATTTCAACCAAAATGCAGGGGCAAAATCGTCGATTTGACGTTAGGCAAGTGGACGGCGTTCGGTAATGGCCCTATATAATCAGATGCGATCCCGGTGGAGAATCATAGTCCCCGCCTTCCTGTTCTTCCTCAACGCACACCCCAGTAGTGGGAAGTCAGAGACAGACCGTTTTACGAAGACTCTCTCTCTCTCAAGGGCCCAAAAACAAGTAAGCAACTTTCATTTCACGTCTCTTTGAGCTGAGAAGGTCGTGTACAGCTTCGTCTTTCACCCCCCGTTTCTTCTCCCTCTCTCACTCGTAGCTTCTTGAGATCCCGCGTTTATTTCTTTTCCTTCATTCTATCTGTTTGCTGCCTCCTTAAAAGTACCTCTCCTTTTTCTGTCTCTTCTCTCTCTCTGACTGAGGAAGCTTCATTTTGTCGCCCATACCTGAAATACACCAGGATATCGTTGTCTGGGGTATTGTATTTCAATTCTCATGTTTCTGACTTTCGATTTTCTTTCATTTTTTCTTATCTTGAAAGATTCTAGTTTGCTTCGGTTTGCTCTTGAGAAGTTCTTTACGCAGTCCTGGTGGTTATCGTCGTCGTTTCTGTTGAAATTGAAGCAAACCCAGATGAATTCTGCTGCCTTTTCTTGTGTTTTGTATCAACTTTACTGTGAACCAAACAGGGCATGATTCCGTTGACTTTTTCTTTCTTTTCTTTTTTCTTTGTTTTTTAAACAGAATTTTCTCAAGCAACTGGAGAAGTCCTTGTTCTTCTATTCCGAGTTCTCTCTGTTCTCTATCTAAACCAATACTGCTAATTATCTCTAAATAGGCCTTGATTTGCTATCTCAAAATCTCATCTTTATAGATTACTTTCTGTCGTCGTCTTCTTTTCTTACGGACCACTTTTTTTTTTTTTGCCCTTTTTTACATCTTGCTTTTTTGTGTCTCTACAGTTTGCTTAGTCATTAAATTTGATCACTGTGCTCTATTTCCTGTCAATTCTCACTCTTATTGTAGAAATTCATCGGTTCGATATAATTTCAAAGAATTGGCTCCTCCCTCCTTCTGTGTGTGTGTGAAAGTTGTGTTGACTTTCCTGACTTTCGTCAAAGCAAGAAGAAACGAAACTATCAAAACTGGGTGATGTTATCTAATTTTTTTTTTGGATCATCCTCCTCTGGGTTTGTCTGAATTCTTACTTCATCACCTTCTAGGCTTCTGAATTGGTTTTTTCCCTTTCGCTCTCTATTCCTGTGGGCTGCAATTTTTTTTTCCCCTTCTCTTTGCTCCTTTCAGAGGTTCATTGTACACGTAGAATGTTAATTTCTCTTCGTTCTTGCAGAGTTAAAAATGGACCTCTGTTTTCTGGAGTACTACTCATCTTGGTCCATTAGCGAGGAAAAATGGGCGGCAAGAAAAAGTTAAAAAAAAAAATATCCACAAATGAATCTAACTGTTTGGCTGTTTGGTTTTTATCCTGCTTTTATCTTTTCTGATGCAATGTATGTTTAATATGTTTTGGCTTTTTCTGCCATCACTCTCAATATACTTTGACTTTTTCCCCACTTCACTCTTTCCTATTCGGACTTTTATTTGACGAGTCTGAACGAAACAAGAAAAATAATTGTTCGGTTCATTGTCTATTTAACTCTGATTGCTTTCTTTGCTTTCTGATATAGCGGCGCTTGAAGGTGTGTGAATAAAAATGTTGGAAAAGGTGGAAGAATTCAACATGGACAAAGTGATTGACGAGTTTGAGGAACTCACCAAGGATGCTGAAAGGGTTCAGAGGGAGACGCTTAGAAGGATCTTGGAAGACAATGCTTCAGCTGAATACTTGCAGAATCTCGGTCTTCATGGAAGAACCGATCCTGAGAGTTTCAAGGCTCACGTCCCTCTGGTTACCCACAAGGAATTGGAGCCTTATATCATCAGAATCATTGAGGGCGATGCCTCTTCCATTCTCACTGGAAAGCCAATCACAACAATGTCTTTAAGGTCAGGCTCCCCCCCCCCCCCCCCCCAAACCATTTCAACGGCTATTAGTTGAGTAGAATCTTATAGAGACGCTCTTGCAGTTCTGGAACTACACAGGGGAAGCCAAAGTACGTACCCTGGAACGATGAATTATTTGAAACCACAATGCAGATATATCGGACCTCTTTTGCCTTTAGGAACAGGTATTCAAGTTTATTTTTCCCTGTGGCTTCATTTGTTTAGTATGAAAATATTTTCAAGAGAGGATTTTCTTGCAACAATTGTTTAATAGAAAAAGTTTCTGCTTCCTTGACTTCCATAGTTGCTGCGAAGGTTGGACAAAATACTTTTTCTTCTCTTGTTGCTTCTCTTCACAAAGCTTTTCCTGGGAGCTGTATCTGACATAATCTTATTACGCAGAGAGTTCCCAATAAAAAATGGTAAAGCCTTGAGCTTTATATATAGCAGCAAGCAGTTCAAAACAAAAGGTGGTCTGGCGGCTGGAACTGCCACAACCAATGTGTTCCGAAATGCGCAGTATAAACATGCAATGAAGGCACTTCAGTCCCAATGTTGCAGCCCAGATGAAGTAATATTTGGTCCAGATTTTCATCAATCATTGTACTGCCATCTGTTGTGTGGCTTACTTTTCCGTGAGGAGGTCCAGCTGGTGTCTTCTACATTTGCACATAGCATTGTCCATGCATTTAGAACCTTTGAGCAAGTTTGGGAAGAGCTCTGCAGTGACATCAGAGAAGGGGTCCTCACAAGCAGAGTCACCGTTCCATCCATTCGAATGGCCATGTCTAAACTTCTTAACCCAAACCCGGAGTTAGCTAACCTGATTGGAAAGAAATGTATGGGACTGAGCAACTGGTATGGGCTAATACCGGAGCTTTTTCCCAATACTAAGTACATCTATGGGATCATGACCGGGTCAATGGAGCCTTATTTGGAAAAGTTGAAGCACTATGCTGGGGATTTGCCTTTATTGACTGCTGACTATGGGTCTTCTGAAGGATGGATTGCAGCAAATGTGAACCCAAAACTACCCCCTGAATTGGCCACTTATGCGGTGCTTCCTCATATTGGTTACTTTGAGTTCATCCCTCTCACTGAGCTGGAGCAAACCAATTTCCTCGGTGTTGATCCTCAACTGGTGGGCCTGACTGAGGTGAAGGTTGGTGAGGAATATGAGATTGTTATCACCAATCCAGCAGGTACTGAATTTTTCTCTAGCTATTTATTTCTTTTAGGTGTTAAATCAGGATACGCATTACATGCTTCATTGATGTTGTAATGAATTAATTAATTATTTAAGAATTTGACCTGGAAAATGAAACTCCTTCACATATTCTTTTAGAAAAGTGGCCTGCTGGGATTTTATCTAATTTTCTTTCTTCTATTTTGTCTGTTCCCTATGGGTCGAAAGAAGTGGGTGATGCTCATATTTATTACATGCCCTTCATGGGACCTACTGGGCTTGTTTTTCTCTTGCTGTCTACCTAATCAGATGAATATCACACATAGCATAGTCTTGCAAGGCAGGTGTTTGTTAGTTATTGGCCACTAATATTGGATTCGCACGTGCTCTGTCTTATGCAATGAGATTTTGTACCTTGATCTTATCTTCTTGTCATTTGAGCTTTTCACTTTCAGCATGGTTCAAGCCATTTTTGAACTCATTCTTTAGGCTTTAATTGCAGAAAAGGCACGCTTACAGGATCCTTACTTATTCGTACTTGATATATTTTTTGCAAACTTTCTGGACATATAAGCTGAGTAATTTTACCAAACATGGCAGAGCAAGATTGTGCTGATGACTTGTATTATCCATATATTGGAAGTATAGCTAGTCAATATTGGTCATTATTCTTACAACTTCTGAGACAATGTACAGGTCTGTATCGGTATCGGCTTGGGGACGTGGTCAAGGTCATGGGGTTCCATAACTCAACCCCAGAGCTCAAGTTTGTTCGTCGTAGCAGCCTTCTGCTTACGATTAACATTGACAAGAACACTGAGAAAGATCTGCAGTTGGCTGTAGAGGCAGCAGCCAAACTAGTAGCAGGAGACAAACTGGAAGTTATTGACTACACAAGCCATGTGGATTTATCCACTGAGCCAGGGCACTATGTGATCTTCTGGGAGATCAATGGTGAAGCTAGTGAAGAACTACTTAGTGAATGCTGCAACTGTCTGGACAGGTCTTTCGTTGATGCAGGCTACACCAGCTCTCGCAAGGTTAACTGCATTGGGGCCCTCGAACTCCGAGTTGTCAGGAGGGGAACATTCCAAAAGATATTAGACCACTTCCTAGGATTAGGAGCTGCTGTCAGCCAATACAAGACACCAAGGTGTGTAGGCCCCACGCATGGCAAAGTGTTGCAAATCTTGAGTGAGAATGTTGTGAAGAGCTATCTCAGTACTGCTTTCAATTGATGAAATCACTGTAGAAAAAAATATTGCAATTTGCAAAACTTTCTTAATCTATCAAATCCCACAACTATCTTCAACCTTTTGTCTCGGGACAAAATTTAGGTGCAGTTCTTATAGTAATTGCCATCAGCTTTCCCAGTAAAAATACGCCATCTAGATATTCTTCATCGTTTAAACATTACATGTGGCCATATATATTCAAAAGAGAAGTCATAACAAATGTCCAAAGAACTGTATGAGTCTTGTCCAGAAGCTTTTCGCCATATCCATTTCTCTTTGCTCTGCTTCAAGTCTCTGTCTTTGTGTCAATGGCGTCGTATGCTACAGATATCCGACAACAGATTCCTTCTTGCCGCCCTTATCATCTCTGTTTCTCCCTCTGCAAATGCCAACTATTATTATAAATTATGGGAGACCATTTTGGATAGAAATCCACATGTAATGTTGGTGACGAGAAATTAATGTTGGATCTCTATCCATAACTGTCTGATATGAGGTGAAATACTGGAATATAATATGAATATCGATCTAGTTGTCTCTGAACATACTGAAAAAGAACCCAACAAGTTGGATAGAATAATTCTAGGTAGATTTCCATTTACAAGCAATGAGTAGATTCATTTAATTAATAGTGGCAATATGCGTGTACTCATGAATCATAACTAACCTGTGCTTTTTATCATTGAAAAACCAGGTCAGGCTTCTAGTTAAAAAAAATGTCGGGTTAAATTCACACGTGGGATAATGATGTAAAAACCACCATGTAAACAGCTCAAAAGCCAAAGGAAATATTAAGTACATAATATTAAAGCTGAAGGGCATAAGGGTGACTTAAAATAAACGATTCAAGCAAGCAATCATTTAGTCAGAAACAACTAACAAGTCAAACAATCAAGAAAGCAATCATATTCTTGGAGAGAGAGATAAAAATGAATTAAATTGAAGGATATGGTGCTAAAAGAAGAGGTTGAATAAACAAATGATTGCCAAGTTTTTCCAACTTGCTGCAGAGAGTGGAAGACAAAAAGCAAGGGACAAAGCTAACTTAGCCGAAGTACTAGAAAAATACTGCTTGCGCGTGCCTAGCTATCCTTTTAATTGTGCTCAACGCTCCTAGGACTAACGATGAACCATTCATAGTAACACACGGCAAACGACTAGAACAAAAGACAAATAAGCTTTCACCATCGTGATTCTTCTGCGTAGCTATCCGCTTTGACGTGTGTGCGTGTGTGTGAGAGAGAGAGAAGAACTGCGATTAGAAGGCCAATTAAAAATTCCAAAGCAGTCAAGTGGATGTTACAATGAGCTAGTGTGTGTAGGAGTGGTTGCGTTGTAGTAGACTCTAGAACGGAACAAGTCCTCATCTGCAAAAGTGATGCCTTCATTATTGTTTCCAAGGTGAAAGTTCAGAGGGACAGGCCAATTTATGGCTCTTCTGTTGGCTAAGGCAAAAAAGTTTGAATCTATTAGAAGTTCGAGTTTTGTGGATAAGGGTAAACTTTGTCAATGAAGAATCTCCATACTTTCGCTAGATCTTCCGTGTACTTTCATGAAAACTTCTTTTTCGAATATAGGATTAATAAATAATACTCTGAGAAAATCACATATAAAAAGATATGATAATAAATTTTTACTATAAGAATTAATAACAAACTCCAAAAAAAATTTCATATTTTTATTTTAATAATAATTTATTTTATATTAATCTTTATTTATAGATAAATTTTTCATCAGGTCCTTGAACGTTCCTACTTGCTGGTACTTTTACCATATCAATCATATGAAGGTAAAGACTTACGATGAAAGAGAAAAAATATTGCTTATTCCCCCCCCCCCCCCAAAAAGAATCCTTCTTTTTGCTATAAAAAAAACTCTTGTTTAATTTTTGGTTAACCATAATATTTCCTGCAAATATTGGAAAATTTTTTTGCATAAAAGATGATAACATAATAAAAAATATTACATAATTACTCAAAAAAAGATTACATGAGGTTTCTCGTATTGAGCATATATCTTTTCCTTTCATCTTCAAATATTGAAATTGAAAAATACTCATTGAACGATAATTCACTTTTATTTAACTACTACTTTTGTGAATTACAATATAATATATTTTTTAAAAGTTTTACTTGATTCAAAATATAAGATATTAGATAATTTTTATAATTATTTTTTTAATTATACCCCTACTTTAGTTATTACTTATTTTAAAAAAATGATGGATTAAAATTTTAATTATCTTATCAAAGCATTTATATAGGATATTTAATGAGGGTAAAATATAAAATATGTGAATTTTTTTAAGAAATTAATATTTTAACTAATAATTTTTATAAAATGTGAATTAGTTAATAATGCATTATATTTTAGTCTGGAAGGAGTATGTTAGATTGTTTAAGTTTCTATTTTTTGATTGATTTAAAAATCAAATTTTACATTTGATTTTTCTTAATTTCCAGTTGTTAGAAAATGTAGGATTGAATTTTTTTAAAAAATAATAAGAATAATTTTAGATGGAAATTCTAATAACGCACTGTGCAAATTTTACCCATTGACTTTTTCAAATTTCCAGTTGTTAGAAAATGGAGGATTGAATTTGTTAAAAAATAAAATAAAATAATTTTAGATGAAAGGTAAATGTCCAAATTTGGCTCTCAATTATTTTTTTAAGAGTATTGGATAGCATCTAATATTCTCCGTTAATTTTAATTTAACAAACATTAACTTTTCATGTGGGCCCCATAAATTTTTGATTGAAATGACATGTGACACTCCGCCTCAACAAATAAAGATACTAATCTAGGTATTAACTATTTTTTAAAGAATACTAGGTAGCTTTTACTATAAAAAATAGACCATCCATTACATTCCCATCAATTTTGACCAAATGTCATTTTTTTTGAACTTATGATACCCACAACGCGTCAATATCTTCAGTCTTCTTACGTTTATTCTCAATCCCAACTCAAAAAGAAGAGGCTCAAGGAGTACTTATACAAAAACATTCACAAGGATAATGCCAATAAAAAAAAAAGAAGAAGAAGAAGAGAAGGTTTTGTTTAAATCTTTATAGCAATTCAAGCGAAATAGCAATTTGAATTACAATGCTATTACGTATGGGAGAAGCTTGATTCAATAGCTTCATTTTTTATAAAAATAATTCATGGCTAAATCAAACTTGAATCAAGCTTCTCCCAAGAGTAAAAGCACTGTAATTCAAATTTTATCGAGTTGAGATTGAGAATGAAAGAAAAAAAATTGAAGAAATTGACATGTTGTGGGTCATATAAATTTAAAAATAAATGACATTTGGTCAAAGTTGACAGGAAGGTTTTAGACAGTCCGTTTTTTAAAGTTGGTAATTTTCTTTGCACCATCCAATAGTGGTAACTACCCAATGCTCTTCGAAAAATAATTCAGGATTAAATTTGCACTTTTACCCATCCTAAAGTGGATTGTCGTGTGTCATTTTTAGTCAAATTTTATAGGCCCAACTTAACATTCATCAAGTGAAATTAACAGTGGGCACTAAATGCTCCATTTGTAAAAATTAAAAAAATTATTTTATACCACCTCATAGTATAAGCCATCTAATGTTTTTAAAAAAATAGTTGGTGATCAAATTTTTATCTTTACCCTTGATGAAAGTTCTAATAACATATTGTAGATAAATGAAAACATGTCCTATGCCATGGGGCCGTGAAAAATGAAAGAGACATCTTAATTAAAAAGATTGCATAGCTGAAAATAATGATATATGTATTTATTTATTTATTTATTGAATTCTACAATACTCAAGACATGTACTTATATTTTTTATTATTAAACAAATGGTTTAATAAGCATTTTAGATCTTGAAGTGTTACGTAAAAAGCATTTTAAACTTTAAAATATTAAAATATGTAAAATGGATCATAAATTTTTAAATTCTTAGCAAATCACTCCTCACCGTAGCAAATCACTCCTCACCATTAACTTATATTTAACGCCATTATTATTCATCATTGTTATTCACTATGAGGCCCAGTCAAATACTGATGTGACAGTCTCTTACTGATATGTCATCTATTAAGAGTACTATAGACCTTAAATTATTGTGTGAGTAACTTCTTAGATCTTGAACTTTAAAATTCAAAGCAAATTACCTCCACTATTTATGTATAGAACATTAACTATTGTATAAATGAAATTAGCCTCAACATGGTCCGTCACGATGAACGACCCAAAATTTTGTGAAATGACTTTTTGGCCCTTTTTTTACAATGTTTTTAAATAATTGATATCTTATACTTCTATATACTCTATAACTTTGATTTAGTCTTATTTTGAATAATCTTTATTTATTTAATGGTGAAAACTGATGATCTCATTTAAAAAGAAATTTAAGTATCTTAGAATTTTAATTAACTGGTTAATTTGGGTTTGAAATTCGTAATGAAATTGTTGACTTTTGCAATCCATTGTCTATAAAATTCTCTAATATTTAAACATTTTTTTACATGGGATCTCAAGTTTTTACCATTAAATAAATAAATATTATTCAAAATAAAATTAAATCAGAGTTATAGAATATATAGAAGTATGGGATACCAATCGTTTGGAAAATATTGAAAAAAAAGAGGCAAAAAAGGTCATTTTACATAATTATGGTCCGTTTACCGAAGCTAAAGATGTGTTCACCACAGCAAATCACGCTGAGGCTATTTTGGTCCATATAATAGTTAACATTTTATACATAAATCATAGGGTAATTTGTTTAGGGTGCCTACTCATACAATAGTTTAGTATCTACGGTACTCATTAACCAATTAATGACACATTAAAGGAATTACCACATCAACATTTGACTAACGCACATTAACAAATTAACGACGTTAAGTATAAGTTAATGGTGGGGGTTAATTTGCTATGAGTTTAGAAGTTTAATGCCTATTTTACATATTTTAGGAGTTCAAAGTCCATTATACTTTTTGTGTAATATTTCAGGGTCCGAAATGCTTATTAACTCTAAACAAATTACCAATTGTATCCTTATAAATAGTCAAATAAATATTGGAAAATAAAGCAGATAATAAATGAACTGGCAAGTTTGACTTGAAATGAATTTCACTAGCTAAATGATAATCAACAATGATTTAGTACTACAGATGCGCTTCATTTTTAAAAAATCTCTTAATTTCAAAGCATTCATTGTATTGTTTGTTAGTTTCATCACTTACTTAAAAGAAACATTTATAAATTGCTAGTTGCAATCTAATTCTACAAAGACCTGATGGATTATTTGCTCAATGCGATCTTAACCCAATATTTAAAGCCAATTGATCTGTCATATTCCCAGACAAACCAAAGGCAATTATTTGTAAAGGAAAAACCCTTCCAGATTCTGATGGTCATCCAACACATGCCAAACTCTGGAATCTCAGGAATTGTTAATCTGCTTTGTCCTATTGGATGGCGCATCTAAACTTAAAACGACCAAGACTTTGAGAAACTCCCAGCATTCGCATGCGGAGATTACAGAAGATGACAAGAACTTATGAGAAAGAAGAATCAGGTTTCCCCATATGGGACTGTGGGAGTCCATTATATGATTCTTATGAATTGGTGTCTCTCACTCATCTGATAGAGAGACACATGATGGCTTTACCATCTCCTGGAGGATCAAGGCTGATCAACAGAGAGTTTTGTGATGCAGCGGATTTGAGATCTTCAGGGAAGGCTGGAGGTTCTTCCGTGGCGAATAGAGTCGGTGGGTTTTTGGTGAATTGGGTGTGGAAGAGGAAGAGGAAGAAGGAAAAGCACAGGAAAGTGAGAACCGGGTTTTCTGGGATCTGTGACACGATTGCTTGGTGGAAGAAATAGGAAGGAATGATGCAACTCTTTCTCATTTTTCATTTCGGATCTATTATATCTTGTGTTTTGTTGTGGTTTGTTACTTAGTGTATTACTGTTTATTGAAGCACAATCACTGTTTGTAGCTATCGAGCTTCTATGTAAGCACCAAAAGCGATGGTACGTCCGAAATGGATTAAGGTTTGATTAGCATGTAACTGTAAACATCCCACAGGGTACTGATTCCATCTTGCTCCATCTTCTCTAAGAATAGGATATAACGGTATGCGAATGTTTGGGAATAGGAAAGCAGTCGATTTCTCGGAAGCAATTTTGAGAGATTTAAGTGGGTTGATTTTTTTTTTTTTTTTCCAAGGCAAAAGTTTCGATAATTGAATAGCTCACTAAAGATATTGTTGTTTATGGGTCAAAGAATTGTTACAGTATTACTTACATATCATTTGTTAATAAAGTCTTTATATTAACAGCGAGATTTGAACAGATGATCTTATAAATTATAAATTAAATTTTTATTAACTGAATTAATTTTTATTGGTCGACTCTTGAATCTTTGTACAAGAGTGAGCTTCCAGTCTGGAAGTCGCTATCAGTAAATTGTGGGAGGCAATTTCCGTTACTATCTCCTTAGTCCTTTTTGTGTGAATGACGTTAACTAAATGGGCTGGTGACAGCCCAAGACACTTCGACAAATGTCCAAGTGTAGTTGACTCGGGTTACATATTGGCCCTCAATGAAGGAGAGAGAAAAGAGCCCATAATTTTGTCCACGATATAATCTATGGAAAGCCCCTAACAGTGATGAGTTTAAGAATGACAATAACATCTAAGATTTTACCAAACAAAAACAATTAAGGACCAAATTATCCTGTTCACTGTCGTTTACATCACATCCAACATTTAGATGATTAATAAAATGGGGTGGACTCTAATAATTGTAATTCTACAATAATTTATTTCATCTTTTATTTAAATCGAATCAATTATATTAATAAATTAGCCTTTATGGTTGCTTGTCACTGTTAAATTATGATGAGAGTGAGTGATTGAGTGAATGGGACTGCTTTGTTTAGATTTAAATTTGGTAACTATAAACATTGAATGTCTATATCATTTAAGTTGTTGAAATTCAGATCAATTGTTTAAATAAACTTATCTATTTATTAATCTCAAATAAAATACAAATTTATAATTATTGATTTAAATTTTAACTATTTAAATGTTACATGTTGCTTGTATCAAGTACATTCAGTGAATAAAATTCACTTTATTCTGACTTCTAGCCATTACGCCTAACCCAATAACAATACAGTTCTATAGTGTTCACTGCACTGGATAATGCTCGCCACTCCCTAGCCAATGAAATTAGAACATCAGTGAAAGAGACTTGGGCTTTAAACAGCCCATTAAGTAGAACATCATCCATTAAAAGATAAGGGACATTGTCACCCCGTCCTTTTGGGTTTAAAATTGAAAAAATCATTAAAAAATTACTTTAAAGTCCCTCACAATCTATTTAAATGCTAGAAGATCTATTGATAATTTGGTGAAGCAAAATAAAAACTAAAAGTGTTGTCATTTTTATTTGCAAAATTGTTAGTAAACCTTCTGATATTTAAATGGACTGTTGGGGACTTGGGAATAATTCCCCCAAAAATCATACTAGCTGCCTGCTCATGTAGTCACATGTATGATAGCTAGGGGTGTAATTTTGCATAAATTGGATCAAGCATTCATCATGAGATTCAATATATGACCAAGCTAGAATAGATAATCATCCCTTCCTGCTTTAAAAGCTTTATCTTCTCACGTAACGATCCGAAACCTGACAAATGTATATAGTTGACCACCCTTTTGAAATTAAATTAGATTAAAACTGCAGCCACTCTTTGAATAATATACCCCCACTATCAATCATCATGTGCATGTTATTGGTTGAACCATTTCAAAGCATTAAAAAGGATAACACACTGAATGCGTCCCCTTTTTCCCCTTTTGTTTTTCTCGTGCTTTGATACTCTCTTCAAAATAAACATCATGTTGATGTCAGGTCATTTCAAGATCTCATGAATGATGTATCCTTGGATATATTCAATTCCACGATTTCTGAAACCCCATCTATCACGCATCAACTGCCATTTGTTTGTTTTTCATAACATTTTTTTTTGTGTTCAAACTTTCTTCCTAATCATATCGCATACTGCTTTAATTTTCCAATCAACGTGAATCGGGAAGCAGATCACATTGGAGCCTCAACCAGGTCAACGTTCGCGCCTCGTTTGCAAGCTGAGCCACGCGGATACAGTAACAGTGCCAAGTGTTAATTTCTTGGCTTGCATTAGAACTTTAATTTCCTCTCGTGTGTAGATCACAAGAGGAAAATGAAAGTATAAAAACAACATAAATATCTTATAACTGCAATCGACGACTGCATAGAATTATACATTGGTACGTGACTTCTCTGCTTATCTGTCTTATTCATGTATACGCACGCACGCACACCATACACATGCACGCAGTTACAAAATGAACCTCTTTATATCACAGAGTTGCATCACAGGCATGCATTCCCTTAGGCTATAAGCAGAGCATATTTTAAGTATTCACAAAATTCTCTCATGCTTCTCCATGCAAAAGTCCTTTTCATTTAAGCGTGCACAAAATTTGCAACTGTAGCTAGGTTTTACCACTTGATCATGAGACTTATATTTGCTCCATTATACCCGCATCTCTCATTGAGGAATTTTCAATATCTACCAACACAACGAAAGATGCCTTTTTCCCTGCACATTTAGTATCCAGGGTTTATCCCATATCAAGCTAATGAGGAACATTGCACGACCTTTTTGGGTAGCTAACCTTGACATCGAGTTTTAACGTTACATTCTAGGGCTTGAACCTTAAATCATTGGTTAGGTTGAAACATGAAATAAAGATAACGGATAAGCAGTGTATTGGTGTTCCTCCCCTTTCATCACTCTTTTCCTTCCTTTTGAATTGATGTGATAGTACATGAAAGATGTATTGTAGTGTATAACAATGATTCACTCACAATGTTTATCCTTATCCAAAGATAGACAGAGGAATTTGGCTTCAATGCTCATCAAGTAGTGCTCTGCTCACTTGATGAACAATCTAGGCTGTCTAGATTTTTAATCTCGACAGCCTAGATTTTAACATTTTATATTTATAATTTTATAAAAAAATTAGAAAATTTTAATAAATTTATTTTATTATCAATTTAAACAATACATATTTTATTTAGATGATCTAATGTAATATAAATTTTTTTTATAATTTTTATAAATTGACTATCCAAATGTATTCTAAGCAGTTTGAATTTAAAAATTTTAAGTTGTAATATTTTTTAAGTTTTTTAAAGTTTCAGTTTGGAGATTATCTTTATTTTTATTTTTTAATATTATATTTACTAAAATAAAAATTCTAAAAAAGTTTATTGTTAAATTCAAATAGTTCAAAATATATCTGGATAATTAATTTATAAAAATTATAAAAAATTAATATTAAATTAAATCTGTATTTTCCATATTAATGATAAGATAGGTTTGTTAAAATATTATAATTTTTATAATAAATATAAAATAAAAATCTTAAAATAAAATCTTAAAATTTGGACCGTACGAAGTTAGCACCAAAACCGGACTCCAAACAGAGCGTATAAAAGATTCAAACCAGTGTTTTCAGAACCGGATCGGACATTGAACCGGAAAAGTCAGCGGTTCAGGGTTCGCATGGTTCAACCGGTTGGACCATTCGTAATAATTAAATTAAAAAAAATTATATATGTATATAATAATTTAAATATAAGAAATACATATGAAATTGCTATTTAACTTAAAAAACTTAAATATTTTAAGTTTATCACGACTTAACAAGCTATATGATACACTATAATATCAAATAATTAAAAAAATTAGTCATTTTTTAAAAAAATTTGATAAAAAATAAAAAAAGTTTTTTTTGAACAGTCCGGTTTTTGAAAACTGGATCCGGTTCCCGGTCCGACCGCCGGTTCAACCCGGCTCAACTCTGAAAACGATTTTTTCCTTTGAACCAGACCGAAAACCAGACCGATCGACGGTCCGACCGGCCGGTCCAGTCCGATTTTCAAAACAGTAATTCAAACTCGATTGCTGAACTTGCGGAAGAACCCATATTGAGCATTGAATCTCTTTCATTTTAGAAATAATGAATGTATGACTTGTGCTAGCAACAGTGCAAGGTAGCCCACCACTATTGTAACAACCACTTAACGCACTCTTGGAATCGTGCAACTTTTCAAGTTTGGTGTCTTAAAATTGTGAGTAGGGAAATGAAATCAGATATAAAATTATCTAATTAATTTATTTAGTATGTTAGAATTGTTTTTTTTTGAAGGAATCTGATTCCATCAAAATTGATGGAATTTAATTTTATTATAAAAGCCCTGAAATTGATAAACTAAATATAAAATTGACTTATATATCATTAAAAAAAATAAAATAAAGAGTATTTTAAGTTTTAAAAGTATAATCTTTATTTTTTAATTGCTAAGCTTTTTATCAAATAAAATAAAATAAAGGTTGTTTTAATTTTTTTATTCTAAATATATATACTTATTAAAATTATATCATGATTTTATTTTTATATTAATATATTTTTAAAACTCAATTTAATTTTACTTTTGATTTTAATTCTATTAAAAATTCTTTTATTATATCAAACGGGCCCGCACTGTTTGCCTTGTAATCACAATTCAACTATAGCACGCGCAGACAGCATATTAGTCCTACTCCTTTGGCAGAGGCCTAAGCCAGTTGCGTCGCTGATTTTTGTCTTCCACTCTCTGCAACGATATGGAAAGCCCAGCAGTAATCAAGTGCATCGTGACCTGCGAGAGTTGGAGTCCATTGCCAATAGCTACTCCCTTCGTCTGTGCATATAAGATTTTTTATAACTAAATTTGACATATTAATAAAAGTGTATTATTTAGATCAAATCACATAAAATTACAATAATTTTTTATTTTACCTTTAATAATGTCACAATTAATAGCATAATAATAATGAACAAAGCACACAATTAATATCTTACCTATTTTTTAAAATAAAGATAAAATTATTTAATTATTTAAAAATATCATGCCCCCTTATATTTAGAGATAAAATAAATTTTTAAAAAATATCTTATATATAAAAATAAAGAGAGTACATTACATGAGAAAGATACTCAAGAAACAAGAAATGAATCTTGAATGAAAAACTCTACTTTGATAGATATTCTGTGCTATGACTCTCTTCAAGAATAAAATTATACTCCCTTCGTATTTTTATTATTAGAAAAACTATCACATTTGACTTGCATATTTTTATAAGAAAAATCATCAATTTTAATAATCATTTATTACATATTTCTTAAATCACTCCTCATAATTTACATTAATAAAAAATAATTAATGTATAATTTTGTTAATTAACATAGGAAATTTTGGTCATTTTTTATTTTCAGACATAATTATTATAATTAAGTGATTTTTTTAAATGGTGTGACGTAGTTTTTTTTTATATATAAAAATGAAGGGAGTATGTTATTATTTATTAATTATTTTAAAATCTCTAAATGTGAGTGGATTTAAATTAATGTGAGAATTCATATATTACATAGAGTTACAAATAATATATTCTTCTAATTTTATTTATAAGTCACTTCTAACATATTTCACAAAAATTGAGAAAAACATTAAAACCCATTATCTTTGTCTTACAATTTAACAAGTTCTTAAATTTGTTCTTATTAAATATATATATTTTAAAAACATATTTTTTCTCTTCAACATTTAATGAAAAGTTGAAAAAAATTATGTCAAAAATTTAATAAGATGACTTATAAATAGGAGAAAAAAATATTATCTCTATTCTATATAAACAGGAGTATAGGGAGTATATAAATATGGAAGGATTAAAAAAAATAAAACTTTAAAGCATTGAATTAGTTAGTTATACTATCTTTCGGCTACCATTGATGTTCTAATTTTATTTCAAAATTATAGCTACCTTAAAATTTTAATAAAATATTAATATTAATTTTTTTATATCATTTTACCTTTTACCATTGAAAATAAAAATAGGTATAGGTAAATAGTTCTACAGTATGGCTAGATTTTAGATATTTTAATATTGGAATATTCTATTTAAATACCATTAAATTTATTATAGCCAAGGCTATCTAATAATTTTCTTCATTGGTGTACATTCTTAAATGATAATTATTAGCAAATGGAGTTAATACTTATTTTCTCATATGCTTTTTGAGGAGTTCGTAATTCAAATGTTAGTATTGTAATATAATTATCCCAAGTGTGAATTTAACGCGAGACATTTTTAACTTTCAAAAGACTGACTTATTTAATAAAATATTAATATATAGCCCGTTTAATTAAGATTCATAGAAACACATACCGCCACATAATTAAATGAGTCTACAGATTGTGTGTG
Source organism: Prosopis cineraria (assembly GCF_029017545.1). Lineage (NCBI taxonomy): Eukaryota > Viridiplantae > Streptophyta > Magnoliopsida > Fabales > Fabaceae > Prosopis > Prosopis cineraria. The sequence continues at coordinate 2,149,083 of NW_026555344.1, forward strand.
AATGGATTTCTACTCTCAATGATAAACCGTTTCCTGTAATAATTTGCATTTGCAGAGATGAAAAGAAAAACAGAGTTGAAGAGAGTGGCAGGAACGAATCTGCTCTGGGATAACCGTTACAATACCAAACCATAAGCACAGACAAACGTGAGGTGTAAACAAGAAGGAATACCTTAGAGACAAAAGGTTCAACAAAGTGGCACGATTTGATGAACAAAACTAAGGAAGCTTTTCAAATTGCTTTATTTCCCATAGACCACAGCACTTCATCAATTGAAAGCGGAACTGAGATAGCTCCTCACAACATCCTCACTCAAGATTTGCAACACTTTACTGTGTGAAGCAGCCACACACCTTGGGGTCTTGTACTGGCTAGCAGCAGCTCCTAATCCTAGGAAGTGCTCTAGAATCTTCTGGAATGTTCCACTCCTGACAACCCGGAGTTCGAGGGGCCCAATGCAGCTGGTTTTGCGAGAGCTAATGTAGCCTGCGTCCACAAAAGACTTGTCCAGACAGTTGCAACACTCACCAAGTAGCTCTTCACTTGCTTCCCCATTCATCTCCCAGAAGATCACATAGTGCCCTGGTTCAGTGGATGAGTCAACATGGCTCGTGTAGTCAACGACTTCCAAGTTCTCTGCTGCTACTAGTTTCGCTGCTGCCTCTACAGCTAACTGCAGATCATTCTCGGTGTTCTTGTCAATGTTAATCGTTAGCAGAAGGCTGCTACGACGAACAAACTTGAGCTCTGGGGTCGAGTTATGGAACCCCATGACCTTGAACACATCCCCCAGCCTATACCGATACAGACCTGTAAATTGCTCATGAAGTTGTAAGAACAACAGCCAGTGCTATTGACTAGCCATGTATACATACAATAACATATCATCTATATCTCTCCTACCTGCTGGGTTGGTGGTAACGATCTCATACTCTTCACCAACCTTCACCTCAGTCAAGCCCACTGTATGAGGATCAACACGATGGAAATTGGGCCCACAATTGGTTTGCTCCAACTCACTGAGAGGGATGAATTCAAAATAACCAAGATGAGGAAGCACGGCATAAGTGGCCAATTCAGGGGGCAGTTTTGGGTTCACATTCGCAGCAATACATCCTTCAGAGGCTCCATAGTCAGCAGTCACCAAAGGAAGCTCCCTAGCATAATGCTTCAACTTCTTCACATAAGGCTCCATGGACCCTGTCATGATCCCATGAATGTACTTAATGTTGGGGAAGAGCTCTGGTATTAACCCGTACCAGTTGTTCAGTCCCATGCATTTCTTTTCAATCAGGTTAGCTAACTCCGGATTTGGTTTGAGAAGTTTGGACATGGCCGTTCGAATGGATGGAACTGTGATTTTGCCTGTGAGGACCCCTTCTCGGATATCAGTGCAGAGCTCTTCCCAGACTTGTTCAAAGGTTCTAAATGCGTGGACTATGCTGTGTGCAAATGTAGAAGACACCAGCTGAACTTCCTCACGGAAAATTAAGCCACACAGGAGGTGGCAGTACAAGGATTGATGAAAATCAGGACCGAATATTACTTCATCCGGGCTGCAACATTGGGACTGAAGTGCTTTCATCGTGCATTTGTACTTTTCGTGTCTGAACAAATTTGTTGTAGAAGTTCCAGCCGTGAGACCCCCTTTTGTTTTGAACTGCTTGCTGCTATATATAAAGCTCAACGCTTTCCCATTTTTTATTGGAAACTCTCTGCGTCAGAAGATTGTGTGTGTGACAACTTACAAGATTTGTGAAGAGGGGCAAGAACGGACATGGAAAATGTGATTCCCTGAGGTTAAGAGAAAAAAAAAATTAGAATACCTGTTCCTGAAGGCAAAAGAGGTCTGATTCATGTGCACAGAAGTTTCAAACAATTCGTCATTCCATGGTAAATATTTGGGCTTCCCCTGAGTAGTTCCAGAACTGCAAGAACATGTCTGTCAGATTCAACTCCACTAATGGCTGCTGAAATGGGAGTATAACCAAAATGAAACAAAAAGCCAGACCTTAAAGACACTGTTGTGATTGGCTTTCCAGTGAGAATGGAAGAGGCATCGCCATCAATGATTCTGATGATATAAGGCTCCAATTCCTTGTGGGTAACAAGAGGGACATGGGCCTTGAAACTCTCAGGATCGGTTCTTCCATGAAGACCCAGATTCTGCAAGTACTCAGCTGAAGCATTGTCTTCCAAGATCCTTCTAAGCGTCTCCCTCTGAACCCTTTCAGCATCCTTGGTGAGTTCCTCAAACTTGTCAATCACTTTGTCCATGTTGAATTCTTCCACTTTCTCCAACATTTTCATTCACACCTTCAAGTGCAGCTATATCAGAAAGCAAAGAAAAAGCGCTCTTTTATATAGACAATAAGCCAAACAATTGGCGTCTATGCTTAGTGCACTTCTTTATGCTAAGAAAGACTACTCGTTTTAAAATATCTTCGTTACTTTTTTTTTTAAGAAAAAAAATTTATCATAGCATAATTTAAAGAAAGGACACGTGGTGAGGAAGCCATAGGGATTTATTTGTACACAACAATTTATCTTTGTCAATTTGTTGTATGTTTTAAGCTCACAGCTGTAATGAACACTCCATATAAACACGCCTCGTCATATGATAGCATGAAAAGATGCAGAGATTCGGTCAAAAAATGAAGAGCTGCAGAGAAATTAGGGATTTATTGGGGCTAATTTGGTAAATGTAAATTATTTTAATAAAAACATTAATTGGTAAAAGGAAGAATATGAGCTAAGGATCCCTAAATAATTTAATATACAAGAAGGATTTCTAATTAGTAAACATTAACATTAACAAATTAATAAGTGAAATTATTATTTTAATAAGTACATAATTTGTCTAGGGTCCTTATCAAATATTAAAATTTTTCAGAGATCTTTCATTAATATTCTTTCTTGGCAAAAAAATGTTTTAGTATGTTTTTAACCAAGTTCAGTGTATGCTACTCAATCTGATAATTTAAAAAAGAGGTAATATTATATTGCTTGCTTGGTTGGCATGGTAGGGTAGTTAAAGTTATTCAAATAGATTAATTTAATTCTATGCAAGCATTTTTAGTCAAGAAAAGTAGAAAATTAGGTGTTAAACAAGGTGAATCTTTTCATTCTGCAAATGAAAGGATCAAAATAAGTTTAGTAAAATCCTTCAAGCGCCATTCCATAGTTTGATTTCTTGATGTGTGTATGGAGAGTATGGTTTGAAAGAAAATAACCTCTTAAATAACACTTATATTCTTTAATAAATTAGTTTTATGATTGCGGAATGTGATGATACTTTAGGAAAATAAAAAAATTGATAAAGTAAAAGGATGAAATTAAGACTCAAAATATATTATCTTTTTTTCAAAAAAATCTATTAGATCAAATCAAAGAATCAAACAGTTGGTTTGATGGGATTTGAAAAAACGATATTTATCTTTCTTTTTTTTTTTTGTTTCCTTTTAACGTTTTTAAGAAAAGATTGTTAATGCTTAATACCTTTTCAAGAACAAAAAATGTCAAGAAGTCATGAAATTAAATTACTAATAAACGAGGGGTGAAAAAGAAGAGGACAGATAGAGAGTAATTGTGTGATTAAATGAAAGGCAGCATCTTCATCTCCCACCTTATTGTCTCAATGCGATGAATGATGATAGGTTATGTTTCTTAACTTTAGACTAAATTGTTTGTATATCTCTTGATGCTTTGTTCCCTTTTATATGCTAAAAAAAAAAAAAGGCAGACATTTTTATATGGCAATGCAAGTTGCGCGATGACGATATTAGTTATTTCAGCACTTGCTGACGTCATTAATACCGGTGACTAGCTCAAGCGTTGACCCAGAGACTTGCTCTCTCCCCTCTCTGCACGTCTCGGTTTTTATACAACATAAAAGTTTTTAAGAAATTTGGAATAATAAATAAAAAAAGACTTGAGAATGGGAAACCAAGATTAAAAATAAAAAAGACAGAAAAAGAGGTCTTTTATAAAACCATGGTGTATGTCTGGCACGAATAACAAATTATGTCAACATAAAAAAATTTTAAAAATAAATGGCAAAAATATTTTTTATTAAAATAGTATCCCAACAGCAAGGTTATTTCTATCGTTCACATTATGGTTTTCAAAAGATTGGACTTTTTTTTTTTTAAAGTATATTGATGCAATGAATGACACAAATACATTTTTATTAAAATGTTATCCGAACAGCAAGGTTTTTCATTATTCACGTGATGGTTTTCAAAAGATTTGACTCTTTTTAGGGACTTCCTACCAATCAATTTAGGAGATATTTTTAACAAAATTACACATACTAATTTCATTTATTAAATATAGTTTATAATCTTAATTTTTTTTATAAACTTTTAAAAATACCCTTCATTAATAATAGAAAGGGAGGAAATTAAATTTATTTAAGGAGTAAAATAATGATAATATTAGAATAATTAACATTAATGAAATCTTTTTTTAAATATTTTATATTCTGAGGCACTAAATCATATTATGAGATTTAGGGACTATATATATATATATATATATATTGGAATATGATTCAGGGACTACTATGTTGATACAAGGGACCTTCCCATGTTCGATAAAAGCAAGCTATTTGGCTTTTTTTAAGAGAACTATTATAGGTGTGGGTGTTTTTGGCTTGAGTGATTCGGCGCATATTTCAAAGCTTCCCCTTAAGTTTGGATCAGGAGTACCAATATAAGTACCTCTCTCTCTCTCTCTCTCTCACACACACATATAATGAAAGAAAATAAAACTGGAAAACGTTTTCCTGATCATACGGCATTAGAAATGTAAATGGAATCATTCAATTTTAACCCAGTAAAAAATCAGGATATGTAAGACTCTTTATATCAAATATATATATATATACACACACACACATATACGCATGCCCTGCTTACTACAATGTGCAGGTTATTGGGTTATCAATTTATAACGTAATCTTATACGATATGTTTTCTTCGTGTATGTCTTTTTTTTTTTTAATGACCCAACTAGTTCTAATATGAGGCTCAGCCCAAAATTTAATTCCTTGTTTCCGAGCCCAACCATGGAAAACGACATGGCGAAACTGGACAATTAAGGATCACATAAGATTATTAATCACAATCAAAAACCTTGAATTATTGATGTCCCAATAATGAATCATGGTCCTTGATAACTTAGAATTAAAACATATATGAGTTTATAAAATTGACTTGAGTACTAAAATTATTATTATAAGTTGAGAATATTGTTAATTTCGATTGGAAAAAACTAAGATCCATACTTAAGAATATGATTAACAATATATAGTCTCAACCCTCAATAGTAATTTCAATAATTCTAATTTATAATAGTAATTTCAATAGTCCAACTATAACACTTGGGATCTTGATTTTTTTAATTGAGATTGATAATAGTTTCAATCCATGATAGTAATTTCAATTGTATCTTTTTCTTTTTATCTTCCAAGTGATTTAATTACCTGCATATTGACAAGCATAAAAATTGACTTCATATTTAAAAGTGATTTTGGTAAATTTTAAAGTAACCATTGTATATTTACAATTACTTTTATAAAGTTTCATAAGTGAATTTTAATTTCATACTAAGAAACAACATATCCTAAGTATGAATCTTAGTTTTTTTAACTAAAATTAACAATAGTCCCAACTCATTATAGTAATTTTAGTAGTGTTTTTTTTACATTTACTTGAGGGAAATTATGTAAATTCATAAATATTTTTAATGTCAAGCAAGGACAATGGTCCATTATTAAAATTTTAATAATTTAGAGTCCCTAATTATAATCAATGGTCTTATAGAATCTTTAATTGTTATTTCTCTAAAAAAATATTTTCTTGTGTTTGAGAAAAAAAAAGCCAACTAATTCTTCTTATAAAAATATATATTTGACAGAACTCTTAAAAGAGAAGTCTTTGCTCGATCTGTGGATATTGATCAACAAAGATGTTGAATCCTTGTGATTATAGGTGGAAATAGGCTAGGTTAAGTTAAATTTTAACCAAATAGGCCTGAGCCTATATGGTAAATTAGATGATTGAGCTTGACTTGATATTTATATAAAACTTTTTTCACAATTCAAGCCCGAGACTATCTAAAGCTTAGCCTCGTTTAAGAGCTTATTTAAAAGCTTACTTAAAAGCAAGCCTGGTAAATAATTTTACATTTTAATTTTAAATATCTCAAATATTTGGAAACTATTAATATAACATGTAATCTGATTTATCAATTATAATATATAATAATTAAAAGAATTTACCAACTACAATACTATATAATAACATAATAATATTAAAATTAATATATAAGTCCACTTTGATTGAAAATGTGAATAAAAAAAAAAAAGATTGATTAAAAATTAAATTGTGAAATTGATTGATGTGTGTGAGATATATTACATTGTGTGTGTATAAATAGGCTGACTTGTTATGCTTTATTTTGCAGACTAAAGGCAAATTTTGAAAAACTAGACCTTAAATAAGTCTAATTAAAGGCATGAATATGACTTGAACTTATTTTATAAATAGGTTAGTTAGATATGAAATAAGCCAGCGCATAGGCCCTTGATAAGGGTTTATTCTATTTTCATCTTTATTTATGATAGAGACGGATCGATATCAGGTACACATTGCTTAAACAGTTATCAAAAGACTGCAATGAATCTCTACGCATGGGGTTACGCAGCCCAAGTGATTACAAAGGAACTTGCTTGCTTAAGCATTAAGTTGATAATATATTTTATCAAAAAAAAAGTCGAAAATATAATAATAAACCAATAAGGTGATTAAAATTCCATGCACGTTCACATTCAACGAAAAATGAATAAGAGAGTTCAATTTCGCAGGCAGCGCCGCTCGAATCCAGTAAGGATTCTTGATCTTTACCCATAAATGAAGAGGCATTCGAGGTCATCAAAGCACCCCTTTTTTGGGGAACTTCTGATAATTATTCTAAGTAATTTCCCTACAAAGCCATTCCTAACATATTTCTCCTAACACAGTAAGAATAATAAAGTTTTTTTTTAATTTTGGTGAAATATGTTGGGAATAACTTATAATTTAATATATATTTTTTAAAAATAAAATATTATAACATTTAATAACCTTATCAAAATTTAATAAAAAACGACAGAGTAAAAAATAAATGCAATAATCATTGAAATATCTTATTTATAAAACTAGCTAAACAAATACTTATATATCTATCCTATAAATAGGATTAAAAGAGCATATGCATGCATAATTATTCTATGTTGATTGGTTTCAATTCACTTCCTATTTTTTGGCCTATCATCTGTTTCATATTCATTTATTGATGTAGTTAAGCCTTGAATAATACACATAATGATATGGTTTCTGGAAATTCTTTGTTACTTGGCTTTGTAACATTCACAACCTACTTAGCTTTATTACCAAAACTACAAAGGGCAGGATTGATGCTCAAACGTGAACGTACAGCCTCAAGCAAGCTAGCTAGTTTTTTGACACTAGTAATCTCACAAAAAAAAAATATAATAAAACCACCCAGCTCAAACATGAATGATATGCTATGTTTTATTGGTGAAAAACATATATACTCTTTTAGTTAAAAAAATGTAAGACATTTTTAATTAGATTTTGCCTTCCAATAAAATAATTAATTATCTTTAAATTAATACTATCTTTTTATATTTACTGTTTTATAATAAGATGTTTTACTTTAATATAAGGATAAAGAGATTTATTTATTATGGGCACTTTTAACAAAAGTATAATAATTATATTTTAAAATATTAAAATACTTTACGTTTTTTAACACAAAAAAGTATTGGTTACAAGTCAAGAGTCATTTGTATGTATGAATTCAAATGTTTAAAAATGTCTCATAGGATTTTGAAGGTTAATATTAAAAAATATATATATCAAGAGATCAAGGATTTGAAGTTCAAAAAACAAGAGGCTTTTGCAGATATAGTCCATGTTATAAGACCAAATCAAACAAATAATACAACATTTATTATATTTTATATCATGATTGATTTATTATATTTGTCAATAATATACTGTTGTATATAAATGATGAATCCCTTGTAAGTTTTCAAATTTTTAATGATAAACTCCATGTATAATAATGATAAACCCCTTGTATATCAATGTAAACTAATTATACCCCAAATTTTCAAAAATTTGATCCATATTTTTGGGTACAAATTTTTTTTAGCTAGTAAGCCAATTTAACCAAAAAAAAACTTGTAATTGATCAACCTTAAAAATTCACCAACGAGCTATGGTGTCCCCAGTGAAACAATCAGCATGAAGCAATTAAAATGTTATCTTGTTCTGAAAATAATTGTCCAATCTAATATAATAAGCAAGCATCTGGACATGGAAATGCATAGAAAATGATACATGTGTGTGAGCGTAGAGGGAGAGAAAACTTAAATGGTATTAAAAAAATGTATCCCCTGCGTTTATTAAATAATGCTGGCGTTTCCTTACAGTTTATCAATAATGGAAATTATTATATAAATTCAAAGACTTCAAGTTTAAGCGAGGCGTGTGTGCATTAAAAAATACTTTGCTATAAATTATGAATTAAAAATAAATATAACTGAATGAAGTGATAGCATGGGATATGGCAATTGGCTTTCTACATAGCTTATTTGCATTTGAAATAAATGAAGAGAAAAAGATGTACAGTAATTAATTGATTTGCATTTGAAGTTGAAGGTTTTTGTTGCTGGCAAGGCACATGGCAGATCTGGTTGGGGGTGCAGTTGTAGGAGCCGTGTATGGAGAATTTGTGAGTGAAGTTTTGAAAGTGAAGGAGCGTGTGAAGGAGTTCAGACACAAAATGAATGAACCGCAAGAAACAGTACTGCTGGCTTTGGCGCCAGCAACACAGGAGATACAAGAGTTAAACACGCGATTGAATCGAAAGAAGCAGAGTGAAATATAATACTTGAAATCACTGATGCAAGAGAGCAAGAGCCTGGTTCATAGGATAGTGGAACATTCTCAAAAAGGTGATGGTGATGGAGGAGGCTGTGATGCTCGAAACAGATCAAAATCAGGCACAGGAAATAGAAACGCTCAGCGCAAGGTGTTGAGGCTACTATTATTTTAATCTTATTTATAAATTATTTTTAGCATGTTTCATCAAAATTAAAAAAACTTTAAACTTCATTAACTTCATTTTAAAATTTAAAAAGTTTTTACCTTTATCTCTAATAAATGTTCTTAAATATCATTAGTATTATTTTTATTCAAAGCATTTAATAAGAACAAAAATGTAAAAATAAACATTAAGAATTGACAAGCGTCCTATAAATAAGATTAATTTTTTTTTTCTTTGCCTTGAAAGTAGGACAAGAGGAGTATACTATATTCATATACATAAGCCAATCGGCTACAAATCAACAAATACAAATGATACATGTGTAAAGTAAATCTGCAAGGAATATTACAACAATTCAGCTGTACAACAATCCAAACTGTACTGTAACGAACTACACTATTAACAATAATCTCATTCTCTAACAGAAACCACGTCTCAACAGCTGGAAGCTACGATTATAGAGCAGATCTGCAAATTAAAGTAAAAAGGGAAGCGCCAGGAGATTGATGGATGAGGGTAAGAAGCTGGTTAGCGAATGCTCCAACATTGCATGGTGGAACTTTCTGGACAAGTGGCGTTACCAGAAGAAGCTGGCCGACCTAGATAACAAATTCTTGAGGTTCCATTGCCTTCTGCTGCAATCTCGCATGGCAGCTCATCAAACATCAAGTATTGGCTCACAAGAGCATCAGAATTAATGTCTCTTAAAAAGGTAAACACAACATCCGGAATTCTGCAGTACTGTGCTCTTCTTTAAGCCCAGGGCTTGTTTGGATTGCATTATATATTTTAATTTGCCCGGACCACAACTCTCTGATGCTAATCCGTTGAAGTTTTGTGCATAAACAATGACGAGATTAAGAGCCCAACAACAAACAGCAGCTCATGTGTAGTGTGATTAAGCCTTTTGAACACATTTGGGTCTAAGAACCAAACATTTAATTTCTCTCTTATTAGAGCGTGTGCTTCTTCGCAGTTATATAAAAATATTGCAAGTCTTTCATGGGAGTAGTCCCAGTGTCTTTCATTCAACGGATATAAAATTCATCTCTCAGAGTGTGAGTTCACAAAAATTAGAACATTATTATTAGATCAACAAATATAAATATAAATTCCAGATAGTTATTAACCGCCGGCAGAATATCACAATCATTGATGTATATGCAAATAATTTAATATCAATATAAAACGTTTAATTCTGCAGAGGTCAAACTCTAATTAAGGTACTGAGAAATTGATTATGCATATAAAACTGTTGGAATTAAAAGCCATAATTGCATTTTGGTCTGTTGAGTCATGAATGGCGTGCCTTCTGATTGTATATATGTTTGTCACTTTCTTCTTGTCAACGACTATTAATTCCAAAAATCATTTAAAAACAATATTATGTTCAGTTACATGCATTAATCCTCAATTACTGCAATTCAAATAGTCAAGGAGCTATACAGTCACACAGAACATACATATGCTTTGCATATATATATATATATATATAGGAAAGTTAAACTCTCAGAATTCACAACCAGAGACTGCATATACATAGTCAGAAAAGTCAAAACCAAAGAGATGGCAGATTTGAGGGTAAGACCAGAAGAAGAAGAATCAGTGAAGGGGAATGAAAAAATGAGTGACATGAAATCTGCAGACACAAGAGTGACGAAGAAAAAGACAGCACCAAAGTCTATGTGGGATTGTGGGAGCCCTTTGTATGATTCGTATGAACTGGTCTCTGTCACTCACGTTATTGAGAGGCATTGGATGATATTCCCAGCTCATCAAGCTCCCCTCACCAACAGCCAATCTCAGGAAATCGGACTCAAATCCGTGTCGTCGGAGAAAATGGTGATGAAGAAGATCGTGCAGACGACGGATAAGAAGGAGCAGAACGGTGAAGCAAGAAAGAAGAAGAAGGAAACCACAAGTGGGTTTGCTAGGTTTTGTTGTTTCTGGATGAACTGATATAATCTCATTATCCTCAAGCACTGCTGTCTTTTCGTTTCGCGTATTTAATTTTCAGCTTGCCGTGTCCCTTCCTTTGTTAATTATTCGATTGCACATCTTAATTTGAAGCTTATTTGACTAATTAATCTCAATGTGATTTAGTTTTTCACTATATTCACCTTTCAATCCCTCTTACGAAAGAATCCAATCTTTCATATGGAGCTAATTATATACATGAACCTCGAAAGAGCTTCCTATATATTAGGCATATCACTAAAGACTATTCAATATCACCTAACAAACATCAAATGTACAACAAATCTAATCAATGAAAATTTAGATTAAATAATAAATATTAGCAGCCATAACTTGTTCATGACTCATTTTGATCCTATGCATACTCTCCTCTTTTAAAAGATCTCTCCATACATAATTTTATCTGTCAATTTAATTATCCATTTGATTTATTGGCCGTATATCAATTATCATTATTTAAATGTTTTTTAAAATAACCTCATAATACCTCTTTATGATAATAATTAAATAATATATTTAGTTTAATGTTGTAATTAAAATTTATACCATTAAACTAAATGAATAATTAAATAGACAGATCTAATTGTGAATTATATAAATTTTGAGAAAAAGTATCGAGAGAATCTAAATCCATTCAAATGAAATATATGAATGGTTACCATTTGTCATCCAGCCATATAAAAATGCTTAGATAAATTCTATACACCACAGTATTTATGATCCATCTAATAAAAATATTACATTCAGATGGCATATATCAAATATAAATTAATGCTAACATTAATGAAAATGGCAAGAGAAATGAAAGGAAATTAAATAGACATTCTATAATAAAAATAAAATGATTAAAAATAATGATAAATAATATTTTATTTAATTAAACTAGTGTAATTTTATTAAATAGACGATGAATGACATGATGCATTGAGTTTGTCTGACAATTTCTCGTTTATAAATAGCATGCGTTGTATAAATTTATATATTGATTACATAAATGAAATACATGTAATACATTGGATCTGAAAAAATTGAAAAAGAATATTGTTTACAGCTTGTGAATATTATACTTGATGTACATTTTATATGGATGGATATTGACATGTTAACTGTCAAAATATTTATTAGGTAATTACGACTTATAGAATTTATGTGATATAAATATCGATGTTGATATTAACTTTTTTAAGAACATGATATGATAAAGTATTGAGCACTTGCTCGACCGTGTGGCTGCCCCACCAGATCTAAGGAGTGGGGATTAATTAAAAAAGAGATTATCATGGGTTTGGTGGCCCTCAATAGTCTCTTTGGCCCATTTTTTCCCCGGCAAATTTCTTTTTAAAAGATAAATATTTTGCACACATCTTGACTAATTTCTGCCAAACAAAAAAACAGCAGATCATAATATATATATATATATACACACACACACACACACACATATACATGCAAACATATGGAAAAATGACAGAAAGTTACAAAAGGTCTAATTAATTTAAATTATTTTTTAAATGTTAAATTTTAAAAATTTGCAACTCAATCTTTCAATTTTGCAATTTCGCTATGATAAATTTACAGCTTGTATTTTAAATTTTAATAAAAAAATAATTTTTTTATTTTTAATCATGTTAAAATTTAAAAAATAAGTTATAAATTCATCACAATATAATTATAAAATTAAAAGATTAAGTTATAAATTTTTAAAAGTTTAACATTTGAAATTTAATTTAAATTAATTAATTTTTTAAATTTTTTTATTATTTTTCCTATAATATATATATATATATATATATTGCAGAAAAGAAACAAAAGGTTGATACTTTTGATTCAGGCCATGACAAAGGTCAAATCCATACAGTCCAGAATGCCATTATAATATGCTACGCCTCTCACATTTAATATGGAAAGTGTAGTTCATAATTCCATTAGCACAACTAAATTATTTAAGTCCAATACTTTCTCTTATTCTTTCTTAACCTTTTAAATGTGGAGAAAAATAGGAAACATTTCCATTTCAAGTATAGTATAATTATTTATGGCGCTGTTAATTGATTAAGAACATTTGTAAATTCAACTGTCTAAAATAAATAAAATAATTTCTTCCCCACTTTGTTTTGAATAGCGTAATTAACCAACAAAAAAAGTGAAAGAAAAATCATATCTAATTGTTTGGCCTAGAATATGCATGAGATGACTTCGACCATTTCATGCCAACACTAATATAAACATTTAAATTATATAATGTGATAAGCACTTGTCGTTGATATCTTAAATAAAGTGAACAACCTAGGTTGAATTCTTTTAGTGAATTAGAATTAAATAAAGTTAGAATGATGTTAAAAATGTGATAAACAGTAACAAAGAGGTTGGTTGAATTATCTAAGTAGTCACTAAAATAAAATCATTCTAATATTTGTGAATTTTTCAAATTTATGAACGAAATAAAAATAAATTAGTATTTGTAATCAATGTGTATGGGATTTTTCGGAGTGAGAGCTAAAGCCTATTCTAGCCAAATTAAACTGTCAAGTCACCTCAATTCATTGGTCAAAGCCTAAGCAATCACTCAAGCTTGACAAAAAAGCTTTGCAAAAATTCTTAGTATCCTAGGTGGATTAATGGTAGTTCTATTTAATCAATTAATACCACCAATGTGCAATAAACACAATGAGATCAAGTATGGCTGATGTACTGCAAGAAATTTAGTTGGAAAATGAGTTTCAATTAGACAAAGCAAGTTCCAAACATCCAAAGTGATGGCAACATAATATTAGTGTAATAACAACCAATATAGTGTCAACAATCACAATATAACATAAAGTTTGAATTATGTCAAGGGGCCAAAAGGAAATTCCAGCAAGCAAAACCAATACTCAATGTGTCATTACAAAGTATCAACTAAGTATTTCATCAAACACATAGCCTACATTAGTCACAAACTCTAAATTCTAATCAAGAAATAGAAATTGTAGCTAGAATCAAGATACAGGTGACTTGGTCTCTTTCAATGCTTGGCTCAAGTGCTTCTCATCTTCTCCGAAGGATCACAAGCCTCTTAGCCCCTCAAAGACATCTTCAAGACACCTCCAAGCTTGAAGAAATTTAGAATCATCGCTGCCATGGAGAGCTCAAAATTGCAAAAGTAGAGGAGAGGCAAACTGGAGTGAATTCGGTATGGTTTTGTAGAAGGAGATGAGAGGAATGTCTGAATCAGTTTGTATTTTGATTTGGTGGAGAATATCTGCTGGGAATTGAAGAGAAAGGGACGAAGAATGAAACTGGAAATGGAGGAGAAAAAGAACGAAATAGAATTGGTAAGAAGAAGAAAGATGATAGCGCGCAGGAATTCTCCACTGCCAGTGAACGTGAGTGCTCAATTTTTAATTGGATGCAAAATCAATGTGTATTCAAGTGGCGAGCACATGAGTTATTGAATGGAAAGAACAATTCGGTGGTGAGGGGAATAATGGAATTGCCGTATGAATGTGGAGTAAATGAGAAAAATAGAAAACCAAGGATGCACCTGGATTTTTAATTTATTTTTAAAGATATTCATTTATTTTTTTCAAATATGGAAATTTATGAAAAAGAAAGCGGAAAATAAATGGGAAAGGAATTAGAAAAGATTAATTAAGAAAGGGAGGACAAATGTGAGAAAGGAAATTTCCCAATTTATCACCTGACTTCTTCTCTTTTTCATGTAGCCACCTACACCACAAAATGAAAGAATATAATAAAAAAAATGTATTTTAGGGATTAACAATAATATTCAATAAAATCTGAAAAAATATGCAATAAATCCCAACAATTTTTTAAAAATATTTCTTTGCCTCTTAATTACAATTATTAACCAAATAAACCCTAATAGTTCAAAAAAAAAGTGCTAAAAGCTAGGGAAAAATGGGATAAAAATATGTAAAATATGTGAACCATCATTGTGCCACTTGACTACTTATATGTAAATGTGAACTTTTCCTAGTAAAAACAAGATTTTTCTGTGCATTGAACTAGATAAATAAAAACTTGTTGAAACATTTTGATAACGATTTAGCAAATTTTTGGGCCAGGAATTTAAAATTCAAAACGAAGACAGAATAATATGGGAATAAAATAGCAACAGAATAAAGATATGCACGTGGCCTAATACAAACTGCATCGTTCAAGGCAAGCAACACCGAAAACTTAGGCTAAGGCCCAAATATGTTTGCAGTGAGACCCGGCCCAAAATACATAAAGTGGCAAACAAGGCTTACATTCTCTGATTGTTATGCGGCGCACATTGTACACCCATGCCCAAGAGGAAGAGAAAATGTATGATCTATCATCTATGGGTTTAAAAAAAAATTGAAAATCGTGGTTTGACAAATAATTTAATTGGTTCGCGTTTTTATTTCTAGTCCTAAAGTTTGTTTAACTCGATATTTTTTTTCCACCAAAAGAAAAATATGTGTGCATGGATTATGCTGCTGAAAATTTTTTAACAGCATTTTTTGTATTTCATTTTTCCCCGAACGTCATTATTATTTTTCATCGCGTGTGTTATTTAGTACTACAGTCAAACATGAGAAAAGTCAAAGGTAAAAGAATTCTAAATCAGAAACAAGGGAAAAAAGTTCACTCTCTCCTTTTTAACTTTGGTAATAAAATTCAATTCTAAATTGTTGCGTTCATTTTACCGAGTTAGTGACAGCTTTGACATTTTCCAATGTTTACAGTTTCAAAACTTGTAACAAAATATAAGGTACCTGGCACTTGTTAGTCAAATAATTTAAAAACAAAGGGAGATAGCAACTCCTATATGCTTGTATGAATATTCTTATGCTTTTAAGGGAAATAGATGTTAAGTTCTTCTTCACATGGAATAATTTGGTCGATTTATAAAATTGATGTACCTGAGTTTCTCTCCTTCTTTTTTAATTAGTCAGAGTATATTGACCAAACGACACAGACTCATCAGGACCTTATCTTCCAGCTTGTCTGTTCGTCTCGTATTTTTGCGCTAAACTATATAAAACTCGAGACCAAAAAATGTGAGGACAATAACCGATGGTCTCTTAATTGATTGGTTACAAAAATCTGAATACGCGTTTTATCAATAATAATAATAATTGATTGATTGATTTTTTTGGGGCCAGCAACAATAATTGCTTGTCTTTTAGTATAATGCGAAGTATCAGCCATTATCAGTTGTCGGATTACTTGTGTCTATTAATTTTAATTAGTTTTATGGGGTGTTTGGATTATTAAAAACTTGCATTGAGATTTGAATCAAATTTTTTATTTAAATACGCAAAAAATTGTTAATTTAGATTTGATTTGAATTTAAATTCATTTTAAATTTCTTTGTTACTTTAAATTAACTTTATATTCTAATTGTTTAAAATTTTAGTCATTTTAAATATTTTATTTTTCTCACATTTTCACTGTTAATGCTCATACGAGTCTAGTATATTTTTTCATCCCTTGTAAATTAAAAATAAAAATAAAATCATCATTTTTTATTTTTGCTTTGAATATTAGTTTATTTCTCTCATTCATTTAAAATTTTTTAAACTAGTTAAATAAAGATTTTTTTATTGCAAAAAAAAAAATAAATGTGAGATTTTAAATCCGGAGACGCTACCTTAGTTCATAGTTGATAATAATATGAACTTTATTTATTTTAATGGACACATGGTTTGTTCTGCGCGATTAAATTAATTTATAGATTTTCAAATGGATGTAAACAACATTTTAAAACTCGTAGGCTTTATATATTAGGTGTAATACATTTTTTAGAATTTAAATATATATAATTATAACAATCACATGTTATTTAGTATTATTGACTAGTGACTAACGTAAATTTGAGCATTATGAACCTGTAAATAAGAGATATTAACGTCATTTCTAAAATTTACAAGGCTCTGCTTTGTCTTCTCAACTCAACCATAATTATTAATTGCATTATATGTTTTAATAAGAGATATTAACGTCATTTCGTTGACCATGAGATGAGAACCTTTATTTGCTTTGGATCTTAAAACATAAGGAATTGGCCGTAAGATCCTTCCGTAGTGTCTGTGCCACTCCAAACTGATTATTAACAAATTAAGCATGTGGTTTTATAATAATACTGGTTTTACTTTTTTAGTGTTTATTTACATTCGCGTAACATAAATTCAGAGTTGACCAAACCTTATATATATAATCCAATTCCCAGGCTAGAAGGTTCTAATGGCAACGACTGAGCATCACGTTGGACTGACCTTGCAGATTATACCAGAAAAGTAATCAATTGGTCGCGAACTTACTTTAGAATAACTCTAGATGTCAACTGGGTAAAATATGTGCCAAGTAGATCAATACTATACGAGAAAATAGCAATCAAAATCTTTATATAAAATTTATTAATTAAGAATCAATTATATCAAAATTTAAATAAAAAATAAGTTTGAATGTACTGTTGTTAATTTAAAATAAAGAGTTGTTAAAACTTGAATGTATATTTGTTAATAAAAAACTAATCCAAATAAATAAATATCCATATAAATTTTGGCAATAAATAATTCTTGACTAATAAAATTTAATACAAAAATTGTTAATTGTTATCTTCTCTAATTATACAAAAATGTCATTTCAATAGTAAATCAATCCAACATTAAAGTGTGTGTGTGTGTTTTTTTTCTTTACCATCTAACCTTTAGTTTTGTGAACTTATTTTATTTAGCTGACATTTGGCTCAATTATAATTATATTATTTAATTATCAGCTGCCGAGGTCTATGTGACCTAGTGGCGTTGGAGTCCCTCCTCTAACGAGGAAGTTGTATGCTCAATCCTCAGGTTAGAAAGACGTAAAGGGTGTATGTTCCTATTTATTTGAGGTAGGAGGAATGTATAGATGAGTGGGTGTGAATATTACAGGTACTTGTGCCTTACCAAAAAAAAAGTGAAAATAACTATGATCTATTTTTAATGGGCTCGTGATTTTTTTTTTTGAAACATAAAGCTATGGTAAAACAATGCAAAAAGATCATAAACAAAAATCATGTTATGTTAGAAGTCAAAAGGTTACTACAGTCTACAAGTGATTTGTCAAAAAAAGTAATATCAAAATGGTTTTTTGAAGCCTTGTGAATTAGAAGATCGGCACATCAGTTGCTTTTATAAATATGATCAATGGTGATTTCCAATTTCTCATAATGAGATTCTGATATTCTTAATAGTTGCTGAAAGATGATGACTAAGATCGATGTTATTATCAACGAGGGACAAAACTTCTATAAAGTCAATGTAAACATTTACTCTGTAAATCTTTACATCTCAACACGTGTTAAGTTCTTCTAAAATTCTTATAAGTTTGGCCGTTGTGTTAGGTTGGTAATCCAAAATTTTGGAGAAATCCTTAATCCAGCTACACTTTTCATCTCTAATAAGCCCTCCACAAGTAACCACACATTACATTTAATTGAGCCATCAATATTTAGTTTAGCCCATCCAAAATTAGAAGGATTTCATCTAGCTTTATACTTGATGTCAATTTTACTCAAAGGATCAAGTTTGGATTGAAATCTTATGTTATTGATAATTTGGCGTGTGCTGGAGAACGAATATGGAATACTATAATATTCAAAATGATAATAATGACTGCAACTTGTTATATTATATTTGAGTTTTGATATATAAAATACTAACAATTTGTGGTTATTTTTTCTTTCTTTCAAAATAAAAAGTACATTAAGCAGTGGAAGTCAATCGAGTAAAATTTAAGAAACGTGTTTTTTTCTTTCTTTTGAAGATTTTCCTTGAAAGGATAAATATTAAACTCAATATAATTCACTTCAATGCAGAAATAACGCATTTAAATTTAAAGTTTGAACCCGAAAGAAAGTTAACACCGACGTACTGAGGAAATAAGCCATGGTATGATATGTTATCGGTGAAGCAACATGTCAGTTAAAACTTAGAAGTCAAAGGAACCATTTGCACGTATAAATTCAAATGTCCGGCTCGACATCAATAAATTCAAATGTTTCGTAAGATTTTGAAGGTTAAAATATTAAAAAAAAAAAAGCATCCAAAGATGATTTATAGTTCAAAGGAAATACTTGCAAGTTATAGTTCAAAGAAAATACTTGCAAGTCGAACTTAAAAATTCAACAATAAGCTCTTTTTTTTTTTTGGCCCCCAGTGGAATGCTAAGCTTCAAACAAATAAATACTCTATCTAAACCATAATATAGGACGTGTTTAAAAAACCCTATTTGGTCCTAAATATACAAGGTATGATTCATATATTTTTATCAATTACTCTTATATCTTACTTTATTATAGTTCATCTGAGTAATTAATGAATGTGTATTAAATAAGTAAAATGTTATATTTATTTCACCAAAGAGTATGATTGAAAATATATAAACAAATTTTTAAAAAATTGAATAATTTTTTTAAAAATAAATTAGTTAACAAGATGTGAAAAAAGTATACGGAATTGAGCACTTTAATGAAACAATGAACAATTAATTGGAAGTATTAAAATTTAGATATACTTAATGATGAAGCTAGAGTTCTGAATCTGCCTAATAAAGAGGATCTGCACTGGAAATTCTGCCAATTAAGTGGGGGTACTAAAGTTGATTCTGTAAGCTAAACCTTAAATTAAAAAAAATTAAAATTTTAAGATACACAGGTCATTTTTATATGTTATTCATAACTTGTCTCATCCAAAAAAAAAAATTAAAAATTCATTAAATTTTTTTAAAATTTATTGAGATTTGAACTTTGTTTTTTTAAATATATGTATATATATTTTTAATAACGCACAATCTTCTACCAATATTTAATGTGAGAAAGAAAGAAAAGTTTATGATAAAATTCTAATGAGATAACTTGTAAATAAAAGAAAAAATTTATCTCTTTATTTTATAAATAGAATTAGAGAATTAACGTAATAGAATTTAAAAGTTAAAAATGTTTATGATATCATGGTTTGTTGGAGTCAAACAAGTGATTACCCTAAATGAATGTAGTTATACAGAGTATAATGCTTCCTCCTTTCAAATTTATAAAATGTTTTGGGTGAGATTGATGTTTTAAAATACAAGAGACAATTTAACATATATTAATAATATTTTTAATATTACCATTTTTATATATTCTTTCTGTTTAATATTATTTAATAGATGAAGTCTTGAATGATAAACAATTTTAAAAGTTTAGATTTTTTTTTAAAAAAAAAGTTATAAAATATATTTAATATATTCTATTGTTATATATAATTTTATTAAAAATATTTTATAAATTAAAAGGAAAAAAGTATAAAGAATTTAAAATAAAAAGCGTGCAAGAAAAAGTCATGAAGAAGTGCATTTATGGATGGGGGGGTTGGGGCATGGGGAGATGAATGAAACGTAGTTTTCAGGCCATCACCGTCGTTTAATGTTGAGAATACTGACATTTGCGTCTTCCCAATTTTACGCTTTGTATTCCTTCCATTCTCCTCCTCGTTTTTTACTTCTTATTTATTTTTTAAGCTAAAGACGTCTTTTGCCCTTTGGTTCTGTTTTCCTTTTGTTTGGTAACTGTTGTTGTTATTCCCTGTCCTTTAAAAAAAAAAAATTGGTCTAGTTTATTTGTCCATTTCTTCAATAAATAATCGATGGCTTTTACCTAAATCTAGGAAACTGTAAAGTAAGATTCTTTATAGAAAGGTCTTATTTCCTCATATACTCTGCTTGATTCTAGGGGTGAGCTGACACCCGTGCCCGTTTATAGGTCCTCACTCAGTCGCTCATACTCGGACTAAATGGGTAAACCGGAGGATTGATTGTACAGCTAGCCCATGTTTAATTACCTATCAAGATACTTGCACCATCCCGTTTATAGGCTCATGTTTAAAAAAAAAATAGTGTCTTCTTATATGCCGTGTGCTTCTCTCATTTTTGCCTCCCTACAAAAAAAAAAAAAAAAAACAGCCCTCATTCACTTCAAGTCTCTTGCCACTCGCACTCATCTCTCACTCTGTCTCTCATTGTGGCCACCGCTCGCACTCGTCTCTCACTCATTCACCTTATGTCTCTATCTTTGCTTCTTCAAATCCTCAGTGAAGACCTTCATCACCCACTGTCTTGTGATTGTAAGTGTGGGTTGCTATCAAGTATTACTCTCACTCGCTATCTTGCGAGCCTCCCTCCCTCATGATTGAAGCCTAGAGACTAAAGCTCTTGGGAGTCGTGATTCAATGTCTCCCTACGAATCACAATCTGAAGAGAAGATGAAAGTTAAATGTTGCCAGAGCTGGGGCCTCAATCCTTCTAATGACCCGTTCACATCTCTCTCTCTCTCTCTTGCATCACGATTCGAGGTTTGTAATTGCTTAAGCCTCACGTCTCCCGCTCCAAATTAGCAATCCATAAAGTCTTGTTTCGCTTCTTTGGGCAAATTGCTCAAATTTATTGGCCTTTGCCTGAATTTGCAAATCTATTGGTTAGGTTCTAAATTACAAGTTGAATTTCCTCCTCCTTGTTCCTAGTTTTTTTTTTCTATAAATGTGTTGCAATTTTGAAAATTTGCAAGTAAAAATTAGCTAATCAAAATCCACCTAACTATTACAAGTTAGTCTAACCCTTTTTAAACATGTTAAAATGCATTAGCTTTAGATACGGGATAGTCGACACCCATTTTTCTTATATGGGCAAGTTATGAGTAGCTCTTTAAACTAGCTTGTTTCGCTTGTTACTCAATCTTATTTGATTCAACCTCAAACAGTAATACATTTTTTTAATATTATTGTGTTGCATAGGATAAACTTTTAAACTCCTATTCAATATTAAATTGGATGTACTTGTTAATAATTTTAAAGTCATATTTCATCTCTATCTTTTAAACAGTAAATTAAAAGTTAATTGATCCAAGTAGAAGGAACTAAAGCCACTTAAACATAGGTCTTGAATTCAAATTCATGAAAATATAAAAAAATATCTATAAAAAACTACCCTTAACTAGACCTAATAAAACTCAAAATACAATCCAATCAGATATCTACGTGGAAAAACATGGAAGGTGAATAATAAAGGAACAAGTTGAGATTTGAGAATAGTGAAATAGGAAAAGAGGGGAACGTCCAAAAGTCAAAAGACAAGGGAGGGGGGCCACGCGCCAGGGGAGCGTGTGGGACCAATGAAAAGGGGTGTCGACGAAGAAACAAGAAGCCAAAGAAGCGAAGTGATCAAACAGAAACGCCAATTCAGACACCCAGACTTTGTCAGGCTCTCTCTCTACCCCCTCATCTTAACATGTTCCATCACGCAAATGAAGCTCCCCGTAATTAAAATGCAATCCCTGGTCAAATTTGTCCCTTGATTGTATACACCAAAAATATCATTATTCTCACCCCCCATTCATTCTACTGTACATTCACATTCTATTCTTATTCGTATCCTAACCTATTTCACGTATAAATTTGTCATAGCCTGTATGAATCTCAACAGCTTTCAAAAAATTAACTTATCCTAGGGTTCCTTCCAATATGTTTCTTTGTTACTAAAAAAAAATTTAATATTCATTAACTATGCT
The DNA here is from genome assembly GCF_029017545.1 of Prosopis cineraria. NCBI lineage: Eukaryota > Viridiplantae > Streptophyta > Magnoliopsida > Fabales > Fabaceae > Prosopis > Prosopis cineraria. The sequence goes on from NW_026555344.1 coordinate 2,171,735, forward strand.
CATAAATTGAGTAAATTGGTCTAATGCTCATGAAAAATATATTAACCAAAAATTATGGAAAAGTTTTTGAAAATTCTGAAAGATAGCCCATTTAAAATCAGTTGGGGTGTGATAAAAGCAAAATTCCTATAACCAAACGATCACAATCGAAGTTTATTTATAACTATATATCATTTTAATATTTGAACAATTTTAAATGCTTCACTATCAACTTAGATGGTATAATATATTTCATGTCTGAGAATGAGAGTAAGATTTTAAATTTAAGGAGAAGGAGTGTTTTTATCATTTTAATTTAATTTAAATATTAATTGTCATATTACAAAATATTTAAAATGTTATGATTTTATCTTTGTTTGATCTTATTAAATGGGTTATATGGGTAAAAATTTTAAAATTCCTTATAAATTTAACAAATTTTTTATTTTATCATGTGAAAAATAAACATATTTTAATAATATGTTATTTCTTGTTAGCACTTAATGAAGAATTAAAAAACTTGTGATGCAAAAATTAATTACATAATTTATAAGTAGCATAAAAAAAAAATTTCTTTCGACCTTGAAAGGAAAGAAAAAACAAGTGAATCATAAAAGCAGTGATACGAACCAATGAAGCATCGTTCTGAGAGTTCCATACTTCCTGGGAACTGTGAAAGAGCATTGTCATTCAGAAAGAAACCTCATTGTTCACTCCTCACAACGAGTCGACTCACCACTGAAAGATGCCATCCATTAAGCACCAACCACCCGTTTGACCTTTTTCGCTTTTACACCACACTCCCATCGAACGACGTCGCTTCATACCCCTCCTCCGGCCCTCCTTCATAACCGTGCCAATTATTTGGTTCCCTTCCCTTCCTCTTCCTTGTCCTGCCGAGATCACTCCCTCGGGAACCGATCCCCCTTCACTTATAAACAATAAAGTTGGGATTTTTCTGTAATTCTGGATAAATTGTGAGATTCCCAGCGAAATTTGTCCCCACTTTGATTCTCCCTTTTCTTCTTCCCCCCTTTTATTTTTATTGCTGGTCTAAGATTTCTGAGAAAATTCTACGGTGCCCAGAAAAAAGAGCGAAGAAGAAGAAGCAGGGACAGTACAGCAAAAGAAAAGCAGAAAAGAGCTCCCTCTCTCTGCTTCTCTTTCTCTTCCTCTTTCTCTTTCTGAATCTCTTATTCTGCGTCTTTTCTGAACCAAAGCTCCTGTTAACGGCACCCCACCGCCAGTACCACTACCTCCGTTCCTTCGTTTTCTAACGTCGTTGCTTACGAGACGCCGAGCCTTCTCTTTTGACGAAGAAGGGGAAAAAAAAAACTCATTTCTTTTTTACTTTGAAAGTCCTGCCTTGGAGGTTTCTTCTTCGTTGTTCGATGGTCATGGTGTTTGAATAGTCCTCTGTTTCTGTGCAATGTCGGCATCGGCCAAGGTTCGGTTGGTTCGCTGTCCCAAGTGCGATAATCTCCTTCCCGAGCTCGCTGATTACTCTGTTTATCAATGTGGTGGTTGTGGCGCCGTTCTTCGAGGTTCCCTTGCTTCTTTTTCTTCTTCTTCTTGTATATGTTTCGTGTTCTTTTGCTTCAAGAATTTTGCGGAGTGGTTTCAATTAAAGAAAAAAATGGCCTTTTTTTTTTATTTCTAGCTTCACGACTAGCAAAAATACTTCATCCCCAGAATGTGGATTTTTTCCCCCGTATAGTCAGTCAATAGAAATAAATCGGCTGCTTCTTCTTCTTTCTATTTCTGCTCTATATGTTATGGTTTTAGCCTTCACAATTTTTGCAAGAGTTGAATTGAAGGGACATAAATTCGCCTTTTTGATTCTAGCTTCGTGATTAGGCAGATTTTTTGTTATTGACCTTTTTTTATATATATTCGATTAGCATGAGATAAATCAGCAAACTATTGAAATGTAAGGATGAAGTCAAGCTAGAATAATTTTCTAATCTAAGAATTAAAACATGAGAAGTGGTTTGAATGGATTGGATATTATGTTGTCTTATAGTAGTTTATACATCTCTCTCTCTGTTTTTTTTTTTTAAATTTATTTGCAGCTAAGCATAAAGGTAATGAAAGTGGTAGCTTGTCGGAGAAATCTGACGAGGGGAAGATTGTAGGAGAATGTGCTAAATCAGAAAATTCTTCAGATTTTGATGTCAAGTCCAATAGTGACTCGCCAAGGCATATTAAGCCAAAGGATTCGGACAAAGAGAATAATAAGGGACACGAGAGATTATTGAGCCAATCCAAGGATTCCATTGAGAAAGGAGACTCAGAGAATGGTCTTGGCGTGAACAGGAAAAAAGAGGAAGCAGGTAAAGCGATAGGAAGAGAGCAAGAAGAGTCTAATTCTCATAACACAGATTCTGAAACCCGGTCCAAATTTTCTGGGAGGATGTCTGATGGGCAGAATGGGGAGAGATGGGGAAACGAGGGATTTTGGAGAAAGCTGAGAGCTGATGTTGAAGGAGTGAGATTTTCCGCTTCAAACTATCCTGATGAGGGCACTTCAAACAACTATTCCAATTTCTCCTTTGGGGATCAATGGAGGAACCACAAGGACATGAATGCCATGGACGCAGTTCAGCACCTTGAGCAAGACCGAGCTGAGCTTCTCAGGAAACTTGATGAGCTCAAGGATCAGCTTACTCAGTCTTGTGAAGTTTCTAACAACCCAAAAGAGAAGATCGGTGTAGATGGAAGGATGGGTCCTCCAGATCCTTATGGTGGCTCTGATGCTTGGTTTCCTGATGCAGCATCTGGGTTAAACAGAACTTCTAGGCAATTTCTTGGCCCCGATAAACACATGGCAGGCCCTTCTTATTTCAACTATCTTCGTGATCCGTTTGCCTATTCAAATGGGCAAGACATGATGGGCATGCCCAACTTCCATCCTTCAATGCATAATCCAAATCATATTTCTGGATATGGGGATCCTTATGCCTCTCAAATGCTGAGAAGAGGTCCACATAATTTATCCCATCAGTTCCCACAACAACCATTGCATCCTCACTTCCCCAGACATTATGCGGACTCCAATCCTGATTCATATGACCCATATATGCATAACACAATGCTTCACCCGGCTTCTTGCTCCTGTTTTTGTTGCTATGAGAACAAACGAAAAGCTTCAGTGCCAGTACCACCTGCTGCATATATCAATGGCAGATACCCTGATAACATGAATGATCCTATGTTATACCGTCATGAGATCCTAGGTACGTATGGTCCACATGTGCATAATTCTAGACCCACCATTCCTCCAGTGAGTTTCCATGAGTCACAACCACATCCAAGATGGCCTAGCGATTTAAACCCTGAAATGGGTGGGTTTGCCCGAGGCCGCCCTCGAAAAGTAATGTTAGCTACTGGTAGTCGGCGTTGCCATCCTATAGCAGGTGGTTCTCCATTCATCACATGTTATAACTGCTTTGAGCTTCTGCAGCTGCCTAAGAAAGTATTGGTGAAAAATCATCAGCAGAAAGTGCAGTGTGGAGCATGCTCTTCTGAAATCAGCTTTGCTGTCATCAACAAGAAACTAGTTATTTCTCCTCATTCAGAAACGAAAGGAATACCTGCTGGGGTTGATGATGGCATGAATGTGGTTGCAAGTAGCCGGGTGTCACATTCTCACGGTGCAAACTTCTCATCTGATGATTATTCTGGTTATGATTTTCACTCAGTGGATAGAGAACCTGTTTCTTCTTTGCCTGCAGACCCAAGCTCCAACTCTAGCAAGCCTCAAGAGATGCACAGTTATCATTCTTCATCTCCGAGTACGTCTGAAGATGAAAATAGTCCTGAGGCCATGATTGCTCCCATAGAGATTACCAAGTCCATTCAACCTAAAACTTCATTGTCTACCCCACCTGCTGGCTCACCTCTTCAGGAGTATTTTGATTATTCTAATAATAATCATACAGTAAACCGGTTTGGAAAAGGAAACCGAAGTAGTCGCTCAGAGCAAGAGAAGGTGAAATCAGACAAGACTACATCGCGACAAAATTCTCTGAAAGAAACAGCAACTGCAACTGAGATGGATGTTCATGATTACTCCAACACTGGGGTGTCCCAGGACTCAGGTGATGCAAGCCGAGAGCATGATCATTCAAGATCTAAAAAGGGAGGTGAATCATTTTTTGCAAATATCAAGAAAAGCTTCCGGGATTTCTCCAGATCTAATCAAACAGATAATCGAAATAGTAGCAGTGTTACTGTAAATGGGCATCCTATACCTGATCGTGTGATTAAGAAGGCTGAAAAGCTTGCTGGACCAATCCAGCCTGGGAATTATTGGTTAGTATGATTTACCTGCAGAATGCAATCATTTGTCTGTTTATTGACAACCTGATCATCAAAACACATTTCATATGTTTTCTCGTATAAAAAGCTGTACATGAGCTGTATTGCATCTGTAACCTTGCTTTTGGTATATTAGGAAGTTCATGCAGATGGCATATATAGTGCGCTAATTTCTTTTCCCTCATGCAATTTTTTCAATAGGTACGACTTTCATGCTGGATTTTGGGGTGTCATGGGTGGTCCTTGTCTTGGAATAATCATGGTAAGTTCTAGTATTCTGGCATACTCAAGAGTTAGGATTCCATGTAGTTCTTTGGTGAAAAATTCATATATAAACCGACAAGAATAAGTTGGATCAGTTGGTCATTTATACACTTCCAGTCTCTCTGTTGCTATCTTTCTTAATTCCACAAGAATTTAATGATGAAGAACTCTGAAAGATGCTATCATGATGCATGACGCTTGCCAAAATGTAGAGTATAAAATGAAGAAAGAAAACAACTCTTCTTTATTATGTTGAATCTGAATTACATGTTGGTACATCTATCGTATTTATTGAAGTATATGGAGACGGATAGCAGTGACGCGTGTACATGAAACAGATTAACTAAGACTTGAAACTGAATAACAGAAACTACACAATGATAACAGATAACTGATATAGCTATATGACTAATAACACTCATTTTTTATTTTTCATATGCTTATGGTTGGATCAAAGATAATTTGAATAAATGGAGTTCTGTTGCAGCCATCTATCGAAGAATTCAATCATCCCATGCCAGAAAATTGTGCTGGTGGAACAACGGGCGTGTTTGTGAATGATAGAGAGCTTCACCAGAAGGATTTGGATTTGCTTGCCAGCAGAGGGCTTCCCCTTGACCGAGATAGATCGTACATCATCGACATTTCTGGGAGAGTCCGAGATGATGACACCGGCGAAGAGCTAGATAGCCTCGGCAAACTTGCACCAACGTAAGTATATAGATATCTGAATGTTTTTCTTCCTCTTCACCAGCGAATGTCTACCCTTTTCTTGATAATGTCTTGATAATTTTAACAGAGTGGAGAAGGTGAAGCATGGATTTGGCATGAAAACGCCCAGAGCTGCTTCGTGATGGAAGTGTAGGAGTAAGTTGTTTGCATTAAAAAGGTGAAGTATGGATTTTGTTCCATGTTTGTGCTGGTTTGTGGAAAAATTTTGCACAGCCTGTGCCTGAGATGACTCTGCGTGCATGGGCTTGCTCTTGGAACGGACGTGTAAAATGTGTAAATTTATCATTTTGACATTGCTGATAAGGGAAGAAGAAAACTTATTAGGAAGTTTCGGGGTTGATTCTATCCGGTAGCTCTATGAAAACGTAAAAGCAACTCGTGTGTTAGGTTAACTGTTATTTGATCTATAAAAAATTGTAAATCAATTTGATCATCGTGTTGTGTTGTATATTGTTTTACATGAAAAGAAAAGAGTGAGATTTGTCCGGTAATTAAGCTCAATTCATCATTGTTGTTATTACAAGTGAAAGGTCCTAAAGATTGAAGACGTCAAAATCCTTTCTTTGACCAAAGTGGCTTACTGCCTGTGCTTCATTAATTTATATCCATCAACGTTCGCCATGCAAATTTAGAAAGCACAACCTTCGAGACATTACTCTGTTTTCCCCCCTTAATAATAACGAGCAGATTAAACTTGTAATCTTCCATTTATAAAGAGTCGTTCATAATCACAACGGCATTAAACTCTTAATATCTGCTATTCGATGCTTACGTACATACAACATAAAGAAATTAAAAAAAAAAAAGTCAAGTGATGATTCTTGAAAGAAAGCAGTTTAAGAATATTTTTATCTATTGATGACAAGACTAAGGTATTGGAACTTTGTAAATAATTTAGATGCATGAAATTTCTCCATTATGATTATGATAACAGGTGTTATAAAATGGAGGCTCTTAATTTTATATAAGATAGACATTTTAGAGAACTACACTATTCATGAATTGTTCAGAAAAGGACTTGTAATTTTTCTGATGGGAATATATGCATGTATATTAAAAATCCTGATTCCTGAGGACATAGCACATGGGATTGATTTGATATTGGGTTGAGTTCACGAGAAATGAAATAGCAGTCACAGAGGTATGTATGTCTATTTTGTTGGATTCGTCCCTTCCGACATTTATTCTCGATTCCCTCTGCCCAGGGCAGGCATCTACCTAGCGACGCAAAATGCCTCCTTTTCAACTTTTCAAGTAATCCTTCTATCTCAATTTACAAACAACATTTTACTAGTAATTTGGTTTCTTCAAAATTGAATAAAATTTATTCCAATATCACGCTTCTCTTTCTATTACGTTTTCTCTTTTTAATATTTCATAATAAAATTATATTAAATTAAGAATATTTTTAAAAAATTATATTTGTCTTTTTTAAAAAAAATTGTAAAATATATTTAATAAATTCTATTAAAAAATATCTTATAATTGAAAGGGAGGAAATATTTGTTTGAACAATCACGTTTATTATCTATTCTACATTTGTTCATGGTCCTACACGTGAGATTCAATCATTATGTGCTATTGACTTGTTGATGAAGATTACTGCTAACTCTTCTCTCATAAATTGATAATCCATCCACTGGTCTTCCACATTATCGCCATCACAATACATTAAGAGCAATGAAAAAAAAAAAAAAATACTCGAGCGCATCGTTTAGGTAGTTAAGAAAAACTGAAAAAGTGAAAAACTGCAAATAGATTTGGAAAAACAAAAAAAAAAAATTGTTATCGCCTCTATTTTCTTTCTTTCTTCCTGGTCCTTTCTCTGATTTTCTGGATCGCCAAACACCCCCAGATGGTGAAGGGAATGAGGTCTGGTTCGAACCCATTTTCTGTTCATAAACACAATCAAGTTTTAGTTAAGTTGGTTGTTTCGCTTCTCCTTGTGGGTCTCGCTTTTCGTCTTCTCGTTTCTGACTCCGTCTCATCATCATCACTTATGGTTATGGAGACGCCTACTATTGCCTCCCAGGAAAAAGCACAGCCCCCTGGGAATTCTTTTCCTCTTCAGACCCATGACGCTGCAAATTTTCCCGCAAATGAAGGCCAAACAGCTGATAATGGTGAGGAAAATTTTTAAGATTTTTTTGTTCATTGAAGGCGTGCATGAATGAGAAATGCGATTTTTAGCGGCAAAAGTAGTCCCATTCCTCGTTTTCAACAATTATTATAGAAAATAATATTGCCCCATTACTTCTTGTTCATATTTGGGATTTTGGTTTTCAGTTTTGAAAACTGATTTTCTTTCTCCGTTGGATTTCCAAATATGTCTGAAGATGGAAATATAATTAAAGTATCTTATTACTACATTGTTTTTGGTCAATCTACTGATTGTCATGTCCATTTTCTAATTTTGAAATCTAGCGAGCCTGACATTATGCAATTTAGATTGTTCTCCAGCCAAAGCATTTTTAGCAACTACCTCTTAGCACACTCATTTGTTGTATTTTGACAACACAAATTGATTTATTTGTATGTTTGATTCTGCATTCAATGAGGAACTTTAGCTGATGGCCACTCTCTAAATTAGCACTCCATGGAATCTCACTCGATTGTAAAGTTATTGCAGACTTTTTTTTTTTTAAAAAAAGAGTAATACAGAACATATAAATTTGTATGGGACCCATTTCTTTTTAATTTAATTTTTTTAATCTCCAGTCTCATTAAAAACTTCATGATTAGCTCTGACCTTTGTCATCTCTGGCCAGTTCTGTATTTGTCTCTTGTAATTAAATCTTTCCTCATACCCTCCCCTTTTTCTCAGACACCAACATCTGAAGAAAGTATTCTCAGTGTTTGATTGTCATAACGATGCTGCCTTTCTTTCTCGTTTTTCTCCTGCACAATCAGTCCTGAAATGCATTAACAAAGATGTGAAATTGTAGCTTTTTGTTGCTGAACTTAAGAGTTCCCTTTATAAAATTTGGATGCAGCAAAATGTGCTCTTTTTGTGGGACAGTGGGTACCAAACCCATATGGTCCAGCTTACACTAATGAGAGCTGCCATGTTATTGAAGATCATCAAAATTGCATGAAGAATGGAAGACCCGATATGGATTATCTTTACTGGCGCTGGAGGCCACATGATTGTGAATTACCAAAGTTCAACCCCCAGAAATTTCTCAATCTTATGAGGGACAAATCATGGGCCTTCATCGGCGATTCCATCTCTCGCAACCATGTTCAATCCATGCTTTGCATTCTCTCCGAGGTACAGCTAGTCCCTACTGCATTGAAAGATTTCTTTGTCGTATCAAGTTTTGTATTCGCTTCTTCATTTTTTCCCAGTTATCTACTTCATTTTCTAGTCTTAGGAAGTTCAGAGAAACCTGTTTGAATCCACTAGGAGAAGCTTAGATTCAGAAACAAAGTAGTTCAAGTTCTTACAGATTGCATAGTCTAAATACACTGAACCTGGAGAATGGCCATCCCTATTCTGCAAAACTTGTTTTATATTACAGTTCTTTTGTTGGTATTAGTGTCCCAATTTCAGGTGTGGAAGACAGATTGTGCTGTCATGGTTTGGAAATTGGGTTCTTTAATATTGTTTATGCTTTTATATATTTAAAGAGAGAAAACGATGTGGATCTCACATTTTATAGCCATCATATCCTCTCTCTAGATGCACTATATGCATTTACTTTTACAAAATCATCTGATAGTTAGTACAAACCAGACCTTAAAGAATATTGAAATGATCCTAATCATGAATGAACACCATGAATACATGCATTACACTATATTGGCATTTGTTCTTAGTTTCATAACTCTAGTAGTGTACGATGCTAAACTGATGTTGATGCTCTAACGTTGAATTGCTTCTCGCACACTTTCATTCTTGATCAAGTACTTGATTCATGCTTCATCAGTGATTTTGTCTGGCAGGTGGAACCAGCTGTCCAGGTCTGCCACGATGAGGAATTCAAAAACAGAGTATGGAAATTCCCAGCTCACAACTTCACAGTCTCAGCAATTTGGGCTCCTTTTCTGGTCAAAGCAGATATATTTGAGGACATCAATGGAGTTTCCTCTGCCGAAGCACAGCTCTACCTCGACGTTCTCGAGAGCAAATGGATTAATCGGTATGAAAGTTTTGATTACGTCGTGACTTCTGGTGGCAAGTGGTTTCTCAGAACTGCAGTGTACCTTGAGAATGGTGCAGTCACAGGCTGCCATTACTGCGCCAACAAGAGCATAAAAGAGCTAGGATTTGAGTATGCATACCGAAAAGCACTACAGGTAGCTTTCAACTTCTTCATAAACTCCAACCACAAACCCGTTGTTATCTTCAGAACCACCACACCAGATCACTTTGAGAATGCAGAATGGTACAATGGAGGGTACTGTAACAGGACAATGCCCTTCAAAGAGGGTCAAATAGGCCTGAGAGATCTGGATATTATCCTGAGAAGTATTGAACTCAGAGAGTTTCAAAAGGCCAAGGTCAAGGCTGAGGCATCCCCAGGATCCAAACATGGTGCTACAAGTTTGAATCTTTTGGACCTGACCGGCCTCTCCCTGCTAAGACCAGATGGTCATCCGGGACCATACCGGCACTTTCAACCATTTGCCAAGGACAGAAATGCCAGAGTTCAGAATGACTGTTTGCATTGGTGCTTGCCAGGGCCAATTGACTCTTGGAATGATCTGGTAATGCAAATAGTTGTCAATGGCAGATAATCTGGGAGATCAGACTATCAGTGTTTTGTGGGTTTTTTTTTTTTCTTTTTTTCTTTTGGGCATCCGCAGGGTCTGTGAATTCTTCAGTTTGGGATGCTACTGATGATTGCTTCTTCGTGAACTTGCATTCAGCCTGGAAGTTTTATAGCCAATGCTGGTAGGGAAGAAGAGATTGTAACGTTAACATGCATTAAACTGTATACGTGACCAAAGCCAAAGCTTGCAAATTACAGGTTTGTTACAGAACAACAAAAGAAACAACACTACCACAGTTTCAAGGTTTTGAGGTGAGATATTTGTTTCCTGAATTCTTTCGTCTGTCTCTTGGTTTTTTGGAATTATATCCAAGAGAATCTCGTTATAACTCTCAGTAAAACATTATTCTTGGAATAAATTTAAAAATAAAAAAATCAATTTCCCTGCATGCATGTTTATTTTTTATATCTTAAATTAACTAAACGTGGCATCATGAATGTAAAGGAATCATGCCCAAACACTGACATCGATCATGTACAGAGTACAATGATATTAGATTAACTTATACTTGAAATACTTTCAATCAAGAATTTGAGCAAAAAAGTCAAATGTTGTATCTAAATTCAAAGCCTGCATGCGATGGCATATTAAAAATTAAAAAAGAAAAAAGAAAAGTGCTTTGCGTCTTTTCCATGAGGCTTCTCAGATCATCAAGACCAATTTCTTTTGGGCTTCTGCCCATATGGTAGGTGCATGGATCCGACACACCATATTTATATATTATTTTAGGAGCCGTCTGATTGAATAAACAATTTATATTTTGTTCGTACAACAAAAGAATACATTTTTTTAGTTTACTTGTTTAACTTTAATTTTAGAATTATTAGAATGCGTAATAACATATAATAATGATAGTTTGAAAACTACCAAATGATAAGAAAAATGAGGATTTAAATAAACAAATGTAAAGGAATAATACGAAAAGATTTGGGTTGTTGATATAGAAATCAGAAAGGCATCGAAGATAAATGTAAATCAAACCCCACAGGGTAGATAGAACAGAAGTTTGAAAGGTGAATGTGCAAAAAAAAACTCTTAAAAGTAGTGATACAATCAGTCTCCATATTTGAGCATTCTAATTCCATGCCATAAGCATGTCTGCATGCATGCACTAATATTAGTTTGAATAATGCATCCAAATTTGAATTTTAATTTGCAGGAATCTAGACTGCAATATATAACTACTTAATGAATTTTCCTAGCCTGGAATTATATTGTTTTCTCGGGCTTTTCAAAATGATATATAGTATACGAATTGATTTCAATCATTTAGAAATATGTTGTATTGAGATAATTTTTCACGGGCATAACTTGATGTGAAAAATGATCCATCGAGTAAGGATATACGGGCAATGTCATGATTTCAAGTCATAATTTTTTACATTGTACTTGAACTTGAAGAATCTTAATAGAAGGATCTCATTTATGATTTATTAAATTTTTTAAAATGCACACAAATTTAAAACAGTAATTCACAATAGAATAGATTTATTAAATTATTCTGCTTTTATCATAAAATTAGAGGGAGAGATCGTTCCTTGTCATGCGTTGGACGAAAATTATGTTGTCTTTTATTGTCTGGAATTTGTAAATGGGTTTTACTGATCATGTTTAGCACTCCACTAAGGGCGATGGAAAACGGGGTAAAATAATTTTGTCGTTACTCAATTAGACAGTGACACCATATCTACTCCATCAAGATGCCATCTTAATTCTTAATTACCCCTTTGTCGTCACTTGAAATTAATATCATAATTATCCATCTCATTATGTGTCTTAGCCATTCCTCTGTGGATCCCTCACACTTGTTACCATTTATAATTTTATATACAACTCTGTATTTAATATATTGCTTTTCTTTACATCATTCTATCATCATCGTACCGTGTATGCTTTTTTAAAAAGTATATATATGATCATTATTACATACGTAGAGTAATTTATGAAACAATCACTAATATTTTCTGATTGCGTCACAATTTTTAAGTATATCTATATCATTGTAAAGTACCTAGGGTATACATTTTTTATGTTAGTACTTTTAAATTTATAATAATTTTATACTGCATTAGTGAAAATCAGTGGTCACTTTAGGCTATAGATTTTTGATTTTGAACCTAGATATATATATAATGAATATATGATCCATAAGCAAAGATAAATGATAGGAAGAATTTGAAATGTGAGAACTTCGTGTGACACGTGTTGATCTACTTTTCAAAAAGGTTACGTGAGGTTAATGATTGATGGATTGGGCTAACATAAGAGCCACAAAAAACACAGTCAAGTTCAGAATTAATGCAAGGGCCAATAAAATAGAGTACACCAAAATTAACAAAAAGGTGCGTGAGTGTAAGTGTGAGTGTGTGTGAGATAATAGACACACACAGACACATAGGACAGTGTATGTGGGGCTGTAAAATGAAAAGATGAATCCTAGGGCAAGGCTTTAGAGATTTCAAGCTACCATATGAAAACTGTCTGGATAATTATCAAAGCTATTAAAGTACAATTATTTTGGTTTGTATATCTGGCTTTACACCAATCGATGAACAAGAAAAGTAGTAATAATTGTAGCTTTCAATTATTCTTTGCATCATCACAGGTTTATTTTCATCCTCTGTTATCAACTTTATGGAGTGAATTATTTTCTCCCTATCAATTTATAAAATATTTTTTAAAAAAATTAATACCCCAAAAATATAAAATACTTAAAAAAATAAAATTTTATTATTAATTTTTTTAATATTATTTTTTTCATTATATCATATCTCTTTAATATTCTTTCATAAATAGAATATTAAATAAAAAATATTTTTAAAAGTTTATATTTTGTTTTAAAAATATAAACTTATAAAGTATATTTTATGAATTTTATTGATATACATCATCTTGTCTAAAAGTATCTTTTAAATTGGGTTTGAGAAAGTATTAATTAGTTTATTCAACAATATAAGACATTTTTTAGGTTAAATGTTAAAAAATATAAGAGATTTTTAATTTTTCAATACATAGTTAATGAGTTTTTTAATAAATATATAAATCAACCATTCACTTTTAAGCGAAACAAACTACTCCCTCCATTTAAAAATATAAGACAGTTGAACATTTTGAAAAGTTGAACATTCAAATTTTGAGATGTAAGGCATATTTAGTATTTTGAGATGTAATCCTTTTTTTTTAAAGTATTCCTATTGATGAATAACTTTATATTTATTGTAGGATGTTTAATGGGGATAAATATAAAAAGATATGGTTAGTTTAAATGTATGTAATTACTTTATCGGAGGGTAAGATTTGATTAAAAATACCTCATATTTTTTAACAGAGGGAGTATTAAATAAGAGCAAACATGAAAAAATGGTATAAGTTTAAAGATAATAAACTAAAGGGTGGGACTTATATATTTAATATACTTATATCTAATCAAATTATAATAAGTGAATTTTAATGTATTAATTAAAGCAATAACAAGAATTTATTATAAAAAATAATTTTATAATGTCACATTAAACATGTAAATTTAAGTATATAAATTTTTTCCTAAACTAAATTACTAGGAGTTATTCAATTAAAAAAGTTTTATATTTTTGGGGGGGGGGGGTTATGTTTTTTTGTAACAGATTATCATGCTTAGTGTTGCTACCATTCCGAGCGTATTATCTGTTTCACAAGGTAAATAATAAATATGATGAAAAACGAAATAACAAAATATACATAAATAGTTTTCTAATTAAAAATAACTCCAATTTTATAAAGTCAAATCTGAATTGATAAATTTAGATTTAAATTTAAAATCTCAATTCTAAATATCATATTTAAAATTTATGTATTTAAAATCTATTATTTGATTAGCTTTAAAAAGTTCAAATGAAAAAGAGATATGACTTAAAATCTAAAATAAACATAAAAATAAAAATAATAAATTTATATATATGTTTCAAACGATGAGAGATGAAACTAAAAATAAAATAAGATATAAGGTTATAGATGTACAAATAGTAAAACGAAAAAATAATATGTTTAAAATTACTCAAATTTTAATTGACTAGAGTATAAAAAAATAAAATTTCTAGAAAAATATAATAAGAAATAAATTTAGGCCCCATAAATAAATTTGAAACAATCAAGAGTGCACACATAGTATTATATGTATAATTAAAAATAAAATTGAGAAAAAAAGAACAATAAATTCGATGTTTTACCTATTTCAAACTTTAGTCCCTGACCTTTAATGCTAACTTTATCCTTTAAAATTTTATTTTTTAAAATATACATGGGAAAACATTTTTAAATAGATAAAATTATAAATATTAAGCTGTAAGGGTCAAAGTTTATGTCTTAATTTTTGAAGTCAGAAATTTAGATCAAGTTCAATGAATCAGTGCAAATAAATTCAAAAAAATTAAAACTAAGCTTAACAAAATATTATATTTTTAAGGTTTGGACCTATTTCAATTAGGTTTAAAAAAGCCTGAATTTATCTTAAGAATATGTTTGGGCCTTTTGAGACTCAGTTTGCTTTAATTATCAATTTTATTGAATTAAAATTATGATGAATGAGTTGCATTAAATTAAAATTTAATAATAATATTTTAATTGAGTTAAAATTATGTGAATTAGATGATTATTTAAAAAAAAAGCATGAAAGAGGATAAAAGATTATTATGAACAATGGGAATGGCAAAAAAGGGCGGTAAAGAAAGAAAAAAGAAAAGTAATGATGGGAAGAATCTAAAAACAGCATGAAGGTTTGAGAAAGTAGGAATGAGAGAGGAATTATCAAAGGAGCACAGAGCGTGGAGAATATCCTCAACAGTAAACGCCACTTGCTGGGGTTGGTTGGAGAAACGAAGAGGGAGGTTCCTGATGACATAAGCATCACGTTGAAGTGACGTCATCACCCACAAATCTTAAATAAATAATACTGCCAACTTTTATTTATTGCTTCTAGATACATTGCCCACTCTCATCTCCTCTGTTCCCAATTATTGAAAATGTCCACTCTCTCTCCCCCCCTCCCCACGCACACACACACACATTCATATGTTTCCAAGCATCTTTTTCCAACCCAATAATATTCAAACCCATTCATATGCCTCCTCTCGCAACTACCATCTATTCCTTCCTTTCGTTTTCTCATCGATGCGCCATGTTCCACTTCTTTAACATTAACCTTATACTATTCCTAATTTCTAAATACTTTACTTTTTTTTAGCCAAATATTCTAAATACTGTACTTTATTACACTTCTTCTTCTTTGTATTGATTTAATTTTCTATTCTTTTCCCATTGTTTTCTTTAGGAAATCTTTACTATTCAATTTGTTTGATTGCATTAAAACAAAAAATCCTTCAAATAATTCAAATATATCAACCAAATAGCTAAATTTCGTTCAAAATATCATTCTTTTTTTTTAACTTTCAGGTCTTCTCTAATGAGAAATTTATTATATATAACATTATGGAAAAAATATTAAAAAAGTTGATATGCACGTAGATATAAAATTATAATGAATGTACGTGATAAAAAAAAATAACGAATCTGCTCCCATACACTTCTTTTGTTTTTTTTTAATCACTCCCATGCAATCTGACAAAAGAAAGTGTTAAACTCATCCATATGGCACCATCTAACCTTTCACAACCAAAAGCTCTTGCTTTACCAAACATCCAGACTAAAATCTTGGACAATGTTCATGAATAATGATCGTTTTCTTCGTACGTGAAAAAAATATCTAACCCGGACAAAATCGAAATACTTCCTTCATTTCCTCTTTCCCGTTTTAATTTGCTTTTTTACTCGGTTCGTTAATATATATCCTGTTCCAAATTTTAAAGTATAATTATTACTAGTTTCCAATAATACCCGTCTCGCGTTACAGCGTACATACATTTTGTTTCTACCGGCTTCATTCATGTTTTGTCGTATAAAGAGAAGGAAATACGTACGAGATTTGTATTCATTGTGCAACATATATTGGGAAATAATTATCCACTAAAATACATGCACACACGGACCAATCATTCAAAAGCCAACCCGCCACCACAAGTCTCTTATTATATAAACGCCTCTCTTCTCTATCTTCATTCTTCCACAGAAATCCTCAATCTTCAATATCAAAGCCCACATCGAATAGCTTAGTATTTTTTTGCCTCCCGGGTGATAACTTCCATGGAGTCCTCTCAATCTCTGATTCCGAAGCCCCCCACGGTGGTTATGATTCCGAGCCCAGGCATGGGCCATCTCATTCCCATGATAGAGTTCGCAAAACGACTCGTCGTTCACGATCTCTGCGTCGCCTTTGTCATCCCCTCAGACGGCCCTCCCTCTAAGCCCCAGAGGACCGTCTTCCTCGGCCTCCCACCTTCTATCCCCCCACACCTTTCTTCCTCCGGTTTCGCTCTCTGAACTCCCCGACACCTCCAGGATCGAAACGATCATCTCCCTCACCGTTGCCCGCTCCCTCCCTTTTCTCCGCGACGCCCTTCCGCTTGCTCTCGGAGTCTCATCGCCTCACCGCCGTCGCCGTCGACCTCTTTGGCACCGACGCATTCGACGTCGCCCGAGAATTCGGTGTTTCTCCTTTCATCTTCTTCCCTTCTACCGCCATGGCCCTGTCCCTGTTCCTCTACCTTCCTCAATTAGACGAAGAGGTTCAATGCGAGTACAGGGAGCTCGAAGAACCGGTGAGAATCCCAGGGTGCATCCCGGTCCACGGGAGAGATCTCCTGGACCCGGTCCAGGACAGGAAAAACGATGCCTACAAATGGCTCCTCCACCACAGCAAACGGTACCACCTTGCCGAGGGAATCATAGAGAACAGCTTCACGGAGCTCGAACCGGGGGCCATCAAGACGTTCCAGAAGAACGAACCGGGTTCCCATAAGCCTCCTCTTTATCCGGTCGGTCCGCTGGTGAACATGGACAATGCTCACAGTGAAATCGACGGGTCCGGGTGCCTGAAGTGGCTGGACGACCAGCCACACGGCAGCGTCCTATTCATCTCCTTCGGCAGCGGTGGGGCCCTCTCGACGGCTCAAATCAACGAGCTCGCTCTGGGGCTAGAAATGAGCGAGCAAAGATTCTTGTGGGTGGTGAGAAGCCCCAATGACGGAACCGCAAACGCGAATTACTTCAACGCGGAGAGCGAAGCAGACCCTTTCGGCTTTCTCCCCAAAGGGTTCGTCGGAAGGACCAAAGGCCGAGGCTTCTTGGTGCCGTCGTGGGCCCGCAGGCTCAAGTCCTGAGACACGCTCGACCGGCGGGTTCCTGAGGCTTCTTGGTGCCGTCGTGGGCCCCGCAGGCTCAAGTCCTGAGACACGGCTCGACCGGCGGGTTCCTGACCCACTGTGGCTGGAACTCCATCTTGGAAAGCGTGGTGAACGGCGTGCCACTGGTGGCCTGGCCTCTGTACGCGGAACAGAGGATGAACGCGGTGATGGTGACGCAGGACGTGAAGGTGGCACTGAGGCCCAAGGCGAGCGAGGGGGTTGCTGGAGAGGCACGAGGTCGCCAAGGTGGTGAAGGACTTGATGGAAGGCGAAGAAGGCAAGAAGCTTCGTTACAGAATGAAGGATCTGAAGGAAGCTGCCGACAAGGCTCTTTCGGAGAATGGAAGCTCCACCAAGTACATCTCAGAGCTAGCCACCGTATGGAAGAACAAATAATTAATTACGTCCACCTATGCCAGTTGTTGATGAATTTAGGTGCAAGCCAAACAGGCCCTAGTGAATTTGTTATTGGGAACTGTGGTGTTAATTAAATTCAAAACATAAATACATGCCCAGAACTTTGATGGCTTGATATGCTTACTGTATACATGAATTTGTGTTGGCAAGATACATAGTTGGAGTGTGGGGAGATTTTGTTGATAGGGTAGATGAGAAAGAGACATGGTCGAAATGAGTGGTGAAGGGAGGAATGTTGTTTCATTTATATGGCGAGATGGAGGGAGGTGAGAGAATGAAGAGCAGCACACGAGAGAGTGGACGTGGGTCCTACGTCTGAACACGAAATTTGTGAAGACACAATTTAAAGGTGGCAGAAACTCTGATCTTTTGGCCGGCCGGCCGGCTTTGGTCATTTTGCATGACCCCGCCTGTAACACATGCCCTCCTGTAATTCAACTTGGGTTTAGTAAGTGCAATAGGAAAATCAGGAGAGCCGTAATTGAATACTCCCTCAAATTCAAGCACATTTTAAAATATTTATTTAATTATATTTATAAATTACAGTGTGATTTTTTAAATAATATTTAAAATATATTTTTAAAATTTTTTTATAAAGAAGAAAAGTAATATGACATTGTTTTTTTAATTTTTATATAGAAGTATATTTAAAATTTTATATACTTTTATTCCTTATTTTTTTTACATTAATATTGATGAAATTGATAAAAATAATTTATAAAAAAAAAGAATATAGGATAATTAATCCTAACCACTCTTGTTTTGGTTTTTTTTTTTTCCTTTGCATAGTCCTCATTAGCCTATCTTCCTTGTTAGTTCCTTTTATCTATACTCCCTCCAGCTCTTTTTATAAATAACTCCTAGCATTTTTTCTAAAACTAAGGAAAAGCTTTTAGCTTACTAACTTGAGTTTAAAATGAAAAAAAGCAACAAATGTTAAAAGAAAGGGTAGCATTAAAAAGTAAATTGATTTTTATGATTTGTAATTTTTGTAATATAAATGCTTCATGTCAAAAACGTTTAAAAAATATGCCTGACAAAATTTTAAATAACATCAAATTTGATGTGTTAAATAATAAGGTTAAAAAATACTCCTTCTGTTTCTATATACAAGAAAAAAAATTATATTAAACAATTTAAAAAGTTAATTATCATAATAATTATGTCTAAAAATAAAAAAATAGACTCAAATGTCTTATGTTATTCAACATAAGTATGCATTAATTATTTTCATTAGTGTATATTATGAGGGGTGATTTAAAAAATATGTAATAAATTATTGAAATGTGTGATTTTGCTCGTAAAAAAAAAAAGTAATAGTTTGTCTTAAAAATAGAAGCAAAATAATAAGATTTTGATATATTGGACAAAAGTATATAAACAGTTCAATATACATTAATAATAAAAATTAACATTGTTAACTAATCCCTTTATAATGCCTTATGCTAGTTACAACAATTTTTAGAATTTTTTATTGAAAACTGAAATGTTTTAATTTGATGCATGAAAACATAACCAATTTCTTTTTTATAAAAAATAGGCGTAGTATAGTCATATCAAAAATTAAGGTATCATGCTTCAAAAGCTTCCCAAATCAAGTTGAGCAAATCCACTTTGGGTGTCAATTGATTCTAAAAATCATTTTGGACAAAAATTTATCATTCGAAGTGCTGGAGCAATGTAAAATGTGGAGGAACCGAACAGATTATAGCTTTTGGTTTGTTTTTCATTTGTGTTACCATTTGAATAATTGTGTGGTTAGATGTGACACGAATTCGGAGAAAATAATTTGTTTCTTGATGTCCAATGATCCCACGTACACGTGGCGACAAATTCAATAGAGTTGTAAAACACTTGGCCTTGCCAAAACACAAAAAGATTAGACGTGACAGGTTGAATTTTGTCGCCTTCTCTTTTCGAATCCTATGTGAGTTCAAGAAATTAAAATCGTGTTTCATTTAATGACATGACATTATCAAAAGCATTTTACTTATTTTTGATGCATGAAAGATCACGATAACATGGAGTTCAGGTTACCATCCTCACCCTACTTTATATTCTTTTAATATTATTATAATTTACTTTAATATATATTTTATTAAAATTAAAAAAAATTAAAAGTCATTAATTATATCTAAAAATTTAATAAATTTTTAATTTTATTTTTATTGAATATATCGATTTTAACAACAGGTAAAAAATGTGTGATAAAAAATTATTAATATGATTTATAAATAAAATA
Organism: Prosopis cineraria; assembly: GCF_029017545.1. Taxonomy (NCBI): domain Eukaryota; kingdom Viridiplantae; phylum Streptophyta; class Magnoliopsida; order Fabales; family Fabaceae; genus Prosopis; species Prosopis cineraria. Next base: position 2,191,739 of record NW_026555344.1, read on the forward strand.
AAATAATATTTTTTGTCTACTTTATAAATAGATGAGGGAGAATGGTTCCCATGCGCAGGAAATGGACCACTCCGCAGATCTGGTATGTGTGTTTGTAGTTATGGAATCATAATTTTTACAAAATCTTGATTTCATAAAAATAGTTGAATTAGATTCTTTGTTTAAAGCCATGAATCAAGGGCAATCCCATAGAATTGTGACTTTTAAGACACCTTTATCCTTATAAAAATTTTAGAAAGATAATTTTGCCCTAAAAACATATAACCCTAATCACACTCAGAAATGACCATTAGATGTGACAGACCGAGCAAAGACGAGAGAGCAGTGGGAAGATCGACGACAAGAAGGACGACAGACAACGACCAATGCAATTGAAAATTAAAATGTGAAAATTAATATTTTATTTATATACTAAATATATGAGGAAATTAAAATGTTTTTTTGTAAATATTTTACTTATATATAATATTTATCATCTATATAATATTTCATTAACATATAAATATATAAGAAAATTGAAACACAATTAAGCTTTTATTATGTTTTATTTTAATTTTTATATAGGAGTATTTTTGTCTTTTAAGTATAATTCCATTTTCATGTCTTATGTACCAAACAAAAGTAATATAAAAATTTCATCTAATTTTTCTGACATACCAAACATATTTTTGTAATTCAATTTTATTTCGATTCTGATTCCAATTTCAATTTCAATTCTGATTCCGATTTCATTAAAAACTATTAATCATACCAAACGAGACCTTAGAGAGTTAATAGCAGCACCATCAAGAACAGGGAAATTGCATTTTTTGGATAATTTCCCATTGCCAGCTAGCTATTATTATATTTAGTTTCCAACAGACTTGACTTTTTTAACTAATAACTAAGGTTGGGCAATTTGGTTACTGAAAAATTACGCTGAGAGACTTATTTCCTAATTAATTAGATGAAAATATCTCATGTGATAATAAAATGCACCGTCTACTTGATCAAATGAGGAAATTAAATAAGAGGGGAAAAGGGATAGATACCAAAGAGATGACGAAATCTAAAGCTATTCTATTCAAAGGTTGGCGTGTAAATTACCCCTTAATTTTGGAAAATAACATCATAAATTTTAAACTTATTTATTATAAAATTTATTCTCTCAACTTTTGAATACTCCTCTAATCCTATTTATATAGTAAAGATAGAGAAAAAAATTTGATCTTATTTATAAAACACTTATCAATTTTTAATACTTTCCTTTACAATTTTACTCTTATTAAATGCTTTGAATAAAAATATTAACAATGAGATTTAATAATATTTATTACAAGTAAAAGTGAAAATTTATAATTTTAAGAAAAATTAATGAGATTTTAGGTTTTTCTTAGTTTCAGTGAAATATATTGAAAGTGACTTATAAATAAGATTATAGATAGTATGGTGCAATCTAACTCCTATTATTAACAAAAATTAACTTTGACTAAAAAATGACTAGGAAAGAATATCAAAAAAAATACAGAAAAGGATAACAAATTACAATAAAGGACATAAAAATTATAGACGAATAACCAAAAAATCATTAAAAAGTGACCAAAAATTTTTTGGGTCATTTTTTGTATTTCTAAAATCCTTTTCTATCATTTTTTAATCAACTAACGATAAAATTAACTTTTATTAATGATAGAGGTTAAATTGTATCGTTTTAAAAGTTGAGAAAAAAAATTGCACGATAAACAAGTTCAAGTTTTATGGTTATTAAACTAAAGTTTTAAAAGTAATTTTCTCATATACACTATATTTAATAATGTATTTTTGGTAAGGGTCAATTATAATAACTGTACTACATTACTTTAAAGGTACGAAAATAGGAATGTGATTAAGGGCCAACCTTTGACGACCTTAGGCTTAAAAGGGCTAAGCTTGACAACTCATTTACTTAAAAAAGTTTTCATTTGCAAAGCTCCAACCTAGACTTCATAGGCCTAGGGCTTCCTTATGGGTCTCAGGTCTTTTTACATTTTTTAGTTTTGTTGTCATTTAAGTAAACATGCACAATAAAAGAATAAATAGCATACGTTTCCTAATTTAAATAATAAAAATTAACAATTAAAGTCTCAAACCATTGTCCAAAGTTAAAGAAACCCACAGGCAAAACTTAAATACCTAACTTTATATAGTTAATGTATTTTATTTAATCAATCAAAATAAGCAGATTTTAATATGTAATAATATTAATAATAAAAATTTATATCAATAAATAATTCATAAATGATACACATACCTTTACTTAATTAAAAACAAGTACTTTAAGTATGCAAGTTTTTCCTAAACCAAATTATTCTTCTCTAATCCCATTAACACAATAGCATCTTAACATCAGCAATATTTTGACTGTGCAAAACCCTAATTTCAAGTAATAAAATATTAAAATTTATAAATTTTAATTCAAGTCATATAATATGAAATTATATAAATGTAAAATACTCTACTATCCAAAATACAACTTAGAAATATTAAAACACGCGCATAACATGAATCAAATTATGATATGGAATCGAAATTAGATCAAACAATTATATTTTTGCCAAAGAAATCACTGCATAGAGTTAGACAAACAAAGCTTTATTAAAAAAAAACAAAGCAAAGTATTAGGTAATTCAATTCTAAAAAAAATACAATAGTAACTAAATATTTAAAACATTATCAATAATATTATAACAATAAATAATATTTGAAAAGATAAATAAATAAATGGGCTCAAGCGGGCTGACCCTCAACCCTAAAGAGCCGGCACTTTAGACCCTCATACCATTAGAGCTGGCTCTGATAAGTCATGTTATTTTGTAATTTTAAAACTCAAACCTAATTTTAGTAATTATCGAGTTTAAACAAGTCGGCCTATTTTTTGGCTCTACTTACCCATCTATATTTACTATCCTTTTAAAAGAAGGAATTCAAACGCACGCACTGTCATGCCCATTTTAGAGTCCGAACCTCCATCATACCTATTATAAAAGGGGGTAAAAGTGTCATCGTGGTACATGAGCCATTGGCTTAATAACATGCTTGTTAGCACTAGGAATATATTTACGAGTTTAGAATTGACTGAAAAAAAATGATCATTAATGAAATAGAATAAAATAAAATGGAGTAGAGCAAAATAAAACAGTTTTTTATCATTTGAAGGTTTTATAATGAGAAGAAATGATTTTATATAACCATTGTTAAAAGTTATTATAAATGGATAGAACTGGAATGGATAAAACCATTTTTCTCCCAATATTATTCATATGACTAAATTTAAAGATAATAATAATGTCATTAAATAATTAAAATATTGCCCAAAAAAATAATTATTATTAAAATTAATGATCAAACAATATATCCAAGAATTAAGATTAAAAAGAGGGAGTAAGTAATAGAGTCACTTAAGCAACTATGTTTGTTGCACAAGAGGAAACATAGCAAAGTTATAGTGTTGAAAGAGATAGAGAGAGATGGTGGGAGCGAGAGAGAAATGATAGAAGTATAATTGTGCACTATGCTCAAATGCCTATTAGCCCGACCCAACTTGAAACATTTGGGTACATAGGGTCGAGCATCGGCAGGGGTCAAACCCTATCTTGCTCAAATATGTGCAAGCTTTTTCTTATTTTTTTTAAAATTTTTTGTTAATAATTTTATCTTATGGCATTATTTTTTGTTGAAAGTTAGTATGAATTATATTATTTTTATAATCTTTTAGATATTTTTATCATTACAATTTTTTAAATCTCTTTCAAAATTTTAAATTTATTTTTAATTTATTATTATGTAAAAATAATTGATATTTTTGGTGTTTATTTAAAAATTTTTTTAAAATTACTTTTAGTCTAATATTAAATTTATGAAGTATATATTTTTGGTTGTTTATGAAGGATATATTTTAAATAATAATAATAATATTTTTTAATAAATTTTTTTATATATTTTAAAAAGCATACTTGTAAAAATATTTTTTAGTCAATCAAGTCAACTTAATGCCCAATTGTACATTGGGCTAGGCACTAAGGAAGGGTGATGCCGACCTAGTCCTACCCATGTGTAGCTCTAACAGTAGGTAAAAAAAGATGATTGGAGAATAAAAATAATAAAAAGAATTTTTTTATTAGGATGGGAGGGTGGGCTAATTTTGTAAATGAAATAATTATATTATACCACTCCATTCTTGATTCACCCAATTTTGGAGACAAAAAAATTGAGTTATGAATGGCAAAGGAGGGCTTAGTGGTTCTTCCATTGTATATGATTGGTTGACCTAACTGTTATTTAATTTACACTGTAATCTTATAGAGGTATTTATCTATATATAGATACGTTAATGACATCGATCGCTAAAAGTGAAGCACGTTAGTAATTTTATCTATATATAGATACGTTAATGACATCGATCGCTAAAAGTGAAGCACGTTAGTATTGAAACTTAAATATTTTACTTTTATAGCTAGAATTTGCATTTGAGAAAGTCAACCCATCTCTGAGAAAAGTTCAGCTGCGATGTTAATGAATATTTTATACAATTGATTAAAATCAAAATTTGATTAATCAACATTATTATGATCTATTGGCTTTTTCCATAATGTCGATTTAAAATTTTAAAATATTTTTGTAACTTCAAAAAGATTACTTATATCTCTAGAGATTATGGTAATAAGTTTGAAAAGTATTGACGATAGATTAATAATTAATGATAAGAATTTTAAGGTCTTTAAATATCAGTTTCATGGAGGTTAGTTCTTTTATGAAATCCTCCCATTGATTCATTGAAATTGAGCATCTCTTTTGGAATATTCAAGGAAGACGGGTTTTAAAGGACACTTCATTATATCGCCCAACTCCAACCACTAGAATTTAAGTATGAGAATTTCTTGACAAACGAAAACCAACCTAAATGACAACCTCTTTCTTGGGGTTTCCGTAATAATGACTTCAAAAAGTAATTTTTTTTTCCTCCTTACACAGCTACACATATATTCTTCAAATTAAACTGAACGGCACCCAATTTTCCCTCCATTTTCAAACTATGAGAGGAAAATAACAAACCCGCAGGATTTAAGAAAGTAGGTCATTTATACTCATTTACTCTTATTTGTAATAGAAAGGGAGAATGTTTGTTTTAAGTTTATTATATAACATCTCTAATTATTTTATCTACATTTACATTTTCATTCTTATTAAATGGACACCTCAATGTTTGTTGGAAAAGTTATTAATGTTAAGATATTTTATTTTTAAATATGTACTAAAAAAAGTGAAGTTAAAAACTTGTTAAAGTTTTAGACAGAATTAATGAAGTTTAAGTTTTTTTTTTGTATTCTAATAAAAATGTTAAAAGTTTGAAAATAACTTTAAATAGGATCAAACGCAATCATAAACCTCTTTCTTGGGGTTTCCAGTAATAATGACTTCAAAAAGTATTTTTTTTCCTCCTACACAGCTACAATATATTCTTCAAATTAAACTGAACGGCACCAAATTTCCCTCCATTTTTCAAACTATGAGAGGAAAATAACAAACCCGCAGGATTTAAGAAAGTAGGTCATTTATACTCATTTACTCTTATTGTAATAGGAAGGAGAATGTTTGTTTTAAGTTTATTTATATAACATCTCAATAATTATTTTATCTACTTTACATTTTCATTCTTATTAAATGGACACCTCAATGTTTGTTGGAAAAGTTATTAAATGTAAGATATTTTATTTTTAAATATGTACTAAAAAAAGTTGAAGTTAAAAACTTGTTAAGTTTTAGACAGAATTAATGAAGTTTAGTTTTTTTTTTTGTTTCTAATAAAAATGTTAAAGTCTGAAAATGACTTATAAATAGGATCAAACGCCTCATAATCACGTATAAAAGTCTTCTAGAGGAAATATGGTTGTTTGCTATAAAAGTGAACTAATGCACCAAGGGCGAAGAGTGGATGAAGCTATGGAAAAAAACTGCAATAAGTGGCCCTAAAAATGGAAACATGAAGTCATGAAAAAAATTGCCACCTTGTGCCTATATCAACACACAACGCTTCTCTTCAACTTTACAACACTATACACAACTTTTCAATAATCTATCTGAATATTCAAAATTTTTGCCCAATGCAAAATTCAAACTTGATAATGAATCATCCCTTGCTTCACTCTGATCGACTCCTTTTATCCTTTTGCAAATTTAACAACAACGCGTCACACATCCATAGAAAGTACTAAAGTTCTATAGCAATCAGTAGGGTATTAGCTTCTAGTAGAACGATAGTAAGAGCACACCAGCATTTTTTCCTTTTAATTTTCCTCTTTTATTTTACTGTAATTTCTTTTTTATTATATTAATGCATGTATGTTCATCATCATATAAGTCTCACATGTCTCTCTATTTTTATTTGTTTATTTCCCTTTACTTTTAAGCATTTGCATTAGGGAAATTGTGGTAAAGCCCCTGAGAACTCATTATTTGATTTAGAAGTTGGAACATTACAACTTTTGAGGACATGCTCCTCTAATGTGCCTACATAAAAAAGCAATGAAAACATAAATTTAAAAAATATTGAATTAAATTATTTTTGTACTCCCTCTAGCCTTATTTATAGGGTAGAAAGAAAAATAAATTTTTTTGTCTAGTTTATAAATGAAGTTATTAAATTTTCATCACAAATTTTTTCTTTGATCTTCCATTAAGTGTTGAAGATAGAAAATATATTTTTAAAGTATGTATATTTAATAGGGGTAAAGTTAAAAACTTATTTAATTTCTATGCAGAGCTAATAAAGTTTACAATTTTTCTTGCCACCTGTGAAACATGCTAAAAATAACTAATAAATAAAATTGAAAAAGTGACTAATTAAACAAAGTTGTCTCATAAAAAGAATATTGACATGAGGGATAATTTGGGAAAAATGTAATCAATCTTTCTTGAAATTTATAACTTTATTTATAAAAAATAAGAAGACATGTGGCGTTTCTTTTATAATAATAAATAACAGAGAGTATCAACTACCAACCAAACCAACCATTGTTTTATTTATTTTAACCAAAAAACCATTGTTTTATTATAGGTTGTTTAACCAAAATGAACATATTCTTCTTGTCTTATTTACAAGGCAGATAAAAGATATTTATTTTAATTTTATTTATAGCACGTATAAATAATTATTATGTTCATATTTTCCTTTTTCCTTATTAAACATTGATAATGTTATTAAATAATAGAGTATATTCCCGTCAGTTTAAAATATAAGCAGTTCTTTAAAATATAATCATTTCTTATCAACTAACATTAGTTCAAAATATAAGCAACCTCATGCATAAAAAAAATTCTATTTTACTCATTGTATTTATTAACTTAAATTTTTATGTAAATGTATCTCTCATTCATCATGTATTGTATTGGTAATTGGGGTTAGGGGTAAAAAGAGAAAACAATAATATTTTTATAAGAATAAGAACTTTATTGGTATGCATAGTTTTTCCTAAAAATTGCTTATATTTTGGACATGAGAGAATAATCTTTTAAAGTATGTATATTTAATATGAGTAAAGTTAAAAACTTATTAAAATTTTTTTGACAGAGTTAATGAATTCTAACATTTTTTTTTTATTTTGGTAAAAATATTTGAACTGGCTTACTCCCCCATCCACATATATATAAATATATAACATTTTTTAAAGACATACTAATATTAGTTTTTTTTATTTAGTTAAATCAAATAAAATCATAATAATCTTTTAATTTTTGCCCCTAATAATATTACAATTAATATCACGACAGTGAGTAAATATCTCTCTTTCATTTTTAAGATAATAAAAAATTATCTAATTATTTAAAAATATCTTAACACCTTTTATATTTTGAGATAAAATACACTTTTAGGAAATACCCTACACATAAAAACATATATAATATAAATAGGATTAGATAGAGCATTATTTAACATGACAAGGGCTATTGGCCAAAAAAAAAACATGACAAGGGCTGAAAATAGTTAAGAATTGTGATTTCCAAAAAAAAAAACAATTACTATAAAATTTTAAAAGAATCCTTGATTAAGGTCTCTACTCTCATTCCAACCTTAATTATTAATTTATTATGTAAATTAAATTATTCACATATTGGGAATTGGCATATCACTTCCGTTTATCAAGCACGAGGGTTGGAAGGTCATGCCAACGTTAGAATAGACGTCACCTTACGCACGAGAGGATTATTCTTCATTATTCATATCATGTATTTTTTCCGTTTTAAATTATAAAATATTTTTAAATAAAATTTTATATATTAATAAAGTTTATTAAATATATTTTATAACTTTATTTTTTTAAGATAAAAATATAAATTTTTAAAAATATTTTTTTATAATATTTCATTGATAAAAAAATATTGAAGAGAGAGAATATATGGGAAGGATAATATTAAAAATTATTATTAATGAAACTTTATTTTTATTAAAATATCTTATATTTTAAAAAGTTAATTTTTTTTAAAAAATACCTTATAATTTAAGCTGAAAGAATTATCTTGAAATTTGAAAATATTTTTTTTTAGTTTTTAATAGTGCTGCTTTCCCAATAACTCTGTGCTCTGACACGCATCTTATTTATAATACGGTTAAGGTTTTCCCCCCTTGAACTGTTCTATGAAAAGTATGCGTGTCTTAATCCATTTGCATTTGTAATTTTACTTTTAAAATAATTAAATTTGCTACTTTTGACATCAAATGCTCCAATGTTAACTATGATTAAACTTTGTTCTATCATGTTAAGTGAATTTAAATTAAGATATATTTTTGTTTTAAACTTTTTTTTAATTAGGAACACTCAATATTTTAAATTATTTGCTTTGTAACAATGTATCTTTAAAATAATTCAAAAATATTGTAAAATATATATTCTTTAAATTCACTTTATATGACAGGTGGGTTTAAGTCAAATTAAAGTCCCAACAAGCGTTCATATGATTAATGTTAGGGTATTTAATATCAAGAACAATATATATATTTTAATCATTACTTTAAGTAAAATAGTTATGACAAATAATTATGGAACTTAGTACTTCTCAAAGAATAATTTAATCAAAAAATAAATTATAATTCTTTATAATGTTACCTTTCTTTTAACACCAAAATAGAAAACTAATTACTTTCTTTTTTTAAGACCTTTCTCATTCAAAGATTACTCTAGTAAGTTGTCGTTCAAAGATTACAATATGGCTTTACGTATCATACTCTGGGGTTTTTAGCACCTTACATATTTAAAAAAAGTTAATTTTTTTTATATCATAATAAGATGATATGTACTTTTATTTTTATTTTTAACTTTAAATAATGATACATCTATATTAAATATCTTCATGCTAATTAAGAAATAGTAAAATTAAAAAAATAGTTTAATTATTACAAAATATGCTACATTTTGAATCAAAATTACCTCTAAAAGTTGCTCTACAAATAGAACTGGAGGGAGTAGTATACTACTTCTCTTATTCTATTTACATAATACCTCATTTTTATTTTTATTTTTATTTTTTGTTCCTATTATCATTAGACATGTTATTAAATATTAGAATATTTTATTGTTAGTGCATGTATATTTAATAGACTAAAATTAAAATCTTGTTAAATTTTTAAATAGAGTTAATGATGTTTAAAGTTTTTTTTTTATCGTGATGATAATGTTAAAAGTGACTAATAAATTGGATCAAAAGAAATATTCAATAATTTTCTATTTACTAATAGCTTAATACAGCCTAATCATGAGGTAATTAACTTTAGGAGAATAGTTTTTGGTCTCTCCAAAAAAAGAATTATTAACACCTTCATTCATATGTTTTTGGGAAAAAAATACTCCCTGGAATCTCAAATATATATTCTCCCTTCCATTTATAAGATAGAGGGTGAAAATTTTTTGCCCTATTTATAAGTTATATAATTAAATTTTTATTTTAAATTTCTCATTTTACCGTCTATTAAAGTATTGTTAAATATGTATATTTGACAGGGACAAAGTTAAAAACTCATTAGGCAAAGTTCACAATCTTTAAGATTTAATTTTTTTTAATTTTAATAAAATATATTGAAAGCGACTTATTAATAGGACTATAAAGTATGAGTAATTGATAACTATCTTGATGAAATTAATCAAGGAAGACGATTAAATGATTAAATATATTAAATTTGTCTCAGAGTATTTTTTATTGAAAAGCACTGTAATTAAGTGCTCCCTCCAATCTTAAATATGACTTTTTTTAAAGTGTTACTATTATATATCTTTGATGAGCAACTGCAAAAATTTATCTGTTTAAACACCGAAATGAATCTCAAGCGAAGAAAAGTCACATTCCCATATGCTAATGAAGATCAGATTTGCAGAGATAAGGATAATAGCAATGGGGAAGTGTAAGGACATTGGATTTAGGATAAGACGACAAGGTGCTTTCAAAATATTTTACGTTTATCACATGTCCTCCTTTGTCCCATCTAGAAGACTAGAAACACTACCTTGTGGTCCTCTTTCATAAATGTCCCACTTATCACATATTCAAGATCCATCTCCAGATGTACTCTCTCTGTCTTTTAAGTTTCACAATAATACTATTTTTTTTTTTAACTACTACATTTTTAATTACCCCTTGATCTTGTTCATGAATGAGTATGATTTCATATTTCCTTTCTGCTTCATGTCAATCACACATGGCTCCATCGGCAGCGATATTCTGAAAAAGCGCTGATGATTGGATATATTGAGTTAAAAGATGATGAAGCACGGCTGAAGAAAATAATAATAATAATAATAATTGAAAATCCGATAAGCAAGAAAATTTGGAAGAAAACAAAGGACTTGGGCCTATATATATATATATATATTATTATTTTTTATTTTACCCTTTCTTTTGTTGCAGAATTCCTTCACCATGCAAATTCTGTGTGACATGATTTTCTTTAATCGTGAAGCATAAGGTCTAATGAGTTAGGTTTTAATTTCATTAGGGATAATATCATGTGGTTCAGAAATTATTTATCGAGATATTGTATGCTTTCTAATTAAACTTAAGTACTAATAAAATTCTCATATATATTAAAGTGCTCACTTTTTTTTTTTTTAAATGTGCGACAGTTCTGGTTACTCTTTCTGTTGGGAAGAGCTTTGTGTGTTTAGGCTATGCTGCAACTTGAGAGAGAGAGAGAGAGAGAGATAGGGACGTGCATCATGAAACCTACAAGACTTGCGCTCTCCAATTTTATATTTTAATTTTTATATTTATTTTTCTGTATTGATCTCTGAAGGCGTGCTTTAAATTTTCTATTATTACTTCCAATTACATTAATGTTTGAGGGATGTGTGTGGTTGTTCATTCATTGAGTGATTTCTTGGATCATCTTTGATTAATTCTCTGATTTTTTGGAAAAAAAAATATGCATTTTCAAATGGGGATCAATTATTATACTAGTATACTCTCTTTGAACCACAATATAAGTTATCTTCAATTAATTTATTTTCTTAACAAGGTTTATTAAAATATTAATTTTCTAAAATTTTCATCATATTTTCAATCATGCTCTTGATTGTAATAAATTTATATTTAATTTATTCAAAAATTGTAATTAATTACTCAATAAAATAATGATATAATTGAAAAAATATATATATATATTTACTCAATGCCCTATATTTTGGACCAAACAAAACTTATAAAAAACTAGTTATATTGTGATCAGAGAGAGTATTTAAATAAATTAGTAGTTGTATATTAATAAATATTTTTGTGTTTAATATAAATATAGAAATATTTTAATATAAATACTTTATTTGGACAATAAATATATACTTTTCTAACCACAGGGCTACCTAATAACTTTGGCTCTTTATATATATATATATATATATATCACGAGAGTGTGTTGAATTGTTGACCATTATTCCCACTCCATCCCACTTCCTGCCTTTCTTTGACAAGTATCCCAACTCATCACTCAACTAGCCAGTCAATATAACATGATTATTTAAGCATGAGGTTTTCGAGTTCAAATTCAAAATCATATAATGTGTAAAATGTTTTAGAAAGAGCTATCTCCAATCACATCCAAAAATATTCAAATTTAATCTAATTAGAGAGTGATATAAAAAAGTAAAAACCTTTAATGGATAGAAATGATAAGGATCCGGCTGGAGACATATTTGAATATAAATGGGTGAAGATATATGGAAGACTTTGGTATAACAATGATTCGCAGGCTTGTGAAGTCATGTTCGGCCACCATCCAGAAAGGAATTGAAGTACTGAAGAGGTAAGAATGAGTTGTTGGGAGAGAGATTGATTCCTTGAAGAGCTAACAAAGAAAGAATCATGATTCATGAAAGCAGATGAGAAAGTCACATCCGTCTATCTCTCTCTCTCTCTCTGTCTGTGCTAATTTGTTTATGTTTGTTTGTGGATCTTCTAGAACGCATTGTCACGGACTTCCCATCTAACCATCGAATTCACTCTTCCTTGTCATCCACCTAAAGCCTAATTAACCTCTCTATATTCTCCTCTTTGGTCCTTAACTTACTGATCACAGCACACTAATATGCAAATGCAATTATAATTATTCATTATCGTCAATTCGTCATAATTGTCCCTGTCATGTCACAAGCTCTCTCTCTCTCTCTCTGCTTTGCCTTTTCAGAACCAACTAATAACAGCCAATCCATCTATTTAACTGATAAAACCAGAGAATTTGAATATTTGGGCAACTTTTTATAGCCACTAAGGTAGTTTTCCACAGGGACGCTCAATTTTCCTTGACGATGATTGCTTGCATCCCTCTCTGTCTAGTCGCCGATGCCACTCATACGAGGCAACATTCGTATTTAATTAGTGCCTTTCACATTGCTGTTCACAAGGTCGTGACAAACAAAGACTTGATGTCTTGTTCTGGATTTAAAACTCCTATCTAGAGTGACTTGTGCCGTTTCGTTTGGGTAAAATTACATATTTGATTTTCCTTATTATCACACTATGTATAAACATCAGTCTAATTCTTAACTTTTTTGTTTAAAAAAAGAGAATATCTTTCGAAACTTATAGATATCTTTTGGTAAAAAGAGAGAGAATACCCCTTATTTTTGGCTCTAGGTCAATTATACATATATTTCCCTGTCCTCATTACAAGACAAAATTAGCAATTTTCACGATTGTTAAAGAATGAAAGTTAATATTTTTAAACTTGTAAAAATATTTGATTTTTCAATTTTGTTTTTCATTAACATAATGACTACAATAAGATATGTCAAGTAATTATTACTTGATGTAATTAAGGAGGGGCAATATATTGAGAAAAAATAATTACTATATCGTTTCCCTAAAATAGATTATATATGGATTTAAAACTTTGTTCTATGATGAGAACAGGAGGAAATATATATATATAAAGGTGATGTACGATACGATGGAGAAATAATACTAACACTGCAAAAGAGGAATGGGTAAAAAAGCAGGCATTAAGTGCGGTTAAATGGAATCAAGAAACAAGAGTAAAAAGTTAGCCAAGTGCGGTTGAAATTAAAAAAGAAGTCAAAGAAGAAAACAGTGGGGCTTCATCATAAAATCACAATATACAGAGAAATTAAAGTTGAATCAATCACCCGTATAGCATGATGCTCAACGTACTCTTATTATAGAGTACTCTAATTATTATTTTTTTCAAAACCAATAAAAAGTAAGTAAATTATTAATTTTATTTAAAAATAAAATAAATTTTTAATTTTGCCTTTATGTAAATAAATAAAAATTTAAATTTGCACTGCCGATCACTCCCACAAGCGCATAGGATTACGTGGTTATAAATTTCAAAGTATTTTAAGAATTGAATTTAAAGAAAGATGTGACTTTTGTTATTTATAAAAACAAATAAAAGTTTTAAAAGAGATATAATATTTAATCATATAATGCAAAGTAAAATCAATGATAAAAGCGATAAATCAAATGTATTAGACAAGCGCTATGGATCAAGATTCATCTGTCAAGATGTTATACTCTTACTCAGTTAATTATCTTCTTTTATTTGTGATAACACTAATTATTACTAATAAGGTATCCTAATTATTTCTCAGTATGTAAGAGAGTATCTATCTATCGTTGAATTAGCTCTTTCTGATCCTATTGAAATCCTATATAAATCACGAAGTTACGATTTAAGCGACCACAAATCATAAATCTATTTTTAATTCAATTATCTATGTTTATCTCTTTAGGTTTTTACTAACTATTTACCTCTCAATTATTTGAATAGCCCACAAATAGATTATATACTGGTCACATATATAATAAGTAATTAAAATGAGAGAGATATATATAAATGGAAATGTTAAATTCTCATAGATGAGAAATTAAGTCTAATTAAAAAAATAAAACAACCAAATAAAAGAAAAAATTCATCATAATAAGACTTCTCTCTATCATGATTAGAAGTTTATAAACAACTTATAGAGTTTAAAGTAAAAATCCTAAATAAAAACATAAACAAAATCTTAGGATAAAAAGAAGAGAGAAAGCTCTCAACTTAAACTAATTCATTCAAACTCTGTAATATGTCTCATAGCTTTTAGATATGAAATTGGATTAATTGAGAGATTTTTAAAAGGTTTATTCAAAAAATTCATCCATCCTCCTTGGTTTAGAATCCGTCTAGATAACGTTTTATCTAATTTGCTGATATCTGATTTAAAAATCCATTTAAATATTGTTTTCTCGTTCTGGGACTTACGTTTGCGTGCTGTTAGGATAAGTTCAGTTGTGTCCGTGCGTGGTCGAAAGTCGAAGTTCTATGTTCATTTGGATTTCTACACGTGGTCGAAGAGCGAGGCCACGCAACGCCAACGAGCGAATGAAGAATTCTATAGGGGTTGTCTATGGTTGGTTGTGTTCAGAGAGCTTGAGATCCTCGTGGTGAGTTACGTCTGTGTGCGGTGAATCTCTTTGGTGGAGTGTCTCGCAAACGGAGATCAATAATGACTTGGAGTTTTTAAAATTATTTTTATTTTTTATTTTAAAAATTAATATTTTATAAATATATTTTAAAAATTAAAAAAATAATAAAATTGTATTTTTTTTTTCATTCTTTTTTATTCTCAAGAACAATAATTTCAAAATCGAGTTACGTCTGTGTGCGGTGAATCTCTTTGGTGGAGTTTCTCGCAAACGGAGATCAATAATGACTTGGAGTTTTTAAAATTATTTTTATTTTTTATTTAAAAATTAATATTTATAAAAGAAATTTAAAAGGAAAAAAATAATAAAAATAGGGATTTTTTTTATTCTTTTTTATTCTCAAGAAGAAGAATTTCAAAATCCTTTAAAGTGGTTTTTCATTTTCTGTTTTTTAAAATAATCTTTTTTTTATTTTTAAAATACTTTTAAAAAACATATTACGAAACAAAATTTTTTATTTTGAAGAATAAAAAACGTTTTTAGAATAGGTTGCTAAATAAGTCCTTGTTTCTTGATCTTTGATTTTGGCTCTACATTTTAAGTAATTTTGCATGCTATTTTTTTTATCATTTTCTTAAAATCTACCAAAAGGATATAAACGAAAGCCTTTTATATATCCATATTTATT
Source organism: Prosopis cineraria (assembly GCF_029017545.1). Classification (NCBI taxonomy): domain Eukaryota; kingdom Viridiplantae; phylum Streptophyta; class Magnoliopsida; order Fabales; family Fabaceae; genus Prosopis; species Prosopis cineraria. Next base: position 2,207,349 of record NW_026555344.1, read on the forward strand.
CTTTTTCCATACATTATTTAATGAATAAAAGGTTGCAAAATGTATATAAATCTAGGTAAATATTCAGTAATTAATTGCATTCTTTCTCATAGTTAATGAGTTAATTAAATCAGAATAATATTAAAAATTGTAATTTATATTAAGGATAAAAAATCATTCTAAAAAATGCCTGTGATAGGAAGAGAGGAAGCATACCAATAAAGCGTTAAATTAAATGAAAACCTTTATATTGGAGGAAGACAACAAGGTACGTGTGGGTTCGTAGTAATTAGGACGTTGATGACACCCAGACCAAGCAGATCAAATTAACAGTCAACACAAATTCTCCACTCTAAATTTTCTTCCACCAAATTTATAACCGAAAAAGTCATATACCTTTATAACTTTTACACGGATTCGAATTTGTTCCACACACTATTTTTTAATGCGTTCTGTCACACTCAATCTCATTTGTCCCTTTGATTTAATAACGTAAGATGACTGACCGTACTATTAAACTAAACCAAACATAAAATTTATTTAAGTGATGATATTAAATGTTTGGCCATTAAATTAAATGGATGGACGAGATTGAGTAAGGAAATGATCCACATACTCTTTTTTAGATACATAGGTGATGTATGTTTTGTTAAAATAAGAGTGAGTCTCACTGGTCACTATAATCCCGTATTAGTGGTCTACTTTACTTTTAAAATTCAATTCAATTAGTAAAATTAGCATCCACATCATGGAAAAACTTTTCTGGCAATGTCATTACTTTCAATCTTTAATAAGAACTATTTGTTTATAGAGCTGCACCAAACAATGTCTTAAAATTTACGCTGGGAACATAATTATCGCTCCATGAAAGACTCGGAGTACGTGTGAAGAACAATCTCCATAAGGCCATAACTCCATCAATTGATGATCAGTCCAAGACAGGCCTTCATAAAGATTTGTTGGGCCAAAAGCCCATGATGTGGGTATGTGCTACATGGCGGGCAACTTTTCTTTTCTTTTTTACTTTTTATCAATTTAGTATAAAATCTCAATTTTGAATTTATGATAATTAAAAACTATTTTTAGAAGAGATAACGCTCGAATCTAACTCAATCAAATAATTATATATAGAAAATGATATTGCGTAAGAATAAGTAATGGTATAATTCTCTATACACACTAGTAAGAAAAGATTCCAATAGAATGAAAATGGGCATCTTTTTAATTATCTGTTAAGAGACATCTCGTAAAATTAAAACAACATAGATAAGATTAACATGACTGGTGCACACAATAATGACACGCAAATATAGAAAGCGAACATCTTCTTCAACTTTGCCTTCGTCTTCCATGCATGTTTGCTTTTCAAAACTACACTCATTCAGTTAGATGATCACGTAAGGTAATAGGACTTTGATGTGTCTGCAAATTTCTCACCTAAAGATCATTGGTTAAAGTACACAAGCCCTTATATTAATTATCTTGAAGTGTTTGACAATAATTAAGTGGCTAAGTATAAATTTATTCTTTTAATTTTATATAAAGTTTTGATTTGATCCCTGTGTATATTTTCAATTCTTTAACTCCAACTCCTTTTTGTTTCAAAATTATTTTTTCATATCCATCATTGTTATTTTAAAATGTTAAACTTAACATATTAATATTAAAATTGTTTGATAAATATTCAAAAATTCAATGTATGAATTTTTTATTAATGAAACTAACAGTGTTAGAGTTAAATATTTAAAAAATTAATTTATAAATTAAGAGGTTATAATAAACCTTGTGTGAAATTAGAGTATTAAATATGTACTTTAACCTAGTTAAGTTGCTTAAAAAAATAAGTCAAGCAAACTTTTACAAAGTCTTATTAGTTAATTGATGTTGAACTTTAAAACCAATCATCTTCTTATTGAAACAATTGATAATAAACACTTGAGATTAACCACTGTCCTGTCTAGATTCATATCATTGTCTATTATTATTTGTTACTTTAGGTTGCATGATGCTGATGACGGATAGGATACTTTCATAGAAAATTAAAAGAAATCGATGTAATTTATTCTAACAATCAACGCACTAACTGGTGGACTGGGCATCACATCACGATACAAAATATACCATTGACCGAAAAAAATACAGTGTGAGCAATACTATATAGACAATACAATTTGAAGCACTACTACTCACATAATTTTAAATATGGCAAAACTTTTCCAACCTAACAAAATTAACTACCATAAGTGTAGTAATGAAATATTAAAAAGGTATAATTAAAATGTGCATCTCATGTACGGCCACATTCTTTATGTTTCCCTATCTGACTAATCATTAAAAAAAAAACTAAGATATTGTATACTTTAAATCCTTAATTTTACACAAGATTTTATTTTGATCCCTCAATTTTAAAAAATATATTTTAATTATTTATCTTAACCTGTCAATTTCATCACAAAAAAATTTTACATTAAATTTTTAAATATTGATAAAACATTCTCAAATATTGACTTATTAAATTTAATTTTTAAAAAAAACAATGGTCAGCACAAAAATTAATTATTTAAAACTAATTATATTAGGGCTAAAGGACTAAAAAATATTTTATAAAATTAAGATATTAAAATAAAATCTTATGTAAAGTTAGAAGATCAAAAGTATTCTTTAGCCAATTTTTTTAAAAGTGATTAATTTAAAATATTAAACAAATAATAAAAAAAACAAATTTCTTATGTTTAACTAGCTAAATTAAATTCATTTTTCAAAAAAAAAAAAAAGGTCAACCAAACCGCCAAGGAGGAAGGAAAAATGAAGCAGAGAAATCGGATGGTAATAGCGATAATGGGCTCGGGCCTACAATAATAATAAGCCCAATACATCAATAGCCGTCCAACATATTGGATGTTGTTGAATTTCTTGTTACAAAACTCTTGAATTGAGCAAGAAGAGTTCGAGCAAGATTATGATCTCAAGAATCTTGAAGTAAATAAAGAAATGCATAGAAATCCTTCTATTCTACAATTTCTAGCCGTATTGGAGCTACAACAAGACACGCCTCACTTAAAAACAGGTACACATATTACACAATTACAACGTACAGGAAGGAAAACTCTCTTGACCAGCATCATATTCACAGTCGTCAATTCATTTCTTGACACGACTCATAATTCATATGATCTTCTTCCTGGTCAGGATCCACAAATCACTAGGAGAGACTTGCAGCTTCTTTTCGTCTCTCGGACTTGAACTATGAAGAGACAAATTCGTAAGTGTTGAAAGGGAAGGTGGATTGAAAATCTGCCTTATCAAGCAAGACATCCAAATCTAACAGAGGGGAATTGGTCACCGAGGCTGGGGCTGAAACTATCTCAGTCACTCCAGATTCTGAACTCTGCACGTTTTGCCCTATACCTGCACTTCCCAAATGACACGGTGACAGAGAGAAAGGTTTGATTCCGAGGTTGACGGGGAAATGAAATCAGGAGACATGTTTTCAATGAACTGGTTATCAGATGTTGTCGGAAATCCGGTCGATGTCGGGAAAATGTCCTCCATTTTGACCTCAAGTTCTGGCTCATAATTGAAGAATGTCATGAGGGATTGTTCTATCTCCTCCTCCTCTCCTCCTGCTGAGATTGGTAATCTCTTTTTTGGTGTTGATGATTATGATGGTTTCTCCATGACCATCTTTGCCTTCGATGATGCCACCTTGTTAAAACAGGATGCCTGGTTGTTGCAGGTATGTCTTCCTCTGTAGGTCACATGGAATATTGTTGGATCTTCATCAGACCTCTGAACTTGTTTTGTTGCAAGACAACCTTGTAAATTTCTGTGAGTGCATCTGTAGTATCCCCTGCAATACAAAGCCACTCTCTGTGTCAGGTACTCACATGGTATGATCTTTGTAAATATAACAATATATAAGTATAATTACAATAAAATAGCGTTACTGCATTCTGTTTTATGACAAGAACGGGGAACAGGACAGCTTTGTTCTCGTGCTCTTAATAGCTCTTGACGCTAAAGTGGCAGGCCCAAAAATAGAGAATAAATCAAAGTTGGGGGGTATTTGTGTCCTTCACTCTCTTCCCTTATCCTATGAGTTGAGAGTTTGGCTGCATTATCTGTGCGCGCGTGTGTGTGTACGGAGTTTTTTAATGCTTAAAGGGGCAAGAGCTACCCAACTCATACATAGACCACCAACCATGATACCTTGCATTCAAGTTCTGCAATTTCGGGTAAATTGTGAAGTGTTTTGAAATGATAAACTTTTATCAAAATGGGCATCACCTAAAAATGCCGAATCGGATTGTAATGTAAGGAATTTATGCAGAGAAAGTGGTTACGAATTATGATTCTAACCTAGGAAATTTAGCCCCGAGGATATTCTTCTGGCCATATTTTCTCCAACTGTATCCATCATCCAAGGAACCCTCAATCCCTGTTCTGGAGCAAACCTCACGTCGTCTGTCCATCTGGGCATGATCTTCCTGCAGATCAGATCAAAAACACCTTAAGAATCACAGGTGGGAGGCACGACAGAGCCCAAATTTGAAGTAGGAGTATGAACTTTGGTACCTTTTCTTGTAGATATCTCTGTGATGGTCTTCCCGGTCCAAGACCCCACACGAGGGACTCCCACCAGCAATGGCGGGATGAGCCTCTGCCACATTCTGTCCACAAGCAAGAATGTTGAGGGCTTTGTCATAAGAAGAGAGTATTTTGTCAATCAAGAAGCCATTCGCCTGAGGAGAAGAAGAGGTAAACATAGTGGCAGAGCAAGCTAGCAAGCTCCTTCCCCAGGTTGAGCTCTTTGATCAAACTGAGTTGGCCCTCCTCCTCCATGGTCAGAAACACGCAAGATGAACTTGAAGTGCGAGGCTTAAATAAAAGAGGGAGTATCCAAAAAGGAAGTGAAGTAGGTGAATTGCGGGGAACAAGAGGAAGGAGGCGGAAACCGAGTGGACAAGAGAGGATTGAGAGAGAGAGATGGCTGGGAAGAAGGCGAGAGGAAGAAGGGGTTATAAAGAAATGGGAAATGAGAAGGAAATGAGACGGGGGATTGACCTGACGAACGGAGACAAAACAAACCGAGTAAATTTATTTCTGTTCCTCTGATGCGGGTCCTTACTCCTATGCCTCTCAAATCTTTTCCCTTAACTTTGGACTCAATATAAAACTATATCTTAATTAACGCGGATTCATTCATTCAATCACACATCACCAACCCAAACATTGACTAATATGGCATCAACATTACTACCGTAATACAAATTGTCAGTAAACTCTTAAAACAAAAAAAAAAAAGTAATGACAGTTAGATTTTTTATAAAATATTTTTAAATATAAATTATAAATATTAATTTTAAAAAGTTGTAAACTAAAATTTCAACCCCAAGTTGAGAGTTATATTTAAAATTTATATTTAATTATTATTATTATTATTTGTAACTGAAATTACTGAATTCTCAATCATTGAAATTCATATTTAATTTTAGACTAGTGTACTTTAACTTTCCTTTCTTTTTAATATATTGATCCTTTTCATAAAAAAGAAATTAATAATTATTTTTAAAAAAAAATTATTGAGACGTAACTGTTATTAATTATCTCTTTTGAGATTTCACTATCATTCTCCTTATATAATACTCGATGTCAATGTAAAATTATATTTATATTAGTAGTAGCAAATACTCTCTTTGTTTAAAAATGTAAGGCATTTTTTGAGGGATTGAATGTTAAAAAATATAAGACATTTTTAATCTTTCGAGGTGTAATCATTACCTTTTTTTTTTCAAAAATACCCCTATTGATAATGATTTTATATTTATTATAAAGTGTTTAATAGAAATAAATCTGAAAAGATAGGGTTAGCTAAAAAGTAGGTAATTATTTTATAAGAAGGTGAAATTCAGTTAAAATTTTTTTTTTGAACGGAGAGAATATAAAATATAAAATAAACCGTTTATATTCATTTGATTGATCACCTCACTCATCTAGTTTTTAATTAGTGCAGTTTAGATTAATTAAATATTGATGACGAAATTAACAAAGAAACTGTCGTGCATGCTTACACGTGTAATGGATGGATGAATGAAAGGTTGGGAATTAGATTATGAGAGGGGAAGAGAGAGGGAGAAGATGGCTCGAGTGGTGATGTGAAAGTGAGTATAAGTGGGAGACTAATTCAAAGAGGCAAGAGAATCACAATGAAAGACCAAATGGAGAATGACAAGAAGGGCACGTGAGACGTATGGATCGGAGAGAGATAGAGAGATTAATTAAGGACCAACGCGGAAGAAGGTTTGAATATTCCTTCATGCTTCCTCTTCCTCTGTTTTGAATTGCCCTTCACTGAAAGTGACTTCAGTTGTTGCTGTATTTCTCAACAGTGCCCACTCACCTCTTTTTTTCCTTTTTTTTTTTTTCAAATAATCCAGCGTACACACGTAAGCTTAGTGACAATTGAGTTTGTGCCATAGTAACATGAGGGGAGAGGGTACTCTCCTTTTCTTTCTCTTCTCTTCTCTCTTTTTCCTCATTTCCACTTTTTATATTATTTTATTAAATAATTTTTTTAAAAGATAAAATTAATGAATAGTAAAGATGGAAAAGTGGAGAAAAAAGAAGAGAAAAAAACAGGAGAGCCCCTCTTCTTTATTATATATATATATATATATATAAATAAATTTGAGATGTTTGATGAACGGTAAATAAATAGTAAATGAACAGTAATTTACCGAAAATGCTCCCATTTTTATCTGGTACTATTATAACACTGTCGGATGTACTATAGATCTGCAACCTCACTCTACTTTTTCTTCTTGTTTTTTTCTAAATTTGTTTCCGTCGGTACCATCCCACTTTTTCATTTTTTTAGAATTTGTTATGAATATAACGTTTTCTTTTTTTTCTTTTTTAAAGATGCGTACGATATTTTGTCTATTTTTCTTTTAATTAACAATACATCTTTTTTATTTTTAAAACTTATATGAATATTTTTTTAATATAGATAGTTATAAAATATAAATTTTTATTTTTAAAATTTTATTTTCATCCACTTAACCATTAGTTGACCGTGAAATCACACATATTGAACTAAAATACCCTTATTTAAATATAAATATTATCTAAACATTATTTAAATTATCAAAAAATTAATTTTTTATTATTTAAATGTATTCATTTTATAACTTTTTAAAAATTTAAATATATAAATTGGCCAAAAAAGATATTCAAAGACATAATGTATGGACTCAATATAAAAAAATAAAAATAAAATAATTTTTTAATAATTTAAAATAGTTAAATCGGCCTAAATAAACCTGAAAGTTAAATATGTTAAGAGTTATACTTGACTATAAATTTTTATATATTTAGATATTTTAAACTCAGTATAAATTGAGGCTGCAAGGTAATGAAGGAAACATAATATTTTAATAAACTTGATTTTTTAAAAATTTAAGTAGTGTGGTTTAAAAAAGTGATATGTAGGACCTATCATTAAAAAATATGAGTGGGGTCTATATTTATAAATTTTAAAAATTTAAACAAAGTGTAAAAAAATAATAAAATTTTTTTATTTTGAGAGATCATGTAGGATTTTATACTAAAAATTAATGGTGAGTATAATATTTTAAGTAAAATAATAAGTGTTAGATATACAAAGAATTTTTTATATACTCCCTCCATTCAAAATGTAAGATAATTTTTGAGTGATTGGATATTAAAAAATATAATGTATTTTAGTTTTTTTAAAGTATAATCATTGAATTTTTTTAAAAGTGTCCTTATTAAATAAGTCACTTTATATTTATTTTAGGGTGAAATACACTATTAAATATGGATACATATGAAAAAATGAGATTAGTTTAAAAAACAATCCACCACTTTTTTAGGGGTAAGATTCACATTTTTGAATGGAGGGGTATTTATTATTAACATAGGGTAACAAATCAAAATAGTTTGTGCGAGCATATATAGAATAAATTTTTGTTTATATTCTTAAAATGCAAAAGGAATTAAAAATATATTATTCTATTATTTACATGTAAAATTTGATTATGATTTGAACACCTAAAAAAATATTAATGTAATTATGTGCCTCAAGTCTAAGCAACAAAAATTATGGACTACAAACTAAGTAAATATTATTAATAAATTTATCTTCCACTACACACCTAACCTTTTCTTAATAATTATTATATTACTTGCAGATACATGTTTAAAATGTTATTTTAGTAAACTTACTCCCTTCATTAAAAACTATAAGCCATTTTTTAAAAGTTATTTTTTGGAGTTGGATGTTAAAAACTATAAAGTATTTTTAGTGTTTAAAGATATAATCATTGACCTTTTTTTCCTTTCAAAAATGCCCATAATGAATAAATTATTTTATATTTATTTTAGTATGAAACACTTAATTAAATATTCTCTCCGTCTCAAATTATAAAATACTTTTAGTAAAGATTTAACATTCTAAAATATAAGACACTTTGATAAAAATAAAATTTTATTAATGATACTTTTTTAATATTACTCTTTTTATATATTCTCTCTCTTCAATATCATTTCTTTAATAGAGCATTAAATGAAGGATATTTTTAAAAATTTATATTTTGTCTTGAAAAAGTAAGGTTGTAAAGTGTGTTAATGAGCTTTATTAATATGTGAAATTTTATTTAAAAGTACCTTATAATTTGGGATAGAGAGAGTATTAAATATGAAAAGATGATATTATTTTGAGGACAAGTAACTACTATATTGAGAATAAAATTCAGTTAAAAATGCCTTATATTTTTTAAAATATGGGGTATATATTTATTTTTTAAAAAAATACTAAATAAATTAATTTGTATGACTAATAAATTTAAAATTAAAATAAAAATTCAAAAGAATATATCAAGAATAATAACTATCAGTTAATAATTACATGGGTGAAAATGAAAATTTAAAAATAGAAAGCATATTTATATTTTGTAACTCTTAATTATTAATTTTAAGATAGATCGTGTAAATTTTAAAAATAAAAAAATATCTACAATAAGATAAAATAAAGGAAAGAATGATATATTTTACTTTAAGGATATTAAAATAATTTTTTGATATTTTATATTTATTTGTAATCTTAAGAACTAAAATATGATGCACGAGATATAAATCTAGTTTCTATAAAGTAAGGACATTGCATCATAAATCAAAGAATTGAGTTTGTGCCCTTTGGAGGATTGCGTGGCATCCTTATCAATTACATAATTTTTTGTTAGCTTAGCAAGAACTTTACAAATTACAACCCTTCCTATGCTAAATCCTCCTCCCAATAACTTTCCGTGTGGAGTGAGTGAGATCTTAAAAACTTGTCAATATTGAATCCTTGCTTGAATTTCAAACCGATACTCTAAATTCAATGTACAAACAATATTTTGGAAATTTATTATACAAGCTTCTTTTTATAGTTTTCAACATTGAATACATATTATCTGGGAAGAAAATCTCAAGACAAGGTATGGTGTTTACTTATCAACAATTTTTTTTTTCGTGTTTTTTGTGGATGCACCTGATACCCTAAGATTGTCCGCAAACTCAAGTTTAAGGAACTTAACAAGATGTAGGTTAATCAAAGTTAAGTATTTGTATAGGATCTTTTCATGTGACAAGCTCTCTTCCTGTGCTGAGTCTTATTTTATTTGATATTCCTTGGGAAAACTTCACTCAAGACCTAAAAATTTTGATAGCCCGTTGCAAGGTTGGGGTTCTGATTTGAATTTAATTTTCAAAACCAAATGACAAAGTTGCCCTCATTTGAGAAAACTGTCGATGAAAAAAAATTCACAAAATTTATTAATAAAACCTTTATTGCCAAACTTCTTATTCAAGAATCTCTGTTGAACCAATCATCACCAAGTTGGTCACTACTTCTAATCTCTTAACTTCTTTTAGTTGAGGTTGTTCTTCTTTGAACTTGGATGTAGAAGATGATTCCGTTGAGCATTTGATAGAAGAACATTAAGCAACTACAAAAAAAATGGTAGAAGCATAATGAAATAAGTTTAATTATCTCTTGATTTCAATAGTCGTTGGTGAAATCTTTATTTTAAATTGAGAAAAATGGTGAAAGTTAATCTCTTGTTGGAAATTCTATTCAAAAGTTAGGCAAAATTTCAGTTCAGGTGGGTCATTATAAATTAGTGAAGTTAGAATTAGTTGAGTTATGTTGTTCATTACTTGAATAGTATTTGTTAAGTAGCCTACTTGAATTTTAAAATTGATATTCCTTTACATATATTCCTTAAATTGTTTATGAAATACGGGTGCTATTATCTTTTTCATATTTAAAAGCCATCACCAAAAGTACTTATCAAATTGTTTTCTTCTATTGACTAGCTAAACCCGTTTTTAAATACAAAAAAATTTCAGTTAATTTACATATTTTAAAAAATTTAGTTCATCCTAATAGTTATGTTTGAACTAAAATGCCTTTATAATTAATGTTTACTTTTTTATTATTTATAAATATTTTTCTATTAGCAGTAATGCTATTCAAGTCATGGTCAGACATTAAATGTAAATATATCTCTCAACAAGAATTTAAATTTTGGTTTGTCATGTTGTAAAGGACTAATCCATTTTGTTATATCCAACTCTTTTTTGTTAATGTTTACTTTTTTCTCTAATTTAGTGATATTATCTATTTATGAGAGATAATCTAAAAAAAATATAATTAATGTTTCTTGAAATTTGTAATTTTGTTTATACTTAATAAAAAGCAATAAACCACGGAATAGTCTTTTATATTTGAAAATGGAAGGAATAATAAATACAACAACTAAACATCTAATAGAATCAATAGAGCACGTTCATTATCAGCTACTTTACACAGCAAAAAATAAAATAAAATGCAACCATCAGGAATATATACAGTCCTTATATATATAAATAATAAAATGCTTATAAAAATATAATTAAATTCAAAGTTTCAAGAAAATTAATCATGAAATAGACTCCAATAACTCTAAATTTGAGAAAATCATCAAGTCCAAGTGTCTAACTATAAAGCAATATACCAGCGCTCCAAATCTGAATTAGACTAGCGTTGAATATTTGGATATACATTGGGCATGGTTTTAAGAGGTAAATGCTAAGGAGACGCAAAACTTCTTGCACGTGATGATCACGTGGAAGATGGGTTCAACGGTCACCGAATATTGAATTAATGGCTTTCCATAACAGATGGGCGATATATATCAAAGGATAGCTGCTAGAGTTATTAATATTATGCTCTCATTCTATTAAATAAGGTTAGATTGCAGAGAAGCAGGGCAAGACCATCAAGTTCTGTGTTCATATGAAACTCAAGCGGCAAAATACCATGAAATAATATATTATATGCTATATTTACATCTATCAATCATCTTAAAAATTGTGTAAAAATTTCCAATCTATAACAATTTTATGCATGCATATAACTGATTGACAAATGTTGAGTGTGAATATGAGAAAGTGAAATTTCATTTGACATGAGCCTTGAGGTGGAGATATAAAAATACATTTGTCTAAATTTGTCCTGGTTAATAGTCCAATTCATATTCAAACTATAGAATCATTACAATCAAATTCATAAACTTAAATATAATTTCATATCAATTCAGAGAAATAGAAGAAATTAACTACAAAAATGCATCTGAATTTATAATCAAAAGCATGAGTGCATGACAAGATTAACTCATGAGTTGTTATTGCGATATTCTCGATTATAAATATTATAAACTTTCTTATGGTTCTCTAAAAGGGGATTAAAAAAAACCATTTTCTTGTCATCCCAACTTGAAAACCATAATTTCTATATATAGATTTAAATCTATAAGCCACAAATTTTTAATATTTACATGTATGGCCTCTTATGTTGAACTTTAATTTATTTCCAAACAAATAGAAACTCAAGGCACGTGCATTTCATTATTAAGAATAATGCTATATTTTATAAATTTTGTATTAGAAAATAGATGGATAAAAATGAATATTTTTTTTCAATATAAATTGATTACTATTTTTTCAATGTCTGTATAAAATTTATGATTGAAAAGCTCAAATAAATTCTTTCTATAATTTTTCTGGTACCTCTAATAAGTAGGTTCTGCCGATGACAGGAAACATATCTCATAAGGTACTGGATAAATCTCTCTTAAATAAATTGTTATATGTATAAAGATTAATATTCAAACCTTCAAATATTTGTTTAAATCACAAGAGCTTATATCACTCACATTAATTTTAGTTGATAAATTTTTTTCTATAAATATTAATATGCGCTATTCTGCCCTTTCCGTGACTGAATCCTGGCTTTTCATATATATTATAAAGTTATTACCGAACTAAAGCTCTTTGATTTTATTTACCAAAAAAAAAAAGTATTCCATTTTCTTTTGGGGCTGAGGCCATAAAGTCAATTGAAAAAGTTGGTTGCGGACAAAAATAATAATTATTTATGTGGAAAGTTGGAAAAAGTGCGATAAGGTTATCTCTCTCAATTGTTTGTATTATTGACACCAACGAGCACGTTGTTGTTGTGTTCCCCCCATGGCCCTCTTTGAAGATTTTTCGGCCGAAACCCTCTTTGGAATGTTAGGATTTGGAATTATATATGAAATAATGGACCTTAAATTGGGGGGCAATGTAAATATTGCTATTCATAATTTTTTATAAAAATAAATATTTTTCGTATGAAATATAAAAATATATCGTACAAAAAATTTAAGAAATTATGCTGTATATAAATAATATTTTGTGCGACTCATTTAAACTTTGTGGAAGTACATAGGGCTTATGCTATTTAGTCTAGTTTCCATTAGCTTGATCACTATCAAACGGCATTCAAATTAGTTTTAATTTAATGAACATAAATATATATATATATATATTTGGATACAACGGAAAAAATAAATCACTATATTTTATTTATGCATAATAAACAAAATGTCAATTAACAAAAAATCATTATTATTATTAAATTTTATAACTCAATTGTTAGATATAAACATGTTAAATTTAAAATAATAATTATATAGTTTAAAAAACCTTAAAATAGAATGGCGTTTTGATTAGTAACAAAAAGTCATTAGAGATAATCACAGACAGATTCCAAGGGACCTATTAATTCAAATTAAGTTTTAAAGTGTCAAAGTATAAGAATTTATAAGTTTGGTTTCATTGTAATGAATTTACAATTTATATTTTAAATTTTAATAGAAAAATAAATTTATTTATTCTTTAATCATGTTAAAATTTAAAAAATAAATTATAAATTTATCATAATAAAATTACAAAATTAAAATCCAAACTTATAAATTTCTAAAATTTGGCACTTTGTGATCCTCTTAAAACTTATCTATCATTGTCTCAAGTCATTATGTGATGTAAAATTTAAACATATAAACGCTATATAATTTCTATTAATCCTTTAATTAAAAAAAAATGACCGCATCATATCAAGGGGATTACCCTTAGCTTGTTAAAACAATGGACTCCTTCATTTTAAATCATGAGGCATATTTCAACTTCATATACCAATAAATTTATTAAATATATTTAACAAACTTATTTTTTAAAAAAAATAAATTTTTAAAAATATCTTTCATTTAATAAATTAAAAGGAGAGGGAGATAAAAATTAAACAAAGAGAGGATAATGTTGGAATTACTTATTTAATAAAATCTTAATATTTAAAAATTTCCTATATTTTGGATGCCGAATCTCACCTAAAAGTTTTTTATAATTTGAGACAGAGGGGGTATAAATTAATCCAAGCAGGATATAATTTATTTTGTCATTTAGGCCCATTTTTAAAACAACCCCCTTATTTAAACAACACAAAAGTCTAAGTTTAAAATAGGGAAAATTACAACCAAAGACTACTGGAGGAATCTATTTACAAAAAAAAAATCAAATAATTTTGAAATTATACTACAGTATCAAGGACCAAAACATAATTAATTTTTAATATGAAAAGATAAAATTATCCCTTAATTTTTTTTTAAAACTCCTCAATCATCGACCGCCGAAGCTTCGATGTCGATGGTCAGACCACCTCGCTGATTGACCATTGGAGCTCCGGCATCTATAGCAAGACCATCACTGGAGCTCCGATGCTGATCATCAAACCGACAAGGGAGTTTAACTATTTTTTTTTTTTAAGTGGCTAAGGCGGAGTTTGAACCTGCATTCTTTTGACCACCAAAAAGATTGTTAGTTACTAGGCTAATAAATCCTTTCAATTATATAATGCAAAGCTTCATATACATATTTAAATCTGTTTTCACTTTTTATACCAACATTTATCAAGAGGTCAATGGTTACTTGTCATTTTAAAAATGACTACTTATTAAACTACTAATGAAACTTGTTAAAAAATTTAACACGCACTAATTTTTATAAATGCTTACTTATTTTTATTACTAGAAACAACAAATTTTCATTACTAATTCAACAAGTAACCATTTGTAAAATAACAAGCCTCATTACTATATTTGAAAATTTCTTTTGATAACTTGACGAAAAAATTTTAACAAAATAACAAGTTCTCATGAACTTTTGACATATAAAATTTTAGTAATAAAAACAACACTTATAAAATTTTGACATGTAAAATTTAACCAAAAGGATTTTCATGGATTGATTATTTTTGCATCAACTCTGATAATATTATGGGTATTTTTGCTCTTAGCCGACGACTGCGTGAGCATTTTTGCTCCTTTATTAGTCCATATCAGTAAAAACTAACAAGTGACATGCACGGTCAACATTTAATGGTCAAAATTGATGGCATTAGATCAAAGTTAATAATCTGGTCACTTTTACATCTACTCATATAACATTATGGGTATTTTTACCCTTTTCTTCACTTTATGATACTGAGTGCCATTGGCCAACCACTTTGTAAGTATATTTGCCCCTTTATCTAAAAAAAAAAATAGTCTACCTCTCTCCCCGATTTGATGATTGGCGCCGAAGCTCTAGCGGTGGACCTGCTACCATTGCCGGAGTTCAAATGGTGGGTCCGGGGGTGCTCCGGCTATTGGCGTCGGAGCTCTAGCGGTCGGTGGCTAAGGAGTTTTTTTAAATTGAGGGGCAATTTTATTTTTTCATATTAAAAATTAATTATATTTTGGTCTCTTGGTATTGTAGTATAATTTTAAAATTATTTAATACTTGTTTGTAAATAGATTTCTCCAATAATCTTTGACTGTAATTTTTCCTTTAAAATAACAGTTGATTGGCTGGCCAAAAAAATCAATTGAAAAACAGAAACCTGATAATAAATTCATGTCATGGAAGTATATAAGGTAAAGAGGCCAAGCACTCAAAAGAGATATCAAACTAACGTACCCATTATTTCTGAAACATAGGACATTTTTCTATTAGCTTGGGTTGCTCAAGTTGGAGATCACTTTATAAAAAGTCCATAACATTACATTCTTTTTTTCTCCAAGTGCCCTTGTTAATTGTATAGCACAAAGAAATTATACAAGGAAAAATTAAATGTAGTTAAGTTAGATTGATTTTTTAATTGGAGGATAATGTAAACAAAATAGTGATACTCTTTTAACATTTTAACGATACAAACGGCTTTTTAACTATTTTTTGTAATGCTCTTGAAATATTTAAAAGTATCTTATTTTTTAAACTTGAGGAAATAAATAATTTTTTGCAAAAATAAATAAATTTTCAGACAAAAAATGTAAACCTAAATTATTATTTTTTTCATCCACTTGTGACTTTACATTTGTTGGGAACATGAAAGAAAAGATGAACAAAGAAGCAAAGAGAATTGCGAAACGGAGAATGACGGGAGAGGGGCTCTCCTTTTTTTTTTTGTCTTCTTTTCTCTCCTCTTTCTTTATCTCCACTCTTTATATTATTTTGTTAAATAATTTTTTTTAAAAAATAAAATTAATGAATGGTGGAGATAGAGAAGTGAAGAAAAAAAGAAAAGAAGAGTCCTCTTCGCGAGAACGACAAGGATTCACATGGGACAATGGGCCCATACAGTGTGACAAGAT
Organism: Prosopis cineraria; assembly: GCF_029017545.1. Classification (NCBI taxonomy): domain Eukaryota; kingdom Viridiplantae; phylum Streptophyta; class Magnoliopsida; order Fabales; family Fabaceae; genus Prosopis; species Prosopis cineraria. The sequence continues at coordinate 2,223,380 of NW_026555344.1, forward strand.
GTGAGGTCTCGCGCTGTCAGCTCACTACTCGCTACTCACAAAACATACCTGTATAAAAAATAAAAAAGAAAAAAGAAAGACAAAACTTACAGCACAAGCGCGAACGAGACCTCCCAATTTCAAGCGCACAATATTACCGCGTTGAAGAGCTGTGAGGAGATTCTCGCACATCCTGTGGTTTATTAAAAATAAAAAAATAAAAAATTACCGCGTTGAACCTTTGATTTGGATATTAATTATTCCTGTTATTAATCAAAATTATACTATGTTTAAATTAATGCCAATAACTATATCTACTATGAAATTTACAGCATGTTAAATTTGGTCATAAGTCACAAATTCACCATTCTCATTTTACTTTGAAGTTTTGATTTTGCTTGGAAATAATTGTTGCTTTGAAATTTTAACACAATACTAACTCTTTTTTTTTTTATATGTATTATTTTATCGTTCATTCCTACAAATGATGGTGAACAAAACTACATACGCATTCTATGAACATCAAGTTGCTTATTAGGCCATCACTTAGCTAGAAAGCTCATTTTAGTGAGAGCTTTTTTTATATTTTTAATTATCCACCACCTTAGGTGGTTGACAATAATTGATTTTTGGCTCTCATTTTAGCTTGTTGACTTTATTCTTATATTTTTGATTAAGAATGCATTTCATTTTTCATAAAAAAAAAGTTGCTTATTAGGCTTTTGCCTCATATGAGACCTTCATTTTAGTCTCAATAAATTTTCATCATTCATTTTAAATTTATTTTTAAGTATTTTTAATATTATATTATTAAAATAAAAATTGATCAAAAATGAGAAATTTATTTATTTCATCCTTCAACATTTAACTCAATTATAATTTAATCTTTAAATTTTAATAATTGTGACTCGAAGTTTGGTCAATTTAAAATTTTCATCCTTTTTATTAGTGAGTCAGATTAGACGTTGTTCGTGTGTCAAAACTAGTGCTAACATAGCATCCTTATCAACACTACATAAGAATAAACATGACAACATATTAAAAAATAAAATCATAAAAAGTCAAAAGAAAAAAAATCTGGAGTTAGAAAGTGGCAACGAGACGAGTCGAATAATAATAATAATAATTATTATTATTATTAAATTGTATACCTTGATAGTTTGATATAAGCATGTTAAATTTAAAATAATAATTATATAGTTTCAAAAAAATTAAAATACGATGGTGTACTGATTAATAACTACAAGTCATTAGAAAGAATGACAGATAGATCCTAATAGGATCTGTTGATTCAAATTAAATTTTAAAGTGCCAAAATATAAGAATTTATAAGTTCGGTTTTTAATTTTATAATTTTGTTATGATAAATTTATAATTTATGTTTCAAATTTTGATAGAAAAAATAAGTTTATTTATTCTTCAACATTGTTAAAATTTGACAAATAAGTTACAAATTCATCATAATGAAATTGTAAAATTTAAAATTAAATTTATAAATTTTAAAATTTGACACTTTATGATGACTTATCTGTCATTGTCTCAAGTCATTATATGATATAACATTTAAACATATAAATGCTATATAATTTCTATTAATCCTTTAATTGAAAAAAAAATGACTGCAGCACATTAAGGGGATTACCCTTAGCTTGTTTTTTTTTTTTAAAAATACTCCCTTCATTTTAAATTATGAGATATATTTCAACTTTATATATCAATAAATTTTATTAAATATATTTAACAGCCTTATTTTTTTAAATAAAAAAATTAATATATTAAAAAGAGAGGGGATAAAAATTAAAGAAGATAATATTGAAATAACTTATTTAATAAAATTTTAATATTTTAAAAGTTTATTATATTTTAGACTTCAAATTTCACCTAAAAGTATTTTATAATTTGAGATGAGAGGGTATAAATTAATTTAAGTAGGATATAATTTATTTTGTTGTTTAGACCCATTTTTAGAACAACTCCCTCTTTTAAACAACACAAAAGTTTAAGTTTAAAATAACTGTTGATTGGCTGGCTAAAAAAAAATCAGTTGAAAGATTGAGAAACCTGATAATAAATTCATGTCAAAAAAATATATAAATTAAAGTGCTCAAGCACTCAAAAGAGATATCAAACTAACATATCTATTATTCCCTCTATTTAAAAGTATGAAATATTTTTAATCGAATCTCGTCTTTTAATAAAGTAATTATCTACTTTTAAACTAACCATATTTTTTCATATTTATCTCTACTAAATACCCTATAATAAATATAAAGTTACTATCAATAAGGATATTTAAAAAAAGTAATAATTATACCTCAAAAAACTAATACCTTACATTTTTAAACATTCAATTTTTTAAAAAATATCTTATATTTTTAAATGGAAGGAGTATTTTTAAAACATAGGACATTTTTCTATTAGCTCGGGTTGCTCAAGTTGGAGATCATTTTATCAAAAGTTAATAACATTACATTCTTTTTTTCTCCAGATGTCCTTGTTAATTGTATAGCACAAAGAAATTATAGAAGGAAAAATTAAATGTAATTACGATAGATTGATTTTTTAATTGGAGGATAATATCAAACAATAGTAACATTCTTTTAACATTTTAACGATACCAACGGCTTTTGAAATATTTAAAAGTGTCTTATTTTTTAAACGTGAGGAAATAAATGTTTTTTGCAAAAAAAATCAAAATAAACTTTCAGACAAAAAAATGTAAACCTGCAACCCTAAATTAATTTTTTTAAACTTTTTTCATCCACGTGTGATTTTAATTTGTTGGGAACATGAAAGAAAAGATGAACCCGAAAAAGAAGCAAAGAGAATCGCGAAATGGAGAATGACAAGTATTCACATGGGACACTGGGCCCACACTGGGTGACCGGATATGAGGTCTGATGCTGTTAGCTCACAAATCACGACACAGCCTATATTAAAAAAAGACAAAAAAAAAAAAAAAATCTCACACTGACGGTCCAGGAACAACAGAGCAAAGAAGCTATGATGTCGAAGGAAGACACGAAATCGAAGCCATGACTGAGGAGCAAAGGATCTGATCTCCAATTTATTTTGGATCCATCCTTAAAAAAGAAATAAAAGAAAATGATAATGAAATTTTATCAAAAGAACAAACAAAACTTTTAATTTTTATATTTTACTTATATTTTACCTTTTGTCTCTCTATATATATTTTTTAGTGTTTTAGATTCTTATATTTTTATTTTTTATTATTTTAAATTCTTTTAAAGTCTCTATACTTTTCTTTTCTGATAGAGGAACCGAAAATAATGAAAACAAAAGTATATGGAGCCTAAAATACCAAATAAAAGTATATGGACTAAAAGTAAAATATGAGTAAAGTACAGAGATCAAAAGTTATATTTACCCTTATCAAAATATATAAATGATAATCAAGTTTCTTAAAATACCACAATTCCTTTCAAGTCTCTAGATACCTTTCTAATATTAATGATTTAAGGTTAAATGACTAAATTTTTCCTTGCATGAAAAATTTTACATGAAAAATTATAATTTCATCTTTAATACTTACGATTCACAGAATAAAAATTATAATTGTTTAAATAAAAGTTATAATTAATTTATTTTATTTGGACTTTAATGATAAAAAGAAATTTCACATGAAAGTTCTATAATTTTTTATTTAATATTTATAATTAACAGAATAAAAGTTACAATTGTTTAAACAAAGTTATAATTAAGACTGATTGTTTTAAATAAAAAATAATTTAGTCATTTAATTTAAAATCATCCATGTTAGAAAGGTGTCCAGAAACTTGAGAGGAATTATGGTATTATGAGAAAGTTGATTGTCATTTATATATTTTGGTAGGATTTTTTTTAAATCATTTTCTCTAGAAATGAATCTGTAGGCAAATTATCTATGCTCTGTTTTCTACAGGTACATCTTAAATTGTGAGGATTTACAGGAATGCATTCAAAACTGAGTTCGTATTTTCAGACTGGATTTCACCAAAAGCAAAAAAATCTGATCTCCAGATTACTAGTAATCGATCCAGAAAAGGGATATTCCATGGAAGACATCATGAAGGATCCGTGGTTTGAATATGGATTCATGAGACCAATTGCAATTTCAATGAAATTTTTAAGGTGATCAAACTTCAAAGACTGAATTGTGATGGGTTAAATTTAAAGTATTAGGTTAAAGTTGAGCTAACAGTTAGAGGATCAAATAAATAATTTTTTTCTCAAAAAATATATAAAAAATTAATATTAAATTTATATTGTGTAGAGTATATCTACATAGTTAATTTTTAATAATTATAAAATTTTAATATTAAATTAAATTATCCAAATTATATATGTTTTATTTAGAATACACTTGGATAGTTAATTGATAAAATTATAAAACATAATATTAAATTAGATGGTTCAAATTAAATCTACACAGGTCAGGTTTATCATAAACAATTTTTACTTTTTTTTTTATAATTTTACAAATTTTTATTTTGATAGATATAAAATAAAAATAAATTTTTAAATTTGGATACTTAAGATTTCCTTAGTAGAGTGATAAGTACCATTGTGCAATGGTATTCATCCCCTCTTGAGCATGAAAGATAGTCTAAATTTAATATTAAATTTTTATAAATTTTTATTTTAATAATGTAATATTCAAAATATTTTAAAAATAAATTTAAAATGAACCACATATATCAGTTGAAAGCGAAAGGAAGGATTTAGATCAAGCAAAAGCTCCATGAGCATCACAGTGATGACGACGGAATGCAAACCGGATAGAACCTGAGTCCCCTAAACTTTGTATCTGTTTTAATAAATAAATATTATTTTTTATTATCATTATTAACTTACTATATACGAAATATTTAATAACTTTTTTTTTTGGTCTGATATTTAATAACTTTTTTAATGTAACCTAAACGAGTAATTTTTTTTCCAATTTTGTTTTCAAAAAGCCATCAGCCGCCGCTCCCAGAATGGCCCGCGTCCGCCCTCGTGCTTCACGCTTTCTTCAAAGGTTTATCAAACTCCAAAAAAAAAAGGGTAGATTGGAGAACTTACTATGATAAACTGAATCACGGCCATAGAAAAGACAAAAGCTACGCAAATTGAATTGTATGTCAAGTACTTAGTGATAATCTTGTTCTTAAGATTTTAGACAAACCTCGCCTATATCGTGATATCTTTTTTAGTACTCACATGACCTAATTTTTCTCTTTACACGGTTCTTATTGTGGCTTTCCCAATCCAAAAAAGGTTTATCGAATTTTGACTCAAAAATATTATCAAAAATTACCAAATAAGCATATACTAGAATTTTACGTAATGATAAAGCCAGTTTAAAAAAAATTTCTATTAGTAATTTGTTAATTGGGTAGTAATTTACTAAAAAATTATTATCTTAATCAACATTCTTAAAATTTATTTAATACATATAATATAAGGAGTTGAAAAGAAGATTATTTTGCTCGTACTTTAAAACCAGAAAATCTAAAAATAAATATTATTTAATAATAAAAGTGACATACTCACTCCGGTCCTATTTATAAGTCATTTCTACCAACCTCATCAATACCAATACAATAAAAGTACAAGGAATAAAAGTAAGTAAAATTTCAAACACGCCCCTATATAACAAATCTAAAAAGTAATGTCCTGTTACTTTTTCTCTCTCATGAAGGGTAATTTTAAAAATACCTCTCAAATATTACCTAAAAAGACGCACCGTGATTTATAAATAGGACCAAATATACCTTCTAAAATTAGACTTATAAATGGGACCGGAAGGAGTAATATACATTAGAAAAATGAAGTACTACTTCTTGGGTCGTGCTCTTGGAAAAGACAACAGTGTTGTGCCTGTTTTATTCAGCAGAGCCCGGCTTGTTTCAACCCCAACGCCAATAATTAGTATTTGGTTCTCTCATCCTTTCTGTAATATAAGCCTATATATGTACTTGACAGAGACACAGAGTGAGCAGACTATCTTTACTTTTTAGTCACATCTGATCATTAATTTTTTATTATAATTTTGTCGGTCTTTCATTATATATTAGTGAAAAAATATATAACTAAGGAATATATATTTAATAAGGGGTATTGATTGGCTTCACAAATGCACGAGATTGGCGTAATGATGTATATTTCATAAATCAAATGATTGCAATACTGCCGTCAAACTGTACAATGCGCCACAATATATATGACAGAGAGATGATTGTGCTGCGGCACACCTTTCCTTTCTTGCACCAAATTGTTTATTTTTCATCTTTCATACAAGTGTTTTGATATCTCATACTTTTGGTAAATATATTTTACTTTAATTTTAATTTATGAAAGCATATTATAATGTTTTTTTAAAAAAGTTTGGAATTTTAAAATTCCATTTATATAATTTTATAAATTTGATAATCCTCTTGAGTTAGCTTTGGAGTTATCTTAAATTTTAAAGTTAAGTGTAGATTAATAAGAAAGGCTTTACAACCTAAATTATACTAGTCATAGGATTGGAAGTGTGTTTGGTAACACACAGCTATGGAGGATGGGAGTACCTAAATATTAGCCAAGATTTGCAGTCAAACCAACCCCTAATTTATCACTGAGTTAAATTTGGCGGTTGAAGTGCATAAAAAATGTTATTTAAAATTTTAGTTATTATAACTCTTTTGTTCTCTTCATGTTTTTTCCATTGTTACTTTTATTACTCTTGTCTATGCTCTCATTTTCCATTACTGTGTCTGATTGATTGAAAAATATATGTAAGTTCATCATTGTCAATGTTACATTTTTACTTCAAATCTCACCACATCCCTCTTTTCTTCTTTAAAATTCTTTCTACCATCCAAACAAAATATTTAAATGTGTGATTTTAAATTCAAGATTCATATTCAAAAATCCATCAATCCGAGCATTTCTTGTCAACTTTTATACAAGGCTTTTATCTTGTGAATCACATCCACATGAGTCGGACGTTTATTGTTATCTTTCATGATTTCTCCCCATTGTTCGGGGATTGTTCATATCATCATCCTTTAAGTGAGGGTTGATTTGTTTTGCAATCCTTCAAGTGAAGGAATGAGTGTGTTATTGTTTGTGAATTATCTTAGAGGGTTTGTTATCCTCATTGTGTTGTTAGATGATTAATGCCGGTTTATCATTTTATGATTAATGTTTTTCTCTTTGTAACACACGCGCGCGCGCTCTTAACAATTAGTGCTTGGTATGGAGTGAGTTACGCTATTAATAATATATGAATAATATATTTTTTATAAATTAATATATGTCAATATATTGATGATGGTTAGATTGATATTAATGCTGATACTTTTTAAGCGTGCGTGGAATACCATTGGAAATAATCGTTTACATATCAATGTCTATACAATGTAATAATTCTAATAATTAATTAGTCATAGAGTTTGAAGTTTGAGGACTGCGAAATACTATATAGCGTCAAGACAAAGGTGTACTATTCACTGCATTCATACATATATATAATGTCTTCGATCCGCATTATTACTTAAAGAAAATTGTTAGTTGTCACACCATGTATCATAATTTACTTGATTTTTGGGGTAAATATCATTAAAGGATACACTAAGATCAATTTTATCAGATGGAGAATGATATTTGTTTGGAATATTTTCAAAATGAAAAGATGTCTTTTTTGTAAAGACATGTCCTTATATATCAAACAGTTATGCCTTTATAAATTAAGGAATGTTTATAAATGATTTTGTAGAGAGTTACAGTCGCCAATGTTATGTTTCTCTAAATACTAAGACAATTTGGAGGATGATAAAATTAAAAGGCATCATTTAATTTGGTGAAAGGAAATGTATTTCAAGAAAATTCTACATATTAAAATGATATTTCTTTTCATGAAAGTTTATTGTAAATAAGTAAATAACCCTTGGTTAATATTATTATTATTAAACTATGTAGGTTTATGAATCAACATAGGGATATTTATGAATTAAAATAAGGTTTTTCATGAACCAATATAAGAGTTTATTACTTAAAAGGTACCATTTTAAGACATCACTTCACTATTTATAAATATCCTATCACTCATTTTGTACATCCATCTATTGAAACTTGTTGTTTTTATTTTTCAAGTGCACTAAAGATAAATTCAAATTATTAATTTGTTAAAGCTTTTGTTGTTTTGGCTTACATCTTGGTATGCAAATCATATTCAAGAATTTTCAGTGCACCCTAACAAAATTTGCCATCAACCCAACTTGCACACCCAAAGATTGGGATAGGTGGGGACAAATTAAACCCAAAGAAAAGTGATGCCCACACATTAAGACAACATGCACAACTTTCTACATAATTTCTACTTCTATTGATCTTCAGAGAGCCATCTTGCAAACAATCTTTAGGCTTAATCCTATTAATAACTACAAATGGATGAAAGTGTGAGGTTTATTATGGTTATAGATTCATGAGGTTTATTCATGATCTAGTTTGTTACAATATATTTTTTACTTTTAATTATTTGTATGTTTGACTTTTGAAATGTATATTGTGGAATAAATACATGGATTGATATTTTGAAGTGTTTCAAATAAAATCATGCATATGAAGGAAACCATGTTTGTCTCTTCAATTATAGACAGACTTCTTTCTCCATGGAAAGATTTCAAAAATAATTTTAAAGCATAAAAAGAAAGATATCTCTATTAAGCAATTAGAGAACCATCTTCGCTAGAAGAGAATTATTGAAAGCAAGATAATGCAAAGACACCAATGCTTGAGAGAAGGTATATGTAGTGGAGGAAGGGCAGTCACGCAAAACCTCAAAGAAAAGAGGAAAAGATAAAGATAAATCGTTGGCACAAGGTGACCACAAGAGCAAGAAAGAGAAAGGAAGTTTTTTCTTTTATGAAAAGGCTAGTCATTACAAGAAAGATTGTCATTTTTTTTTTAAAAAAAAAGACAGAGAGAATGATTCATCTTGAAAAAGACATAATCTTGTGGTTGTAATATCTAAGATCTACTTGGTTGACAATGATGAATCATAGTGGGTGGACTCAATTGCAACTTGTCATGTGTGCAATAGAAAAAATCTCTTCTTGTTATGTGTGCAATAGAAAAAATCTCTTCAAGACATTGAAGGAAGAAGATGGAATGTTTTCTATATGAAAAATGATTCAAGTATCTAAGTCAATAGCAAAGGGACTATAGAAATTGAATTTACTTCCAAAAAAACTCTTACTTTAAGATATGTGTGTGCTATACACTAGAAGTTAGGAAAATTTAATTTCTATACCCATACTTATGAAGTTTGGGTTAAGTATGCATTTGAAAGGGACAATTTTATTCTTACTAAGGGTGGAATATTGTAAGCCAAGGCTATTTTTTTTGAGAACATGTTCAGGTGTAATGTTGCTAAAGTAATAATAATATTTATATTTTTGATACCATTGATGGCCAGAGATGATGAGGGGATGGTGAGGTTGTTGGCTTCTATTTGCCAGTAATGGTCGATAACAATTTAGATCTGGTTTTGATTTTCCAGTGCCCATACCCTTTTATATTTCTTTTTTCTTTTTAATCATTTAGGCATTCCATTATTTTCTTATAAAAGTGAATCACTAAACATATACCTTGTTATTTAATAACTGGTAGAGCATCCTAGTGTTGTTGGTGGATGATGCATGATGGCAAGCAATATGGATATACAGGTTTGGTTTTAAATGTTTAAATTTTATTTTATTTTTTATAAGGGTATAATAGTATTTTATTATTGTAATTATGTATTCTAAATAAAAAATTATTCAACCTTTCCATCAACATACCCAACATGTTTTTATAACTAATTTCCGCTCCTTATCCCATTCCCATTCTTATTCTATTCTCAATTACATCAAAAATCATTCCACAAAATACAAATAAGGCCTTAGAATTGGGGAATGTAGAGTAATGGTTAAGGTTCTAGAATCTAAAAGGAAGAAATTGGGCAAAAGAGGAGTTGAATGCATCTTCTTGGGATTTGCTAAAAATAGTAACGTACATAGTTTTTGATAATAGAAACAAATGATTCATTCCTTGTCAATAAAATTATTAAGTCAAGGGATACAATTTTTCAAAAAGAAAGATTTAACTCAATCCTAAAGTTTGAAGACATTACTCATTTCAATAGGAATTTAAATTTAGAGAATAATATAGTAATTTCGTCTTAATATTATCAATAATCAACACACAATCACAAATACATAATAATTAGGAGCTACTAATCTATTTTAAGTTTACCGAATTCACAAAAGGGTTTAATCAATAAATATTTGAAATACAATTACAAATATTTAGGATTCCAAAAACCCTTCAAAAATATAGTTTGAACTCAAACTTATAATATTTAAAAGTAGGAGAATCATGAAAGATTAAAAAATGAAAACAAGGCCAAAAATATCATTTTGGCACATATTGTGGCATGTGATCCATATGCTATGGCATATGGTATAAAGAGGGCACTCTTGCGACTTACACCCATTGTATCACAACGCTTGTTCCTAGTCATGACAACAAAATATTATTATGACAACTTTTCGAGGCAAATTTTAGATATTTGCTATTTTTGCATCCAAAGTTCTATTGGAATGATTCAAATACTCATACAAAGTTTATTTGATAATCTAACTAATGGTATATGTTTTGCTGTAATTCAATATTGTATGTGGAATTTAGACACTCGTTTGCTAAAGGTTAGATTTTTGAACAAATGTTAGGCAACCATGTGTTTAAATCACTATACTTATACCATTAACTTGGCTTGGGGTTTGAACTAGGTCCAATGGAATAATATACACTTAATCAACTAATCAAACACATATAATATGTCAGATATAGGATTCGAACACTTAAAGCCTCGATTTCACATAACAAGGCTAATAACCATGTAAACGCTACTTGGCAATTCACTACAACACATCACCACAATTATACACTTGTATTTTAATTTTAGCTTCAATACATCACGTTCTCAAAATATACATTATAGGCTAAAAAATTCTCAAATATTTCATTATACAAGTGTAAATCACTACAACATATTTTATTTATACATACTTACACTTGTACTAGTATTTTAGCCCCATCACCACATATTTTACACAAATATCACTATTACATATATGTCCAAGCTAAAAAAGAAGCGCACACACACAGACAGACAAATTTCTTACAAGTGCAGTCCTAAATATGATAATTATTCTTAGTTGACAATCTAAAAGACTATAAATTTACGAACATGTGTACAAACTTAAAATATAAAGTAGGCATTATAATAAATATAGTTGTACAACTATTCCTTTCCTGAATCTTTCCCTCGTCCCCTCTGTGACTCAAAACCTATAAAATAGTAATCACAGGGTAAGATGAATATCTCAGTAATTAAGATAATTTATATTGTCGATTAATATGTAAAATTATAAACAAGTAATGGAAGTAATCTTTAAAAACATGTTAATACAACTAGTACTATATTACCATAATATAATGCATGACTATAACTAAAAGAACCTCTAGTACTTTCAATTGAACCTGTAAGCTTCCCCCCACTGGACCAAACCACATATTTAGTAAGAACTCATCTTTTATGGTAGAAATGCTCGGCCAAAGGCATCTTAATCTACTTTCAGACTATAGACTTTCCTTATTAAAGTAATTAGGGTGATTATACTCCAATAATGCATCCTAAATATGTTGAGCAGTCTAGTTTCTCTAATAACACACCCTTTCAAGTACTAAGGAGAATATAAGTTGCACTTGGTGCCCGATGTCTCAATGATACCATATGAATTTTAATCACTACTTTCTCTATTAAGTGAACTCCTACCCATACTAAACATGCACTGCTAATCATCATATGATCATACATACATATATCACCACAATATGCATTTGCAAATCACCATGGCATTGGCATGCAAAATTATTCACCATGATTATCAAGTCAAATGCCAATTTTAGGAAATATAAGTTAACTAACTTTTACCTTTTTATTTAGAATAATATATTCTACTATATAATTTTACAAACAACTTGTAAACAACTTTAAACGTTAATAAATAATATAAATTATTTAATTACTTTAACTCTTTTGTTACTAAAAGGGTTACCTGTAGCATAAATATACTTCTATCACTTTCTCAATCCCAACTTTGTTCCCAATTACCAAATTTATAATATGAAAAACTATATGTCAATTTCTTCATTTAACATAAGCACTTTTTAACTAAATTTAGCCTAATTTCACCACTTATAACTTTCATAGTTGAGCTACTGAAAGCTACAACTAACTTACCCCATCACCAACCCCTATTAACTAAGCCACATCATTAATCAACTCGTACAACTTAAAAACCTTAAAATTTAGTTAGAGTTTAATCAAATCTCAACCTCTAATCACCACACTTTATAACATCACTTGTCTTAAGCCTAAAAAACTGAGATTAATCTATTAAAATCACACACGAGCCTTTAAGCATGGATCCATAGATTCTCTTACTCATATAAACTCTTCCCACACCAACCACATGAAACCAAGATGAAAAATATAAAAGAGAAGGGTGGAAAGCTTACCTATAAGTTGGAGGATCCAATTCAACTCACAAGGTTGCTTGATATGATGCCCTAAGAGACCCTTTCCTCTTCTCCCCTGTTTTACTTAAAAACCTACACTTTCCCTTTGACTTTTCAAATTGAAACATGAGTTATTAATCTGATTTAAGTGCCACACACCACAGTTTATGGCACAGCACTCAAAATTCCAATTTTACTTGCCTGTCTCGACCTAAACTCCACCGTAGCCTAATCTTAAAGTTGTCCAATAGTTCAAAACAATAGTTAGCCATCTTAAAACAAGATTAGTTGAATTAATCTACTCATTTACTAATTTCACCCTTAACTAGTAATAGAGTTTTGAATTAGAAATTTAGGATGTTACAAATATTCCTAGTAATGATACATTCAAAGAAATAGAAATTAAAAGAAATAAAAGGTCTAGGAAAACTAAAACCTATTGATCAAATTTCTTCATGTATGCTGTTGAGGGGACAAGAGAAGAGGTTGAAAATTATTCACCTAATAGTGATCCTGTAACATTTGAAGAGGCTATGAAGTCTTAAGATTCAACTTTTTTGAAAGAGGCTATAGAAGATGAAATGGATTCAATAATTGAAAATAAAAATTGAAAATTAGTAGACCTCTCACCCAATTTTAAACCCATCAATTGTAAATGGATTTTCAAAAGAAAATTAAAAGTAGATAAAACTATAGATAAATTTAAAGTAAGGCTAGTTGCTAAGGAGTTTACATAAAAGGAAGGGATAGACTATTTTCATACATATGTATTGGTTGCTAAGATTTCTACCATTAGAGTACTTATAGTACTTGCCTCAATATGCAAATTTATTATCCATCAAATAAATGTTAAAATAGCTTTTCTTTATGGAGAGTTTGAAAAAGAGGTGTATATGACACAATTAGAAGGTTTGTAGTTCCTAGTCAAGAACAAAAGGTGTGTAAACTAATTAAGTCCTTTTATGGTCTTAACCAAGCCCTTAAGTAATGGCACAAAAAGTTTGATGAAGTAATTCTAGCAAATGAGTATAAAATCAATGAATCTGATAATGGGTTTGTAATAAGTTTAATAATAGAAAAGGTGTCATGATTTGTTTGTATGTAGATGATGTGTTGATTTTTGGTATTGATTTGGATGAAGTTGAGAAAATAAAGAATTTTTTGTCTAAAAACTTTTATATGAAAGATATGGGAGAAGCATATGTCATATGAGGAATCTAGTTTATTAGAGTTAATTGTCTTAGTCTTTTTCGGTCTCATTACAGTGAGAAAATATTAAAAAAATTCAATTGTTTTGATGGTTATCTTATTTCTATTCCATTTGATTGTAATATGAAATTATTACTAAATAAAGGTTGTCTTATGAGACAACTGGATTATTCAAAAGTAATTCGATGCTTATGTACTAGGCCAGACATAGCATATGTTATGGAAAGGTTAAGTAGATACACAAGCAATCTAAATAAAAACTACTAGCATGTTATGGATAGAGTACTAAGGTACTTGAAAGGGATAATTAGCTACATGTAGTGGCAATCCTTCAATTTCACAAGGATATACAAATACTAATTGGATAAGTTACTTAGAGAATTATGCTTCCACAAGTAGGTGGGTTTACACTTTAGGTGGGGATCTAAGAAATAGACATGTATTGTAGACTACATTACAGACTCTAAGTTTATAGTATTAGTTGCAAGTGTTCAATATATTGTGATAACCAATCTACTTTTTCAAGGGCTTATAGCCAAGCTTATAATAGAAATCATGAATGATTTGATTGTCAATGGTGGTAATCTTTATAAGCTATATAAGATCATAATTAAATCTTACATATCTTTTCACAAAGGACTGACAAGAGGTATGGTGTTAAAAACATTAAGGGAGATAGGACTGAGGTCGTGTAAACCTTAATCACCAATAGTAGAAACCTGACTTACATTTGATTGTCATCAAGTCTTGATTTCAAAGGTGAAAGTACACTATTAAAGTGATTGCAAGTATTTGACATTTTAAATACATCCCAAGATTAAAAGTACTTGGTGACCATGAGATTAAAAGGATATAGTTTGAGATTTAAATCTTAATAGACTTGTAAGCATATATTTGTTAGAGCCCTAATCATGGTAGTGTTCTTAACAAAGTCTTCCTATATAGAAATGGAGTTGGTGCCACTTCTAAGAGTCTTACGCCTTGACTTTGAAAACTCACATGAAAAGGATATGGACATAGGGCCAAGTAAGAGTGTTGCCTAAGTGGGATACAATGGATCAAGATCTTATGCGTAAGTCATGCATACTTGTTCATATAGGATAATTCATTCAAAGCTTTGGCTACCATATTTTTTTGGATGGGTGAAACCATGTCTTGCTAAGTAAAGATTCAAGTCTTTTAGACATCTTTACCAAAAGCATGAGATTTTCGAAGTGATAAGATTTGTAACCATTTTGAAAATAGTTGGGAATTGTTAGAATATTTTCAAAATGAAGGGATGTTTTTTTGAAAAGTCATATCCTTATAAATTAAGAATTTTTTATGAACGATTATGTAGAGAGTTATATTCACCATGGTCATGTCCCTTTAAATTCTAAAGGCACATTTTGAGGTTTATAAAACTACAATGTATTTCAATAAAATTCTACTCAATAAAAGGATATTTCTTTTCATAGAAAGTTGTTATTTTATAACCCTTGTTAATATTAACTATTAAAGTATGTAGGTTCATGAACTAATAAAGGGATGTTCATGAATTAACATAAGGTTGTTCATGAACCAAAGGGTGTGTTATGAACCATACTCAAGAATCTTCATTGTATCTTGAAGAAAAGTTACCATCAACCTAACTTGCATCTAAAGAATGGAATGGGTGGGGGAAAATTAAACCTAAAAAAAGTACTGTCAAATTAAACCTAAAAAAAAGTACTGCCTACTGTTAAAAACAAGCATGCATAACTTTTTTCTTCATCTTTATTTATGTTGATTTTCAAAGTACCATCCATGCTGGGGGTGTTCAGCTTGTACCCATCTCGATTGGCCTGATATCATCCAGATCATATCGGGATAGGACTTATAGGACAACACAAGAAATAGGTTCAGGACACAGGATTACCTTCGGGACATCCCGTCCCGTCCCCAAATTATATATGTATATATATATATAAAATTTTTATTTTAAAAACATACATCAAATAGATTAATTATATTAATATAATTTATACTTATATTAATTATATCAATTATAATTTTAATATTTGTAATTCTTATATAAAAATAAAGTTTTTTACGTTGATAATTTTTAAAGACACAAAGTAAACAGGGCCATATCTTTCTTTATAATATATTAATTATATTAATATAATTTATTTTTATATCTATCTATTTAATACTCCATTTATTTAAAAATATAAGGCATTTTTAATCTTTCGAGGTGTACTCATTACTTTTTTTTTAAGTGCCCCTTTTGATAGTAACTTTATATTTATTATAGGATATTTAATAAGGATAAATACGAAAAGATAGAGTTAGTTTGAAAGTAGAAAACAACTTTATTAGAGGGTGAGATTCGGTTAAAAACACCTTTCATTTTTCAATGGAAGGAGTAAGTTTTATTTATATTGTATTTTTTTGTTCTATTTTTTAAAAATAATTAACTTAGCACATTTCAACTAAAGTAGCAGAACAATGATTTGATATTGTGCTTGGCTTACCTGTTGTTATTGCTTTATAGCGTAGAGATCACTTGTAATTGCTATCATAATATGTAGTTGTGATTAATCTAATTCAATAATTAACTTTAAATTGTTGTGATTTATGTACTTGTGTTGTTTTAATTTTAAATTCAATAAATTATATGATTTAAAATTTTAATAAATGTTGTTATTCAGATCTTTCTCCTACATTGTCTAATTTATCGAGATGGTGAGACGTTTCAGTCCCGTCCCGATTCCTAACGGGACGGGACGACTTTCAAGACAGGACAGGACATTGGACAAAAATTTAGCATCGGTTTTTTTTGTTTGTTTGCAGGATGGAGTGTCCCATCCTGTAAGCACCCTTAATCTCTGCCAACAATATTTCCAAAAAAAAAAAAAACCTTGACATTAACGATTCAAATTAATTCAAAACTTCCTTCATGACATAAAAGTGGAAAGTAATTTCGTTTCAAAGGAGGGCGTTTGCAAAATAAAGTTATTCTAAAGGGCGCTTTTAAGATTTTTAACATGCATCATACAAAACAACACACACACTCGAACACCAACATTTTCTGTCTACTGATGACTCAGATCACACCTCCGAGCGATAATATAAAACATGTAGTCTCAATCAGCAGGGAACAGAACTACTAGTAAAAACAAAACAAGAACAGACATAACAAAAGTATGTGCAAGATCTCACTCAATAATTTTTATTTTAACTCTTTCCTAATTTCTATTTATTTCGATGCAAATTTGACTGTGACTGTAACTGGCGTAGTGGATGATACTCTCGTGAATGATCACTTGATCAGTACGTGCATGGATCTCCCATCCTTTGTTTACAAAAATCAAATGAATATTGTTTAATTTGGTGAAAAATGAAAAAAAATTAATGTTGAATTTATTAAATGATAATTTCAAAGAACAAAATGACACTCATGTCTTACTGCTTGTAAGGATAACACCAATGATGATTATACCATAAAAAATAACAATGATGAAAAAAAGAACAGAAAGAGAGTTAATTATGAGAGATCCTCTATTTTCGGTCACAAATTATTACAGAACAATAGGTTGTGAAAATGATAGCATTATAGGATTAATTTGTTTATATCTGCTAATTAAGTTTTTCTCTTCTGGTAGCGAACACTTGGGAATGTCTCATAATCCAAAACCTCTCAATCTCTTCAGCTTTCCGACCTGGAATCCTACCTGCTATCAGACTCCATCTGCTGACAGAATATTTCACTCCCAAAAATTAAACAAATAAAAAGAAAAGACAGAAAAATTAAAACTTGATAACTTTCTTTATCAACCTTTGATGCTGCTTCTGAATTCTACTTCATGGCCCCTGGTGCTTTTCATGAATTATATTATATATAGAGGACTGTGTAGTGGTGCATACTTCGATGGCACTGTCTTTTTAATATATTAAAATAATTACAATCCTCCGTTTTTCTGTCCTAAATAGAATCACAATCAAACAATGTCGCGCGCGCCGTGGACAACAGAATCACCTGACCTTCTTTTTTTTTTTTTTTAATACAATGCCACGGAAAACCCGTGCTGGAGTTGTATATAAGTGCAGAAGGCCAGGTTATATAGGAATGACACAACAAATTATGGCTGGAATTTTTTTCTTTTCATTTCCTCTTGTCTTTAAACATAAGTAAAACATCTACAAGTATCCCACAGAGTAAAAATAAAAAATTAATTAATTAAAAATTGGTTTACAAATATTGAAAAATATTGTGGAAAAAAGAAGAAATGGGAAAAGAAAGGCAATATCTATGTATTACAACATAATAACATTGATTTTTTTTATTTTGATTTCAATATAATACATAATGTTTTGAACTTTTATAATAATTTTTGAATATAAAATATCATATTTTGAAATGTATACAAAAAATCAAATAAAATATATTAAGTGTAATTTGGATTACATATACTTTTCAGAAAAGTTTTGTCCGTGCGCGCGCGCGCGCGCGTATGAACACAATTAAGAATAGATCCACAAAGAGTGTAAGAAAGGACATGAAATGCCTTATTTAAAATTTATTTACGTAAAAACACGTACTTGATTTTTTTTTTTTTGTTGGGGTAAAAAAGAGTAGTAGGTATTATGGGATTTTCTGATATTTCCAGATGATATATACTCTACATATACTGCACGCTTTCTCATCAAAATATCTTGACATGTTTGGATCCCCAAATAATTGAAAAGGTTCCTTCGCTTCCCTTGGAAGAACAAGCAAAGGGGAAAATAGATTATCACAAAAGCAGTTTATTTGCAGTGGCCGTTGTTGATACATATAACAAACATGGAACTGGTAAAGCAATTCAATATTGAAGATGGAACAAAACAAGCTTTAATTTACCTGTCTCCAACGAGGCTGTACATTCTGTGGATGAGATTTTCTTCTTCCTCCGACATGTTTATGAACTCCCACTCCACACTGCTCACCTCTGCAATTACATGCAACATATATACACCAACATAGGCTCACATATCAGCCAGCTTTAGCCTAAAACTAAAAAGTCTGCCATATATAGCTGCAGACCCAGAAAGGAGATCTTCTTCAAAAGCTATTTTTAACCTAAAAAAAAGTTGAAGTTATTGATGGAAAACTGTGATCACAGAAGTCTCTCAGATCTGGAACCTCAACGACACTGTAGAACTAGAAGGATGGAAAAACTGACCACCAGTTCAATAAAGAAATAAATAAAGCAGAACATCGTGAAATAACTGGAATTAACGGGACCGCAAAGGTCGCTCAGATCTGATTTAAGGATATATATAGTTCCCGAGCTGAGTTAAGGAAAATAAGGAAAGAAACCCAGAAATGAACAATGGACGATGAAGAGAATAAGAGATAGAATGAAGCAGACCTTCAGAGTCAGAGGTATTAGTAGTCTTGCGTTGCCTTGTACGTTGTTTGTCCATGGAACTTTCCAGAAATGGCTAGCCAGCTTAAGAGGAGAATTGATCAGAGGCTTGCGATTTAAAGAAGCAAATAACGGAGACCTTAGCACAGGCTTTTCTCTATGGGCACCTTCGAGGGCATAAAACAACGGCGCATCCAATTCTTTCCCTGTTTCTTCTCGTCCACTTGGCAGAAATCTAGCCGTTGAATTCATCTGCTGTTATGGTAGCGCCACGTTGGCACTCGGAAGTTTTCTCTTAAGAATTATGTACTGTTTCAGGTACTAATTGTCAGGCTATGCTTACTTATAACTTTCCAACCGTCACAGGCGAGTTTTATATTTTTCCCGATGGTGGACCTAAATGCGACATCTTCACAAAGTTTACTCCTTCCAATTTATGTTATTGGTCATTTTTTAAAAAATAAAGTGACTTATTTTATAAATTATTAAATTAATAATGATATTTTATTTTAAATAAAATATCTAAAATGTCTATATTATTCTTAAAAGATAAAAAAAAATAAAAAATAATATTATATAATTTATTTATTTTTTGAGAGTTATGTTTGTAATTTTACTAAATTTTATTCTTTATATTTTTATTATATTAGTATTGATGAGATTGATAAAAATAATTTATAAATAAAATCAGAGAGAGTATAATGCAATAATATTTATTGAAGTTCGTGCATATTATGTCACAAAACAATACTATGAAACTTGAAAGTACGCAAATTTAGTGAGGGAAAAAAGCAGGCACCAAAAAAAAAAAACTGTAAGAAATAAAGTGGGGTTTGATAAAATAATGATTATGCGTTTTACATAGGAGAGTCTTTGACATGAACGGTTAGTGTGGCTT
Organism: Prosopis cineraria; assembly: GCF_029017545.1. Lineage (NCBI taxonomy): Eukaryota > Viridiplantae > Streptophyta > Magnoliopsida > Fabales > Fabaceae > Prosopis > Prosopis cineraria. The sequence continues at coordinate 2,243,432 of NW_026555344.1, forward strand.
GCCATACATGAGTACTGTTGATGCTAGAATATAGAAATTAGTGTCAGTCCTCATCATTCCTATATGTACCATAAAACTTGCAGATGCTCTTTCACGGCCCTCTCATTATTATCCAAAAGCCTCCTCTATCTCTTGAGCTTTTCGTCCTGGAACTTGATTTTATCCCATCCCGGAGCAAGTTTAATTTTGCATATATACATGTGCATGGAAATAGGACACTGTGATTGTAGGGATATAACTTAAAGATATGCAAAACTTTTTATCATTTATTCAAACCAAAGATTTACAAAACTCTCACTTTCTTTCCTTTACTACGCATGTACGATAAGTTGGTTAATATATTTATTTCATAACTTCTGAATTTTTCTTCACTCTTCCATTTTTCACCGCCATTAGCCTGGTTCTCCATAATTTTAGACTTATCAGTTTTATTATTATTTTGTTTAATTAGTCGGTGACTCTTTAACATTGGAGGATTCCCGAACATAAAAAGAATGAACAAATAATTAAAGACAGAAAAATTAACAGATAATAAGGAAATAAAGAATATAAGGACAGAGAATCAATCGGATTGAGGGTACTTCGCGGACCCTCGAGCTTTTGTTAGGATATATCTAGTGGGCTATATTACAGATCTCGATGGTGCTTTGTTTTCAACAACGAATTCTACCTTGACTGATAAATAAATATGAATAAGTGGGTTAAGAATATGGGTTAGACTTGGGGGGCCAACTCGTGAATTGACCTATTTTTTAAAAGATTAATTTTTAAAAAATTTGATGTCTTTTCATTGATGATTCAGAATGACTCAATAAATTTTATTAAATTTTTCATTAATGGGTTTCTTGCAACGTAAAAATTAATGAATTATTTATCTGTATACTCCCTTCATTTAAAAATATAAAATATTTTTAATTAAATTTTATCTTTAATAAAATAATTACTTACTTTTTAATTAACTTTATCTTTTCATATTTACCCCTATTAAATACCTTATAATAAATGTAAAGTCATTATCAATAAGGGCACTTTAAAAAAAAAGACATTAATCACACCTCAAAAAATTAAAAATGCTTTATATATTTAAACATATAACTCTTTAAAAAATACTTTATATTTTTGAACGATAGGCCCATTCATTCACTCCCCTGTTTTTTAATGGTCACTCTCCATTCCTAATAGATAACTATGCTTAATGTAATAAATTTTGCAAACAATTCTTTTAATTTCTCACATCAGGTTTAAAAAACCAATGAGCTAAAAAATAAACTTTATGATCTAGATTTAAATCTGAATCTATTTTTAAGTTATTATAACTGATTGACAAATGATATGCTATAAAACCAATACATTTAAATTTAGTTTATGATTAAGTGTATGTTTGGATTAAATTTTTTTTCACTGAAATTAGAAATCAACTGAGATTAAAAAAAAGGTTTATGATTATAATATGATTTATATTTGGATATGTTTCTTTAAAAGTCTGTTGAATAACTTGAAATTTATTTGAATGATTTGATTTAAAAGCCTAAGATGTATAATGACAAAAGTGAACACAAGTTTTCTTGTATATATTTTAATGAAAAATATTAAATTTTAAGTTATAATTTAAAAATAGAAGTTCATATACAATTTTATTGTTTATAAATTATAAAACTCTAAAGTAAATTAACAAATTACAAAATATTAAATTATAAAAAATCCTAAAATAACCCTATGTGCATGCAGTAAAAAAGTCATTCTAGATGCAATGGCTGGAGTCTAGAAATATCCAAAAAATAGGAAAAATGAAAAAGAAAAGAAAACAACTAAAATAAAAACCAGATAAAGAGTTTATTAAGTTAAAAAATATAGATAGTAGAGGCCAAAATTATTCAAAGAGTTTGAATGTCAACAGGAGTGGACAAGGGACATGAATGTAATTAATAAATGGTAGAAAAATGTAAATAGCATTAGATGCTGTCAAGATGGGACTTACACAACATTAGAAGCCAGAATTATTAGCTTTTGGTCTAACAAAGGTTTTAGGATGAAAGCTCTTTTCAAAATTTTTTAAACCAGATAAAAATATAATGAGCTTTTTAGACTTAAACTTCAGCCAGAATCCTTCAAACCTTAGTTAGAGTCCTATCCGAACATACTCTGTATCAATTTATGACGAGGCATGCAAATAGCAAATGAATTTACGTACAATATTACTGTTACAAAACAGAAGTCTGAAAGCACGTTTACGCAAATCAATTTATGATCTGCTAATCATTTATCTTCTGCATCCAAATACTCGGGGACACAGTTTTACACACACACAGGTTAGAGTTAGAGCCAACATTTCTGTGGTATTTTCAGTAGTCAATTCTATATATCTTTTTTTTTTTTTTAAACTTCCAACTAGGCTAGCTAAAGTTAGAAATGAGATGCACCTAGAGCTAGTAATCAATTTTATATATCTTCAATCTTCAGATTTGAGCACCATCAGCAGCTTGTCGCGCGTGTTCATATGTTCCATTCCATTTAACCTGATTATTATTATTATTAATTGTATAGATTGATAGCAGTGGCAGTTTTAGGACTCATGACCAATGGGGGCAAATTTTTTAAAATAAAATTTAATATAATTAATTTTTAAATAATAAATATTATCATCATAGACACATCTAGTTAGTCATGGTAATATAACTAATTTTATTAAGAAAATATGTTATCAAAATGATATATAAAAATTAAAATTATATAAGAATATATATAATTAAATAAACTATATACCATAAAATTTTAAATATAATAGCAAGATTTTTAAATTTATCCTAATTTAGTATTGTGCAGAATTCAATTCATAAAATTTAGTTTAATATTGTTACTCCTCTAATGATATATTTTCCATAAAAATAACATTACGACCAACCTATACAAATCATGTTTTGATATATTAATTATTTTTAAAAATTATAAATTTAAAATTACAATTTAAACATGTGCATGCAAAAAAATTGCTAAAAAATATAAAAAGTAAACTAACGTTTCAACAAAAAATAAACATAAAAATGGTAATATAACTCAAACATCCTTTCAACAGTATAGTAGGGTAAATAAAAAATATTTACAGAGCAAGAAGCAATGTAGAGGAAAAATATAAAATATTACCTGCTATGGAGATGAGTTGCCGTGGATGCACTTCACCTTTCTTATATTGTTTTCAATTTTCTGTTAATTTGATCTCTCACTGATTGTATATCTCCTCGCCCAGCCCCTTTTCTCCCCTTTTTTGTTTTCAGTCTTCATTTATCTTCGCTTCACAGTTCACCTATAATATCATCTTCGTCCAGTGGTGCAAGATCAGGGGAAGGGGGGGCATATTTGAACCAAACTTGCTAGGTACATGCAACTTTAAAAGCTTCAGTGGGGGTAGTCGCCGACACTGAGGATAACGTAGGTCTGCCTTTGTTGATCTGCATTCATTAGAGGCATTATAATTATTGAAAGCATTTTTAATATTGAAGATGGAAGAAGCTAGCTAGCTGTAATATATACCCGTCTCGAACGAGTCTGTACATTCTGTAAATGAGATCTTCTTCCTCTGACATGCTTATGAACTCCCACTCCATGCTGCTCACCTCTGGATTTGCACAAAGTAAATACACAGTAACACAGATCAGCTTGGATAAGACTATAAGTGAGCAGAGCTACATAGAAAGGTAATCTCCGTCAAAAAAAATTAAAAAAAAACTGTTTATAATAAACCTATAAGCTTAAGTTGATCATATACTAAAGCAATCTAATTAATAACTACTGCACCCAGAAACAGGCATCGATCACAGATATGATGTCTGGTGAAAAACACTGAAATAACGTGACCAACTCAGCTCTAGCATGTTGAAGTTTCTTAGATCTGGAACTTTAATCAAACAGCTTATTACGAGATTTAGATTGGAGTCTCGATATATATGTATATTTAGAAGCTGTAATGTTATGAAAGAAAGAGATGAAATGAAGTTGACCTTGAGGGCAAATGCTAGTTGGCTTCCGTTTCTTTCTGCGCTGTTTGTCCATGGGCTCATATGTATGTTAAGCATTAATGGTTCTTGTATATAAAATAATCCATTAAATTTGGACGATTTAAATTAAAATCTGGGTGGCCCATCGTGCTCATCACCAAGATGGATCTGTTAGGAATGGGGGCACCATTCAAAAATAAGGAAGAGAACAAATATTAAATAAAAAGTAGTAATAATTATACATTTTAATTCAAAACCTAAAGATTTAAATTTACAAATCATTTTATTTTATCATATAGTATTTGTTATAAAACTTAACTTCATTTAATGTGAGATTTTTCATATTCATTCAACTTCACTCACACTTAGACATCACAAATTTTATTTTGTAACACGCGCGCCCCCGCGCGTGCGCGCACACACAAACCTCTAGGACAAGAAAATAAAATTTCTTTTTGTTTTTAGCTTTTTTTTATTAGAATCCATGTTAAAAAGAAAATGAGATTTTTGTTGAGAATTATACTATATTATGTTTTTTTATTAGGTTCACTTTCAGGTTAATTTTTTGATTATATATAATTTAACCATTTTACAAAGAGATGTGGAAATGTTGTTGACAATTAAATTTTGAGAGTTTTTTTTTTTTGAATTATAAGATATTATCCAATAGTGAAAACCAACTCGATCGTCCGAATTTTTGTATGAATAAAAAGAAAAGAAAAGAAAAGAGCTTCAGAAAGAGCATTGAGGGAAGTGGATGGCATGAAATTATTTGGGAATCTGGATCTTTGCTTTTTAAAAAAGGTGATTGATTGTCAGTTGCTTGTGGATAAAGTTAAAAACGACTGCACATTTATTTTCAACAGCTATTTGTATTTCCTTTTTTCTTTTAAACTCTCTCCCTCTCTGGTTCTTGTCCTATTCCTAACAAACTTTCCTCCTTAACAGCCTGCTGCCAATTGTCTTTCAAGTAGGTGAATTTTTTTGGTAGGCATGAAATTTCGGTCAGACAGGTTTTTATAATAGAAGTTTTCTACGAAATAAAAAGCCCATACATGATAACAAATAATTGAAACGAAATTATAAGCACATTTTTTTAATGACTTAAATTTATTATAAGTCATTTTCAAAATTATTATTACTGCTATTTAGTATTTACTCGTACTGTTTGTCTGTTTCGCTGTTTTATAACATTGAAAAAAAACCAAAATTTGCTTAAGAAGCATTAAGTCTAAACTTATTTCCATATCTAACCATGCAGTACTCCCACAATCCTTTTTATATAACGCACTCCCAGTCTTTCCATCAGAACTAAGGAAAGATTCATATAAATTCATTAATTTTGTCTAGAAATGAAAAAAGTTATTAACTTTTTGTTTATAGTTAAATTTAAAACACATGCCTTATAATGATTAAAAAAAGCCAAACAAAAAATAGAGCAACAACACTGGAAAATTATAATAAATGCTTCCTTTGTTGCCTTGTCATAAGAATCAGGTGTTTTTTTTTAATAAAAAAAGGATTAATTGGAGGAAGTGTATATATATTGTTAAACTCATTATATCAGGTATATTTGAGACAGTCTATTTTACTAAAATAATTTAAACTATTTAGTTAGATATACCATAAACTTTATATCTTCTAATCTATTTTTTACCCCCAGAGACTAGGTCTATTCAATTTTTTCTTTTTCTTCCTCTCTTTCTTCCTTTTTAATCTCTTGTTATTTTCATCTTTCATTTGTTCATTCTTTTTCTCAATTTTTTTTATCTCTTGGCTCATAATATTATATTCAACTCATTATATTAACTATACTTGAGGATAATTTATTTTATTAAAATAATTTAAGTTATTTAGTTAGGCATATCCTAAACTTTATATATTTTTAATCTATTTTCTAATTGCTATATATGGGATTTCTTTATCTCTAATATGTGTGTGTGTATATATATATAATGTTTTGGTGGGTAGTAAACCTGGATTAGGGTAATTAAGAAGATTAAAAGAAGATATGAACACTTCCTTTGAAACGTGGAGAAAATTACACTAAGGTGAAGCAGATATGTTTTCTCGTGGTAAAATTAGTTTTTTACAATTTTCAAATCAAAGACCATCGCATCACTTTGATTTTGACCAAAACTAACGTAAAAGCCAAGCATACACGAAGGTAATCTTCTTGTGTTTTTTTTTTCAAGATTTATACTAATTATAATCTATTGAAGTGTAAAAATATTTGAGATATTGTTGGACGTTAAATATTAATACAATTTTTAATAAGAAATTAAATTTTGATTTGTTATATTATGAAAAATTAATTTTTCACTAGATCCTATATGTTGGCTGGTTATGTTATTAGGATTTATCCATGTTTTATAAAATCATGTGAAAATTTTATAAGCACTGTCGCAAACACTTTATAAGTTGTAAAACTTGTCAATCATGCCCCTCCAGAATCCCTCACAACTAACCAAAAAAAAAAAAAAAAACGCAGGCTTTTTAACCGAGAAAAAAGAAGTGCGGGGTGGTCAACCAGAACCTTCCGGTTCAATCTCGGATTCAAGAATGGCTGCAAGGTTACGTGGCATGCTGTCATTCGTCAGTCTGGCAACTGATCATGCGTCAAAATGACGTCGTTTAACGATGCACGGAATTTTCATCCCGCAACGGCACATGCATTGGATTCGGTTGCCTGTCCAATTTTTATTTTTGTAATGCTCATAAATATTTTTTTTATTAAAAATAATTTTATTTGAGATATGATATACACTAAATGTGGACATTTAAAAAAATATCAATTTTTATTAAGTATAATAAGTTAATAAAAAAATTATTTTTACTGCTATTTTTAAATTTCACACAACCTTTTAGAAAAAAAATATAGATTAATGACATAGAGTTCGCCGTAGTTTTGCCAAAATTATAAATCTTCTTTCAATTGCCAAAACTTGCATATTTTTAAGAAAATATTAAATCACACAGATTTGTTCTAATTTTTACTTAAATCCTATTTTATTTTCCTAAAAACGTTTTAGATTGTAAAAATAAAAATGGTATACCTTTAACAATATTTAAAAAGAAAACATAAATATAAGCGCGTCATTTTTTCCGTATTTCAAAAGAGAGATGTATCTATGTTTTGAAACAAGAAAAGCGAGTAGGTCTGCTTCTAACTGCAGCTTCATTTTTCTGGTCGACGAATATAAGAGAAATTGAAAGATGAATGTATTAGTATTTCTAGCCAGCTACTTGCATCCACGAGCTTTATATGAATTTGGAACCGTCTGTTTCTATTAGCTCCATTTTCGTAGTGGATAATAAGTTTTTGTTATTTGGGTTTGTTAAAGACTTAAAGCTTGTTTTCGGCAAAAATAAAAAAAAGAGGACTTAAAAAGCTTGTTAGAATCAAGATAGATATCAGATTTAAAATATTCATAAAAATACTCCAATATTATTCAATAGCAAGACTCTTACATTGGTATTTGCTATCATGAATCATGATTAAACACATACTCCCTTCAGTCCTAGACATGTAGTTTATTTTTGGATTTTTGTTTGGTCTTATATATATATATATATCTATGCATATATGTATAAGGTTTCAACTCTCATTTTGTCTTTCTCTTGTATTAATTTTTTTCTTTTCCATAACACCCTTATTGGAGCATTTATATCTCTGCGTTGTTCTTACAGAAGTTTCACAAACTCTCTATAGAATAATTATAAATAACCAACTCATTTGCCTTTTTAAATTACTCCTTGCACTTGAGTCAGAAAATAGTTTTAATGTGCCAGCCATTTTTTTTTAGTTCCGCCGACTTGAGGCAGCAAACTTTTTCATCAATTTCACCAACAGCTTAATCATTAAATGAACAGTTATTATCCCATCTGCTCAATTTATATATGACTTCTTGAATTTGTTTTTCTCTTTTCAATAGATGCAAAGTTGAAATACTATCTCAATTTAAATTTATAAGATATGTTTAGATAAAATTATGCATACTAATTAAAAAAACTCATCAAATACATTTCATAACTTTATTTTTTTTCAAAATAAAAATATAAACTTTTAAAAATACCATTCATTTAACACTTTATCTATAAAAGCATGTCAAAAAAAGAGAATATAATGTGAAAAGTAATATTAAAAAACATATTATTAATGAAAATCATATTTCCATCAAAGTGTTTTATGTATATATATATTTGAGATTATAAATCTTTTTTAAAAGTGTCTTATAATTTAAGATGGATATAATATTTCAACTTTGCATCTATTAAAGATAGAGAAACAAAGCATTTGAGGAGTCATATAAAAAATTAAATTAGAATTAAATAAATATTTTAATAATCTGCTATGATTAAAATTGGAAAATATTAATTAGTAACTCCTCACATGATTTACTTCCTCTGTGTAATATTATAAGGTATTTCCTTTTCAAAATATCATGTTAAAAAATATAAGGTAGTTTGGATCTTTCAAGATGCAATCAATAAATTTTTTTTAAAAAATTCTTAATTAAGGTATAATTAATAATGTTTTTTAATTGAACCATCCTATTAAATAAAAATAAACGGAAAAAATCATGTAATTTTACAAATAATTTTCTGATTTATTGAGAATTTAATTCAATTAAAAATATTTTATAATATTAAAAAAGGGCATAATAAAAAAAAATTTAGAAGACGCCTTATGATAACTAACGAATGAGAATTTATTAGGCACGGGTATGGTAACATTATCCTCTCTTGCCCACATCGAGGTTAAAACTGTCTTTTCAGTTGGATTCAACATTTTCTTGAAAAAAGGTAACTACAGGTCAAGTGCCTCGAAATTTGTTTGGTTGGTTTGACCTTCGGTTCTTCGGCTTCGTTCCCACTAATGAGACCTTTGCGTATCGTCCTTTTCTAATTACAATTACAACTTATACAACTCACAATCACCATGCCCCCCTTTTTTTTTTTGGGCCAGAATCACTAGGCCGCTTTATTTCGTTTCTTTATGAGATGATGTGAAAACAATGTTAATGTGAACTTTATCTAAATGACGATAAGCATACTAGGATCAACCAACCTTATCTATTTTGGATCCTCTAACATTCCAACCTAACGTTGGGTATAAATATATCAACTTTATTGGAAGAAAAACTGTGCTATCAAGAGATGGATATATTTCTGTTTTTTTGGATAACCATGCCCAAATCCATCTACACAATTGAGTGAAAGTAGAGATAGAATTAATAATTTTTGTGCTGTCTATTATTATACTATATTTCTATCATTATCACTTAGAAATGTTCAAATTTAGTACTTTTCCAAATAGGATTATAATAATATTTTTAATGTCTATTATGACCTTACTATTATTATTAAATCGTACTTATTTTATTAATTTATTGAAATAAGAACATAATTACTTTTTTTTTTCATTCTTATATATTTTCATTTATTCTTGGTTTGGATCAGAAAATAGTAAGGGGAAAAACTGCTAAAAATAGTGTATAAAAAACTACTAAAAATAGTAAACTCCTTTCATTTTCCACGGCAAGTAGCATTAATTGTCTCCTAAACCTAAATTATTGAGCATATAGTGACTATTGAAAATATGATATACTTTTTCCATGTTGGTCCAATAAGAATTTAGATTATAATCTACAAAGCTGTGGATTTAAATCTTATTGTAAATGTGATGATTTTATTAGTAAATAATCTGCAAGTACTTTTCTTTGAGATTGAAAGCATCTTTTGATCCTGATGAATTATCGAGACTCAATTCACATAAACTTTTATTAATAAAAAAATATATGCTCTCTCTAGTTAAAATATAAGCATCTTTTGATAATAAACTACATTGTCAATAAAATTCTTATTTTCATTAAAATATATATTATTTTCTTCTTTTTACTCTAGTTTTAGTACACGATGGATGAGAATAATGTTGTAAATTTATAGACACAAAAATTTAGATTAATAAATTCAAGTGACAAAATGAAAAAAAAAAAACTTTTATGAATATAAAGGTGGATTATACTTTGGAACAAGATTATCACAAAAAAATGTTTACATTTTAAATTGGAGGCAGTATTTTCAAAAAGAAAAAAGAAAGAAAAAGGTAAAGAGAGAGAAGCAGAGACAATGAAAGTCTCATTAAAGAGGCTGATTTTTGACAAACTCATTTTCACCTGGCCGCAATTCGTACTTAAAGCTCAGAAAGTATATAATCTGATCAAGGCGTTTTACACCCACGGAAAGATCTGCGTCAAATTTTCTCATTTTCTTTCAATCAATTCTTCTCTTCAACCTTGCTATTTCCGGGAAAAAAAACCATGGACAAACGCCGCAGAAAGCAAGCAAAAACTGAAAGCTCCTACGCTGAAGGTCAAGTTCTATCTCTTTCTATCACTGATTCATCCAATTCCGGGTTCTTTCGTTTTCCGTTAATCGCTTTCTTTTATTCTACTAGCCACACCTCTGACTTCCGTCTCAGACTCATCATCTGTTTGATTAAAGTTCTGAGAGAATTTTTGCATGTGGAGCGGGACCTGTCTCTGTTATTTTTGTCAGTTATTAGTCTTTATAGTTTCTCTCCTTGAAGACTCAACTGAATTTCAATAGATAGCTTAAATCTCTGGGTTTTATGATCGACAATTTCACTTCCCTGTCTTGGGTCGGATCATGTTAACCTCAGCTAATCTGTAGTGACTCGCTGATTTTGTTTGTGTGTGTGTGGCATTTAATTGCAGAGGTGAGCAGCATTGAATGGGAGTTCATAAACATGTCAGAACAAGAAGAAGATCTCATTCACAGAATGTACAAACTGGTGGGAGACAGGTACAGCTTTGCTTGTTCATACTTCAAAATGATTTCCAGTTTTGTGTGCATAATATAATAGCTACTGAAACATACATATTGCTTTGTGGGGTCAAATCACTGAATTTTCTTTGGACCGGCCGGTTTCTTTCTTTCTTTCTTTTCCCAAGCATTCTTTTTCGCCTCTGCTTGTTCCTCCGACTGGTTTTAAGCGGACACCATCATTCTCATTTCTCAAGGATCACACAAGCTTTACATCTGAATATTATGATGCAGTAAAACGGTATTACTGTGTGGAATAATCAGAACACTTCACTCTCAAAATTTCCTGTTAGTGATGGGAGTTGAATCTCTCTCCCTCTTTTGTTTTCGTTTTATGAATTGATCTCTCTAATTCAACTACAAATTCCTTTTGATGGCAGAGACTCTGATTGAAAGTGACATAGTTTTGATGTTTTAGGAAAACCATACTGAGTAGTTTTTATTCCTAGAGTTGCAGCATTCAAGATCTTCGTTGTTTTTTCATCAATGAATTAATATCTAGAGTTGTAGTCAGTTTTAGTCAAAGTTTTTACACTATTACCAAATATCATTACTATATCAGTGATTTCTCATTTCCAAGTGTATTTACTAATATTGACTATAATTCTACGCTGATCTGATTTTTGTTAATGAAAAAATTCCCAAGACCGTAACCCCATTTAATCACACCTTTAGACGCCAAAAGCAATATTTTTCTTATGTATATGAAAATTGTATGCTGGAAAACATAGACATGCAATATTTTATCAATATCTCTGTCAATACAATTTACGTTTTTTTTAAAATAAAGGTTAAGAAAAATGACCTCCCATGTGTTGGTCTGGCACTTGAAGAATCAATAATAGGACCAAAAGAAACTAGGTGAACGTAAAGATGAAAATTTTGCATGTTTTCATGGGAATTTTACAAAACATGCATTATATTAGAATCCAAAGGCAGTGGTCCTGCTCCTCTGCATATCTAAAGCACGGTTATGGGCATTGTTTCAACATGAAGACGATAGAGTGTGCATTATTGAAAATGCTAATAAATTCTGCTTAAACGCATTGGACTATTCAACCTGTGAGGGACCAAGCCTGATAAGAAATAATAAAGCTCCTGTCTGGAGGTTTTTTTCTTTTCGTTTTTTAAGTGTATATTATTATATATGTTGGAGCATTTACTTGTGCATATAAACTTGTGTTTCTCAGATGGAGTCTGATAGCAGGTAGGATTCCAGGTCGGAAAGCTGAAGAGATTGAGAGGTTTTGGATTATGAGACATTCCCAAGCGTTCGCTACCAGAAGAGAACAGCTTACCAAATGTAAATCCTGATAATTAATTAATACCCTATTATTTTCTACCAAAAGCAAAAAAAAAAAAAAAAACAGTTTCCTTGATTTCTCAGCTCGTTTCATGTCCCTTTGCCATTTGGTAATCTACTTCAATATTTGGTTTATTTTTCTGTATTTTTTAAATTGATAAATTAAAATTTACAAACATGAAATAAAACATTCAACTTTGCTATTGTCAACGTTTGCTTCATATGCTATATTACTTTATAGTCTCAAGATTCTTTTCACTGCAATAGAAAAATTATTGCACATCTGGGCCATCAAATTAAATTTAAACTATTCAAATGTTATATTTTATTAAGAAAAAAGAATTAATTAATCTGAATATTTGAATATTGATTCAATATATATAACTTCAGGAAAAAGGAAGTCAAGACTGAAAAAAATAAAGTAGAGAAAAATCAACCATTGAGAGGTTGGGATTGAGCAGAAGGAGTTGGTTTCTTACAAGATAATAAATTAAAATTAAAAAATATAATATTTGATTTCTATAATTTCATCTGGCTTTATTTTTAATCTGGATATTTTTTCAATATTTTCATTTTTTATAGGAATTAAAAACACTGAAAAATAGAAACTATAGGAATCTAAAAAATAAAAGTCATCCAATCTTTCTAAAATTATAAGAACTAAAAATACTAAAAAAATTATAAGGATTAAAAATAAAACTCAATAAAATTATAAGGATCAATAATTATATTTTTTTTATTATAATTATATGTCTAAATTTAATACCGATGAAGTATCTGTTGGTGATAAAAAAATATTAAAAAAACAAGTTAATTATTTTATTGTGCATATCTTGATCCACAACAAGTCAAGACCCAAGAGGATAATTTTTATGCCTTCACCCTAATAATTAATCCTGATACTAAATCCTGGATCTGAAACTTGAACCCCTAAATCCCGGCTGATGATATAACACACACACACACACAATTGGGCACTTTTTTGCACACACATATAATTGTACACTTTTTTGGGCCAAAAAAGTGCCCAAAAAGTGTAGAAATATATATGTACGCATTATAATAAGGGTGGGACCATGAGAGTATTATATGATATATTTCAGGAGGCCAGGGTATTAGTGATAATTAATGAGGATTAAAGTACACATAAAACGAAACGACGACATATAACGGACAAAATCTTCACGGGCACATAACAACAGGGACTTACTAAGTTCAATAATTATATTTGATGTCTCACCCCAGCATGATCAGCATGGGGTACATACATTGTCCTTCAAAATCCGTTCCTAATTCCATTCAATATACACAAAATAATTCATCCGGCAGCTCCATTATTATATTGCCCATTGATGATTATGAACTTAACATTACTTCATTAAAGCTGATTGGACTTCTTTGAAATGACTTCTCATCTAATTAGACACGGACACATGGCCATTATTCTATCAAATAATTATGCTCCACATGGCAGACCGGCGTCCTAATATCGTAACTAATCTACACATGGCAGATCGTTTGCTTCCAAATTACTCCTTTTACAAGTAATTTTTTAAAATAAATTTACATGCTAATAAAATTTTTATTTTTTAAATTTTAATTATCAATACACTTCATCGTTGGTAATAAATGAATTTATATAAGGATATAGGTTGACAAATACAATAGATAAAATAAAAATTATTTTACATATATTAAATTATTTATATTTTGAATCAAAATTAATTGAAAGAAATTACTTACTCCTTCCGTTTAAAAATATAAGGTATTTTGAACCGAATTTCACTGTCAATAAAGTATTTACCTACTTTTTAACTAACTCTATCTTTTCATAGTTATTTCTATTAAACACCTTACAATAAATATAAAGTCATTATCAATAAGGACACTTTTTAAAAAAAGCAATAATTACATCTCGAAAGATTAAAAATGCCTTACATTTTTAAATATTTAACTCCTCAAAAAATACCTTAAATTTTTAAAGGAAGGGAGTATATTTTAAACCAGAGAGAGTCTAAGATAATTTGAAATAAGACTACATATATCAATAAAGCTCAACAATGACATTAAAAAAATTATTTTTAAAAATAAAAATGTAAACTTTTAAAAATATCTTTTATTTAAGATAATTTTAAATTTACATAATTAATCATTACATTACAAACATTTCAATTATCTTTCTTTTGGAAAATTATATTATACATGAAATTTTATTTTTATTAAATTATTTTATATTTTTAGATAATGAAATACCTTCAAGATTGTTTAATAATTTGTGACGGATGGAGCATATAGCACAACAAAGATAATTAATAAAAAATAAAATCTATACTAAATTATATTATGATAAGTTATAGAATAATTTATTTTTCAAATTTGTGTAATGTAAATGATTATTTACAAAATAAATTATGCTCTACTTTTCATAGAGATAAATAAATAATAAAGCAATGATAAATTAATATTTTTTATTAGTTTTCTTTTATATAGAATATTAATGATTGATTTTCACATGTTAAAATTAAACTCACCGTATTTTATTTTAACTAACAGTAAAATATATATTCAGTTTAATGATTAATCACTTCTCTAATTTGAATCACTTATCTAAAATATATTTTTTCTTTACTTTTTTAATAACTAGTACAGTACAACTTTTGTAATTAAATTTGAAAAATTACCTGAAAAATTATACAAAAGATCCGAAACATCAACTAATAATATTAACAATTAATCTAAAATTTCAAAAGCTCACATTCGTAGAGATTTTATGAATCTGAAAAAAAAATGATGTGAACAAGACGATAGTGCTTGTCGAGTTAAAGAGAATCATGTAAAAGAGATTTTTGCTCAAGGCTATAAGTGATGACTTTTGGAATTATCATTAACACCTAAGATCAAAGATTACGGAAAAGCAAAAACATATAATATATATTTAATTATTTATTATTGCATAACCGTGCATATATGTGTGTGTGGTTTTTTTAATTATATATATATATATGTGATGCTTTAATTTCCAAACATGCTTTGCTTAAGGAATATTCACTTACCAGTTCGGGCCCCAATTAACACTCCTTCAAATTGTAACTGCCCTAAAAGTGTAGAAGCACATAATTATTCGACATTTATTTGGTCGTGTCATTGTTTAAGATTTCATGCGTAATACGAGTCAATTGTTGGCCGAAAAATAATGACAATACAAGTCATTTCGTCCTTTCTTGAGGCCAACATCAATTGCACTTCAACAATTAAAACAATTAAATGTACATAAAAAGTAAATCATACACGCATGTAAGCTCTAAATTTTGCTAAATCAAATATGATTGAATTGAACTTTGTTGGCACAATTGTACACATAATTTAATGCTTCATTGCTTTATAGGGTCCATTCTCGGGATGAAAATTTGGTAAAATACTAAATTTGGAGATTTCATTCATGGTGCTCATCACTGTGTCCGGTCCCGAAAAACTTGGCATTTATAGTTGCAGGAACCAACCCCATCCTTTTTCATTTCCCAAATTAGGTACGCCCATAGAGGACTGCACCTCCGACCTTGACCTCTTTCTCTTTCAAACGCAGACAAACACACACACACACAAAATTAATAACAGAGAGAATGCATAATTTAAATTTGGAAAAATTGCTAGAAAAAAAACTCCATCGGAAATCTAATTGCTAAGAAGGACTTGGGATTGTTTTTTAAAAAAAGTCTTTCACTGTCAATAATTGGTAAAGGTTAAATGATATTAATACTCTAAATGATTAAAAAAAACAAAAATCGAGCAAGATCTGTTGCTGTCAATATATTACACAAGATCCTTGGCTGTCAATACATCACAGGCCCTTCTTTGTTAATAATTAAATGTCAATATGTGACACAAGGTCCTTTGGTGTTAGTATGTCGCAGATAATGCTTCTTCCATGATATACGCAAAACATCTTCAACAAAGTATATGCAACTTTTTTTTCATGATATGCAATTGATCTTCAATGAAATGCAATTTTCTTTCACATATTCAAATATCACTTTTGCATATTCAAATTTCCTCATAAAGATACCTTTAAAAGTATATGCAACTTGTCTCCACAATATGCGATTGATTTTCAATGAAATATAATTTTCTTTCATATATTCGAATATCACTTATTCATATATGAATATCCATTACTAATTTCCCTTATGAATACCTTTAAAAGCATATGCAACCTGTCTTTCACGATATGCGACTGATCTTCAACAAAATACAATTTTGTTCACATATGTAGAAGATCTTTCATATATACAATAGGCTCTCCTCATGTGTAGAAGTCTTCCATATATGCAAATAATTAGTCATCATATGCAACAATTGTTCTTAAATGTCCAATGTTATGGGTGCAAATGATATCAAGGATATATAACTAATATTCCCTTATATGCAGTCATTTTTAATAAAATGCAATCATCTTTCGTTGAACAAAAATGCTTCCACGCATGTGCAAAAGGTCTTCCATATACGCAGTAGGCTCTCCTCATGTGTAGAATGTAACACCCTCAAATTTACAAACCGATTTTTCGCAAATTATTAATTCAACAAATCTTTTTTTTTTACTTTTTTTTTCATTGAACCCTTATCATACCCTTATCATGGTAGAAAAATTTCTACCATGGTACATCCAAGACAATATACCATAGGTCTTAAAATATCTCAAAAAAGCAATTAGAACCATGAGAGACTTGGTCATATAAATACTTTTAATAAAAAGGATTAGAGTTTACATGCTTCACAAAAAAGATATGTCCTAAGTTGGCACAAAATACATTGTATAATCTAAAATAAGAGGCAACGTAAAAGATGGTGTCTCATACACTATAGTTACACCTCTGGTGCTTTCTCGGTCGGACTCGCTCCTGTAAAAATATTAACCACGGGAAATGAGACTTAAAAGTCTCAGTAACCAAAAATTAATATGTAATGATGCATGCGGATGTAACTAATCATGTGATTGCTAAGTGGGCACACAAAACATTTAACCGAACAATACTTTCAAACAAACCAAACAAGTATTTAATTTGCATGACTGCACCTTATATCCTCCTTTCGCCATGCTCGGACGCCAAATCACCCGGCCAAAGGTGAGTTGGACCAAGCGACACGCCACTCATTGGGTCCAATGAGGGCTTACCACGTAGTAATAATTAACCGAACAGAAATTTCCAATAACACCATACATTAAAATACCCTGACAAGTCATGCATCATTCAAATATCCAAACAGGAATATATCCGAACAATAATATCTCATCATGATAAACAAAAATAAATTTTTTAACCCACTTGGCAATAATTTCAAACAAGTATATACAGTATTTATTTTCAATAATTTATAATTTTTCCAAACAATAAAAACAACATATTACCATTCACAAACACACCCATCACAACACATTAATAATGGTTACCTTGTGTCTTGAATAACAAGTTCCCCTTCACAACTCCTCTTTCATCACTATCTTTGTCAACACAATCTATATAGTTATTTCATAATACTATATGTTAATTTTATATTAAAATACATAACTCTAATTTAAAGAGTTAGAAAGTCTTAGATCTATAATCCATATTAACACTAATTTAAGATTTATGCCTCATTTAACTTCCCAAATTCTTTTTTTAAAATTCTCGTACCCTAATAAACTATTTTTTTATCCTCAAATCACTTCTCGTATCACAATTTCATCCTTCTATATTCTAAAAATTCATCCAAAAATAAATTAAAAATTTTAGAATTATCCTGAAGCCTCAAATCACCTTTCTATAACCTCAAAAATACCTATTTATACTTAAATAAATATTTAATAATCATAGGTTTATCCCTACATCTCAGATTCCACATAAATTCAACCATATAGATCTAGATTTTAACTCAAAAATTCTTAAACGTGAGTTTCAACCTCAAAAAGATATTCTATAATATTTATTATATCCCTAAGAGTTTTAACTTATATTTTTAATCCATCATATCATCAGATTAACTATCATATAAAAAAATGCTAATCAGAATATTTACTCTATCCTATAAAATAATCATATCACTAGAAAGCTAATATTATTTAGAAAATAACTATAAAATTAATTTTGTAATTAAATAAATTTTTAAATGTTAATCTAAACAAGAAAGTTAGAACATACCTGAAGAAAAAGAAAATAATCCTCCCTTGCGAGAAAACGTCGAGCAACGTGAGAGGAAGAGAGAAAAATAATATAAAAATGGGATTGTGGTCCCAAAATTATATAAAAAAAACTATAGGTTTGAATTTAATTATTCAAACCTTTGGGCCAAAAGTTGCAATTTCCTTTAAATTGTATCTTAGCTTTTCATGCTTCCTAATGCACACACCCCCTCCTTTTTATACATGAAGGCACCTCTTCTCTTCCCTCATCTAACTAATGTGGGACTTAGAAACAACAACCTTCCACCCCCCTTTTTTTGTTCCTTCTACCTTCTCTTTTTTTTAACACACATAAAAAAATTATTTATGTATTATATCTTAACTAAATATTGCTTATGTGATTTTAAATTTAAATTTTTAAATTTATAATTAAATACCTAACCATAATTTTATTTTTAAATAACCTCAAACAATATAAATTTCTATTATTATCATTTTTTCATCAAAACCTAAATTCCACAATTTCTTTATTATATAAAAATCAGGATGTTACATAGAAGTCTTCTATATATGCAAGTAATCAGTCGCCATATGCAATGGATCTTCCTAAAAGGGCTATTTTCTTAAGGGGTGCATATGACTTGAAGTATATGCAATTGGTCTTCCCTTGTATGCACACACTTCAATGAGATGCCATTATCTTTCAAAAAAAAGTTATTTTGAAAAGTTACTCATTTTCTATGAAAACACCTATGAATATTCTGAAACGCATTTGAATATTCTGAAAATGCAAATGATTATTTTAAAAATTTACTCATTTTTTATAAAAACACCTATTGATATTTTAAAAACACATATAAATATTCTAAAAATGCAAATGGTTGTTCTGAAAGTTTCCCCATTTTTATAAAAACTCCTATGGATATTTTGAAAACATATATGAATGTTCTAAAAATGTAAATGGATATTCTGAAAACACAAATGATTATTTTGAAAACTTTCTCATTTTTCATGAAAACACCTATGAATTTTCTAAAAACACAAATGGTTATTTTGATTTTTTTTTATTTTTTTTTCATGAAAACACTAATGAACATTCTGAAAATGCATATGAATATTTTAAAAATGCAAATGGTTATTTTGAAATTTTTCTCATTTTCAATAAAAAAAACACATAGGGATATTCCACAAAATGTATATCCTTAGAAGATTAAGCATGAATGGAAAAATATTAGAGAGGAATACAAGCTATAAATTGATGAATAAGTTTATTAACGATGAGTTAATACAAACTTTTTACATCTTATATGGATTTTGTAGCAATTATAATTTATCAATCTCAACTCTCAAAACATCAAATATGCATTTTAAAAATTGTATCATTTTTCATGAAAACACCTATAGATATTTTGAATAGAAAAACACTTATATACATAACCTTATATACTTAATATATTTGTTTCTAATTAAATCAAGACATGTGGATCTTGTATGGATTATTTATTCTATGATAAATTCTTGTTATTAATTTTATTGGCACATTATGATTCACTTGTCATGATTTCATTAGATATAAGTATATAAAGTATATAAAGTTAAGTACGTAAATCTTATCTTTTTGAAGGAAAAAAAATTATTACATAACCTTATATACTTAATATGCTTGTTTTTAATTAAATCAAAACATTTGGATCTTGTATGGATCATTTATTTTGTAATAAATGCTTTTTATTAATTTTATTAACACATTAAGATTCACTTGTCATGATTTCATCGGACATAAATATATAAAGTTAAGTACATAAGTCTCATCCTTTGGAAGGAAAAAACTTATATACATAACCTTATATACTTAATACACAAGTAGTTATTTTGAAAACACAATGAAACTTACAAAATATGAAACAACTCATAATGAACAACTTTTCAATGGGATCCTCAAATGTATATTTGGATAGCACCATACTTATAAGCAAGATAATACTTGGAGCAATAAATTGCAATAAAAAATTCATTTATTATTATACAATAACATGTTCTTACATCTCTTAACAATAAAAAAATATATTACAATAAGATAATACATAATAACTCCAATACAAGAAGATAAAATACATTGTTCTCCAACAAGTCATTCGTTTGCTTTGATTGGACCAAGGATTCTGCATCACCAAACAATTTGCATGATTACAAATCGATCAACTCCTTTTGATTTCATCATTTGATCCTTTGGTACCATCTTCTTGAGATTGCACTCCAGTGACTTGTAAGCATATTGTTTGAAGCTCCAATGATTATACTTGTAAGCAATTCATAAAGGACATGCAAAGATTCATCACTAACTAATATGCAGAAAATTTCACATAGACAAAAGAGGCAAGTGAAAGGGATTACATATAGACAAAAGAACATGTGATCTCAACTAACAAATGAGCAAAGAAAAGTTTAATTTGCAGCTAAAAGATGTAGGAAGTAGAAAAGTTGGAGAAAAATAGAACAGTACTATACTACTTGGAAACTCGAGTTAAGAAATGAGAATCATGTTTCCACAAAGTAACCCAAAGGAGATTGCCCAAATCAGATAATTTCCAAGAAGCCTAAAATTGGAGAAAGGCAAGTCATGCCTTAATCTAATTATTAAAGCATCAGAGATGATCAAATAATTTAATTACTTAGGCATGGCATATATATCACAAGTATAATAATGAACTCATATTGAAAAGTGACCCTTGAATCTGTCCCATGATGTTTTTGAAGTTCAAATCTCTACAAACCAGCACGCACAAAAAGTTATATCTAGATGTGAAACACCAACAACTCAAGACCATTGATCAAGTTAATCTTGTTCTACTAGGAAATATATGTGTTGTCTAATAATTAAATCAGCATACAATCTATTATAAAAAATAGTGTGTACTCTTAAGTTTGAGATATCTAATGGAAACCACTATCTAATTTGCTCTTTTCTAGGACACAAGTTGAAGAAAAATGGCAGCTATGCTTGAATCATGACTTCGTCTAAGTTGAAGAAAAGCTCCAGATATATAGTTTGAGCTATGCTTGAATTCTAATTTGCTTGTTTTCTGGGAAACAAGTTGAAGAAACAAGTTAGAGATGTCTAATAGAAACCACTGTCTAATTTACTTTTTTTTTTTCCGGCTTACATGATATCATCTCTTGAATCATACAGTGCGGAAAAATTAAATCCAAAGTTTTCATTAACGAAAGATTTCACACTCTGGGAGAATAATCTAGGAAGTTTCTTAAAGTATGCTTAATCTGAATTTTACGAATTTGAAAAACTGTACGAAACTTTTACTTTAAAAGATCTGTGTGATTACATGAAAATACACTTACTAGGATCAAGCTGGATGCTAATGAGCTCTAAGAGAACATATTTTCTGGCAAGTGATATGTGAAACCATCAAGGCCTGTAGTTGCAGCACTGGAATTCTTGTCTTTTGCTTTCAAAGAAACCTTAGATGCCATCGATGTGCCCTTTCTGCTCTTTGATCTTCGCATAAATTCAAAGAAGAGGAGGAGGGAGAAGAATAATCAGGTATGAAGGAGTAGATGAAGGACAAAGGACTAAGGAGAGAAGATGAAGTCGCCAGGATCGCAATGGGCATGGAGAGAAGAGACACAGAGAGGAGAGAATTTGGTTAAGGCATTGTGGTCATTTGACACTTCAAATTAATGTCAACAAAAGACTTTAATTTGGAATTTCTCCCAAGTCCTTCTCAAAAAACTTAGATTTGGTAAGGTCTTTATTAACAATTTTCCCTTTAAATTTTACATCAAACTATCTTGCTGTTGTTCAAACTAATAATATATATATATATATATATATATATTTTGTTTACAAATCACACATACCGTGGAATACTTCTCATGAAAATATTTCTCTGATATTAGTATGTCAAAATGTGCTAATGCTATATATTACTTCCTTCAGTCCTATTTATAGGACACCTTATAGAAGTAATTTTTGATCTAAAATATAAGACACTTTATAATAATTAAACCACTTTTTTTAATTTTACCCATTCTTGATTAGCTTGAAGGTATTTAATATAGTTGTATTATTAGTTAAATTTAAGAGTAAAAATAAAAGTACATTTTACTTTTTTATTATAGCAAGAAAAAAATTAACTTTTCTTAAAATGCATGAAATGATCGAAAGTGTCTAGTAATAAAAATCGAAGGGAATATATCACAATGACCGTCTTCTAATTCCATATAGAAAATATTACCTTGAAAGTTCCAGAACCAAAGGACGTAATGTTTAGGGTGTGAGTAAAAGGTGAGTTTATGTTTAGAATGTGAGTAAATGGGTGATATTGAATATACACGCATGGATTATTGGATTTGATTTTTGGTGGATAATATGCCTTTGCTTTTCCAGTTCCATAGCAATGATATTTTTGGTGTGATGTTCATAATCTCCAACAACACTATTTTAGGGTATGATCGAAGTTTAAATCCATCCCGCACCAAAAAATGAATTACACATATGATTATAAATATTTTACTTTAAAAAGATCGAATTGAAGTCGCTAAAATAAAATTGAAGAGGTTTCTTACAGTGAAAAATTGGAGCTTCTAAAGTAAGAGGTCAGAACTCACTAGATTGATTAAAAAAGAAGGGATAGGACTCTAGAACAAATAGGTAATAATGGTGAGAAATGGAATTAGAAGCAGACTTTGAATGATTGGTTTATGAAGAAATAACAAAAGAAATAGGTATTCATAAAACTCAAAAGGAAGGTCTGTGAGGTATGAGTAAATGTAGAGGGGGCATGTGAAAAGTGTAAAATACATGACTGCAATTAGAAAATACTCTTCCATTAAAAAATATAAAATATTTTTAATTAAATTTTACCTCCAACAAAGTTATTGTTTACTTTTAAACTAACCTATCTTTTCATATATATCTCTATTAAATATTTTACAATAAATATAAAATCATTATTAATAGGGGTATTTTTGAAAAAAAGGCAATGATTACATCTCGAAAGACTAAAAATATTTTATATTTTTAAATATTCAATTTCTCAAAAAATATCTTATATTTTTGAATGGAGAAAGTGTGTAATGACAAGCTTAGCATGATTGTTAAATGTCGAACATGCAATGACTAGCTTCAAATGACCGCCAAGTGCCAAATTTACTATGACAAGCTCCGCATGAGCATCAAGTGTCAAATATGCAATGACAACTGCAACATGATTGTCAAGTGTCAAACATGCAATAGAAAATGTGGTATGGCTGTCAGGTGTTAAATATATACAAGTGATATATATAGCCTGTAAAATTTTGATGTTAATTAAGTTTTTTTTTTCTAAGGAAGGTTGTGTGGTACAAGTAAATATATAAGGCATGTATGTGAGAATTTGGATTTTTTCTGAAAACAAAGATGATTGATAAGGGGTAAGGGGAAAAGGAAAGTAATGAACTGCAGCATGATAATCAATGGTCAGGTATTCAATGACAATAGCTACTGTCAAGTGTGAAACATATCATGACAAGAACGACATGCAGTTATAAAAAAAATATTCATATTTTTTAGAAAATAAAATAAAAATAATGTTTCAAAAGTAAGAAAAAAATTTAATCATAGGTTTTATAAAAAATAATAATCTATTCTATGAAAAAATATTGAGCTAAAATCAATACTTAGAAAAGGATAAAATTATTTATTCAACAACGTAGTATCATATAATAAATCAAAAGAGTGTGAAACTGTAACAAATGGGATCAACGAGTTTTAAGAATGCGGGCGAAGTGTTGATCATGTCTACATACCCTTTCGAATTAATTTTAAATCCTAAAACTACGATTTTGTAAAAATATATTAAAACATTCCTATTATATACTAAAATTAATTTCAAATTTAAAATCATGATTTTTTAAAATATCCAAATATCCCTAATACATGTTAAAATTAATTATAAATTCAAAATTATTGTTTTATTAAAAAATATCTAAACACTCTTATACATGCCAAAATTAATTATGAACCCAAAATTATTGTTTATAAAATAGAGTTTATATGGTTTTGGAAAATTTTTATGAAAGTACAATTGCAAAATACAATATAAATTGAAAAGCAGGTATTAATAACTTGTGAGATAACTATAATTTTGAGTTTATAATTAATTTTGAAAGAAGTCTAATAGAGAAATAAAAGAAATTGCGAAAAGTTTTGTACTCTAGTTTGATATGAAAATACTAAAAGCTCTTTTTATTTGTTATCACCGAAAATTTTGATAATTTGTTCAGGCTAGAGATTTGTATAACAAAGCTCTCATGCTCCCTATTTATCTTCCTTTTAGTATCTTGATGGTTCAATTCGAGTTTCTATCCTAGTAGCTCATCGATGAACTACTCCCAAGTTTCCCCCTAGTGATTTATCCATGAACCACTTCTAAGTTTCTCACATAGTGATTCATTTCTCAAAGAATCATTTTTAAGTTTTTTTGACTAGTGATTCATTCCTCAAAGAATCATTTTTAAGTTTCAAGTTAGTGATTCATTTTTTTGAGAATCACTCTTAAGTTTTTACCCAGTGATTTGTTTGTTTGATAATCATTTCTGAGTTCCCACCTAGTGATTCACTTCTTTGAGAATTACTCTCGAATTTTTTAACCAATGATTCGTTCTTCAAGAATCACTTTCAAGTTTGTTGCCCAGTAATTCATCCTCTAAGAATCACTCTAAGGTTTTGTTTGGTGATGATTTTTGAATCATAAGGTTCTAATCAATGCTATCAAGTTTGTTAGTTAGGACTGCCAAAGCCTTGGTAAACATTAATGGAATTTAAGTTTGATTAGTGTGGTTTTTTTGGACCATTTGTGATTCAATAAGGTCAAGCCAAGGTTTAAGAGAGTTAAGCTCTTATTTAAGCAAAACTTAGTTACTATATTGGTTTCAAATGGTCATGTAAGAGAAGGGTTGACAAAAAGAAAAATATTGTATAAGTTATTATCAAAACTTGGTTAACAGGCTCTAATACCAAGAAAGAAGGCAGAAGAGAAATAAAGAAGACTGAGAAAAATATCATACTTTATTAATCTATAAAGCCTTTTTCTGATAATCACTAATGAATATTCTAATAATATCAAATGAATACAAAATAATAGTAAATCTCAATAGAATATAAATTTCAATAGATAACAAATTTCCACATAATATATCTCCAAAGATAATATATTATAGCATATTTTAATGTGCATAGCAATCTAATTAAAAGGTCAAGAGAATTTCATTTAAAAATCACAATAGTTATTTATTTACAAATCACACTCAAAAAAAAATCTAAAAATCCACTCCAAGATTGGAGGACCTAATTGAAATAAATTTTTGATATGAAATGACCAAATTGCCCTAATGTTTAAAAACAAACATAATGAGATTAACAAGTAATGTTGGCAAATTTACAAATAAAGTCGATAATTTAACAAGTTATGATTGATAGATTTAACATAAGTTAGATATAAATGCAGAATTAAAGTTACGAACTTAACAAGTAAAACAAAGAAATTAACAAGTATAATTTTACAAGTACAATTAATAATTTGACAAGGTGTGATGAATGGATTTAATACAAGTTAGATAATATACAAGTAAAGTTATGGAGTTAACAAGTAATACAAGAAAATTAACAAGTCATGCTAATGATTTTACAAGTAAAGTTAATGATTTAACAAGTCTTGGTAGATAGATTTACTAAATGTTAGACAATGTACAACTAATATTATTGATTTAACAAGTAATATTCTTCTATTGAAAAAAATTCTATTCGAGGTATGGTCAGATATTAAACATAGATATCTCTCTTAAGGAGGATTTAAACCTAAATTTGTCACTCTATGAGGACTACCCCTCTCCATTAGACCTAATCCTTTTTGTTTTTTTTTAAATTTTAAATATTCTAATTTGCAAAGTAAGGTCTGGTGAAAGTTTTGAATGTTGTAGTTGTAGGCTTAATTTTTTTTTATATTAAAATTTAGCTTAAAATATCACTAGTTTATTCCCACTCAAAATTTTAAATTATTTAATTAATTTTTAGCTATATATTTTCTGAAGATTGTATGTGAAGATTCTCATGGCTAAGAGCATTTTATGATAACGCAAGCGCATGTTTTTATTTTTAACGATACCATATGTAATTTACATAAAATTAATTTCAAATGGTTACTAACAGTTTGAGATTAATGTGATATATTTTTTCTCTTGTTTTGTCACCCATTACTCTCAAAATCCAGAAACATCGTCTTTATAGGTCATACTAGTAAATCAACAACATAAATCAATAAATAAAATCTACCAGATATATTTAAATAATAAAACTCAAGATAATACATAAATTGTCATTACTTTTACATTAAACATATAAAACAAAGATATACTCCAGTTGTATATCTGTTCTGTGATAATCATAATATTTTGATACATTAGATAATTTGCATAACTTAATTAACATAAAATTGTAAATGATAATCACTTTACTCCATATGTATGAAGTCTGGCCCCTATCTGATGTCCTGAGTGATTTCTTCACTGGAAATTTTGAAGAAGAAAATCTTCACTAAGCATCATCTTTCTCCAGGACGATCTTCACCTTTCATGAAATAATCTTCAGCTAATATTGTTATTTAATTAAAGTAAAGATGTTGATATGCTTCCCCATCTTTGGTATTATTATTATTATTATTATTATTATTATTATTATTATTATTATTATTAAAAGAAGCATATATAGAAAATGGCAGAACAGAGGAGGAGACGGAGAAAGTTGCTGTATTTGGAGTCAACTTTTACTCATTTCTTAATCAGTTCCTTCCTCTGATCTCACTTTCATATATGCTTACTCTTAATTATTTTAAGTAATATAATTAATTAATTAATTGACCTCAATACCCTTCTCAATTCTTCCTCCTGCATAAAGTGTGATAAAAAAAATATTAATATAAAACTTAAATGTCTAAAATGTAAAACAGAGACATCTCAATTCTCACATGTGCAAAATGGAGAGTGGCCATTTTATCCCAAAAGGAGTGTGTGTATATATATATATAACTACTTTAGATATTTTAATAAGATCAGGTATCAAAACTAATAATTTACTGATAAAAGTTAATGTTTTTAATGTTTTTATATTAAATAAACACCTGGTATTAACGGCCATTGAAGCACTCACTCAGCTCCAAATCATCACGTCGCCATCACTGTGAAAAAAGTTGTCAAATATAAGTTTAAGGAAAATCATATCCAACCCCCTCTCAAATAAATTAATCACATATAAAGATCAGTGTGTAACAGATTATTGTTCAAATAGGAGCATGACTTTTTTTTTTTTTTAAATGGGACTTGTTGTTGGTTCTTATTTGTGATAAATGTTTTTGAGAGGAGGTTGGATGTAATTTTTTCTAGCTATAAAGACAATGAAATATCTATTTTCATGAAAAGACTAAAATGTAATAATTTATTCATACCATTAACTCCAAACAAGATCACCTCCCTCGGTATTAACTGCAAACAAAATGTTCAAAAGGCTAGTTGCATTAAAAATGGGCAACGCAGTGCAAGAATTTGAAATTGCACCTTAATTACCTTTATACCCTCGACATACTTGTTGCTAAGCCTGTTCCATCTTCTCGAGCACCTTCGCAGACTCTTGATTGTGCATAAGGGAAGCTCTTGAAAAGTGAAAAAAAGGCTCTGAGAAGGAACATTGGAGGTTGAAAGATATCTTGTTTGGACGGACGGGCGTAATGTATGAGGATGCTTATAATGTTTGGAATGTGAGTAAATAAGATGACTATAAGCATAAGGTTTGAGATTTGATTCTCGGACGATGATGATATTTGTATCCTCTCTCCCATCTGTGACCTGCAATGGAGAAATTAGGAAGTATATTGGAATGAACAAGCATGGTAGGATTATTTCTCCCTTTTGGCACATCAATGGAGGAACTGAAACCTAGACCAAACGTGATTGAACCCATGAGAAAGATGTTGAAGAATGAAAAGGAGGTAAGGGTATTTATAGAATTGAAAAGGCACTATGTGATGCTGATATACAAGGTGTGACAAGCATGATCCACACAGCTTACAGTTTCAGAAAAGAATGGATCTTCTGCTTTTAAACTTAAATTTTGGTTTGTAGGCTTGATCTGATAGCTAAGAAAGGGACTTAATCTTACGGTTGTAATACACATTGGCCATTGGATCAAGTATCTCTCATCAAATCAACAGATTAGATTTTAGGAGGAGGAAAAGCAATAGAGTATCGTATATTAGATGATCCAAATCTACTTTAGTAACGTTCTTTAATCACATACAGAGAACATGAATTTTGTTGATACAGTGCATGACAGTTTATAGCACTGTCAAAGTTAAACTATGACAAATAATTTAGAGCTGTCAAAGTTAGCTTAATCAGCAAGGAAATAGATATCCTTTTAAAAACAATTTTGTACTTTCCCATTTGAAATATGGTCTATTGATTTAAATCATTTTAGTAACGCTCTTTAATCAAATACCAGGAAATATGAATTATTGATATAATCATACAATGCATGGCAGATTATATTGAGCTGTCAAAGTTATAGCTTCACCAGAAAGGAAATGGATGTCCTTTTAAAAATCATATTTTATTCTCCTCTTTGAAATATGGTTTTGTTAATTTCATTCATTTTAGTAACGCTCTGTAATCAAATACAAAGAACATGAAATATGTTGATACAATGCACAAAAAGTGATATTGAACTGTCAGAGTTAAGGCTTCGCAAGCAATGAAACGGATATCCTTTTAAAAATCATATTTTACTCTCCTTGGTTTTTTGCCAGAAATTTTACCCTCCCATTTGAAATATGGTTTTGTTGATTTAATTCATTTTAGCAATGCTCTTTAATCAAATACGAAATACATTAATTATGTTGATGCAATACATCATAGATGATATTGAGCTGTGTAAGTTATAGCTTCGTCAGAAAGGAAATGAATGTCTTTTGAAATATGGTTTGTTGATTTAATCCATTTCAGCAATGCTCTTTAATCAAATGCAAAGAACATGGATCATAATGATACAACGTGTGACAGATAATATGGAGCTGTCAAAGTTATATTATAGCTTTTCTAGCAAAGAAATTGATATCCTTTTAAAATCTTGTATTCTCCTATTTGAAATATGAAATATGGTTTGCTTACTTAATCTATTAGGAAAGAGAATTGATCCAACAACCATAAATGAGCGTTACATAAATTACTGGTTGATCAAGTCTCTCTCTTAGTCATTGGATTAAACCAATGAAGTAAATTCTGTAAGGAAATAAGGAAAGAACAATTCAATTTTTTATATAGGAGATGATCTAAATCCTCTTAAACAACACTTAAATCAAATAGAGAGCATAAATATTGATGATATAGATCATGCCAAGTATTCATCAAAGCTGTCAAACTTACCATTTTAATAAGAAAATACACACTCACATTTTCTTTTGGTGAAATTGTTCTACTCCTCTTTAAAATCTAGTTTGTTGGCCTGATCCAACGATGTGCAACACATTACATATATTAACCATTGGATTAAATCTCTCTCTCAGTAGTTGGACCAAGCCAACAAACTAGATTTTGAACAAGAGAGAACAACTATAAATAATACGAGATCCGAACACATTTCAATAAAGTAACACTTAAATCAAATATAGAGAGAGTGATATAAAAAAGACAAACTTTAAGTTATACTTTGAAAAAATGACAGAGAGACCACAGGAGAATAAATTAATTTAATTTAAATTTCAAGTGCTAACTTTCAGTGATTTACAAGTTTGACTTTTAATTTTATAACTTTGTTATAATAAATTTGTAACTTATTTTTTAAATTTTAACATAGTTGTAAAATAAATAAATTTATCTTTTCTATTAAAATTTGAAATATAAGTTACAGATTTATCATAATAAAATTATAAAATTGAGAGTTGAACTTGTAAATTTTTAAAAGTTAATACTTAGAACCTATGTTAAATTAATTAATTCTTTTAGAATTTCTTTGTCATTCTTCTTTATATTTTTGCCAAGGAAGTATATCCTTTTCTTTTGAAAACCGTGTTATTCCTTCTTATTTGAATTTTGGTATGTTAGCTTCATCCAACATCTTGGGAAGGGACTTGATTCAACATATTATACAATGAAAATAACATGATTTTTTTATAGGAAAGGATCCAAATTCATTCCAACAGCTCTTAAATCAAGCACAAAGGGAACAGATCATGCTAGTGCGGGGCATGACAAGTATGATTTATCATTTTCAGACTTATGGTTTCTGCAAAGAAATAGCTATTCTCCTTTCACAAGGCATGTTGTACTTTACTGATCAAAATTTACTTTGTTAATGTTAACTTGATTCAAATGCAAGGACTACTATTATACTTAAGTTAGGATATATATTGAGCTCAAGAAAATCGAATTAGATCTGTTTTACTTTGATCACTTAGGTCAATTAAACTTCATTTGTTTAATTAGTTCAATTTAAATTGGAACTCCCTTAATACACAAGAAAAGAGGAATTGAAAGATAATTCCAGACTGTTACTCACTTATCCCTCACTAATAAGCCAATAAGGGATTATTGATAAAATGCTTTCTTTTTTTGGGGCTAAAGCGATAAAATGTAAATTTAATCCAAATGAGTTTGCACAGTACGCGTTATTTCCTTGCTGATTCTAAATTTGCCCAATATTAATAAACGTTGAAGGCACTTGATACTGACTTCAAACCTTAAAATATTGGATAATTTCTTCATTTCACTTTAGTTCAGTTTCAAACCTTAAAATATTGAATAACTTCTTCATTTCACTTTAGTTCAGTTAAAACCCTTGGATCCTCATGCGTGACACTGCTATTTCATTCTAAAACAATTGATACATGATCTTAATGCACTTACCAACCCCTATTTAACAATTCAAGAAAATCTAAACATTCCATTTTTCAAAATCCTTGGTCATCGTGATTCAATGGACAATTAGTCAATTACACACAATCGGAATTTGATGATACATGGTGTTACATGCAAACTAAGATACTGTACTGATTCTAATAGTATTGAGTCAACCTAATTTCTAATTCCTAATTTTCATATTACATAAGTTATTTTCTGTCAAATAATAATTGCAAGCCGAACATGTCAGGCTCCCATGGAATCAAGAACGTACGAAACAATCGAAGCAGCAAGTGCTCCAGAGGATTTCAATCTCACCAAGGCCTTCCTATTCCCCCAAGCCTACGAGCCAGCTCAAAATCCTTTTTCACTGGGGTAACAGAAGAAGCAAATAAAACAGATTGCTAAACAAGGAAAACAAAGATGTACGGTATTTTTCACACCATTTATACATCTCTTTAGTTACTTCTTCACCAATGATTCTCTTTCCCCCCTCTTCCATTTCTGTTATTATGGACAAAGGGTATTCTAAGACTTCGTTGAGAAAGAATTCACTTGGGCATTTTTAAGGACGCATTTCACCACAGCAATTCAGTACTTACAGAATTTTAGTCCCGTAGTGCTCCCAAAAAGAATTGAACACAGAATAATAAAGCAGATCAATACTCTTTCTAAACAAGTTAAGTAGTTAACTCACCCAAGTTACTTTACCAATGATTTGAAGTTAAAAAAGAAAAAAATTAGTGTAGGCTACTTTCTATAATAAGATATCAGATACCAGGGAAGGGTGAAAAATTGACGATGTAAAACTAGCACAACTAAATATTCATGAAGAAAAAAACAAATCAAAGTAATAAGCAGCCTGACAGAAGGAATAAAATTCTGGGATTTACAAATTCCAACTAGGGTCTAAATTAGGATGCCACGTTACTCACCAGAAGAAGCACCAAATTCACAATTAAACATAACTTATCAGCTTCTCATGACCATGGTAATCACTATACAGTTAGGTGTTGACTTAGTGGACCATATCCACGTTCATTCACCTTACCTTGAGATGATAGCTATTATTACTTACAGGGATTAAAAAATAGTAATCAAAACCATCATCACCACCAAAAGTAAAAAATAAAGGGGGGGGGAATGCATTGTTATATTGAAAAATTTTAACTTTTTATGTTTTAATTAGAAATACGTTGACCGTATTCCTTAATTAAGTGTTTGTGCTGAATTAGCTGCAAAGTTCCAGTCCCCTATCGATAAAGCATGTTTGCACTCAACCTTCTCTAAAGCCAAGAGAAAACTTTTCCAGACAACTTCCTAGAAGCATGGTACCACAGAAATGAAAGGTTGAGAGTGAATTGAACCGAAATAGGGCTACTCAGAATTTCAAAACTCAGTGCTCTATCTAAAAACAACAGGCAAAATGTTACATAAAATGAGCGCACGTGCCCTCCCATTGCAGAACTGCATCGATTTCTGCAAGTCCCAAACAAACATTCGCTGCTTCCCTCATGACCAACCCAACCACAAAGAGTAGAATGTTTGTTTTATAAGGTAACAAATTGTGATAAGCATTCGCCAGAAACAATGAAAGCAGCCAGAGATTAAAAGAAGAAAGATAAGCACATAATTGAACGAATTTATGACGATTGAAGGAAGAAAATTTAGAGAAATATATTAAAACAATTGTGTCAACTTACTAAGAGTAACACGCTTTGCATGAATAGCACACAGCATTCCATCCTCAAACAAATGAACCAGATAATCTTCAGCTGCCTGCAAGATTAATAAATAAAAATTCAGAATGAAATCATAAATGAACAATTATGTTACAGACCATGATAACATAAATCTTTCTTGAAGAAGCTAAAAGCGTTTGAATGCAAACCCTTGAAAGAACAAGTGATGTGTAGTCAAAAAAGAACTGGTGATGGCAGATTAGAACTTAGTATATGGGGTTATGACGGTAAAGGATATTACTGCGAATTGTAATAGTAAAACTCCAGGTCAGCAACTCAGCAAACAGAAAATGTTAAAAGAGTACAGTCAGTGAAAAAAAAAAAAAAAATCTCAGATTGATTAGTCATATTCAAATTTGCCACATGTGTAGAAAGATAATGTATCACATGTGTAGAAGCTTTAATTAGTGCGTAAAGAAGCATGTATGGCATTTGCACCCCATAAAAGCATCCTATCCCCAGAATTAACAAGAAATAAGGAAGTTTTTATTTATTTTATTTTCAAAATATTTCATTAAAAACAAGGAACTAGAGCTAATTGCCTTCTCACTTCTCAAACATATGGGGTTAAAAAAAAAAAAGTCTATCATCCAATAAGCTATGGATTCATTTCCACGAGATGTCGCAACAAGCATTCACGCATAATAAAGGGAAAATATCATATAACAATCAAGTGAATATCTTTTAATAACAATCAAATGAATCAGTTTGTTTGCACTTTGCCCTTTATGAATCAGTCAGTTAATTGCCCACATCTGCAATTTTCTCTGCAAGAATACTTCTACGATGAGCAATTTTTTGTCAGATGCTTTAACAGAAAGGGAGAGGGGTAAAATGCTTAGTTTCTAGCATCATAAACCACATGAAGTATAGTGCACCAGGATCAAACTACAAGGGAGTAAAGACCAGAAATGTGATCAGACATGCATCTGCTATGCGAATGTTTTGTTAAAATGTCGAAAGGAAATAATCGAAAGCCAAACTTTGTTAGCAGAACAAACCAAGGGATAAATGGCTCACATTGAACGATATGGCAAGAGGCAAATGAGCCAAATTAGAGTTCATTTTATATTTACCCTAGAAAATATTAATTAATTGGTCAAAGCACCAGATTATAATTTCTAATCATGTAGAGCATCAGAAATTTTGCATTTCAATCATAAGCAAAACATTGTCCAGGAGAAGCTAAGGAAATATAAGACGATTTTAAAAAAAAAACAACACCTACATGATAATTTCGATAAAATGCAGGCGCCACCGCACACTGACAAGTAATTACTGAGAATAGAGAGGAAAATGATATATACCTCTTGAAGAGCTAGCAAGGCTTCGGGTGTCCAGCGACTGACCTGTGTGGATAATTGGAATGTAATCTGTTTCACCTACAGCAAGATTAGAAACATTTCAATAAGCAACATTCCGTACTTATAAATCCAAAACCTAACCTGATGCATGCCAACATAGTTAATACCAAACTAATGAATATTGAGACCATATTCCTCATGAACTTTTAAAGAAAGAATGTAAGTAAAAGAAAAAGAAAAGCCATCAAAATGACATTATGAGAAAAATATACTATACAAGCATTAATCTACTGTTCTTATCTTCAAATAACTAACTAGATTGAAAACTTTAAATGGAGGTGCACCGACACCCCAAAACAAGTTTTTTTACCATGTCTAAACTCACAAGGACGGCAAGTTCTTTTATGAGACAAAAAGGTCATTTTGAAAAATAGGCTGAAATATAAGTACTGGCATTATCCAAAATAATCATACTAATACTAAAACAGCCAATATAATCTCCTAGTATTCACTTAATTACATCCAATGATCTCCAAAGCTGCAAATATGCCACAAAGTTCCATTGATCTATAATTACAAAGAGGTTAAAAGAGTGTCTGTGAGCTTTGTTTTTCTTTCCATGCACTGAAGCATGGGATATGCAGTCATCGTGTATAACATCTATAAACTCAACGAAAACCTACATTAGCATGACAAATGAAGTTAATAACTCACACATCTTATAAAAGGGGCAGCAGGGATTAGAAGTGTGACACTCTTCTGATAGTGACGAATTTCACGAAGAGCCACTGTTCCTGCTTTTATAGCGATGTTTTTTCTTCGACCTCCGGCTTCCTGATGCCATAATTTTATATTTAAACAGAAGATGAAAATTTAAAAACCATAAACTAGCAGAATCCAATTCTCCAACTAAATTAACTTATGGAGAAGATGACTTCAAGAAACTATAAGCACATACTTTGAGGCTGCTCTTCACTCCTCGGCGCACTTGTAGCTGCAGGCTTCAGAATACTCAATAGAAACAAAATATTAAAGAATAAAGTAGATTTGTTCCGAGAAAGTAAAGATGCAAAAATCATTAAGCTTAAAAACTAGAATATGAACATGGAAACAAAGACACATGAATTACAATTACAAGTTACAACTACATGCAAATGCTAATTTATTCCACATTGCGCTGTGGCTTTGGCAGTTATATTCTTTCATCAGTTTTAGACTTTTGAAATGAGACTCAATCCCTAAATCTACGGCAGGAAAAATTATATCGTAACCCTGCTCCAACACAATTTGAGGTTTTGACTTGGGCATCATAGAAGTTATCCGCGGACCAAAAACAAAACAATAAACGATGACCTATAAACACCAAAATGAACAAGAATCATCATGAGAAAAAAAAAAGGAGTTATTATTTGGATTACTTTGAAATTATGAGAAGAGAATTTATAGTTTCTGAATCCTGAGTTGACTTGGCATTGTTTGAATGAGAAAACCCACGTATATACAATCCCGATCTTCGGATTAAGGATAAATTGCAGGCAGCAAGATAAGGCGTCACAAATTCCAAAATAAGTCGTGAGTAAGCTCACATCTTCAGCTTAGCATAGATGAAGCGCATAACAATAGAATTCAATTTCCAACGCTTTGTCAGCTACCAAACACGACCAACAACAATCCCGATAACACAGATAGAGAGAATCTTACCGATTGTGGTGGTGGTGCGGCCTTCCTACCTGTGAATTTAGAGGAAAACAGATTTAGGTTTTCGAAAGGCAAAGGGGAATAAACTAAGAACACCAGAGAGAGAAAGGAAGCACCTCTTGTGCGAGAAGCTGGCGTATGCTTGATTCTAGCCATTAGAAAGAGCAATGCGGGTGGGCAAAGTACCCAGTGCTAAAGCGCGAAGGGCACACGCTGCTTGCAATTTTGCAGAAACCTGCTTTGCTGTCTGCCTCGTTCAAATTCTCGCGCGCCTTTAGTAGCCAAAAATAATTTCTGCTGCCCATTTTCTTTTTTAATTTCACACACACACACAGGGTGGGGTTAAAAATGTAATAATCGTTAAATTTCTTCAAAACAATTATTAGTAAGAATGATGCAGAGATAGATATTACTCGTTGTCGGCCTCTAGAGTCATGAGCCCATATTGGGAATCAAAAGCATGGGCTGAACACTGACAGCCCAATCCGTAATTACATTCCCTCGGCTGTTGTGGTTGAACTTCCAAGAGAGGCTGACGGGCCTCCTGTGGGCCTAAAGTTTACTGAAGCGGCCACTTCAGCTCTGGTGCCGTATCTTAGGCTCTTACCTAAAACAGAAATAAAGATTCTATTTAAATAAAAATTTAGATTTTAAAATTAAATTTTTTTAAAATAATTGAGCTAGAGGGCCTAACCTTAATAAATTTTATAAAAAAGAACTCGAGCTTATACAGTCCTTCAAATCCTGTTATATTATTAATATTTTTTTTGTGGAATATATGTTTGAAGTCAAGAAGGACTTGCTCGCTTGAAGTTTTGATCCTACACTCATTATATTATTATTAATTTTAATTTATTATTTTAATAAATATCAGTGTACAGTATAAATTTTTTAATATTTTTTATTTTTTTATAATTATTATATTTGTGTATTTATAAAAAATAAATTATTTTTTAATCAAGATTTAAATTTTCTTACTAGACTTATGAAAGTGTGTTGTTTAATTTTTAAAACCTTATAAGGATTTTTATTTTTTTAATGTCAAAATATTTTAATTAATTTATAGTGCTTAATTTTTTTTAATTAGCCCTTCAAATAAAGGTTAGGCCTCAAAAAAAAGATAAAAAATAAAAAATCAGACTTAAAGGCTCAGGGGTCCACCCGTTTATCCTATCTCTATAGTTTCACCCATGTCTGCAGTCACCCATGAACTAAACAATATACTCCCTCTGATCTTATTTATAAAATATCTTTTAAAAATAATTTTTTATTCAAAATATAAAATATTTGTAATAATTAAATTATTTTTTAAATTTTATTCTTTATTGATTAGTGTAAAAATATTTTTATATAATTATATTATTATAAAAAGTTAATAATAAAAGTAAAATTTATTTTATTTTTTATAAAAAATTAAATTTTTTTAAAATGCATAAAATAATTAAAAGTGTCTTTCAATAACATGAGCAAATAGCACTTAAATGTGCTTAGAAGACCATTGGAGCCTACTCTGTCTTAAATGTCGAAGGCTCTTCATTAATGATGAGACACCAGCAAAGAGGGAGTCATTATCGGCTTCACCTAAGAGCTCAAAGAAGAGAAGCTCCTGCAAAAATATTAAGAAACAAATCAAGTGTGTAAGGGGAGGAAGACAAAGGCAAGCCATGGTAGTAGTAACATCAAAAGGCAGGGTGAACAAGTACGAATTAATTTTCTGGAAGGGGCGTTTGTGTTTGGGGAAGATGATTTGTCAGAGAAGGGGGAAATTCCTGAGTCAAATGTCGATGGTAAGGATGAACCCGCTACTGGTGCATATGAAAATACTATCTTAAACTTTCAAGGGTTAGGAGTTCCCTTGACAATTAAAATTCTCAAGGATGAGTGTAGAAAGAATAATCCCCAAATAGTTTTCCTTATGGAAACTAAACAAGAGAAGCGGTATGTTAGTAAAATTAAAAGGAAATGTAGTTTTGAGGAGGTGTGGATTGTGGATCCGATTGGTAGGAAGGGGGCTTGCTGTTTGGTAAAAGCATGATGTTGTTATTTCATCTTCTATAAGTGTGATTCATACCATTATCTTCTCATCTACTCAGGATACCTTTTATTGTATCTCATTTATTTATGGTCTACCCAAAGAATGTGAAAGATTGTAGGTATGGTAGATGATAGCTGTGTAGGCATTAGGGCATTCAGGACTTGTGGATTTGTCTAGGTGATTTTAATGATATTATGTCTCATAAAGAGAAGGAGGGAGGAAAGCCTCGTACAGTTTAAAAGATGCTCAACTTTAAAGATTCATTATTGACTTTTCATTAATAGACTTGGGTTATAATGGTTCTTGTCTTACTTGGTGCAACGGGAGACAGGATCTAAAGACTATCGAGGAGTGCATTGATCGAGCTCTTAGGAATGAGATATTATGTGAAGTTTTTCGAAAAGTACAAGTTTTCAATATAGACCCAATAGGATCTGATCAATCCCTTGTCAGTGGATCTCTGTCATACAGTTGGTAAATCGGCCATATCTTTTAAATTTGAAACTTTTCTGGACCTCTCAACCTTAGTTCTTGCACGTGGTATGATAGCTAGAGGCACTAGAATGATTAGCAACAAGTTAATGAGATAGAAGTTTTTACTTCTAAACTTCAAGCTTACAAGTAGTCTCTCATTAAGTGGAGTGCAAAAGCTTTTCCTAACAATGAGAAGGGTATTAACCAATTGAGACACAAATTAGTAGACTATAGAAAAAGGGCTTTAAATGAGGACGGCATCAAGCTAGCAGATAAGATCAAAGCTGAGATCGAGGAGCTCGTGGATAGAGAGGAAGTGTCTCGGATGGCAATGCTCTAGGATCTCTTGGTCACAAGCAAGTGATAGAAATTCTAAATTTTTTCATCCATCTATAATTACAAGGCATCAAAGGAATAGCATCCTCAAGATCAAAGATGAATCAGGTTGTTGGCTAAATAATCAATTTGATATCTCACATAGTTTTCTGAGTTATTATAATAATCTTTTTACTGCCTCTATCCATACTCTTTTGATGTTGCACTTAGCTATCTAGATCTAAGAATTAATGATTTGTTAACGAGAGGTTGTTGCTATTGGATAGGGAGGTGCAATGAAAATTAAAATTTTAAAGTCTTCTATCCTGATATGAACCGAATAAACTCATTTAAGTCAAGGTGGATAGAAGATTATCTTTTAATTCTTTGAACTTGGCGCATGTTTTCTTCAAGAATTTGGATCTTAGGAGCTGACAATATAGATCTGCTCCCTATACCGGTATCCACACGAATAACTTTTTAACTCAAATAGCGTGTACTAGCGCTTCCAACGTCCGTTCTTCTTGAACGTTAGTTTTCCTTTTCTATAAGGTGTTTCGTGACTCTCAAAATTTTTTACTATCAAAACTTTTATAACCTCTCCTTCTTCATAAAAGACGTCCTTATCATATGGATCATAGTTTTCGATCTCATCCTTATCTATATATAGTATATGGATCATAGTTTTCGTCTTCCACTTAAAAAGCCCACTAAAACTTAATTAAATTTATTTCATAAATTTAATTCATGATATCATATCTAATTTAAATTTATCTTATAAATTTAAATTATAAAACTAACATGATATTTTGTCATATCATGTTAGTTATTAATTAATCTATCATATAAAATTAAATTTAAAACTAACACAATATAATATAATATAATAATACATATACATATACATATATATATATATATATTACATATACGTATTATATTTTATATATATATACACACACATATATTTCAAAAATTATATATATATTATATTTAATTTTTTATATCACATACATATGCATATATCGATACACACACATATGAATATATATATATTATATTTCAAATATATATAATTATATTTTAAATTTTATATTTCATATATAAATGTTTATCAAATAAATATTCATATATATATATATATAATTCATTCACCCTATATTACATTCATTAAATCTAGACATATTTCACATTCAATGAATTTGGACATTATAACTTAAGTTGGCTGTTCTTTGTGTGACCCTGTAGGTCCATATGAAGTTGGCAGTAGACTAATTATGCTATTAACCTCATAAGTCACAAATGGCTTCTAGCAAGACATTGCAACTACCTGATTCACATAGGGATTAATAATTCGATATAACTTATCAAGCAACCGTATCACTTCCCTTTTATTATATGATATTTTGGTCAAGTGTGAGACATGGAATTATCATTTTCCTTTACTTGATTGTTACTTTCTCGATCTTGAGTAGACTGATTATAACAATGGAAAAACTTTTTTCATTATAGTATGGCCATATATTTTCTCAGTCTTACTCATCGAGGGGCCAGTAATATCTCTCACTTAATGTGAGGGACAATTTCATCTTGACCACTCATGTTCCTCTGCATGGATATCACTAAACTCAATCATAGCCTTTATGATCACCCGGTCAAAGGTGACTTTTAATTAGGTCAAAGTTCAGTGCATCATGTAAAAAGCTATGATGACCTCAAGTTAAAGGGCTTAGTGATATAGTTACATATGAGATAAGCTTATGACTTGTACTATGCAGCTTTCTCATAGTAGGTCAATCCAGCACTTTTGTATTCTTTCAAGTGCTTATGACTTGGATTTGTATCTTTATAATTAATTCAAAGTTATACTAATCTTGTTTCATCCATGATCCCTCATAGATGACCGACTAGGGACATTTAAGATAATCACTATAGTTTGTCCAAGGATACAGTTATTATAATGAACATGCAACTGATATGATAATAAAAAAAAATTTATTAAATAACAAGGTGCATAGTATAATGATTGGCTTTAAGGGTATAATTTTCAATAGTTGTTTCCAGTTACTTTGAGTGAAGTGCCTGATACTACTTTTAGTTTGGGAGCTTCTAAAGCTCCAGGTCCTGATGGTTTCTCAAGCAAATTATTTCAATCTATTTTTGCTATGGTTAGGAATTTCTTTTATGGTAGTATTAGTGTGGTTGAAATTAATAAAGCCAATATTACTCTTATTCCTAAGATTGATAAACCTAAGTTCGTGTCTCATTTTTGACCTATTGAGCTTTGTAGTTTCTCTTACAAGGTTATTTCTAAAATCCTTGCTACTAGATTGAAGCCTACCTTAATAAGTGCACAAATCCTAGTCAAGGTGCTTTTTATTTTAGGGAGATGTATTCAAGACAATATTATTACCGTCCATGAAGTCTATCATTATCTTAGAAGGAAATATAACTATAAGAAATTCAAGTTTGCTCTTAAGATGGACATGAGCAATGCTCATGATAGGGTGGAATGGGACTTTCTTTGTCATGTGATCTTGAAATTTGGTTTTTATAGTTGTTGATTCAATTTGATTATGAATTGTGTGAATCTGTGAATCTAAACCTGTGCTTATTAGGTTGTAAGGCTGTATCTATTAAGTCAGGAAGGGGCTTAAGACAAGATGATCCATTATCACCATATCTCTTTATTCTTGTATTGGAGGTCCTGTCCAATATGATTCAAAAATCTCAGGAACAACACCTATTGGCTGGCATTAGAATGAGTAGAGATTGCCCTGAGGTGACTCATAATTCTTTGAAATGATTTTCTTTTCTTTATGAATGCCTCTATTCAGAACTATAGATATCTAGCTAAGCTTTCGAAAATTTATTGTGAGGCATTGGGTTAGGGACAAATCTACGATTTTTTTTCTAAATAAGAACACACCAATTTTGATCAGAAATGCAATTCGTGCTACTTTGAATATTGGTGCTGCTGCTGATGACCCTGGGAAGTATTTGGGCATCCCAAGTGTTTGGGGGAAAACCAAGTATCAAGCAGTCTCTTTTGTTCAAGATAGAGAGTGCAACAAAGTAAATGCATGGAGAAGAAAATTCCTCTCACAAACAGGACGCGAGACCTTGATCAAAGCTGTGATTAATATTATTCCGACCTTTTCTATGCTATGCTTCAAAATTTTGGTGCAAACTTGTATAGCCTCGATAGTCTTATCTCCAACTTTTGGTGGTATGGCTCTGATGCTGGTAATAAAATTCACTGGTTAGCTTGGAAAATATGACTGCCCCAAAGGAGGAGGGAGGTGTGGGGTTTAAAGACTTTATATGTTATAATTAATCTCTGCTAGCTAAAACAGGCTTATTCAAAATACTAATGAGTTGCGGGCACGAATGTTAAAAGGGAACTATTTTCCTAAGCATCACTTACTTGATTCTAAGAAAGGGTCTCATGCTTTTTGGTGTTGGTCGAATTTAGTTAAGCGTCGTGACTTCTCAAAACCTAATCTGTGTTGGCAAATTGGAGATGGCCTCTCTGTCCAGATTTAGAAGGATAAGTGGATTCCCTCTCTTCCCTCTAATCGTCTAACTATTGATAACTAAGCATTGGCCAAATCCAATATTATGGTTTCTACACTAATTACTAATCGATAATGGATGTTTGACGGACTGCGAAATCTAGTTGATGATCAATCTTTAACGGCAATCTTGCATATCCCTTTAGCAGCCCTTGTGTCTTGTAATAAAGTGTTCTGATACTTGGCGGATAATAGACAATACACTGTTAAATGTAGGTATGCTAAGGCGATGGAGGCAAAGAAAATCCAAAATTCTGATGTGGCTCACTTGTAGTTTCAGGTGTTGTTTGGAAAAAGGTATGGAAAATTAAAACCATCCCCCGCATTACTCATTTTTATAGCGTGTCTTATCTAGGCGTCTTGCTACAAATGAGGCCTTAGTTTGTCGTCGTAGAAGGCTTGTAAGCTTTGTCCTGTATGTGAAATTGATATTGAAACTATAGAGCACCTCTTTTTCCTTTGTCCTTGGACCCGTTGCATTTGGTTTGGTAGTGGCCTTACATTAAAAACTAATCTACTGCAACTTAAGAATTTTAGGGATTGGTGGGCTGACATTATTTCTGGAAATGGGGTTATTAAAGAGTTTAGGTGGCCCTTATTTGTTGGATTTTATGGCTCATTTGGAAGGCTCAAAATGATAAAGTTTTCAATCATTTGGATGTTAATCCAAGCTTAGTGATTGAAAATGCAAAGACAGGCATTGATGAGTACTGGAATGCCTGTGGTTTTTTCTCTGATGCTGCCCTTGCTAATCTTGAACATGCTTGTGTGCATTTCTGGAGTCTACCTCCAGCTGGGTTTTGGTAACATCTATCAAAGACACAAAGGAGGCTACCGTAGGTGTTATTTGCATAGATGGTTCTGGTTTTTTTTTTTTTTGTGGTGGGGTTTTATTGATAAAAGTAAAATCCATTTCCACATACATGACTGAAGCCCTTGTGCTTGGAAGGGCGCTGCTGCTGGTTCTGGATCTTAGTTGTGATAAAATAATATTTGAAAGCAACTGCTTATTGCTGGTAAATTGTATTCAAATGGGCCAACCTGATCTTGGTGATTGGAGATGCAGGAGCATTATTGATGATATTATCAGTCTCATGGCTACCAAAGCTAGGTTTTCTATCACCTTTGTTCTGTGCGAAAGTAATTTTGCAGCTGCCTCTCTCTCTCAAGGAAGTGAATCCGATGGATGGGTGTTTTCACCATTACCTCTTTTGTCCCTGGTTCTAGCTAAGGATGCTGTGACCCATGGAATGTCTTTAACCTTGGACGTGCCTTCTTCCTCAGGTATTGACGTTGGTTGATCTGTTTATGTCATTCTTGTATGTTCTGCTTTTGCTGTGTTTTTGACGCTTTGCTCGTTGTATTTGTTCGGTGACACTTTCTATGATTAATAGAATGGAGTACTTCCTTGGCCAAAAAATTAAATCGTGAATTTTCTATGTTTTATATTGAATGTTAACATGCATTGATTTTGATATTATAATTATAAAAAAAACTAAAGTGTTTTTCATCAGTAACAAAAACTGCCCCCTCAAGAGATTTTGAAGACACAGATGAATTTTGTTGTTACATGATGTGTACTACACGAGGTTATTGCCGTTATAATTCCACTCTTTAGCAAACAAAAAAGAATACAAAATAAGTTTTGTTTGGAGAATTTAAAAAATTATTAATTGTACATTATTCAACAATGAAATTTGAAATCATAATTTAGTTTTCTTATGTGAGAAAAGCTTAAATGAGTTAGATCATACAAGCTCGTCAGAGAGGCAGGCTTCCAGAGCCAAAGCAATTATAAAGATAATTACAGATAATCAACCAGCAAAATTCTTATATTGACATTGAGATTTGATTTCACAATCTAAGTTATAAATCAAATCCTTCATCAACCGAATCAATTTTTATTGATAAAATCAAAATTTAGTTTTCCAGTTATCCCTGTCTTACACACACACACACACACACACACACACACACACACCATTTTCACATTATTTTAGAACTACCCTCCATCTGTTCGTTTGCCACCTGTTTGATCATGTAATTCCAACCACAGTTGAAGCTCCTAAACGATGTCTGGGTGAAAATAATTAGAAGTAGAACAAAGTAGAACAAACCAAAATCACATTTTGTCAAAAGCTAAAGTAATAACGTAGTTTTAACTTGTTCCCACATTTTTTTTCTTCCAAATTTACACGGAGCTGCTGAGCAGAAGTGTCAACTAAATGCGCTATTGTTGTTTCAACAACAAAAGGTGACATCACCAATTTTCAATAATGTTCAGCGCTCATATTGACAAGGGGGAAAATCAAAAGGAGCAATTGTTAATCAAAATAACTTTCTTTCTCTCTTTAAAAGTCCTCTTTACCATTATTAGTTTTATAAATTAATCAAACAACTGACTTCATGTCAACAACAGAAGTTTGTACTAGGAGACAGTATTTTTTTTTTTTTAATCTTAAATAGCCAAAGCCGATTTAGACAATAAAAGAAAGAAAGAAACACAACTGTTGACATATGAAAGATCAAAAGAAAGATCGTTTAAGAAGAGAACTATCAACTCAAAA
This sequence comes from Prosopis cineraria, assembly GCF_029017545.1. Lineage (NCBI taxonomy): Eukaryota > Viridiplantae > Streptophyta > Magnoliopsida > Fabales > Fabaceae > Prosopis > Prosopis cineraria. The sequence goes on from NW_026555344.1 coordinate 2,288,385, forward strand.
AATTACCATAAGACAAAGAACAAATCTCAACAGGACAAACGCAGTCACTTGGAATCTTGGACAAATAACAAAGCTTTTTAAACAAACAAGCTCCAGCCTGAGTAATGGGTAATATTAAAACCTGCTGTTTGTCGCTTTCATAGAAGATCAAAAAAGTAATCCAAACCTTGGCCAATTTCCCAGATTGAAATACCACATCCCCATAAACGGGCTTCCTCTAGGCGCAAAGAAATTGACTTTAAAGAAGGATAGAACACGACGTGCTTATTATCCTCGTCGTCAATGTAAAAGAAGAAATGCTCACCACTATTCTCATCCCACTGTAGTAAAGGGCGGTGCTTCTCCAAAAGTGATAGGTAATCCCTTCCGAGAATAGCTCCCCCTCCTGAACCTGCACTTCCAAATTTTAATGAACAACAAAGATGCCTGCATTAATTTTTTGAATGCTAAAAAGAGAGAGTAAAATATCGTGCAAAGTTCCCGTCAATATCAATATAAATATAAATTATCAAATCTATAAGAGATCAGATCATACTCTTTACAAGCCACAAACAACTGGCTCATTTCTCAGACTCATGCAATCCACATAATTATCTAATTGATTAATTGTGTAAAAAATGAAAAGGCTTTAGGTGTGCTTTTTAAGATCATCCTGGTTTTTTAATTAAAAAAAACATGAAAACATGACACGTAGGGAAAAAATTCAACTCAATTGATTTAAAAAAAAAAAAAAGAGTACCTACATATGCTATATTTTTATGTGCTTAATCAAAGTCTTATCCTATCAGAAGCCCCCAAAATAAAAACGTGCAAGATCTAGTGCAATAATGGCTTTGTAAGTAATATACTCAAATCCACCAAGGATGACAAAAGTCCTATTCAATCATCTCCAACAGTTGGGGATGAAATAGCACGGTCTTATAAATTGACAGATAAACCAAAAAAAATGGTAGACCTTGATAAGGTGCACCTCCGGAAAAGAATCAAGCTATGCATATACTGCATGTAAATCAAGGAATCAAAGCAAGCAGAAACCTCTGGAAAGGGAGAAATCATTTCCATAAAAGTTGATGCCAAGGAGTATCTTATTGGTGAGGCTCTTGGCTCTGTGGCCAGGGGTGCTAAGAAGCAGATTCAAAGTAAACTGAATCCACTTCAATGGTGCATTAGGGCCTGGGTTATGAGGACTGGAGAAGTCATATGTCATTAAAGAAAATCCATCCACAGCTTCACTCAAGCTCTCAAGATCTTTTGGACCAAAGTCATGCTCTTGGAGCTTCTCTGAAGATGGTGGGCCTATGACATAAATCAACTGCAACTGCTGTTCAACATTTCTGCCTGATGCAGAATGCAAAGCTTCTCCAAGGTGTTTTATAAACAGCAACGCCTGTACTTGAAAAAAAGGAAAAGCACAACATCAAGTACTATCATGAGCAAAATGTTGAACTGTGGCCCATGGAAAACATAACCGTTGGGCTTATAACGTTCTATTTGCCTATATGCTGAGAGAATGACAGCATTAAAATATGTCTCAGGCATGCAGGTGAAAAGATACCAAAAAAGAAACAAGTCCAAATAATTTGCAGATAAATAGCCAAATAAAGATACATGTGAAAAGGGAACTATTTAGACTGAATTTAAAGACCATAAAATTTTAAACCATCAATATGTAATATAACTAGTAGATTCTTTTTGACCAACAGTAATACCATTAGACGAAGTGCCTAAACCTAGGAAGCAGAATGGTACTTCGACAATTAGTAGCCATATCCATGAAAAAAGCGTAAACTGAATATTAGCCCTATATTATTTAAAACAGAGTTCCAACCTCCAAACAATAATTTTGCCCAATAAAAGTCTTTGGTAATGATGAAAAGGATGAACTACTCACCAAATTTCGCATGTTTGGCTCATGCAAGATCCCATAAGCTACCCATCTCGACCAAGATTCCAAGACAATACCATCATATCCCATTTCCCTACAGGCAGAGAGTATCCACATAAAAGATGGATCAGTGTACAGAATTTAACAAGAAATAAAAGGCATTATGTATAGATTTTTAATGAAGATTCATAATAGCAGTTCAATGATAGACAACTCTTCCTTTTTCAGGTTTAGATGTTTGGATTTTCCTAGCATACAGATTCTGAAATTGTCTAAAAAGATGAGTCCAGAAGAAAGATAGGATCTTTACTTGCACTCTGTGATTATAAGGTTAATAGCTTTGTTCCTTTGTTTCTTCTTTGTCAACAACTCTACTGGCGATGCTTCCAAGACAACTCTAGGCAAAATCTGCATGTAAAGTTAAATAAGGTCAGAGTTAAAGAAGAGGAGAACAATATTCAAAGGCAGATAAATAAATGCAAGGTATCACAAACTATTAAACTAGCCTTAAATAAAGGTGGTCAAAGAAGAGGTAACACGTGTATCTGATAGAGCTGGAAAACTTATCAAGACATATGAGAGGAAATTGAGGGGGAGACAAGGGACAGAGAGGAAAGATCCAGCAGTTTAAGGTTATTGCACTAAGGGTCCTGAAAATAGGGAGAAGTCATGATACTTGTGAAGTGGCTGTAGACTCAGCATAGAAGCTAGAGTTACTTTTGGGTTGCTTTAATATTGTACTTTGTTTTGGGAAGGAGTCATGAAGAATGTTTTGGAGAGAAGATACAAGTGAGGAGAGTCCTGGTCTCTCGAAAAACCAGCGAGGGGCTGTTTCAACATTTGTTCTTGTAATCTTGGTACTGAATAGGGAATAGGGTTTTGGCCAGAATCAGTGAAAGTCCTTTTGTAACACTAATTCGGTTATTCAATCATTAATAGCAAAACCTCAGCATTTCCCTCATTAATTGCTGGTTTTATAGTTTTATGTTGTTGTGCATTTAATTTTAGAGTTGGGTTCTATCAGTATCCTTATTCGTTACTAAGTTCTGAGAGGGCAAGTGGTAAAAGATAATGAAATTCATCACAATCACTCTTGGCTAAGGGACAGTAACAAAGCATTCAACATGACTTACATCGGGGATAGTGGCAATAAGAAGATTGCAATCTTTGAGGCTTGGAAAATATTCCATTTCTAGATGTGAATTTTCAAGTTACTTTTTGTTCTTAGTCATTTAAGGTGTCACATTCTATTACAGGGTTTAAAGTGGCCAAATATTTGAATGGATAAGAGATTGAACACAGTGAACCAAATCCAAACCAACTTCCTAAATCACCACCACTCCCATCAGCAAATTCATACATAATTCCCCAATTCAATTCTGACGTTCTGCTTTTTTGTTTAGAAATCCACAATCAAGAATATCATCAACTGTATAGCTTTCAAAATTAAAATCAGCTATGAGCAAAATTAATGAGTTGACCGAGGATGAAGTCAATTCAATGATGGCAAAATCCACAATCATGAGATTTACTTATTCTTACCAAAGCATCTCGTGTATTTTTAAGCTCTGAGATCCATCCCTTGTCAGCATTATGTCTTCCCTTCAAAACTAAGCTATTCTGTTGGCTGGCAATGAGAATTGATGAAGCAAACAATAGAGCAAGATAATGATGATGATGATAATTTAATAGAAACTTTCTAATTAACCCCCAGCCTTTATTAATATACACTTAAAATTCCTCTACAATGAAGAAAATTCAGATGATCCCTTTGGTTATAATATCTGTTTGAAACATTAATTTGCAAAGAAAACCTTAGCATATAACACCCTCATTCCTCCTATTCTTCAGTAAGTCATCTTGGACTTATTGATTACCTCTTCAACTCATACCAAACAGGTGATAAATGTGTGAACTTTGAGTTGAAACGTTTTGCCAATTCATAACCCTTGGAATTCCTGCAATATTTAACACATAAAGATACATAATGTGAAGATGCCTTCAATGGGGGGAATTGTTCATAGAGGAAAGTATCCGGCTAGAATATATACAATCAGAATTGAATTTTAATTACCAATATATGACGATTTTTCTTTGAGTGCATCACCTAAACAAGCAATGCTAAAGGATACATGCCTTTTACAAAAACATGGCTCTTGTAATGAATAGCGTGCATACTATAAAGTCGTTTTCCTTCTTCAAAAGGATCACCTTCCAAGACCAAACTCTAGTATGCTAATAACCATTTTCAGCAGCACTTGAATGTTAGAAACTAGGTTCAAATAAGGTTATACGATTTCCTCATTAAGTAACAAGTATTACATGTCAGGTATCAGAGTTCTATTTTAAAAGTACTAAGTTTAGAGTGGCCCCTGCACAAGGAATCGAGAATATTACTAAGTTTGTTTTTTTTTTTTTTTTTTGCGGCAAACTCAACGAGAAGCTACAAAAACATACCACGGAGTAACGTAGCCAAGCACAGGATAATCATAGTGCCGTCGAGAAGTATTTTCTGATACTTTCGAATTCTCCTAATACCTTGCAAAATCACGAAGTTAGGTATTATAAAAGCTGAACTCTCTCTTACACCCTGTTTGGCAGCCAAATTTTCAGAAAAGAAAATGCCTCCCCGAACATGACAGTTAATTTAAATGAAAGAGAAATCTCCTAATCACTAATCTCCTTTTCCTCAAAAACTTTCTCGCCGATTAAACAGTGGAATCAGTCTTTGGCACGACTTACAGTCAGCACATCTTGGCAACTTAAATCGGCTTTCACAATGTCTTGTTGATATGTGTGCGTATGAGAGTACTTAAACTGGTACACGATCACGGAAATGGTGGAAGACGCGATGAAGAAGAGGACCAAGAAGGAAACGAGTTTGCAACCTGAAACCGAGTCACCCCGTTTATCGCGTCGGGTGGACGATTCGACACGGTTATCGCTGTTGGCTGAACTCGGCGCGGATCGACGTTCTCGTTTCTTGGCCATGTCGGAAGTAACGGGACCAGTAGCTTTGCACCTTTGCAGTCCGAGCTCTGAGCTGTTCAATGCCTAATGCTTCGTTTGGTACAATGAAAATAACTTTGATAAAAATAAAAATTAACATAAAAGTAAAAATGAATATAAATGTGAAAGTGGATATGAAATTTAAAAATATATTTGATATATTCATAAAATTAAAAAAATATTTTTATTAAATATTAATATTAAAAATATGAAAAGACTAAAATGTCTCTCATTTTAAAAAATTTGCCCCAACCCATATCATTTGAATCGAAGCAAATGCATTTATGCAAGCAAAAATTAAGTAAAATACATTTATGCAAAAATCATGATCCATTAGAAATTGCAGATGCAACCTCCATTAACAATTGATTCAAATAGGTGGAAGCAAGAGATGGCACAAAGGAAGATGATGACATCATTGAGGTTCTGAAAACTAATTGCCCATGGCAATGTCGCTGCCATCGCTGAGGACTTCCTTAGATGCACTAAGGTTTCAATCGCTAACCAGATAGTTACAAAAGCAAGAACCAACAAAGTGAATCAGTGAAGAACAAAACCCATAGCACCCTCGACAACTTCTCTTTACGAATTGATAAGAGAAAGGGAAGAAGACAAAATGACAGAGAGTGGTGGAAGTAGAATTAGTAAGGGAGGAGGTTGTTGATGTTGGAAAACAAGCGACGGTGGCTAAGCAATAGAGTTTGGAGATCGAACATTGAAGGTTGATCTTCACTACCAATGTTGAGAAGGTCGGTATCATTCACTCATGAAAAGGTGTGAGGGGAGACGAGAGAAAGGGTAAAAACTGAAAGAGGATACATGGAATTGCAAAATTGACTACTTTTTTTTTATGTAACCCAATTCCATCAATTTTGATAGAAATGGTTTTCATGTGAAAGTCAAATTCAACTTCATCTTAATCAACTAAATGTAAAAAAATTTCAATTACATCTCCATATCTATTTTTACCCTTTAAATTCCATCATACCAAACGAGCCCTAAGTTCTTGCCGCTAAAACGATGTCGTTTTTCTACATCTAACTCAACAACAAAATGTCGTCGTCTAGTGCCATCTTGTCCTGTATCCAAATTTTTCATGCTCATAAGCAGTGTCTTCAATCATCAGCTCTTCTCCGTAGGTGATCAGATCCTCTCATTATTCATTTTCTTAACGTCTCTTGTAATCTTCAAATCCTATGCATTAAATAATTCATTGATCCATAGTGTGCCACATTATACAGATTTAAAAAAGGATTAAAGAGCTTATTTACTTTGCAACTTTTTTTTTCAGGAGTATTAAATATCTTAAATTTTTGTTTGGAATTTTTTTATTTAGGAACTTTTAAAGGGGAGCAATTTTGCTTTGCCATCGGATTTAACCGTCAGTTGACTGTGTTTTACCGCATGGCATACTTTAAAAAACTTAAAGAGGAAGAAGAAGAATCACATGTGGCTTTCAAGCTTCTCTACCTCCTTTTCTTCCTTCATCGACTTCTCTTCTCCATCTTTTTCCTTCCTTAATTAGACAAGTGAAGCTTTGAACCCTTCATTTGAGAGCAAAGTAAGGAGTGGGAATCGATCCCTCCTTCATTTGAGAGTAGAGCATGGCGTGTCAAAGGCTCCTTCCTTTCACCATATCTGAAGCTTCAAACCTTGAAGGAACATTCCCCTAAATGCCACCTTTCACCATCCAAATAAATGGATCCCACTCTTTTCTAACATAGATGCAATGCCCTCTACTTGATTTCCACTCAGAAAAGCTTGTCAGTAATCACACATACACCATCTAATGATCCTCGTAACCGTTAAGCCACGATATGATGTCGTTCATTGAGATAGAGTTGGAGAAGAAAGCAGATGAATTATAGAGTTGGATGTATAATGATGAGGGGGAAAGAATGGATGAGATGGAGTAAGAGAAGAGGATGACAATAAAAAAAAAAGGTTTGATTTTTCTGCTTTTAAGGTGTTAACGATCTGGATTTGTTCTGTAACTTTCTTCTAACCCATTGTTCGAGTTTCATGGAGCTAGGTTCATCTCCCTATTTTTTATATCTCTAAATTGCCCCCATTTTCAAGTTGGGTTTTTAGTCGTGCTTCCAATTAAATTGGTGATTTCTTGTATTCTACTTCTTTAGATTTTGTGGTTTTGAAAGAGTCTGTGTTTGATTAAAACCACACATGTCTGTATATTTTTTCTCAGATTAGGTGAATTCGTGTAGCTTTCTCTTGATGCTAGACATTTTTTTTCCAAAACTTTATGGTGAAGCCGCATGGTTGTTCACCCTACTAATTGAATTGATGAGTTTGATCTCTTTTATTTGTGCCTCTTCTATTTGGGCATTGCTTTTTTTACTGATCTAGTTTTTAGGATCACTTTAGTTAAATTTGTGAGTTCTAGGTTGAAGACAATATCAGCGTCTACAAATTTCATTTTGAGTTCCTAAACGCTTTGGATTTTAGATCTAAACTAGACTGTTTTTCATGCGTTGTATGAGTTGGATTTAAAAAATTTGAAACAAACACCTTAGATACTATTTATATCAACACATTTAAGATTGTTAAATTTTTGAAAGTTTCTCTATTTAATTATTTTCCTTCTTCTTCAATATTTTGTTCACATATATATTGTCTTTATTTTTAAAGCCTATAGTAAATTATAAATATAATTTAAAAAAATCAAATTTTTAATGATTCTATTATACATGATTATGGTGCGAAAACTTTTGGATAAGTATCCTTTTATTTTTTTAAATGATGTAAAAAATGTGAATTATGAACTTTTTTTTTATATTTGAAATATATAAAACATAATTATATTTCTTATTTTTATTTCATGCTTATAGCGTATTGTCAAAAAAATTGTAACACAAATATTTTTTTCATTGAAATTGTATATAATTATATGTCTAATAATTTAAAAGTGAGCAAATTAATCTTTGTAAATTGCTAAGGTTTAATAACACAGATGCTCGCTAAGAGGTATAACAAACTTCCTCAAATACTCAAGTGCATGCCATTGGCACTCTAAAAAAAAGCTGAGACAAATGGAATTATTACTCATGTAAAATTTAAATTTTATATTTAAAATTTAATAATAAGATATATAAATTTTTAAAGATAGAAATTAGAGAATATTGAGATATGTGAAATAAATGAAAAAGTTGAGACAGATGGAGTTACTACTCCCGTAAAATTTAAATTTTATATTTAAAATTTAATAATGAGATACATGAATTTTTAAAGATAGAAACTGAAAAATAATGAGAGATGTGAGATAAATGAAAAAGTTGAGATGAATGGAGTTACTACTCCGACAAAATTTAAATTTTATATTTAAAATTTAATAATAAAATACATGAATTCTTAAAGATAGAGATGAGAGAATATTGAGAGACACAAGATAAATAAAAAAGTTGAGACAGATAGACTTACTGTTCTCGTAAAACTTAAACTTTATATTTAAAATTTAATAATGAAATACATAAATTTTTAAAGATAGAGACTGAAAAATATTAAAAGATGCTAGATAAATGAAAAAGTTGAGATAGATGGAGTTACAATTTCCATAAAACTTGAATTTAATATTTAAAATTTAACAATAAGATACATGAATTCTTAAACATAAAGATCAGAGAATATTGAGATATATGAGATAAATAAAAAAGCTGAAACGAATGGAGTTAATACTCCTATAAAAATTGAATTTGATATTTAGAATTTAATATATGAATTCTTAAAGATAGAAATTAAAAAAATTGAGAGACACGAGATAAATGAAAAAGTTAAGATGAATAGAGTTACTATAGAACTTGAGTTTTATATTTAAAATTTAATAATGAGATATATGACAAATAAAATGAATCAATGAATGAACCAATAGCATCAAAGAAATTCTAACCAATCAATGATTTTCTACAATATATATATATATATATATATTGATTTAAAGTTGGTCATCTTTTTCTAAGAATATACAAGGTAGTAGGGGTGGTCGGAGGGAGTAAGTATTCAAGGTGGTGGTGGTTCAGGTGAAAGGAAACGAAGGTAGAAGAAGTGGAACTCCGTGATTGAAGATCTAAAAGAGAAAGAGGAAATTACATCCACATATTTTTTAAAAATTTTAAAATGCCACATGGTTGCCATGTGGCACTACAAGTCAAATACAAGATCAACTTATAATCAAACCTAATGGTAAGATAAAATTGCTTTCTTTTTTTAAAAGTTTTTTGTGTAAAAGAACCTTTAAATAAAAGTTTAAAATATCCAGCATCCTCAAAAAAAAAATTTAAAATAAATATGTCATTTAATTTTTAAAAAAATGAAAAATTATAGTAAAGTCCTAAAAAATTAATGATAGTTATATTTCATAAAAAAATTTAAAAATTGAGTTGTAAATATTGATTCAATTGCTAATAGAAATTTTGCAGTTGTCTAATCAATTTTTACAACCTCCTTTTTAATTTTTTTTATTTTTGATTTCATCGTTTGAGATTCTAGAAAATTTGAAAATATTACTATCATTTATCAAGACTAATCTAAAACCTCATAGTGGGGGATCATTATTTCTAACATATGCCTCGCGTGCATTTGGATGATATCTTTAACATATTTATTTAATATAATTATATATTTTAGGATTTTAACTTGAGATTTTAGGATAAGATAATTCAATTTCTTTGATCAATTAAATCAAGTATCCTTGATTTTTTTTTTATGAAGAAAATTTTGCCAGGGCATAGTTATCGTTAAATTTTTTTTTTAACTTTACTGTATTTATTATTTTTTAAAAATTTTTATGAGGTGGCACATTATGGACCGACTGGTTGTTTGAGTCCACTGGGTTTGAAGATTTTGAGTGCCGCTGAGGAAAATGACAATAAGAGGGCTCGGACCTCTCAGTAAAGCGTATCTATGCGAGGATGCGAAGGGTTTTTGAGTTTTGCGGATAAACCCTGAGCAAGTATCCATATCCTCGTCGGCACCAGTTGCAGCCCGGAAATTTTACTTGACCTAAGGGCTCACCCCGGTGAGTCTATGTGTCTCTTTCCCCTCAAAATTTTCTCTTTCTGGAATTATTTCTTGACTAGTTTCGATTTTATCCTGTCTCTCTCCGGATTCCAAAGGTAGTTAGATGGATACGCATATGATGTTTCCTTCGCCCAAAACTTATTCGCCTACTTCTTTACCATTCTTTATATCAAACACGTTTCCTTTACATGAAAAACCAATGCCTTTTGCGAAACCCCACCACTCCCCTTTAATGGTTTCGGTAGAAAGGTCGCAATTTTGGGGGAGGAATTTGGTATTGTCTCAGGAAAATGTGAACTTGGTTAATCTTAGAAAAGTTCATCCCCTAACTGGCCCAATTAGAGCGGCAGTGAAGAGGAGGAAAGAAATTCCCTTTGACAACGTGATACAGAGGGACAAGAAGCTGAAATTGGTCTTGAAGATAAGGAAGATTCTAGTTAGTCAACCTGATCGAATTATGTCGCTTCGGCAGCTGGGTAAATTTCGAAGAGAATTGGGTCTCCAAAAAAAGCGGCGGTTTATTGCATTGTTGAAGAAATTCCCAGCAGTTTTTCAGATTATGGAGGAGGGAGTTTACTCTCTGAAATTTAAATTAACACCAGAAGCTGAACGGCTTTATTTTGAGGAGTTGAAGATTAGAAATGAAATGGAGGATTTGTTAGTTGTGAAGCTGAGGAAATTGTTAATGATGTCACTGGAAAAGCGGATATTGTTGGAGAAGATTGCTCATCTGAGGACTGATTTGGGACTCCCGCACGAATTTCGTGAAACAATTTGTCATCGGTATCCACAGTACTTCAAAGTTGTTGCAACTGAGCGAGGCCCTGCACTGGAATTAAGTCATTGGGATCCAGAGCTTGCTGTTTCAGCCGCTGAGCTATCTGCAGAGGAAAATCGAATTAAAGAACTAGAAGAAAAAAATTTAATTATAGACAGGCCTGCCAAATTCAATAGAGTAAAGCTCCCTAAGGGTCTTCATCTGTCAAAGGGTGAGATTAGGAAGTTGATGCAGTTCAGAGACATGCCTTACATTTCACCATACTCAGATTTCTCAGGGCTGAGGCCTGGGTCACGGGAGAAGGAGAAGCATGCTTGTGGAGTTGTTCATGAGATTTTGAGCCTCACTCTTGAGAAACGAACCCTTGTTGATCACCTTACTCATTTTCGAGAGGAGTTCAGATTCTCTCAGCAGCTAAGAGGGATGTTGATCAGGCATCCTGATATGTTTTATGTCTCTCTGAAAGGAGACAGGGATTCTGTGTTTCTGAGAGAAGCCTATCGTGATTCACAGTTAATAGAGAAGGACCGATTTTTGCTTATAAAGGAAAAGCTTCGTTCTTTGGTTGCTGTTCCACGATTTCGCAAGGGGAGTGCTCCCGAAACAGACAGAGATGGAATGGAAGGGACCGATGACAGAGAAGATGAAAGTGGCGAAGAGGGGAATGAGTGGTCTGATCCTGAAATCTTTTTAAGTGATGATGAATTTGAAGATGAAGATGACGATGACGATGAGGACTGGAGTGATGAAGATGATGAGACACCCCCAGATTTTGATGAGGATAATGAAAGTCTGGAGATTGGACTAAAAAGACCAATTAAACAAGAAGAAAACTCAACACCTAAAGATGAAGAGGTGCTTGTTCCTGCATTCCCTGATGGTCGTCCTAGAGAACGCTGGTAAACTTATAGAAGAGCTTGCATGCTTCAATTTGTAAATCAAGAAGGCATCTAACTTCTTAACCTGCTTTTGAACCTACTGAAAAACCAGAGTTTGACGTCACTACCTTGGAAGAATATCCGTCATCTTACCAATAGGGGGGGGGGGGGAGATCCTACACTGCTCATCAACAGCCCCTATGGTGTTCTGTAAACATGAAAAACAGCTTATATTACGTTCAGATCAAAAAAGAATGCTCGATTAGCTCTTCTAGTTACTTGACTAAACATTGCTATCTTTATAATATATGTTTTGCGTTTATTGGGGCAAATGGAATAAATCAATGGCTGGCCGAAAGAACAGCTTAAATATTATAGTGATGTCCAACTTCTGGAGTCCAAGGCTCCATGTATTTATTTTTCTTTCAATTTCCCTGTTAATTTAACAAAACAATCAACTTCAGGATGCAAAAGATATATTTGCATTTTTTTTTTCGTGGAATACTTACGATTGTACGTAATCCCAAGCTTACGGGCACTGTAAAGTAGTCTTGTAGGGTTTCAAAAATCCTTTAATCTGATTCAATGTTATGGAGCAGGCAGAAATGATTTCAAGAGACTCAGAGCCTTTTAATCCTTAAGTTTACTCTGAGATTTTCACCTTCTTAATAAATAACATAGTGAGAACATCGAGGTAGGCCTAATGGTGAGAGTTCCACCAATTGATGTATCTTAGAAAAAAAACAAAGGGAAAAAAAGAAAAAGAGTTCAACCAATTGAAAGAACTCCCTATTGAATTACCCTAAACTGTATGCATACAGCCAATCTAGTTTTCCGCATCTCTCAAAATGTCAAGGGGACTTCGTTAGCGCAGTGATTAGCAAGTTCATGGACAAGCAAGGGCTGTTTTTTTGGGGGATACTTCACTTAATTTTTTAATGACAAATATGAGCGAGAACTTTAATATTTATAAACTCTAAAATACTCTTAATAGTTGATTTCCTCTAGCCCTAACACAGCTCTTCAGATGCTCTCTCGAATCTCTCCCTTTCTTCTCATTTTCACAAGCTGTAGACAGATTTATTTTTTTAGAAAAGTGTCCATGCGCCGCAGCGGACGCACAATGTGTCTTGGTGCATAACACGAAGAGCACCCCTCCAGGCATGTCAGATATATACGCCGCGACGGCCTAATCCACAACCGTAGCACGTGACGCAGAACTTTGCCCTTCAGATTTCTTCCTCTTCTTATTTTTGAGTGACCGATTCTCCTTCAGACCTGCTTTTAGAGCTGAAAATAAAATCAAACACGCTCGTTAAGCCTCTCTAGCCACACAACTTGGATGAGTTTTATGGTGATGATTAATGTTTGGATCCTGATTTTGAATGTGTGTTGCTATGGATTAATGATTTTCAGTTTTCATTTCAGACTTGGGAAGAATGTAATAATTACAGGTTAAGCTTGTGTAAGGATGGTGGATTATTTTTCCTTTGATGTTAGATTGTTATGTTATGGATTTTGCAGGTATATTATGAATTAGATATTAATATTTGTGATTTTTTCATTTTAAATGACATTTTTATATCTATATAGAAATTTAATTAATAGGTTTTAAATGTAAATTATTTTATATTAATTTATTATTTATCGGTTTGACCACGATTCAACTCTGATTCGACCATTGAACCATGAGCCATTATCTCAATTTGTTTAATGTTCGGTCTAATTTTTAAAACTTTAATTATGCCTCTATCTATGAGCGTAGGTAGGAGAAGGCCTGTACATAAATAGGTGGCCAGGCGGGGGAGCGGTGAGCAGAAAAGGGCAGTGTTGTCAAAGTGCTTATTGTTCATGTCCCCTCAAAGGCTTCCACTTTCCTGCGCTGCCAGGGAACATAAGAAGCCGGAAGCCTTCGGGAGGCCATCAACAACCTGTGCTTTGCTCACTCCCTAATATGTATCTTACTTGCTTCTTCTCTTCTTCAAGCCCTTCCCAAGTAGCAACTCATGATAATGTAGTTTCATCTTCTCCAACAAAAATAGTCTCACTCTGCTTTGGTGTGTTTTCAGGTGATCTATTTGATTGACATCAGAGAGATGGTTGAGTGACATTCAGATATTGATGACGTGGCTCACTGGGTAAACCAAAAAGAAACCAGTATGGGTTAACTTTCGACTTCTTCGTCATATAATCTCCAAAAACCTATTCCGCGTATTGGGATTGTGAGGGAAACAAGTGCCGGTGGTCACTGTAGGGTTCATGGGTGGTTTCTGCTTTTTAGAGTAAATTATGTTTCCTCATTCATTTTTATTTTATCTTGTAAGAAATTTTCGAACTTTTCTTTTTTTATAAAATTAACGTCTTAACAGAGTTCACGCTGATAGTTCCTTAGAATTTAACTGAAAAAAAATACTTGATGTCTAATAATGATTGTTACTAGTATAATCAACCACACCCAAGATACATGATCTATACTCCGAAGTCAGCTCAAGCATTTGCCTCTGGAGCGACTTTCATCGATCATTATTTTTTTTTAAATTTTTTTTCATCAATTGATTTTTCAAAGTTAAACGTCATCTAATTTGGATAAAATCAAGTCAGAATCAGAATATATATATATATATATATATATATTATTTATAAAGCTCTTAATATTGAGCTTGCTTAGTTTTTGTTTTTCCTCCAATAGCAGTGTTGCACAGGAATAAGAACTAATAAGGGAGTCCCCTTACCAGCGAAAAAATAAATAACGAAGAATTACAATCCGGTTCTGAAATAAAAAAAGATTAATTATTTTTTCAATTTATTTATAAATCAAACTTCCATATTTACTTCTTAAACTTTAATATTTACAAGTAAATGGGACCGGTTTTTTTAACCTGCAATTTATATATAATTCTCCTAGTAAATGGAGAAAGAAAAGAACCAAAGGAATTCCGGTTCGGCATTCTTTCCCGGTCCGCTGGGATAAACATAAACCTTATCCACAAAATCCAATTTCTTGCTTCGGACAGCCATCTCATCTCCCAGAATATTGTAGTAAAAAATAATAATAATAAAAAGAAACGAATCAAAATTCGAGAACGACTCAATTCACATTATACCTCCCATTATATTCACCGTCCAATGGCATTTTTCTTGCCTTCTCGGTGTCAATGCTCTATGGATAAACTAGCTCATGTTCATCATCTTAATCCTTGTTCTGTTCCCTATCGACGAACCAAATGGGCACCTCGAAGCCATTCACGTGCTTCAATTTCTCAGGGAATGATAGACACCTCAAATATTGCTTCTGCTCAGTTTTCATCGCCTAAATTTTCCTCAAGCTTTCACCTTTTGGAAAACATGGTTCAGATTAGGACTTTGGAATCTGTCAGAGTGTTGCATGCCCAGATACTCAAAATGCCATATGAGGGGAACTTGCATGCCATGGATAAAAGCTTGATCAGGTACTACTTAGAATTTGGGGGTTTTATGTGTGCAACGAAAGTGTTCTTTGTAGGTTTTACGAGAAATTATCTTCTCTGGAATTCGTTTGTGGAGGAGTGCGAAAGTTTTGGGGGTGATCCCCTTGAGATTATGGAGGCCTTCAAGGAATTGCATAATATAGGAGTGCAGTTAAATAGTAGAGCTCTTACTGTTGTTTTGAAAATTTGCTCCGCTCTGATGGATTTGTGGCTTGGGTTGGAAATTCATGCTAGTGTGATCAAGAGAGGCCTTGACTTTGACGTGCACTTGAATTGTGCATTGATCAATTTCTATGGGAAGTGCTGGAATGTAGATAAAGCGAATCAAGTGTTTGATGAAACGCCACACCATGAAAATTTCTTGTGGAATACAATAATTATAGTGAACTTGAGAAGTGAGAGGTGGGGAGAAGCTTTAGCATTGTTCAATAGGATGCAGCTATCTTCTGCCAAGCCCACTTGTGGAACCATGGTGAAGTTGCTTCAAGCTAGTGGGAAACTAAGAGCTCTCAACGAAGGGAAACAGATTCATGGGTATGTTTTAAGATGCGGTTTAGAATCAAATGTGTCCATTTGCAACTCCTTAATTAGCATGTACTCTAGAAACAATGAGCTGAAGCTAGCTAGAACAGTTTTCTATTCTATGGAAAATCATAACATATCTTCATGGAACTCAATAATTTCAAGTCATGCTGTCACTGGCAGTTTGAATGATGTGTGGGATATCTTCCGAAAAATGGAGTCACTGACTATCAAACCAGACATTATAACTTGGAATTCTCTTTTGTCTGCACATCTTCTTCAGGGCTCATACAATACAGTCCTCACCATTTTCCGGAGACTGCAAAGTGGTGGTTTCAAGCCGGATTCTTGCTCGGTCACTAGTGCCATACAAGCAATCATTGAATTGGGATTCTTCACTTTAGGGAAAGAAATCCATGGTTATGTTATAAGAAATAAGCTTGACTATGATGTCTATGTGTGTACTTCATTGGTGGATATGTATGTCAAGAATGATTCCTTAGAAAAAGCTCAAGCATTGTTTGATAATGCAGAGACCAAAAACATTTGTTCTTGGAATTCTTTGATATCTGGCTATTCCTTCAAGGGCCAGTTTAATAATGCCGAAACACTTTTAACTCAGATGAAGGAGGAAGGTATAGAACCTGATTTGGTGACATGGAATAGTTTGGTGTCAGGGTATTCAATGTGCGGCCATAGTGACAAAGCTTTGGCTGTGGTTCATCGGATCAAGAGTTCAGGATTGACTCCTAATGTGGTTTCGTGGACTGCTATTATATCAGGATGTTCACAGAATGAGAATTACAGGGATGCCTTGAAGTTTTTCAGCCAAATGCAAGCAGAAAATGTAAAACCCAACTCTACTACTATTTGCAGCTTACTATCTGCATGTGCAGGCCTATCCTTTTTAAAGAAAGGAGAAGAGATACACTGCTTAAGCATAAGACTGGTTTTGCGGATGACATTTATGCAGCCACAGCCCTCATTGACATGTACAGCAAGGCAGGTAGACTGAAAGTGGCTATTGATATTTTCAGTAGAATTCAGAACAAAACACGTCCTTGTTGGAATTGTATGATGATGGGATATGCCATTTATGGCCACGGGGAAGAGGTAATGACTCTTTTCGATGAACTATGCAAAACGGGTATCCAGCCTGATTCTATAACCTTCACTGCTCTTCTCTCTGGCTGCAAGAATTCAGGTTTAATTGATGAAGGATGGAAGTGTTTTGACAGTATGAAGACAGATTACAACTTGAACCCAACTATTGAGCACTACTCTTGCATGGTAGACCTTCTTGGAAAAGCTGGCTATCTTGATGAAGCATGGGATTTCATACAAACTATGCCCATAAAGCCAGATGCTAGCATTTGGGGTGCTCTTCTTGCATCCTGTAGAATTTACAACAACATGAAACTAGCAGAGGTTGCTGCGAAAAATCTTTTTGAGTTGGAACCACAGAATTCTTCTAATTATGTGTTGATGATGAACTTATATTCCGCTTTAAACCACTGGGAGGATGTGGAGCGTCTTAAAGAATCAATGATTGCCCGGGGGTTGAAGATCCCACATGTATGGAGCTGGACACAAGTTAATCAGACAATTCATCTGTTCTCCACGGAGGGGAAACCACATCCAGAAGAAGGGGACATATATTTTGAGCTATATCATTTGATTTCCGAAATCCGAAAGCTGGGTTATGTACCTGATATTAAGTGTGTGTATCAAAACATTGATGACAATGAGAAGCAGAAGGTTCTCCTGAGTCACACTGAGAAGTTGGCAATCACATATGCACTGATGAAGTCAAAAGGTGGGGCACCTATAAGGGTTGTTAAGAACACAAGAATTTGCCAAGATTGTCATGCTGCAGCAAAATACATCTCTTTGGCTAAAAATCGAAGTATTTTCCTTAGGGATGGTGGTCGCTTTCACCATTTTGTTAATGGTAAGTGCTCCTGCAATGATAGATGGTAATGAGAAATGTAGGTGAGAGAACTCAGGGCAGTTTATTGTCATTTTCTTATGTTCAAAATATGTCAACAAAAAGGGACTCCAATACATCATAGGAAGAGCATGCTAGATTCTGTGAGCAAACAACCAACAAACAATAACAAGTTATAGATGATGTTATTATGCTCTATCATTGCAAAAGAAGATTTCTTCAAGGTTGTGGGTTCCTTCTCTTTGGGCTAAAGGCAAAATGTGATTTATGGGGACAAAACGATGCAGAATTGGTCATTTATTCTTTGTAAATCATAAAGATCGCGTTATCTGAAGGATCAAAATTTCTTCTACGACACATTATATATATATATATATATTTGAAAAAATATAACTTTAAATTCTTATACTTTATTCATGTTTTACTATTAATTTTTGCATTTTTTTTGTGTTTTTGATCCCTGTATTTTTGTTTCATTATTTTAGATCTCGTTATGAGTAAAGTATAAGAATCTTGAAGGGATTTAAAATAACAAAAAATAAAAGTGCAGGGATCAAAAATATCAAAAAAAATTATAGGAGCTAATAGCAAAATGTTAGCAAAGTACAGTGACCTAAAATTATATTTTTTCTATATTTTTTGTTATTTACTGTACGATTTTATTTTACTCACAGGCCTTTAATACTTTCACGGAAAGTTAATGTTAGTGAGAAATATTATTTCATGCTGCACATGTTCTTTTTTTTCTTTTTTTCCTTCGTCAGAACACATATTTATTAGAAATTAGATTTTGTTAATAAAATAAGAGAAAATTTCAATCAACCTCCTTGGCCCAACATAATTTCAGTCAACCCCTAAAATTCTAAAATCTCACTACATTTGGCAACTAAAATGAAATTTAAGAAATGGCTCAAATAATCTTTTTTTTTTAATGAAGTTAAGCGCATGAACAATTCGTGTAAGAAAAATGAACAACTGATATATGAAAAATAAACAATTAAAATTAATAAAATTTATATCGCTCATTAATAATATAACACTACCATTAATTTGCAACTCTCATTCTAACATTAATTGTTCATTATATAAAAAATATATATATATATATATATTAATTGTTCATTTTTTTTACATGAGTTCTTCTTCATACAAATAACTTCACTAGAGACAATAAAATCAATTGAGTTATCTCTTTAATTTTACTTCTTTTTTTTTTAACGAAATCTCTTTAATTTTATTTCAATTCCCTAAATATGCAGTGAAATTTCACAATTTTAAAAGATTGATTGAAATTATATTGGGTTAAGGGACTGATTTTTCCATAAAACAATGAATGATTTAAGTTATTTTTTGTCATATGATCATATATGTCAGCTTAACACCATTCATTCACCAAAGGAAAAGCGTAATGGCCCATTCATGGACATGTGAAAGTAAAAGAGCCATGGTAATATCAATTCATGTAAACATTTCATTATAGACATGCGTCGATGATGAATAACAGCATTTTCCTTTATTAAGAATTAAAAAAAATACAAAAGGGGAAAAAGGAAACCAAGATCACCTCCATGGTTTCACGGTTTCACCCAAAAAAGAAAAGTAAAAATTCTCCATAGTCGGAAATTTGCAAATTGGATGCCAAAAGAATATTTCCAATTTCATGCAACCAAAAAAAAAAACTTTAAAAAAAAGACAAGAGATGTGTAAAAAAGAAATAAACATAAAAAGTTACACGCGCGCACACGAAAGAGCTAAATTTTAAAGCTAGGTTTGAAAGTCCTGAACACCTGATAAAATTGGAACGAAAAGAGAAAAGATAGGTTTATAGAACTTGATATTCCTCACAAAAAGAGATGCACCATGTACAGTTAGTTCAATGATTTCCGATAGGATTAAAAAATATCAGGGAAAAAATGGTTTCTCAGAGAAAAGCAATGGGGCAGTGAGAAATATCAAATTTTGTCCAAGAAAAATGTTAATCTGCTATCTGTTAATCTACGAATTGAAATAAATAATGTTAGCCCAAAAAATGCAATAAATCATGCCTTGGAATAACCATCCTACCTCCTCTTATTATGAGGAAGCTTCCACTAATTGCAATAAATCATGCTAATGATCTCTGGTTTCTACATTTCTCCCTACTCTGCCCCACCCCTATTCTTTTCCTGGGGCCTCAGGGCCTCTCTTTTATAGAAAAAGTTGGATTTGCAACCACCTCACAATTAGAATCATGCCTTATAGTTAGAATAACCATCCCACCTCCTATTATTGAGGAAGCTTCCACCAATCGCTTTCAAAAACAAAGGGAAGAAAAAAGTGGATAAATCAACTTACAAACAAGTAACACTAAACTTATACAAGAAAGATAGATAAGAGCAACAAAGGCAGCGGATACTAAGAGGGGTCTTCTCCTACCAGTACAGAGATCTTGCTGATGAACATGAAATAGCAAAGGCTGCAGTTCTCTTTCTTTTCTTTTCTTTTTTCTTTTTTCTTTTTTCCAACATAAATATTTACAAATAGCCCTAGCAACACACCACCATGCAGATACCCCAGGAAGAATAGCAGAGAACAAGGAACTTTCCCCGCTCCCATCCTCTCATGTTCATGAAGCTGAGAATCTCATCTCGCAAAAACTGAAGGAGAGAAACTTAGCTGTTCTTAAGTAGATTACACAAAGCTACAGATGCAGAAGGGATGGTAGGGAAAGGCATCCTTGATATTGAAATACAAATTGGCAGCAACCCACACCCAAAACTTCTGAGAACGTGGAAGAAATACTCCAACCAATCTCTACACCTGACCTGGGATTAGAAAGCCACAGATCGAATAGTTGCAACCCGACCTTGTTCACCCATACCTACTTAATGCTTGATGGGATCGGTCCGGCCCTGCACAGCCATCCTCTCGGAGACATCAGCCAAGGAGCTTAGATTGCACCTGATCAACGCCTCCACAAAGTAACAGGTTTCATCCCTGGTGTTCCCATCAGGTACGTCCACCACAAAGGATTCAATCACCATTGTTCCAGGTCTTCCATCAATGATCTCTGGATGCACTGTGATTATAGAGGAATAGTTCTGCAGAATTCACATAATATCGTTTATTACTTTAATTGCACCCTGCAAACTTAAAAGAAGGGAAGAACTAACAAATACATATGCACAACAGTGGAAAAGACTGAACGTCTCACATATTAGCCTGTACCGAGCACATTTATGAAAATTTAGAGAAATACCAGTAGTTAGTGCATACAATATGTAGGAATCTTCCAAAGCATGGTAACCTTATGTGCTTGCAAGTTGCAAGCATGTCTGATGACTCTAACCAAAATACCAGATTGAGTAAATACGAGAAACAAACCATGGGCTCTCTATTCCCCATTCATTTCACACAATTCCTTATCTATTTGATTACAGAAACTGGTCAATGGCATAATTATAAGAAGTAGAGGAAACATCCCAGATATTTATTACCAATTGAATATCATATCAGGATGAGGTAGCTTGTGGCATTTCCAACAGTAACACTGAACAGTCAGAGAAAAGATACATTTAAACAGTAGAACAAAACTCGTGTTTTCTACAAAGCAAAGAAACACACAGACATAGCATGCACGAATACCGGGTCATAACAGTGGTTCTCCAAACTTCCAAGCATTTCAGTTTTTCAATGTCTTTTCTTCACTTTAGCGCAAGAAATAATGCGGGTACTACTTTCAGAAGATTTAATAACCATGAGTGAAGGTTCCCAAACTTCGCTTTATTCAGATAAAACATAAATGTTTACTTTTTCTGTTTATTCCCCCCTTTCCAATTATTTTCGCAATGAGAATCACTTAGAAGAATAAAATGATAAAGGGGGAAAAGGGAAGAACAGTCACACCCGCAGCCTGTGGTCGCCACCAACAATCTTGACGCAAAGAATGTGTTCCTCATCGTCAAGTTGTTCCAACCTCTCAGTACTAGTTGTAGCAGGAAGTCCCGATTTAACATTCACTTCTCTCACGCTCCCAATACCAAGGTCTCCCTGCATGATACACCTGCTTACAAAAGGTTTGTACTTCTGAGGCTGATCAAACCTTCTAACCAGCGACCACACCTAACAGAAGAAAATAGTTCGAGTCAGATCAGTTATTTTCTTTCTTCTGCCACAAATTTCACCCAATAATGAAACGTACAATGAAATACACATGCGGAGCACGTTATAATCTTGACCCTAAACCTAGAGTTCAACTGATCATAAAAACAAACGGAGATAAAATAGCAGATATTAAGATATTAATGCTTTCCATTCGCTAGGTTTTCGGGAAAAAACAGGTCAGCAAAAAACTTAAAAGCGCTACACAAGTGGGAGAATGCTCATAACGCCAACATCCTCGTCGTTTTTCGCATTCCAATTGAAATTTAAGCGAAATCTGACAAAAAAAAAAAGGTGAAAGGGTTGTGACATGTGAATGAAGGACATTTGTTGCCATAACCGATTCCATAACCACTCACATGAAATTCACATAAGTCAAAAACCATCCCAGCGTCTCACGAGTTTCGATTGACAGAATCAACAATGAAGAAAGAGACAAAATCAGGAGGAAACCATAAAGGGAAACGTCAAGGCTGAAGAGTGGAATTGCTCAGATCTTGAAAAGGCAAAAGTCAAAGCATTGAAAAACGAAACAAATTAAGACCGACCAATCGCAAAAAAGCTCAGAAGCCAAATCAACCATGATGAATAACCAATTCTGATCGCAATATTAACACAAGCAACTTACAAGGTGAACAGGAGCTCGTATGTGCTTGACGAGGGCGGAAGTACACTGGTTCTCCCTGGGTTCATGCTTGTGATGTCTCCGTATGTACTGGGTCTCTGTGGCACCGTACGATTCGTCTCCGCTCATCCTTCACTCCACCTTCCTTCTTCGCTGTGTACGAGATGTGGCAGAGGGTTCGAGAGAGGGATAAGGTTTGGTTTCGCAGAGAAGGTTATGTTAGGCGCAAAAGAAAGTTAGAGCCTTAAACGCTTAAAGCTAAGCTTGGATTGGCAAGTGGCAAGGCAATCAAAAAAGTCCATGAACCCACCGACACAGTTTTATTTTATTTTATCCTTTAAATGCTCCTAACGACCCATTGGCTGCTTTCCGTGGGGCAGGTATCGGCCTATCAAATGAAAATATTACGGTTTAAACCCCAAGTATTAAAACATTTGGATCCAATAGCCTTGAGCTTCATGATTATTACGATAACCCCATAATGAACATTGCGTTGCTTTTTGTGGTGAGCAAATTGAATTTAAGGATGTGATTGTAAGAATAATAAGTTGATTAAAATGCCCCTGATGGTGATCAAGTTTGCAAGTCCAAGAGAAAAGTCTTTTTCAACTCAGTTAAAATTATTTCAGTGCCAATTAATTTTAAGTTGGCCAATTATAGTTTGATAGTAAAAATATTTTTACCTCAAATAAAATGATGTTATAACCCTTTAAACTAAATTTCCAATACAGTTAAAGTAATTTCAGCATTAGCAAATTTTAAATTAACCAATCAGAAGTCTAGAAGTAAACTTTTTCAATTCAAATAAAGTAATGTTATAACTCTCTTAATGAATTTTTGATTCAATTAAAGTGATTTTAACACTAATAAATATTAAATTGGCCAATTATCAGTTGGATGACCAATTTTGCAGGTTTGATAGTAAAAAAAAATTTTAACTCAAATAAAATAATGAGATTTTTGCACATAGTGCCATTCAATAGGACCAAATAAAGATAACAACATAACATTTTAAATATTTTGTAATGTGGCTGAATTAATATTTTAGTTAAATTAAAATGACAAAAATGCCTCTTCTCCTCAAATATGAAACCTTATTCTCAAATGTAAAATATAATATACCCACTAAGCTAATGGTGAAGTATTCAAGAGCATTTAAATATTGAAACAATATATGATTATAATTGGGCCATGATTATAATCATTTAGCTACGGGAGTTTTGCTATTTTGTTACACAAGTTTTTTTTATTTGTTTTGGAAATAAAAAGAAAAAATCACACCCCAATTAATTATAAATAGTCTACGTTTTAAAATTTTTAAAAACTTCTTTCATAATTTTTTGTCAATATATTTTTTATAACCATTAGGCCAATTTACTTTAAAGTAATTTCATAACTTTCTTCAACTAAGTTTTTAATTCAATTAAAGTTATTTCAACGCCATCAAATGTTAAGTTGGCCAATGAATAAAGACATTTCTAATTCAAATAAAGTAATTTCATATCTCACTTTAACTAAATTTTTAATTCAATTAAAATGATTTTAACATTAGGAATCCAGCATTTCAAATAAGGTCATTTTAATTAAAGTATTATTTTTTAAAACTAAAAAAATCCTGTGGTCCTGAAATATAATTTCAAGGCCCTGGCTTAGTAATTGTAATATTTGAAGGTTTTTGTTTGTGATTTTCACTTAATTAATGTATTGCCCCCGAATTGTCATTTCCCCCAAAATGGTTACTTTAGGACTTTATCCGTCATTGTTTTTTTTCCATATAATTTTGTTTGTTAAATTGATTTTAAAAAAAGTACAAGTTGGTACAATCACGTGCCCACGGTAATAAGTAATGCTAGAATTTTGCATTGGGAAATTATCAATGGGGGCCCTTAAAATTAAATTAAGGCATGCCTAACTTAAAGCATTTGGAAACCCTTCTATAGACTCAAATATCTCAATAGCAGTTAATTTTTTTGATTCAATTACAAAAACATTCTTTATTTTTATTTAAAAAAAAAAGTAAACTTGCTATCGCTAGAGCTCTGTAGTCAACCAATGAACCTCCGTGCTAGCGAGTGGTCAACAATAGGTCATCTTAAAAAAAGAATCAAGGGATTATTTGATTCTTTAACCTCTTTAGTATCAAAAAGAAAAGTTATTACTGAACCACTAAATACTTTTAATTATATAATATATTATAACTTTTTTTCAAGTATTTATATAATTATTGTTAATCATGAATATATTATTTATATCTGAACAACCATTGTATGTATATAAATATGACTTGTTTATATATAAAAAATTATCAAGTTTTCAAACCTAATTTTTAAAAAAAATTTTAATAACTTGTTGTTCCAATATTGACTTTTTGTCAATATTAAACTACATAAAAAGTATATGTGTTGCAAATTTACTTTTCACATTTTTTTCATTAACTCTAGTTATTCATGGATGTACTGTTATTCATATTCAAATAGTTACTCATGCACATGTGAACGTGACTTATTTATATATAAAAAAGTTTTTAATTTTTTAAACCAAATTTTTTTCAATTTTTTTGACAACTTGTTGTTTCAAAATTAATATTTTATCAGCGTTATGCTAAATAAAAAACATGTGTTATAAATTTATTTTTCAAGTATTTTCATATGCTTTGATTAATCATGAATACATCCTTGTTCATATCCGAAAAATCACTTGTTCATATTCAAACAATCAATTGTACATATACGAATATGACTTATTCATACATAAAAAAGCTGTGATATATATTTGGGAGAATGACAATTAAGGACCTGCTAAGGACATTAATCCCAATTACGGACCG
This sequence comes from Prosopis cineraria, assembly GCF_029017545.1. Classification (NCBI taxonomy): domain Eukaryota; kingdom Viridiplantae; phylum Streptophyta; class Magnoliopsida; order Fabales; family Fabaceae; genus Prosopis; species Prosopis cineraria. The sequence goes on from NW_026555344.1 coordinate 2,313,495, forward strand.
TGAAATTTTGAAATCAGAGTTAAGGACTATGGTCCTTAATTGTGATAAAAAAATATAATTTGTGAGGTGGGATTCACTAACGCGACTTGGGAATTCACTAACCTAATTTGAAAAAATTACTAACGTATATTGTGAAAACATGAAACCCCACTTAGAAATGGAATGTTTAAAAAAAAGCACCACTTGAGAATTCACTAACTAGACTTAAAAAAATTTTTAATGTATATTGTGAAAAAATGAAAACCCCACTTGAGAATCATTAATAAAAAGTGACTTATCCAAATTGGTGTTTTTTATTAAACAATCGATTCTCAAGTGAAGTTTCATATTTTCACAATATACGTTAGAAATTTTTTCAAGTCAAGTTAGTGAATTTTCAAGTGGCACTTTTTGTTAAACATTTAATTTCTAAGTGGGGTTTCATGTTTTCACAATATACGTTACAAATTTTCTTAAGTTAGGTTAGTGAATTCTCAAGTGACAATAATGAATCCCACCTCATAAATTACATTTTTTTAATCACAATTAAGGACCATGGTCCTTAACTGAGATTTCAGAATTTCACGGTCCGTAATTGAGATTAATGTTCTTAGCAGGTCCTTAATTGTCATTCTCCCTATATATTTATAAGTGATTGTTCAGATATGAGTAACAATGTGTCAATGAATAACCAAAGCTAATAAAAATACTTGAAAAATAAATTTACAGCACTTATTTTTTATTTAGTCTAATATTGATAAAATGTCAATTTTGAAACAACAAGTTGTCAAAAAATTCAAAAAAAAATTAGGTTTAAAAAATTAATAACTTTTTTATGCATGAACAAGTTGTGTTCGTATATGTACAAGTAATTGTTCAAATATGAATAACAATGCATACATGAATAACCAAAGTTGATGAAAATACTTGAAAATAAATTTATAACATATATTTTTTTATTTATTAAAACATTAATAAAATGTAAATTTTGAAAAAACAAGTTGTTAAACAAAATTGAAAAAAGTTAGTTTTAAATAATTAATAATTTTTTTATATATGAATAAGTTCTATTCGTATATGTATAAGTAACTGTTTGAATATGTACAATAACATGTCCAAGGTGGACAACAAATCATATAAATGTTTAGAAAAAGTATTATAATATATATAATATATATTATAATTTGCTATATATAATTAAAAGTATTCAATAATTCAGTGGCAACTCTCCTTTTTAACACTTAAGGGCTTAAGGGATCAAATTATCCTTTGGCCCCGACAGCGGAGCACCGATGATAGTGGGTTGTTTTGTTTTTAAAAAAATCAAGGTTATTTTCATAATTAGACTAAAAAAATCAATTGTTGTTGAGGCTTGGAAGAGTTTTAAAATATTTTGAGCCCCACATGCTATTAATTTAATTGTGAAGGCCCTCGTTGAAACTCTCTCTCTCTCTCTCTCTATCTACTAATAAGGTAACTGGTAAGCATCGCTGAATTACTCGAGACATCGCTTTTGTAGATCCAAGTCATTTTGCATGCTTTCTTTCTAAAATTAACATTTGTTATAAAGAAGTTAAATGACCCATACTTTATCACAAGTACTGTTACAGATAGTATTATCATTTATTCTTTAAACTTTATGTAAATTTAGATATTAAATATATGAAACATAAAACTCTTGTCATCTAAGTTTTTCATCAATTATTAATTCAACGTTTGAATTCTAATTCAAAATAACTTAGCATCCATTTGAGCTAAAATCTAATTTTAATCCCAAGCCCAATTATTTGGGATTAAAAAAATAATTTTAGCCTAATTTACATGAATCTTTAGAAAAAAGATGGCTGTTTATTATGAAAAATGTTATAGTGAAAAGTGAAACTAATAACCCTAAAAATTGGAGCACGAAGCCATGGAAGAAGCCACCAAATGTAAAAGGTCTCTCTTCTACACTATATACAACCTTTCAATAACCTCTTTAAACACTTCAAATTTGCCTATTCTGTCCAAACTCAATCTTTGATCCCATGTCATCCCTTATTTCGCCATACATGACTCCTATTTTTCCTAGCAAATTTAACACTATGCTTTTAGGGCACTACACATCCAACAAAGAGTGCTAAAGTTATTTGGTAATCAATAAAACGTCAACTCCTAACAAAACAACAATAATAGTGCACTAGTGTTTTTTCTTTGGTTTTTCATCTTTTATTTTGCTATAATTTCCTTTTTATTATTATTGATATCATGTCTGCTCTCATCATACAAGTGTTGCATGTTTCTCCATTTTTATTCATTCATTCCTTTCACTTTTAAGCACTTGCATTTGAAAAAATTGTGACAATAAACCTTAAAAATTCACTGTTTGGTTTAAAAATTAGGAACACTATACCTTTTGAGAACATGTTCCTCTAGCATGCCTGCACAAAAAACACCATAAATAATATCTATAATTTTTTTACTTGAAACAGTTCAACTCTCTTAATTTATTGACCCAATATATTATAGTTTGTATAATTCCTTAACTTAATAATTAATGGACTGAGTTGCATTTGATTAATGATCATGAGCTAAATTTGGAATTAAAAAGGTTTAGAGACAACAAAATATTTTACTCCTAAAATCCATAATGCATTATATTTCTTATTAATTATGATCAATAAAGGCCTTTTTCAAAAACCTCATATAATTGGTGAGAAAAACGCACTTCCTTCTATCTCTATTATAAGAAAAATATAAATATATCGCTGGGAGTAATGAGAAGTACTTAAGTTATTAACTTTATCTGAAAATAAAATAAATTTTTAATTTTACCCCTACTTAAATGAAGAAATGTTTAAATTTATATTATATTCTATTTCATGGTTAATGATTTTAAATTTAAATAATATTAAAAAAATAATTAACACCTCATCAAAACAAAAAAAAACCTTTAAAATATATCTTATAACAAAAACCGAAGAAAATACACGAGAGAGAGCAGCAAAACTTTATTAGTCTTATTTTTTTTTTATTGAAGAAATGCACTCATAATTAAAATGAGATTTCATCAATGATATATAACCTACTGAACCACTCTCATCATCTACTATCTCTTATGATAAAAGTAAGGGATAATTAAAGGTATAAAAGTTAATGTATAATCCATGAAATATTTTAATAAGGTGATTGGCATAAATATTAGAACACCTACTAATATAATGAATGAGTATGCTCCAACTTTACCTTTTTCTCGCAAGACATAAAATAACAACTATAAAAATATTAACATTAAGCTTTTAAAAATTTGTTATTAAGAACAGAAAAATTGATTTTATTTGACTCAACTATGGAGCTTGAGTGGATCTCGAAGAAGATCAACTCAAAAGGGAATCGGATGCCAATAGTCAGGCGCAGCCTATAGTACAAGGACTAAACTCCAATTTACTGTTATAGGAAATCTGATGAGAAATGAGAGAGCAAGCATAAAATATGACTTCTTTCATCATAATTCATAAAATATTTTTATATACAATTATATATATTAAAAAAATTTATTAAATACACTTTATAACATTAATTTTTTAAAATATAAATATAAACTTTTAGAAATATTTTTTGTTGAATATTTTATTTATAAAAGAATGTTAAAGAAAAATAAGATATAAGAATGATAATATTAAAAAATTATTAATAAAAATTTATTTTTATCAATGTATTTTTTATTTTGTAAAGTCAAATATTATTCAAAAATATCTTACAATTTAAAAATATAAAATATTAATTTATAAAATCAGTGTTGAAAATTAATTTACTTATGTGGAATTCACCGACCAAACCCGGACATAATATTTATTATATTTATTATTACTTGTTCTCTTGATTCAATCAACATGTACATACAAGTTAAACCAAAATCAGTTTTGCTCTCAAGTGTGGCCCTCGATTTGCATGCAATTTTTTTCAATTGGTTTTATGTCTGTCGTACAATAATTGCATAGCTTATATATGTATATATATAAAAGATAAGGACTAGGCTCTACACACGATCAAAATACCCAAAACACTGAAGATAAATGATATATTTTTCAATTAAATTAGTACATTTACAAGGTAAAAATTCGAATTCTCAACTACTTACTTAATTAATAAGAGCTAATATCACTTATGTCAATTTTAATTGATATTATATATGGTTAACTCTAGTTTATTTGACACACGAAATTGAATGTAGTAAAAGACTACATAGAATGAAAACAGTGACTCTGCCGTTATTTTTTTTTTAAATATCTGAAAAGTGTATCATTGATGTTAAATAATACAACAAATATTACTTATTATCTGTTTTGTTTTGGGGGAAAAAAAAGAATCCGCTTTTTTTTATATTACCTAAAAAAAGAATCCACTTTTTAAGTCATTCGACTGGGAGACAAAGATACAAGTGGCTATTATATTATTTAATTTAATAAACAAAAAGCAAACGAGCTAGTAGTATAATATAAGGAGATGCACATGCCTAACGTTTTCATAAAATAATAATTTCGTAATTGTACCTCTTGTTTCTAAAAGCCTTATCTTGAGATTTGGGGTCATCAACTCCATATCCTACTGCATTCAATATAAAATATTATAATGCTTTCCACCCTGAGTATAATTGCAAATCTAGAATCAATCTAGCTTATGTACTCTTTTTTTTCAGTTTTACTTTTCACATGTCTCAAATAAGAAACTATCTTGTCATGTATTTGTTACAGATGAGGCCAAGGGGAGAACCAGCGTAGAAGTAATGGGGGCCAGATTTTTTTGTTTTTTTGTTTTTTAAATCAGTGTATATATATGTGCAGCTTGTTGAGGAGAAAATCATAAGCCAGTAATTTATATGCAACTTAAATAAATTTTTATCTATTTGATACAATTTTTGAGGAGCAAATAAATAAGTATATAACAAAAAATAAATAGTACAATTTTAACAAGAGACACTAGAATTATTAATGTGGAAAATCCCTCTATATAAAGGTAAAAATCACATGTTGTCCAGGCTAATTAAAAACAATTCCAATATGATCAAAAATAAAATACAAGAGAGTCGTAGTTAGATGCACAAACAAATACAAATAACCAGCCAAAAAACCATACTAACAAAGTTATAAAAGAGGATGAAGAAGATGAAAAAACACCACACTATAAGCTATAGTGTGAACAAGATATCTCTCACACCAGGGAATGAATCAACAATCCAATCGTTAAAAATGACAAATTGGATGTTGCAAGTAAGCTTACCAAATTTCATATCAATCCAATAGTTAGCGAATATGAAAATGCCAATTTACTAAGACTGTTATGTGAATATGTAAAAATGACTCTCTCTTCTTCTCTCTCAAGTGGTCGCCCATGAAAACTAAACATGACCTATTTTTCATTGTCTAATATGACTTCTCTCTAATTTACTTAACGAAGCTCACAATAAGTTTTAATATTGGGCTTTTCTCTACATATTAAGGGACTCGAAACCCAATATACCTCCCCCTCATGACTATATGGGGATAAACGCCAATTCAACAATCTCAAACAAGTTTAATACTTCCATCTTGTTGTTGTCCTCGTCATTATATTAGCAACATTTTCATCATTATAAATTCTCACCAAATCCAACAGCTTGGCATTCAAAACATCACGTATCCAATGATACCTTATATTAATGTGTTTGGACCTATAATGGAAGGTTGGATTTTTAACAAGATGAATAGTGCTTTAGTTGTCACAAAATAATGAGTATTTTTCTTGAGTAAAACTTGCATGCACAGTAATGGCAATATACTTAGCCTTTGTCATAAACAGAGCTATCCACTTCTACAATTTAGATTGCCAAGCTATAACTCCCCCTGCAAATTTAATCACACAACCCAAAGCAAACTATCTGAAGTTAACATCACCAATAATATTTAAGTTTGCATACCCCTTAAGGATAGACTTATCACCTCCCAAACAAAGCCTCATACTAGTAGTACTATGAAAATATCTCAAAATCAATTTTGTGGATTTACAATGCTCTCTACCTAGGTTAGACAAAAATCTACTAATTATACCAACAACATCTGCTATATTTAGTCTAGTGCATACCATTGTATACATCAAACATGTCTAATTTTTTTACTTCATTTAAAGGACTTTGCTCAACACTCAATTTACAATGAGTAGTAAGAGAAGTGCTTACCAACTCAGCATTAAATGTTCATTTTAAACCTTTGCAACACTTTTTCAATGCAATATTTTTGAGATAGTCAAAGCCTTTTCTCCTTTCTATCATGCAAAATTATTATACCAAGAATTTGCCTAACAGCTCCCATGTCTTTTATGAAAAATGACTCACCAAGTTGTTTCTTTAACCTGTCAATCTTAGAAATATCTTCCCCAACAATTAGCATGTCGTCAACATATAATAATAGGATAATAATGTCATTACTAAAAAAACATTTAACAAAGACATAATGATTGAAAATAGTCTTCTTGTAGCCTTGATCATGCATAACAGACTCAAACTTCTTATACCATTGCCTAGAGCTTGCTTTAATTCATACAGGCTCTTTTTTAATCTACACATAGTCTTCTTTGCATTTAACAAGAAAACCTTAGATTACTTTATGTAAGTATCTTCCTCTACATTACCATGAAAGAAAGTAGTTTTCACATTCATATGCTCTTCAAGTGTGAGTGAATTTAACTTAGTATGGATAAAAGCCAACATCAAATAGAGTTGGGTTAAAAAACTAGTATGTAAGTGGCAAAAACTTGTAAACTCAAAGCCTTAAAATTTTTGATTAAGATGTGGTGTCATACTCAATTATGCATGTCATCTTAGAACCATTGGGTGGCCTAGCTATATTCTCCGCTCTTATGAGATATTGTCTAGCTAGGCCTAACAAGTGGTGTCAAAACCTGATTATAGGAAGGGACCCATTATGAAGATGTGGGAAAAGCCTTAAAAGCCCACAAGTGTTATTAGGCTGAGCTATCTCAGCTATATTTTTCCTTCTTTTGAGATACTCCTTGGGCCCAACACTTTTTATTTTTTAATATTCAAAATAAGTGATTTTATGAGATAATGATAATAGTAATACTTTATAATTTTATAATATTTTTGAATGACAAAAATAATTAAAATGACATCATTTATTTATTATATTATTATTAAAATAAATATGAAAAATGCATAGACATTTTATATTTTAAATACAGTTTGGTATATTTATAAGATACATTCTAGAAGTAATTTTTAATCTAAAATATATGAAATCTTATAATAATTAAATTATTTTTTTAAATTTACCCCTTCTTAATTAGTGTTAAGGTATTTAATATAGTTACCTTATTATTTAAAGCTAAAGGTAAAAATAAAATTATCTCTCACTTTTTATGAGATAAAAAAAATAATTTTTTTATATGCATGAAATGGTTAAAACTGTCTTATAATAAGGATTAAAGGGAGTATATATATATAACATATAGATTACCAATATATATATATATAATATAACTTCAAAAAAATAATTGATTTGTGATTTCTAAATTTAGTAAAAAAAGAAGCATAACATTTAGAATACAAATGTGAAGTTTTGATCTTTTCTTTCTATCAAAATGAATTGTCAATATTGCTGATAAAAAATATGAATAGTTAATATTAATCATATTGGACTTATAAAACATTTAGAGCGCGCGCACAAATAGACACACACAGAAACTGGTATTAGCTTTTTAATTGATTGGATGTCCTAAATGATGAGTAAGGGCCCGGAAATGAAAGAAGGGAAGAAATGGACAAGATTTGTGAAAGGAAATCATATCTTAAATATACTTTAATTTAGCAATTCCCTATAACTAAGAATTCGAGATGCATGATAGATTTAATATTAAAATATGCACCCATCAAATCCAACCTCAAAGTTATCTCTATTTAATATTATGATTCCTTCGATCTGGCGAGATGTCATCCAGCTGTACGATTGGCAAAGCTCCGGACCATGCACAATAAAATAAGTCCCATGGTTGAACAGTCATGTGATGCCTGCTGCCTTATGTTTCTCAAAAATAGAGACAACATGAATATATTAGTTTGGTTTATTATTATTGTAACATGCCTCTTTTTCAAAATAAAAAGGCTATAGAATTTCTCCACCATACACAAGGAAAAACTAGGGGCAAGATGCCTACAATTCGAAATCTATTAAAAGATCATTATACTAAAAGCGCAGCTAGTCCATGTTCTTATAATATTTGTCTATGTAGTGAACTTGCCCTGCATTCCCAACCGCATAAATGTTTGCTTTTCAATGATGTACTCAATAGAAATAGACTAATCCTGCGTAGTCGGATCAGTATTTTTTTTGTCTATTGTGTTGGCAATTTGATGAGTTTTCTTCAATTTTTATATACGTGTCTGAGAGACAGAGAGAGAGATGCAGTTAGAGTACAAGAACTTAATATCTACTCTCTTTTCAGTACAAATCTAAGCCAACAAATATTAGTCTAATTAGTAATAATTTAATTCATAATTTATAACTTTATGTGTTCAAATTCTAATATAGAATGAATAATCATTAGTATTATTATAAATATTTTTTAAATTTAAAGACATGTTTTAATCCTGATAAATCTTAATATCCAACTCAACTAAATTTTTCTTAATGTGTAAAAAAGAAGTATACCCTTCATTAATTATAGTTATATTTATGGACAGATGAAATTCCAACCAATTCATCACATTATGTTTCTAAACTTTGTTGTGCCTCTATTATATTCCATTCAAAATTTCGCACCATTCAAGTTGTAGGGAGACAGAGACTATATTATAAGCAGTTGTTTAAATGGTATTAGAGGTTAGATAATGAAAACGAAGAATTGAAGAACTAGGGTGTGGTGTGCGACTGTAGGTGGTGCTTGAGGTGACTAGATCTTTTTTAGGAATGTGACATGTTTCTTCATTTAGCGCATTCGGTTTTAGCGGATCGGATTTAAACATAAAGCTTATATAAAGGACATCTTTTCTACCATTTTTTCTCCATAAAGTTTATAAACTATTGATCTTACCTTAGAAAAGATTGGACATATTATGTTTTGACCCAACCATTTTATTATTAGTAGATTTTACATATTTAAACAGATTGAGTTTATATGTTAAATTTGAATGATTTAAATTTAGTATATTATGCAAATATATTTAAATTAATCAGTTAATTAAAATGTCAAAACGGCGAATTCAGCAAGGGTCCATTTGGTAGCATGGAAGTGAGGCTTGAAAAGTGAAACTGACGAGGAAAGTGAAAATTTGGCTTGTTTGGTGTGGTGTAAGTGGATTCTCTATGAAATTTAGTTCCATAAAAAATGATGGAACCAGGTGCCTTGCCCACCTCGATGGGAATAAACCACTTCCAGATAGCAACAGTTTTTATGACTACTATACCCATTATAATTTAATTTATTGACAATTATGCTGTCCTCATTTTCCAACCCTATCCATTTTCTCTCTCGGTCACGGCTCTTCCTCCACCATCGTAGCCCCCTTCTCCTTCATCTATCGTCTCCTCTCCTCACTCAGCCTCCACCATTGCCATCGCCTCCTCCTCCTCCTCCTCCTCCTCCTCCTCCTCCTTCTCTCATCGACATCCCCTCCTTCGCTTGATCTCGACCTTCTCCACCGAAGATTAGGGCCCAGAATAATAGGGGTTATTTTTTAGATCGCGTGATGCAAGCAAATGTCGATGACGGCAGTGAACTTGCTTGGATTCTTGGTTCGCTACTTAATTTCTGGTTTCGAAGTCATCTTCTTCATTGCTTAGATTCTTGCTTTCGAGATTGAGTTCTTCGCTGCTTAGATTAATGAACTTTCTTGTTCTTATTTTCGTTTATTGGGATTCTGATAGTTGTTCCTCTAATCTAATTCGGGTTTGAGATGAATTTTTCGGAATAGCTATTCTTTCCTTGGAGAGAAGAAATTTTCACAGTTTGGATATCGATTTAAATATTGTCATTTTATTTGGGTGAGATTACAAGTTTTGGGTAAAATCTAAAAGCACTATACTAAAATGTTTTTTAATTATTTGATTTTGTCACCAGTGTTTTCAGTCCAGCCACGTTGGCGGCCGCTTGAAGTTGAAGGTGGTTGGTGGCAATACTGAGACTTGTGAACGGTTTTTTTTTTTTAAAGGGTATTTTAATCATTTCAAAATATCCATTTATATGCCAAATGTATTCTTAAATTTTAATTTTGCTTTCATTTTCACCTATAATTTTTACCTTTACCTTCATCAAAAACACTTCTCTGTACAAACGAGGCCTACATTTTGATGTGGTGCGGGGGCAGCTAGTGGAAGTGAAGGGGGATAACCGGATAAGACGGCTTTTGAGTTTTGAAGGATGTTCATTGTTCTCAGGCGATACCCTGCAAGCAAAGCACGAGCATATATGAGGTCGTTGGGTCCCACGATTCTGAGTGATAAAATATTTTAGCAATTTATCAGGCATTTCTTTAAAGGGAGGCCGCTCCTCAATGCTTAAATGGTCGGTGGGCCCATTGCTCCACATTTCTTGACTCTGTCATCCAATTGTCATCATAGAATTAATAATTAATATTTCATATTTGATATAACCCCCAGTCTCAAAAGTAACTACATGAGTGATTTTTTTTCTTAACTCTTAATTTGGGTAGAGACAAGATAGGAAGAAAAAAATTAGGATTTTTTTTTTCTCAAAATTTCCTCTACTAGTTTCTCTCATTCATATTTTTTCCTTACTTTCTTCTATCAATGCAAACCCCTCATTCAAGTTATGGAATTTCACAAATGCCCCTACTTATTATTATATGCTTATTTTGAGAATCAACGTCAACGAGTAAAAAGATAGAAATATTACTTATCAAGGGCAAACATAAAAAAAAAAATCAATTTGGAACCAAAAATAATTTAACAAAAATTTCATAAGGTAGATTGTTAGGACTTATATTTCAGATCGGATGTAATACACAACATATAATCATATTATTTAAAAGTTATAAACGACATAGATTATCCAATAATTTTTATAAATTTTGAAAAAAAATATTAAAAACAATCAATTAAAGAAGGGAAGATTACGTGTAGGTCCTGTGGAGCAGATTTATCTACACATAAGTTTCACAAAATTCAGAAATCATAACTAAATTTCTTAAAACTTGAGGGTAATTTGAAATTAGAGTCAAAAGATAATAATGTCCTTGTTTAAAATATATTACATTAATTAAATAATTTACAATTACTTCATCACTAATTCACAACCATCACTTCAACTTTTTATAACAATAATTTTACATATATAATAATTAAACCGATTATGCATCATTAAAAAGTTTAACACTAATTGTTTATAGTTACTTTATTAGTAATTTATAATTATTACTCTAACATTTTATAAGTGTAACTTCATATATCTAATAGTTAAACTGATTATTCATTACTAACAAAATTTAACACTAATTATTTATAATGACTTCATTACTAATTTACAACTATCGCTTTAACTTTTTATAAGTGTATCTTCACATATCCAATATTTAAAATGTTTGAAATATTTAATATAAAAAGTTAAAATTATATTTGTAAAAAGTTGAATTGATAGTTCTAAATTATTGATGAAGTAGATGTAAATATTTTTATTTATGTAATATATTTTTAATAGAGATATTATTATTTCTTAACCTCAATTTTAAATTACATTCAAGTTCTAAGAGACTTGATTGTTATTTCTAAATTTCGCTAAATTTATTTATAAATAAGTCTACTTCACGAAATTTATATGCTCTTTTTCCATTATAGGATACTCTTGGTAGCTCCAAAAAAAGGTATAGCTTTATAATTTATTTTTTTATTATTTAAAACTATTAAAATAGAATTTTCACGTGTCTATTGGATCTTATTCAAAATTAGAAGACTCCGAATAGAAGATATTTTTTCTCAAAAAGTAAATTTTTAGTTTTGACTGCTACAATAAAAAATGTATTAAAAGAACTTCTACTTCAGGTTTCATAAAAATATCAAACAACAGTTTTTTTTTTTTACAGAAAAGATATGTTCATAAATAATTTAGAGTGTTTTGCCAACATAATTGATTTAGAGTTTGATCATGTTATCATTATTTGATTACTGCTAACATGCACTGAAAATTGCAATCTTTTTTCAAATGGTATGAATATTGATTATTAAATTTCATTTATGAAGAGGGTATAGACTACAGAGCGAAGGAAGGAAAAAAGTAAGCAGATTTTAGGTAGAATTTTTATTTTTTTAAAAAAATATTACGGGAAGTTAGCAACGCTACGTTACTAGGGTTCGGCACGGCTAAATTTAATGCAAGTGGGCATCTTTGGTGAAGTGATCAGTTTTTTTTTTTTTTTTTTTTATAATTACTTTATCATAAATCACATTATTAAGTCTCTTCCTTTCATGTGTTTGATATATATTCTCCTTCTAGACCCTCAAACAATTTCTTTATCAAATACATGATGATAAATATAAGATTAAATTTAGAAAGAAGAGAGAGAGGGAGAGGGAGAGGGAGAGAGAGAGAGTGTGTGTAACTAGCTTCCCATCAGAAACAGCCAAATTTATATTCCTCGTCCCTAATTTCAAAAAGGATGCATGAAAATTACTCTTTTCAATCAACAAAATTTTAATTCAGTATAACTAATTCTGTATAGTTTGACTTGTTTATAATGCAACATGATACAACTTGATTTTAATAATTTTAACTGGTGTTTTAAAAACTAAATCAGATGATTTAATCGATTAGATCATCAATTCGATGGCATGATGGCTTGATTTTTTTAAAAAAAATTGTCTGAAAAGTTGAATTGACTAACTTTGGCTTTTAAAACATTGATTTTAACTATTTTTAAATTTTGTACTCCTATACTCCTTCTGAGTCACAATATAATACATCTTTTAAAAATTTTTCTTGATTCAAAATATAAGACATTAGATAATTTTTATATTTATTTTTTCAACTATACCCTTACTTTATTTCTTACTTTTTTTAAAAAAATTATGTATTAAAATTTTAATTATTGTTATCAAAACTCTTATATAAAATATTTAATGAGAGTATAAATAAAAAGATGTCGACATTTTTAAAAATTTAAAATTTTAATTAAAATTATTTATAAATTATAAATTAATCAACTAGCACTTATATTGTAGTTCGGATATATAATTAATAGTCAAGATGTTAAGCCTTTTCATGAGCGAAATGTAATTAATGTTTTGGCAAAAATAAATTGCAATTAAGGTTACGGCAACCAACGCTTTTTACTGGAGCTAGCCCAATGAGACATCCTCAAGTGGTCCAAGAACAACCTTGATGTTGGAGTTGCCTGTATATTGTCGTCTCACTTTTTTTAAACAAAAAATTTAAAGTATATATTTCTTTTCTCAAATGCATGAAATAAAGAAATAGTGATTCAAAAGTTTTTGAAAGACTACATACTCGTTTTTGGAATATACTTGATGTTACGATTGCTTACGATATTTACTTTGAAATTTTCATATTATTGACAAAAATCAAATAAAAAGCCAAGAGTAGAAATCTTAACATTCCATCTGCTTCTTAATATTCTACATTTTTCTTTCTTTTTCTTGAAAATGCAGCTCAGAATAAGCCAATAATCTTCTTTCCATAAAAATAAAATAAAATAATGCAATTTATTTTTAAAACCATGCAGCATACAAGGCTACACTAACTTTGCAAAATATTTAATTTTAGGAGTTTTGGCTCCTCTCTCTCTTCTATGAGTTTTGGTATCAAGTCTTTGATCCAAACTAATCTAGTTGAAAATTGAAAACAGCTCTTTTGGAGACATATCTATCACTAAAAATTAAATCACTGCATACTCATGACTTGAATCCGAAATCATTAGTTAAGTTGAACCAATACTTTTATTGGTTGATCCAAGTGGTAGAAGGTTATCCTTGTTAGAGAGTATTATGCTTGTTGCCCATCCCATCTATTATCATAAAATTTAATTTAACTTTTTAAAGTGAATCTAAAATCAAAAGTTAACTTATAGAAAAAAAAAAAGAGAAACTGTGTCAATATTGAGAATTATTTCATCTTACCAGAATTCTTTTTACAGGAGCAATCCGAAAACAATAATAAGGAAATTTAGATGAGAAGCACTTGGTTGTCCCGAAGAGGATGCGAGAATCCAGGCAAGCAGAATCAATCTCAAGCTAGAAAAAGTGAAACATTACCTGGCCGACATCGTTACACGGGCAAAGGGAAATTGTGGGTTTGAATTGCAATTTTACAAGTCTAATCTAATATCACATCTTAATATATATAGTAAAGCTTCTTTTCTTATGTATTCCAAGCAAATCAAAAGTCCACCCTTTTCATGAAAAATTCACCAGCCTTTTTCTCTCTACATCCATAACCAACCTGTCTTGTTCGTTAGTTGATTTTGATCAAGTTGATGAAGTTATCCGAAATAAGGTTTAATGGTAAAAAAATTAGTTTGATCAGTTATGAAAAGAAAAAGAAAACCAAAAAGCGGCATAACAATAACAGTAACAGTCATCAAGTTTGGGGGTTGTCTTACAAATATGTTTTTTTTTTTTTTATGGTTGTACATTAGTGTCAACTAAAAATTCTATCATCAAATATTCCCTCAAAAAATATAAGGTATTTTTAAAAATAAAATATTAAAAAATATAAGGTCTTTTTGACATCTCAAAGTGCAATACTGCAATTGATGAGTTTTTCCCCTAAAAATACCCTTAATTAATGATGTAATAATTACTATGTTTTTTAATTAAGATATCTTATTGGATAAAGATAAATATTGAGAGGTGTAATTTAATTAAAAATATTTTATAATATTGAACAAAGGGAGCATGTTTCAGCACAGTAAACGCAAAGTAAAAAAAATTACTGCTTCCTGCTTTTATTATAAGACCTTTAATATTAGATGCTTCATCTAAAGCAATAATATTTTGACCTAATATTCACTACTAACTATAAAATTTCTCACGAAAATATATTATTTTCGTCTCGACGCTTTAATTGAGTTTTGATATATATTTCTACACTTTTTTTATATTCTATATTTTTATATTTTTATCCATCTGAAATATTGGTCCTTACACTTTCAAAAGGATATTAACATAGCACAAATGGTATTAATAATGCTAATATATCAATAAATACCACTAATTTGGTGCTCACATGTCAAATTAATATTAACATGAATTTTTAATAAGAAAAAATTAAAAAAACTCTCATATTAGATGAAATAAAAAGGCTGACATAAACTCTTTAAATATTCATCATCATTTACTATCTCTAGTGTCATCCAGCAGTCTTCTTGTCATCATGGGGTTGTAGGGTCGTGATGTTGATCATTTAAAAAGTTTAAGTCAATTTTTTTATTTAATTTGATATAGGTTTTTTTTGCTTTAAAAAAATCTATAATAGTAACAATTTGACACGTAAATACAAAATTAATGGCATTAGTTGACATATCAATATTATTAATACTGTTTGTACTACATCAACATTCATCTAAAACTGTAAGGACCAAATGGAGAAAAGTGTAAAGATTTGAAATATTGGGGGAAAAAAGTATAGGGACTTATATTAAAATTCATGTAAAGTGTAGGGATCAAAAGTAATATTTTTTTAATTTCTTAACTAATTAAACATATTTTCTAACTAATGACTTTTATTGAAGATAATTTTGAGACTCTACAAGAAATAACTAATTTTATTAATTTACTTAAAATTATCAATGGATGTTTCATGGAAAAGATGGAAGAATGTAAACAATGTCCTGTTATGACAGTTGTGTCCACTGTCAGTGTGTAATTATTTTTTCACTCTTATAAGAAGTAAGCCCTATCAATAAAAAAAAAAAAGAATATTTCCTCTAAGATATTGGAAACAATGAATGTATTGTATATCTCCTAACCATATCATTACATATAGAAAAGCTGGGGTTCAAATCTTCTAACTTGTGTGTGTGGGGTACTCAACAATTAACCGATCGTGCAGATGTATAACTAAAACAAGCTCAACCCAGGAAATGATGTTTTGTATTATCACTATGCTAATAAACATGCAATTAGTACTATCATTGTCAGCTGAATACATCAATCAGCATGATGTACTTAATTTGGTTACAAACAACGGGTCAGGAATGGGCTTGGAATTGTCAAGAGGAATCACAAAGGCCCAAAACAAATTCGATCATAAACTGGCCCATCTAGAAGGCTCGAGAGGGAGACAGATGATGGGGCCAGTGGACGTAGCGGAGAAAATACCGACCATCCAATTCGGTAGTAAAAGACACGTGTTAACAGGACAAATACTCAAGAAGTCTGGAGTTCAAATGTTCGGTGCCTTAAAAGAGAGAGAGGGCGGGCATTTCGCGCGTGACACGGGAGGATGGCCACCGGTTGCAGGAAATGTGGCTGCTTCTGGCATCCCCCCTTGGCCTCTTCCATGCAACCGCACATTTGGCCTAACTTCCTCCTTCCTCCTCTTCTTCTTCACTCCCAACGAACAAAGTTTAAAGCGGTCACAGCACGTGAGAGAAGTGTGACCAATACATGTGATAGGACGAGAATGCCCCCCGCACTTCATTCATTTCCAGCTTGTACGGCATTTATGTGGCCGACCCAACTTGGACCGCCTCGTTATTCGGTGTTCATTAGCTTGAATTTGTGGTTTTCCACATTTAATTTGTCTTGGCTTGTATTGGTTGGTTTCCTGTTAGCATTGATTCGAAAGCTGCCAAATTCAAAGCGGCCATGACCACCAAATTGCCAAAATAACTAAGTATACGACTATAGAATTCATTAACTTTTCGGTTAATAAAAGCGAAAGATCGCCTCTCAATAAAACCACACCAATTGTTTTGGGTTCTTTTCATCGATTATAGTTTATAAAACAACTTTGTATTTTTTTTTAATTTTTTTTACTTCTATTTATAAATTATTTTTAACATATTTTATCAAAATTTAAAAAATTTATATTTTATTAATTTGGTTTAAAATTTTAATAAATTTATTACTTTAACCCTATATATATATATATATATATATAATATTGAAGTGAAAAAGTATAAATAGACATAAAAATAATTAAGATGCCCGTAAATAAGTAACAAAAACAAATGCTTTTTCTGTCATATAAATACGATTAAAAAAATAATCCCTTCTTTTAACTATATCAATATTCCATACTCACTTTAATTATATCGCATACAAATTTCCTCAGACATAAATTTGATTTTTTTTGCAACTTAATTAACCAAAATTCAGCAATTTATCACATTCAATCAATTAATATTAGGGTTAACTCCATCAACATATCCTGTCCATTTTGTTTTATTTATATAGACTTCCCTTTTATTAAAATAAAATAATATTTCCGTATTTGCATGCTTATTTTTTTAATAAAAACTAAATAAGTACTCTTGCCATTCAAAGATGTAAAGAACTTTTTGAGAAGATGAATTTTAAAAAATATGAGAAATTTTTAATATTTTAAAATATAATTATTACATTTTTTAAGTATTCATAATAAAAAATCACTTTATATATGTTTTAGAGTAAATTGTCATATTCAATAAAAAACATAAAAAATGATGTTAATTTTTAAAAAACCATTTCATGCAGGGATGAAGTTTAGTTAATAATATTTTGTATTTTTTAATTGAGGGAATATATTATTAATAAAACCACATACACAAGTTTTGGAGGTGGGCAAGCAAGAGGGTATTTTGGTCATGGCATTATTTGAAGTAGGCAAGCCTCAACATCCACGTGAGCAGATTCTGCAATGCCTACTTCTCTCTGATTCATTCATGCTCTTTCGTTCTCCGTCTCTCCTCTCCACCCTGTGAGGTTCTATTAGATCTAGAAAATATCTCGGGTGTTCGAGAGAGAGAGAGAGACGTGCGTTCAAACAAGTGCTTTTACATGTATGTATGTATATATATGTATATTGTACCGACAATCTCACAGATCGAACCAATCGTTGCGGTATGTGTGAGTGTGAGAGAGCGAGAGGGAGAGGGAGAGGAATCATCACTGGTTTGAATTAATACTCGAGATTCCTGAGTGGCTGCCATTGTTGGAGCTTGATCGCAGTGAGGTTTCTGCCAAATCTTCTTCGGAAAATAGTGGATGATTTGCTGGATCCATCCTGCATTTTCTCGATCGCCTCTATATGTCAAGGTAAGTTCATCAATTTCTTCTTCATTACTTTCCACAAGCTCCTCCTTATTCTCTGTGTAGACTGGAACTGTGGTTTTCAGTTACGTTCTTAGTAGCATGGATTATGTGCTAAGCTTTCAATCGGATTTGTCCCCCCATCTCTTTCACTTTCTTTGATCTTCGTCTCTTTACTTTCTCTGTATGTTTTGTGTATCCTTCTTTTGACTTCTTCTTTTCTAGAAATATAAACGACCAGACTCGTGACATTGAACAACTGTCAATCTATTTTCGGAATACTAAAATTAATAGTTTCAAATGATCACTTGCAACTTGATGCATTTCTGGAATCTAGTCACGTTCTTCCTTTTTCCAAATCAAACATCATTCTTAAATTCCAAATTTAACCTTGGCAGTATTGGCTCTAATACTTGGACATGTAAAATAAAAGAGATTAATGGAATAGATAATTTCATTACAAGTATTCCTGGTACACTTGAATACAAGTAATTGTAAAGATATTAGAAAAAATGAATAAAGTAAGTGTGATAGCATATCTAATCTTTTTTTCTGCAACAAAAAATTTTTCCATTCTGGATAATAATAAAATAATTCAAATTTCGATCGATAATGTATCTCGGAATAATTAAGAAGTATTTATTATTTTTTAATCAATTATGAGTGATCGTATGCCAGATCATAACTTTTATTAAACAAAACAATGATAAATTTAAAAAGTATACGCAGTCTTTCACATATTGATTACTAAAGTATATATGGGTGAATCACATACATAAGTTTCACCTAACACAATTAATTACTCTCAATAGTTGTCATTTTTATAAATTCAATTCTCAATAAATTTGAGAGTAATTAATTGTATTGGGTAAAGTAATTCTTCCTTAAACTATAGATGTCTCTATAAGCATACAGGTTATATTATTTATGATTTATAAATAGTATGACTTATTATCAATTGTACATTGACATTTGTTAATAAAATTTCAAATAAAATATAAATGACTTCTATGATCTTTCATAATTAATTGTATACTTGCTCAATTAAATGATGCAATTTCTATTGTTATTGAAGAAATATATCCTAAGCGTATTTCAGTTAATAACTTAGGAATGTATGAAAATTGTATCATGATAAAACATTTGAAAATATTTGAGTTCGAACAAATTCTTCATTTATTCATTCAAAGTTTTACTTCAGACATGCATGGTTGTTTAGTCTCTAAAATTTTGCTATGTTGTATTAAATTACGTTCCTTCAAATTGGTCAGAATTAAAAGATTTTAGGAAATCAAACATTTTTATTAAGGTATTGATAGTTAACGACACTTTTAAAATTTAAAATTTTAAGATAAAGTATTATTGTCAATTGTGTCAAAATAATTTTTATTTCCTTTTTTCTAGTTGAAACAGTAACTCCATCTCAGCCCACATAATAAGAGATTTCTCTTTCTGGAAAGAGTGAGGAGATTTTATACTTTATAAAAAATATAAAACAAAAAAATTAAAAAAATTATTAATTTATGAATATCAACTTCGTAAAACATTTGCTCTTGTAATTTCAAACACTATTCACTTCCGAGAAGTGAAGCATTTTGGAATTTTGAATGTTCTCAAGTTGAGATTCTTGCGATTACATTGTGCATGGGTTAGATCGGTATTAAGAGACTTGGAGACATTTACAAAATTTCAGGTTAAAAAAAGGAAAAAAATTCTTCTTCCTAAATTTCTGGCATATGCAGTGAAGTCAAACTGTCAGAGAATCATTCGAAGCCGCGAACCATAATTTAAGAAAATGTTAATACTTCTACTTCAACAAAGTTGGAAATTTCGGGCTAGCTATTTGTCTTTCGGTTTGAAGTCTTTTTTTTTTTTTTTAAATTTTTGGCAACAGAACAATTATTTTTCTTTAAGTTTTCTTCCTTCCTGCCTCGTCGGCTCTAACTTCTAAGCTTGAAATATTAAATATCATGCGACGATACCAAGAAAATAGCCCATGACAAGTCACAGCGTATCGGCCACTCTTCACAAATTTGGTGCCCTTCTGTTCATTTTCATGACCAATAGTGTTTACTTGCATCATTTTACCCCGCACGTGCGTTTTATTCATTAAATTTTTAAGAAATTATTATCACAATCTAGTTACAAATATTTCACAAAACACACTCTAGAAAAAAAAACGGAAATTTTTTTTAAAAGTCTACTATATTTTTTATTATTATTAATTCAATTATATCTATTTATTAATTTTTAAATGTAGCGATCGGGTAATTTATTCCCAAAATTAATTTATGTTAAATTATTTTATATTCTCATTATTTCAATGTATCACGCGCATCAATTGAAATGTTCAACTATTCATATATTTAAAAGTTCTAATAAAATTTACTTGTTAGATATTTCAATGAGTAGGAAAGATTATCTTTTTTTTTTAAGGAGAAATTTTCTTCCTACAACTAGCTAGGTGTAATAAAGAGATCCTATTTTTTAGTTCTCAGATCACTGGTGCCTGATGGAGTTCATATTCGGTCCTAGGAATTAACGTGAGAGAAAGAAAAAGAAGGGATATCACCCGCTGTGTCTTTCTCAATTACTGAATCTAATCCCTGTTAATCATGACAGGTATTGCAGATTCTGAAGCATGGACGACGTTTCCAAAGGAAAAGAAGATCCACAAGTTGAAACCTTCCATTGGAATTCAAAACATAACTCCACCATTTGATTCCTGCAGGTAGATTACCTAATTCATTTACCATCATCAAACAACAATAATATGTATACATACACATCCAGTTACATACTTTTATTCATTCCATAGGAACTGTGCGTGTTCTTGAAGTTACGTATATGACAGATGTTAAAAATATTCAGAATATATATATATATATATATATACATATATCCTAGAACTCAACGAGAATATATTTGTCTTGCCGTCTCAATATTCACTTAGTCTTTATTTAAGTTAGAAAGATTAATGGTTTCAATCGTCAAGATCTTCATGCCTCTCTTTGGAACATACATGCATGTATACAAAGCTCAAGTTTTACCATGTCTTGCTTTTGGCAGTGACAAACGCAACAAAAAACTTGACATAAAGAGTTGCGTATCTTCATGGGTAATTCCAACAAATCTAACTGCCCATTGATATTACCAAGAAACATACAACATACTACTTGATAACATTGTCTTGCAAAATTAGTCCTTCTTCATTAATTAACATTACCTCAGACTCTGTTTCAGTCTCTCATATTGATCATCGATCTCTTTGCTGGGTTGTGAAATTTTGACATAGAAACTGTAAGCAATGGCATATACTACGGTGAGCATCCCTTCATATTCTGCCGCAGCTTCTGCAACATTGATGGACATGGCCAAAGACCAGAATGGTCTCCGGCGATCAAGGTCCCACAAGGATCTGTATAGGCATTCCAAGATGCGAAGGTCTTACTCCGACAACCACCTATGCCATGCCGTCACCGGCGTCCAAGCCTCGGTGGTGGAGCCCAAGTTAAAGAGCAGTAGATCCATGGGGATCTTCCCATTTCAACTTTCGGGTTCGGTTCTTTCGAACTCACTTCGGTCCTTCTTATTTGATCCAGAAACAAGCAAGGACATGAATTTGATGGAGAAGGAGAAGGAGATTAGTATTGTAGAGGAAAGTAAGAGTGAAAGTGGTGTGGAAGATGATGTGAAGAGGGCTAATTGGGTAGAGAGGCTAATGGAAATCAAGAGGCATTGGAGGAACAGAACAGCGAAAGAGAATATGGATCCAGATAATGATGAATATGATGGTGATGATGATGACGGTGTTTGTATGGTGGATTACGAAGACGACGACGAAGTAGAAGAAGGGCAAGAAGAGGCGTACGGTCGTGAGTCTTTCTCCAAGTTTCTAGTGCGAGTTCCTTGGTCCGGTACCAAACTATACTCTCAGCTCGCTTTTCTCAGCAATATGGCTTATGTAATACCACAGATTAAGGTAATTAACTCATCAATCCTTTACACACAATCTAAGATCAAGGTAATTAAGCTCGTCAATCCTTTCCGCACAATCTAAATTCTCTAATCTCTATGCATGAGTGTAAAGCATGTAACTTGTGATGTATCATGCACCTTGTTTAAAAGTTTGCTCTACACTAGTTTCACATTAATTTTGTTTCTCTTTTTTCCATTCTTGAATGAAAATTGACGTAGATAGAATTCGAAGTTCAAGCAGAAGCCATAATTAAAACCATCAATTTGCTGTAGGCTAAGGACTTGAGGAGATACTATGGTCTTCAATTTTTAACGTCATCTTTAGAGAAAAAAGCAGAGGTGGCTAAGATTAGAACAAATCTTGACCAAGACTCTACCCAAGTACCTCCAGCTTCCTCATCATCAGTAGAATCCTCTCATGATAACTCAAAGAAGAGGCCTAAAATTCAGCCCTCTGCTGCGTACAAGATTGCAGCCTCAGCAGCGTTGTATGTCCAGTCAAGAGCCAAGGATCTTTTGTCTCTTGGCTCTATGTCACAGAAAAAGCTTGACAACGAGGATTCACGTGGCAGAGGAGATGTTGAAGTTGAAGATGCAGAAGAGGCCTCACGGGTTGCAGCTTGTGTCGCCGCGTCGACGATGACGGCTGTGGTTGCTGCCGGAGAGAGGGAGAAACAGGAAGCAGCAAATGACCTTCAGTCCCTTCATTCATCACCTTGTGAATGGTTCGTTTGCGATGATTTCAGCACTTACACTCGGTGCTTTGTAATCCAGGTAGCTTCTTAACTTGATTCATAATTAGATTAATTTGCAGTAACTTATTGGAAGTACATGCACATGTATATATAAGATATCAGCATCACACAAACATGTGAACACGTGCTAGAAATGAAACTCTTCATACTGTAAATTGCGATCTTGTCTATTTTTATAGAATCAGATGCTTAAAATGTGAGATTAATTTGGTTTTACTTGCAGGGATCGGATTCCTTGGCATCTTGGCAAGCAAACCTCTTCTTTGAGCCCACCAAATTTGAGGTGTATATAGAGTTGATTCATAATTTTCCGATGAGATACCTTCTTTTACTACAGATGATCAACGAGCAAGTGCCTTGCACCTTACATGTTTTTACTCATTTGCAGGACACAAACGTGCTTGTTCACAGGGGGATATACGAAGCTGCGAAGGGAATATACGAGCAGTTCATGCCAGAAATAATGGAGCATTTGAGAAAACATGGAGATCGCGCCAAGCTCCAATTCACTGGCCATTCCTTGGGAGGTAGTCTCTCTCTTCTGGTGCATCTGATGCTACTAACAAGGAAGGTCGTGAGCTCTTCGACTCTGAGACCAGTGGTCACCTTTGGCTCGCCATTTGTGTTCTGTGGAGGAAGAAAAATACTTGACGAGCTGGGGCTGGACGACAGCACTATTCATAGTGTCATGATGCACAGAGACATCGTTCCCAGAGCCTTCTCTTGTAATTACCCTAACCAGGTCGCTGTCCTCCTCAAGCGCTTGAACGGCTCCTTCAGATCCCATCCTTGTCTCTTGAAAAATGTAACCGCTATCTTCTTTTCATTATTTTCCTTCAGAAAGTTTTACATACCTATAGATTTTATTGTGACTTATAATGTGACCCACCATGTTTGTGCAGAAGCTACTGTACTCACCATTGGGCAAAATGTTCATTCTCCAACCAGACGAGAAGACATCTCCAGCACATCCATTGTTGCCTTCAGGTTGTGACTTGTACGCTCTCGACGACACCAGATTTGGTTACTCCGCGAAAGTTCTTGGGGCTTTCCTGAACCAGCCCCACCCTCTGCAAACCCTAAGTGATCCCACGGCCTATGGCTCCGAAGGCACCATCCTCAGAGACCATGACTCCAGCAACTACCTTAAAGCCCTCAACGCCGTCCTGCGCCGCCACACCAAGGTTAGGAGGCAGAGGATCGACCACCTCTGGCCTCTCCTCGCCTCACCTTCTCCTCACTCTTGGAGCCATGAACAAAGCATGCATAGCCATGGCTTGATCTCCAAAGAGATCATGACGGGGGCGTGAATATCTATATATACGTATCATTCATTCAAGAGCCTTTCTTTCTTGATGGCCTCACCTGTATATCATATGTGCGTGCGTACTTATGTATAATTTAGCATAAAAAGTTCATCAAACTTTGGTTGTAAGGGTGGTTGTTTTCGTGTATATTTACAGGTATGTAACTTGTATATTTGTCATGTATCTAGTACCTCATATTTGACAAACGTTGTGAATAAAACATCATTTAATTTCACTACGTGCATTAGAAATTTGTTATTTTAAGAAATAATATAATTATTAATTCTTACACTTTCAACATGTTTTGTTATTAGTTTTTGTATTTTTTTCATTGCTTTAAATCCTTTAAATTTTATTTGTGGTCACCGACAAAATTAAATTTATTAATGTATTTATAACTATTAATTCTAAGAAAAATGACTATTAACCTTTTTACACTCATTTGTCATAACTGTCATGTCCTTCTCTTTTTAAAACTTTTCATCTTTTACACATTTAAAGATTTTGATTTATTGTTTTGTTTTGTTTTTTAACATTCTACCTTTTTTTACACAACTTATTATAATTTTAATAAGCCAGCATAATAAGTAGTGAAATTTATGTACATGTTAGCCTCCCTTAAATCTTTCAAGTCATATTTAAAAATACAAAAATTAATGTTACAAACAAATACTCCCTCTATTATAAATTATAAGATATTTTTAGATAAAATTTTACATACCAATAAACCTCATTAAATATACTCAACAACCTTATCTTTCTAAAATAAAAATATAAACTTTTAAAAATACTCATTATTTAATATATTAAAAATAAAAAGGACATAAATTAATTATAGAGAGAGAAAGTATAATGTTAAAATTTGTTCATTTAATGAAACCTTAATCTATTCAAAATGTTTTATATTTTAGGATAAAAAAACTCTTTCAAAAGTGCCCTATAATTTGAGACGGAAGGAGTAAAACTTAAAGGATTTAAAACAACGTGATAAAAAAAATACAAGAACTAATAATAATAAAAACTAAAAGTACAAGGCTAATAATTATATTAGCCCATTTTTTTTATTATGTTCAAATATTTTTGGAAAAATAGAAATTAAGGATCACTGTAGGAAATTTATATCAGTTAAAGGTCAGTTGTTGTCAAAACTTAAATGACAAATGAACTCAAATAGACTATTGTTAATTTATAATAAGTTGTCAAAATTTAAATGCATATTTGTTGATAAAAGACTAACTCGACTAAGCAAATATCCATTTAAGTTTTGATATAAGTGATCCTTGACTGATGTATATTTTCTCCCGCAGTCTTTGATTGATATTCTTTCTCTCTCTTTTGTTTTTAAAATAATTGAATAGCTAGATATCTTTGATTTCTATGACTTCATATCAATTTATTTTTATAACTTTTTAAAATATAGATATTCAAAACAAGCTCCCACCTACGTTTATATTCGGTTATTCACTGTTGTTTAATTATGTACGGTGAAAACAGGTATGTGGCAGAGTGAAGCAAACACGATCTATTTTATCTGTTTTATTAAAGACATGCGTGGTGTTCTGCTCATTCTACGATACTAGTATTTCTTTATTTTGAAAATGGAGAACGATGCAGGTAGGTGACCGAATAATTAAAGGGCAGCACGCAGACTGCCATAAATTGTGCCGACGAACATGTCCAAAATGCTAATTTTATTTGTTGTTGTGTCATAATTTCATAGGATGATATTAATGTTAGGCATTGTGAGAATATTCAGCCTAAAACAATGACTATTATATGAATAAATTAATTTGTGAAGCTAAAGTTTGGCAATGGTATAATAATAGGACCAATGTGTTTACTTCAAACTTGATCATAAATACTTGGAAATTGAGTGCAAATTTTGTGATAAGAATCAGAAAATGATACCCTTTAACATAAAGCAATATTAGATTTTTGATTATATATATTATTCCATATAGTTAGGATGTTATAACTATTTTATTTTCTGTTATTATTTTATTCTTTGATTGATCTTGATAGATCTTTTTTTAATATAAATATATTTTATATTAGAATTAATAAAATAACTTATCTATTTTATAAATTGTATTATGTTACCAGAGCCATTTTGCTATTTTCCCTTTCTTGCTTTTGGAACCTCATGGCACCCAAACCCATCATTTCGCCCACCAGTACGACTACTTTGGAGGCTTCTATACCTACTGATGGGATTGCTCAGTCCTCATCCTCTTTTGCCTCTCTGCCGTTTATCTAGGATTAATATAATATGCTTCATGCTCTTCTACAAACCCCGACACCTTACCACTTCATCAACTCTTTCGGCACAAGTTAATCTTGTGATTAGCTCTCTTTCCACTCCTTCTCTCAATGCATCCTTAACACTAGGTATATCTCACTTGCTTTTTTCTAAATGCCTTTTGTCTGCCTAGATCATTTATCATTTCTTGAGTTAGTTTCTATTTCTCCCATTTCTCATTTCTGTTTAGTTACATAATGAATATGTTGTTCACACTCATCATTCTAGAACCATTTATCTTCTTTTTTTTATCTCACTAATGTTTTATTTATTTTTTAGATTGACTATCATTTGATTTTTGTTTCTAAACTCAGTTCTCACCTTAATTTTTTCTTAATCCTCAATACCACTCATTGTTTCATTTAAGTCCTGAACTCTTGGAGGACGATTGGTATAGCTAAGGTTCAAAATGGTCTTTACACCCTTCAAGATCATGCAAGTAGATTCTTACCTTCTTCAATTTCTCCTATTACTTTGCATTTTAAATGTGTACCTTCTTTAATTTATGGCATCTTAGGTTAGGACATACCTTCTCCGTTACTACTAGCATTATAGGTCAGAAATCACCTTTAATTACTCATAAACCTACATTAAATAAAAGTTGTGATGTTTGTCATTTTGCCAAATAAAGAAAATTACCATTTCTTATTAGTGTTTCTCATACTATTCATCTCTTGAACTTTTACATATTGATATATGGGATCCATTTAATATTGTAACATCTAGAAAAATTTAATCATGATTTATTAGCTTAATGAGCATGATTAGTGAATTAATAAAGTTTGTGACCAAAAGGGCCTAATTGATATAATTAATTGTGATTTCAAACCTAGAAGTGGGTCCAAATTGATGGCAAGCCACCTGGGTATGAAAATAGGAAGAAAAGGTAAAGAAATGTCCTCTATACCACATGCCAAAATGTTTGGTCAATTTGTCATAGCACACAGAGGTAGATTCAAAGACAATGGGCCTCTCTGTGCCATGCGCTGTAGAGAAGGCATCATGTGCCGCGGTGCACGACCAAAAATCTAATTTAACGAGTTCATCTTTAAGTGCAGAGAATAGAGAAAAGGAGGAGAGAAAACAAAGAGCATATCTGAAGCTCTGTTAAGACACGCACATTGGGAACTTTGAAGGCAATTTGAAACTTCCTAACACTTGAGGTAAGTGTGATAAGCTTCTTTCTTCCTTTCTCTCCTTCATTTATAGAGATTTGAGTTAAGGTTTAAGTATTAATGGTAATTTTCGATCCATAGAAGTTATAGGTCTGATTCTGTTGGATAAAATAGATATAACGGGTGTTATTTATGGTAGATAAATCGAATCTTGAAGACTTTATTAAAAGTTTGTTGGGTAGAGCCATTAATATCCAAAAATTACAATTAATATGGTTGTTGGAGGTGTTTGAGGCTCATTAATGATGGTTTAATGACTCAATAATAGTAATGTGAACTAATGAAACCAAGTAAATTATTAGTATGAATAGATAGTGATTTATAAGATTGATATAATAGATATGTGGAGGTTGATGTTGATAAATCCTTAAGAGTGGGATTATGATGAATCTTTGTTTTATGATTGTAGTGTGGCTTAATTTGGCACCATTTAA
The DNA here is from genome assembly GCF_029017545.1 of Prosopis cineraria. Classification (NCBI taxonomy): domain Eukaryota; kingdom Viridiplantae; phylum Streptophyta; class Magnoliopsida; order Fabales; family Fabaceae; genus Prosopis; species Prosopis cineraria. Next base: position 2,341,655 of record NW_026555344.1, read on the forward strand.
GCTTGTATGAAGCTTTAAAAGTTGGTATTGTGAGGGGTAAACTTTTGATCTCTTAAAAGTTTGAGGTAATCAGGAAAAATTTAATTTATACAGTTGAATATTAATTGATTAATTATTGAAATGAATTGATTTGAAATATGATTTATATTTCAAACCCTTGATGCAAATTTGGCATGCTTGATGATGTGACAATGTAAGAATGCTAGATGTGCTCATACACATGTGAATAATGATAAAGATTTGAGAATAATGTGTTATTATGATGTGTAGTGTGCAATGATCAAATAAGTGAGAATATGTGCATAAGTTGTGTTGATTTAATATTCAGTGTCAAGATATGCATAATTGTATTAAAATGGTATAAGTTTTAAGTTATACATAGCATGATCATTGGTAGGAGTTCACTTAGGGAGAGGAGTAGTTGATTTAAATTCACGTGATATTGGCAATGATCGTTGGAATTAGAAATTTACCTTGGCACCAACCATTAAAGTCAAGAGTTAGCCCTTATCTTATGGTTGATTTGAGACTGTATCACTTGTTCTATAAGGGACTCAAACCTAACTAGTCTCTACCAGTTTATGAGGAGGCTAGATTAAGGGTACGACACCCCATGGTTGTTAGTATTGGGTAAAATTGGATTACATAAGTAAGTGAGTTAACCCTGGCCCAGTAGCTCCTCACAAATAGAAGGTTAGGTTAGTCCATGAAGGACGTAGCTACGTGATAGCCGTCGGTTTTGTGTCGGAGGTAATATGAGGGTATAAGGTTGGCGTATGGTCATGTATATAAATCCAACCATATGATTGTTAGTATTGTGATCTAACATATGTTAAGAACACATGGTTAGTAGTATTGCAACCCCATATTGTGCACTGTGATTTAAAATGTATATGTGTGTTTTTAAGCCCGGCCATATAGTTGTTAATATTGTGAGTCATGGCTATGCTTACCTTATGTGCCATATTTTTATTATGTTTGCTTATTTGCATCTGTTTATAATTAATATGCAACTGTATAGATTAAGTCAAATTTGATTACTAAGTGGTTGTACTCACCTCTTAATTCTCAATATTTTCAGGGCCTAACTCATCAAATTTATTTCGGGGAAAACATTATAAGGCATAAGATTGTGGTGAAATCCTACTTCCATACCTCTCTACTCTATTTTTGTGTTAATATTGTATAATTGCCAACTAGATCACATGTTACTATTTCTATACTACTTGCATTATTATAGAGTATAACTTGTGTATTTTGTACCCCGGGTTAGTGATTTTTTAGTTGTAAACCCTTGAAAAGGGCTAAAATACTTGTGTAAGTAGGAACATATATATTTCAAATGATTTAAAATGAAAATAATGGTTTTGTACATGAATTTCCTCCCCTTGTGTTTTGTGAAAATTAGGGTTGAGTGGTGAATTTGAGATATATGTATTTTTTATTGTATATAGTGCATTGCAGAGGTCCATTAGAGTCTATTGAGTATGATTGGAGAGTCAGTGTAAGCTTTTGGCACGTGTGGTTGAGTTGGAACACCAAAGTTGTGTGTTTTATGTGAAAAGTGGTAAAAATAGGTTTTGGTATCTAACTTTTTGTAGAAAATAAATTTGAGTATGAAACCTATACCAATAGCTAAAACTATGAGAAAGATCTGTGTAGATACTAAAACCACCTAAATCGGATGTTAAATGGAGATTTAGGACTTGTTTGAAGTTCGCTCTCTATGCCGTCATTTTGACAGTTGATATTTGTCAAATTCATGTAATACGCTACGGCGCATGGCAAAGAAGCGAGTGAGCTGTGGCATATATGTCATAAGCCATAGTGCGTGGGTCATTTATGCACAAAATACAGTTTTGAGTTTTGAAACTCATTATTTTAAGTACTATATGATTTTTAAGCTTTCATATTGTTTTAAAACTCTGATTTGAGCATTTTAAATTTTTGTTTGAGATTAAAAATATTGAATTTGGGGATCCTATTGTAAATGATTTGAAAGTTGCTTCCATTTTTATAGTTTTACAAGCTTGATAATCTTTTGATGGTTTAGCCCCTTGATTACCTCAAGATTAGAGTTCAATATGGTTAAGCAAGGGAGACCTTATAAACATCACTTTTATTCATGGCCATTATTATTTTTATAGTTGTCAATGATTACTCATGCTTTACTTGGGTCATTTTATTAAAATTAAAATATGAAAATAGAACTCATTTAGAGCACCTCATTCTAATTATGAAAAATTAATTTTCTTTTGCTCTATAAATTATTCGCTCAACCAATGGTCTTGATTCCCTCATGCATTTTGTCTTTGAATCAAAAGCCATTCTTCATCAAATAGCTTGTCTCTAGAACAAAATAATGTTGTAGAATGTAAATACCAACATATTCTTAATGTTACTCGTGTAACACCCTCAAATTTACAAACTGATTTTTCACAAATTATTAATTCAACAAATTATTTTTTTTCATTGAACCTGTATCATACCCTTATCATGATAGAAAAATTTCTACCATGATACATCCAAGACAATATACCACAAGTCTTAAAATATCTCAAAAATCAATTAGAACCATGAGGGACAGACATGATCCTCATAGCATGTTATTCAAATCAGGTCATAAATTAAAAGGGACAGACATAATCCTCTTGAACATATAAATGCATTTAATAAAAGGATTAGAGTTTACATGCTCCATAAAGAAGAGATGTCCTGAGTTGGCACAAGATACATTGTATAATCCAAAATAAGAGGTAACGTAAAAGATGGTGTCTCATACACCATAATTACACCTTTAGTGCTTTTTCGACCGGACTCGCTCCTGTAAAAATATTAACCACGGGGAATGAGACTTAAAAGTCCAGTAACCAAAAATTAATATGTAATAATGCATGCGGATGTAACTAATCATGCGATTGCTAAGTGGGCACACAAAACATTTAACCGAACAATATTTTCAAACAAACCAAACAAGTATTTAATTTGCATGACTGCGCCTTATATCCTCCTTTCGCCATGCTTAGACGCCAAATCACTTGGCCAAAGGTGAGTTGGACCAAGCGACACGCCACTCATTAGGTCCAATGAGGGCTTACCACGTGGTAATAATTAACCGAACAGAAATTCCATTAACACCATACATTAAAATACCCTGACAAGTCATGCATCATTCAAATATCCAAACAGGAATATATCCGAATAATAATATTTCATCATGATAAACAAAAATAAATTTTTAACCCACTTGGCAATAATTTCAAACAAGTATATACAGTATTTATTTTCAATAATTCATAATTTTTCCAAACAACAAAACAACACATAACCATTCACAAACACACCCATCACAACACATTAATAATGGTTACCTTGTGTCTTAAATAACAAGTTCCCCTTTACAACTCTTTTTTCACCACTATCTTTGTCAATATAATCTACATAATTATTTCACAATACTATATATTAATTTTACATTAAAATAAATAACTCTAATTTAAAGAGTTAGAAAGTCTTAGATCTATAATCCATATTAACACTAATTTAAGATTTATGCCTAATTTAACTTTCTAAATTCTTTTCTAAAATTCTCGTACCCTAATAAACTATTTTTAAGCCTCAAATCATTTCTAGTATCACAATTTCATCCTTCTATATTCTAAAAATTCGTTTAAAAATAAATTAAAAATTTTAAAATTATCCTGAAGCCTCAAATCACCTTTCTATAACCTCAAAAATACCTATTCATATTTAAATAAATATCTAATAATCAGAGGTTCATCCCTACATCTCAGATTCCACATAAATTCAACCATATAGATCTAGATTTTAACTCAAAAATTCTTAAACATGAGTTTCAACCTCAAGAAAATATTCTATAATATTTATTATATCCCTAAGAGTTTTAACCTATAATTTTACTCTATCATATCATCAAATTAACTATCCTATAGAAAAATTCTAATCAGAATATTTACTCTATCCTACAAAATAATCATATCACTAAAAAGCTAATATTATTTAGAAAATAACTATAAAATTAATTTTGTAATTAAATAAATTTTTAAATGCTAATCTAAACAGGAAAGTTAGAACATACCTGAAGAAAAAGAAAATAATCCTCCCTTATGAGAAAACGCCGAGCAACGTGAGAGGAAGAGAAAAAAATAATATAAAAATGGGATTATGGTCCCAAAATTATATTAAAAAAAACTATAGGTTTGAATTTAATTATTCAAACCTTTGGGCCAAAAGTTGCAATTTTTTCTAAATTGTATCTTAGCCTCTCATGCTTCCTAATGCACACACCCCCTCCTTTTTATACATGAAGACACCTCTTCTCTTCCCTCATCTAACCAATGTGAGACTTAAAAACAATAACCTTTCACCCCCCTTTTTTTTTTCCTTTTACTTTCTCGTTTTTTTTAACACACATAAAAAATTATTTATGTATTATATCTTAAATAAATATTGCTTATGTGATTTTAAATTTAAATTTTTAAATTTATAATTAAATACCTAACCATAATATCATTTCTAAATAACCTCAAATGATATAAATTCCTATTATTATCATTTTTTTCTTAAAACCTAAATTCTACAATTTCTTTATTATATAAAAATCAGGATGTTACAACTCGAGTTTTATTATTTTAAATTCACTTACCTTTACTTTATTGGTCTTAACTCTTATGCTATTTTACATGCTGTTCACATCATTAATCGTCTTCCTGCCTTTTTTTTTTACAACATCAAATACCTTACTAACTTCTTTATAACGTGTTTTTTTTTAAATTTTTGTGTCTTTAGTTCTCCTGATTTGCCTTCACTTCAGTTTCTTATCACGCTAAATTTGATCATTAAGCTAGGAAATGCTTTTTTTTTATTTTCACCTTGACATTAAAGGTTTTGTATGTCTTTATTTGCATTCTCACAATATTTTTATTTGTTGGTATGCCATTTTCTATGAGACTGCATTTCCTTTTTCTCTATCTTCTACTTCTCATTCTTCTATTGATATCGCTTCTTCGTTGCCTTTATATTGCTCTTTTTGATCCCATAACCCTCCTTCCTACTTGCATGATTATCATTGTTCATTCCTCGCCTCAACACCATCTTCTTCTCTTAGTCCAAATATCCATTTTCTATTATCTTTTGTCCTTTTTTATAATCATCTTTCTCCTTCCTGTACAAACTTTATTCTCTTTGTTTCTGCTTCCTTTAAGCCTAAGACACATAATCAATTAGTAAAATATCCTAAAATGCAGGCTAAAATTTTCCCTCCTGAGCAAAATAATATATGGATCTTGACTGGACTCCCTGCAGGCAAACATCCCATTAGTTGTAAATGGGTGTTTAAATAGAAGTTTAAAGATGACGATTTTTTTGATAGGTATAAAGGCTGTTTGGTCATTAAAGGTTATACACAAATTGAAGGGGTTGACTACTTTAATACTTTTTCATTTGTAGCAAAACTAATTACAGTTCATTTAGCTTTAGCATTGGCAACTACCAACTTTTAGCTTTTTAAGCAATTAAATGTCAATAACACCTTCCTTCATGGTGATTTAGATAAAGAGGTCTATATGGCTCTTTCTCTTAGTTTTAATTATCTATCGTCGAATACTGTTTACAAACTTTAAAAGTTTCCTTATGATTTAAAGTAGGCTAACCACTAATGGTTTGCTTAGCTTACAACTGCTCTTACTTCATATAGTTATCTCCAGTTTAAAATTGGTTATTCTTTATTTGTCAAGAAGACTAATTCTTCATTTACAATGTTATCGGTTTATGTTGATGCCATTATCTTGCCTAGTAATAATTTTATTGAAATTGCCAATATTAAAAGTCTTCTTGATCAGTTTTTTAGAACCAAGGATTTAGGCCAACTTCGCTATTTTCTTGGTTTGAAAATAGCTCGAATGTCTTATGGTATATCTGTCTGCCAATGGAAAATTTGATTTTGACATTCTTTCTTATTATGGTTATCTTGCTTGCAAACTAGTTTTTAACCCCTGTGGACAGGCTTGATAAGCTCTCTAAAGATTATGATACTCTTATTGATGATCCATTTACTTATAGGTGTGATCACAACTCACCCCAACATTGCTTTTGCTGTCTAACAATTATCTTAGTTTATGTTTGATCTACATGGTACTCATCTACAAGTTATTCATCATGTTCTTTGTTACCTTAAGTCCTCTCTAAGAAAGGGCTTATTTCTCCCTATTGACTTTGATCCCAAGTTAAAGGCCTTCTTTAACCCTTATCAGGGCGATTGTGTTAGTTCTCGTTGCTCCATTATTGGTTTTTATGTTTTTCTTAATAAAGCTTTGGTTTCCTAGCACTTAACGAAACAATCCACTATTTCTCGTTCCTTTTCTGAGGTTGAATATCGAGCTTTTAGTTCTGTGATTAGTAAGTTACAATAGTTGCTATTTTTGTTACAATACCTTCTTATCTCTCATCTTTCTTTTGTGATAATCAATATGCTCTTCATATTGCCTCTAATCTTACTTTTCATGAGTGCAGTAAGCATATCAAATTGGATTGTCATCTTGTTTGTGATAAGCTTCAAGTTGGCATGATAAGCTTCGAGTTGGCACCATTCATTTGCTTCCCATTCGCTCAAAGGATCAAATTAATGATATCTACACCAAGTCTCTTAGAGCTGGTCCTTTCAATGATCTCCTATCCAAATTAGGCATATGTGACATGCATTCTCCAACTTGTGGGGATAACATAAGGCAATGATTTTTATTTATTGTTTTGTATAGTTATAGTGGTTATAACTATTTTATTTTTTGTTATTATTTTATTCTCTGATATATTTTTATTGTATTCTCTGATAAATCTTAATAGATCTTTTTTCTTTGTATTAATATATCTTATATTAAATTAATAAGATAAGTCATTACTTTTACAAATTTTATTACCCTTAGCCTCAACATTTGGATATAAAAAGAAAGACACACTTAATATAGGTAAATTTTAAAAATAATTTATTTAAATTTTTAATATTTGAGTCTTATCATATGCCAATAAAAATTAGTTTAGTTTTCCTTAATGAATAATCAGTGGAGTTTTTAGTTGGCAAAAAAAAAAAAGCAAAAATCAATAGATTTCTTACTTCCCAATAATACTGCTAATTTCATCCACCTAAAATATATAAATAATTATCTCTTTATTAACTGCATCTGTATATAATTTTTAATTTCTATGGACATATTTATCATTAGATACAATATATTTAACAACAAATTAGAGGAATTATATTTCATCAAAAAGAAGTCGGGAAATATCGATCATGCATCCTCTTTTTTATTAAAATTCTCTAAAATTAATAATGGTGAATTTATAAGTATTTTTTAGTATTTTTATTCATTTCATTAATTTTTATGAAATGTAATTTTTTATAAAAAAAAACTTCGTAGAAATTTACCAAACTTAATTTCATAGGATTGTAATCTCTTTTTAATATATTTTTTTTTGTTACAAATGAGATTCTCCTTGTGAGTGTGGATGATTTACGTCAGGTTTAATATATTTTTTCTTGTATTAATATATCTTATATTAAAATTAAGAAGATAAGTTACTACCTTCACAAATTTTATTACCCTTAGCCTCAGCATTTGGATATAAAAAGATAGACACACTTAATATAGGTAAAATTTAATAATAATTTATTTAAATTTTTAATATTTGAGTCTTATCATATGCCAATAAAAATTAGTTTAGTTTGCCTTAATGAATAATCAGTGGAGTTTTTAGTTGGCAAAAAAGAAAAGCAAAAATCAATAGATTTTTTACTTCCCAATAACACTGTTAATTTCATCCACCTAAAATATATAAATAATTACTCCTTCTGTTAAAAAATGTAAGACATTTTTAATCTTTCGAGGTGTAATTATTACCTTTTTTTTAAAGGTGCCCCTATTGATAATGACTTTATATTTATTGTAAGGTATTTTATAGGGGTAAATATGAAGAGATAGGGTTAATTGAAAAGTAGGTAACTACTTTATTAGGGGTGAGATTTGGTTAAAAATGCCTTATATTTTTTAAACAGAAGGAGTATCTCTTTATTAACTGCATCTGTATAGAATTTTTAATTTCTATGAACATATTTATCATTGGATACAATATATTTAACAACAAATTAAAGGAATTATATTTCATCAAAAAGAAGTCTGGAAATATCGATCATACATCCTCTTTTTTATTAAAATTATCTAAAATTAATATTGGTAAATTTATAAGTATTTTTATTCATTTCATTAATTTTTATGAAATATATTTTTTTATTAAAAAACTTCGTAGAAATTTACCAAACTTAATTTCATAGGATTTTAATCTCTTTTTAATATTTTTTTTTTTTGTTACAAATGAGATTCTCCTTGTGAGTGTGGATGATTTGCGTCGGGTTTATAACGGGCCTTTCAGTCTTTTTGCAGTGTTTTTTTTTGGGTATCTGGCCCAAATATTTAAATAATTTCAATTAAAAAATGAGAAAAAAAGGAAAAATTTCTTGCTCCTTCTCTCTCTGTTTCCTTGCTTCTCCTTCCTCTCTCTTCTCCCAGGTTCTATCATTTTCTGTATGCCAATAAATTTCCCGTTTCAAAAACCCCTAAAATGCACACAACACTCTGAAGAGCGTCAGGCCCTTTCTCTCGCTTTCTCTTGCAGCCTCCTCCAATCCCAATACCCATATCCAAACAGACCCTCATTTCCTCCTCACTACCGAGCGCTGTTTTTTGATCGGCACTTTCAACTTATCTAAGCCATTGGATGTGATTGACGTAGTGTCTCTTTCTGCATTTGTATATTGGCCCTTCCTTTCCAGTGTGTGCTACCGTGCTTCGCCGACACTTCTCAACGGTGTTGGGATTGAGGCATTTCCCTTAGGGTTTTAATCATCTAAACTATTTGTAATTAAACAAAATTGTTTCCAATTGTTCTTTTACTTTTTCCCTTTTGGGTTTCATTGTGTTTTATTATGGTCCTTGGGTTGTAGACCTTTCTATCATTGGTGGAACTCTTAAATCGAGTTTCTCTCTCTACTTTTGGGATTTATTTGGAAAACTTCGGACATTTGTGAAGTTGGATTTTGCAGTTGTCACCTTTTTTTTTTCCCTAAACTTAACTTGATATAAATCTCTATCTTGGTTAGTTTGTTGTATACTGGAAGTTTCCCTTTTGGTGGAACCATAGTTTTTAGTCTTCCAACTTTTTGTGTGTGGGGCTTTCACTAGTTTCGTTTTTTGTGAGTTACTTGGAAGAAGCTGTTGGGGAGTCATATTTGGGGGTGGGAGGTTTGCTGGAAAGAGTAGCAGGTGCAAGCAAAGGGAAAAGGTTAGGCTTGCATGGGCGAACATGACGGTGGGGAACAGCCACCAAGTGGGCTATTGCCGAACGGCTTGTTGCGCAAAGAAGCCGCCTCCGTGATAAGAGCACTTGATTCAGAGCGATGGCTAAAGGCTGAGGAACGGACTGCAGAGCTAATTAAGTGCATTCAGCCTAATCCACCCTCTGAAGAGCGCCGAAATGCTGTCGCAGACTATGTGCAGCGACTGATCATGCAGTGCTTCCCTTGCCAGGTAGGTCTTTAAGTGCTGTACAGAAACTCACATGCATTACGGCTGTTATCAGACTGTATAGGTTATTGGTTGGTGGGGAACTTTGACTTATAAATTCTGCACTTTTCTAGGGAGATCTATTCTATTGGTTTAATTAAAAATGTTAGGACTCCAAGCTTGATGTGATTTTCATAAAGAATGGTCTTTCTTGGTAAAACTTATGCAGTTAATTGGCCTTTAATAGTTGCGCACCGCTAACCCAGAAATGGCAACCTGTTGTTAAAACAGTGTATATATGATGTTCTAGTTCCACCATTGTTTATGGTTGTGGTAAATTGGAGGCTAGCGCAATCATTTTTTTAAAGTTCTGAATGTTTTTTTCATCCTGCCTTTCCTAGTGCTGAGGTTGATGGGCACCAAGCTTCTGTTTATTTCATTTAAATTGACGACATGATTCTGGTTCCCCTTTATTGAGCATATTTGATGATTGTTATTGCAGGTGTTCACCTTTGGGTCAGTCCCCCTCAAGACTTATTTGCCTGATGGGGATATTGACTTGACAGCATTCAGTAAGAGTCAAAATCTGAAGGATACATGGGCACATCAGGTTCGTGACATGCTGGAGAACGAGGAGAAAAGTGAGAATGCAGAGTTCCGTGTGAAAGAGGTTCAGTACATCCAGGCTGAAGTAGGTTCCCTAGTAACTGACGATCATTAAAATCGTTGATGTTTGTGCTCACAGTCTAGTTTAAACCCCATGTTATTGTTGGCTACTTTCTCTATTTGGTTGAAAGCTTCGGGTCATGCAAAAGTTTACAATCTTCTGAGTCTACCTCCTATTAAAGATTTAGAAGAGGTCTTATTCTGCTTCACATCAACACATTATGTGAAGATGAAATCATACAATATGTGAACACTGCCTCGTTTAAGAATGTAGCTGGTGGTTGGGACTTTTGGCTAACAAGTTATAGGGGGTGTATGATAAATTTCATGTGACGCTTTCCTTCTATATTTCAGTTTTCACTTGTGCTTCTATCTTCTTTTGATCTACTTGGGCCATAGTTTGATGAAAAGGTTACTTTGTCATGCTGCTTCTTTAAGTATTGATGTGAATTACCAAGATTTTGAAAAATAACTTGCATGTTCATAGAGAATAATAGAATTGTGTTTGAGATTTTTGAACTTTTAAATGATCTGCAATATTGTATAATGCATTATTTTGGACTCAAAAGCCAAAACAAGAAGCTACACTGTCTATTTCCAATTCCAATTCTCTCCTCTGTTTGCATTCACATGATGAATCAAATTTTTCAGCAGCATCCATGCACTCAATGTAGACTTTGAATTAGGGACAAGCGAAAACCAAGTGAGAGCATGAATAACATACTTTTGAAAGAATATCTGGAAGGGCAGTTACTGGGAATTGCCATTTGACCTTTCAAATAAGCATACTTTGTGTTCATATTAATTTCAGGACTGTCTATGAACTTGATTGAATAATGATTAAAAATCAAGTTTTAGGCATATTTTGGTGATAAAAGATGAAATTGGTAGACGATTTCTTTGGTTGATCAAGATTGGTTATCATGTCTAAAATCCAAGGGAGAGCAAAATAATAGCATACTTTTGAAAGAATTTCTGGAAGGGCAGTTATCAATAGTTGTCATTTGACCTTATAAATAAGTATGCTTTGGTATCATGTTGAAATTTGTTATTGTTGCAGAAGCTTAAGGTCCTAGCTCTTAGGACATTGGGACTGATTTATTCATGTATAAGAACATAACGCCATGATAATGATGGAATTTCTAGTTGTTAAGCATATTTATGTGATTTAAGCAAGGATATGGGGAGATGATTTCTGTTGTACTAAATACATTGTTGCACTACTTCATAGCTGCTAAAATAATATTTTACATGTTAAAAGTGCTGGTCAAGATCATTTATCATTTTTTTTTTTGCTACCAAGTTCTAACTGTAAAGAGACAAGACTATTCGTTTCTCCAATATCATTCTTATGGCTGTCTAGCTTGATTAAGCTTGTCTAAGCCCTTTTTTATTCCATTTTCTCTGGCCCCAGTTTTGGCTATGGGTATTTTATTAGTATTATGTCATTTACATCCATTTATGTTGCCTTTGTATTTGCAGGTGAAGATTATAAAATGCCTTGTCGAGAATATTGTGGTAGATATATCTTTTAACCAGCTTGGTGGGCTGTGCACCCTCTGTTTCCTTGAGGAGGTGAGGTGTTGCACCATCAAAGCCTCACACTGTGTCTTTTTCTTCTTGCTTCTCCTTTTAATTTGTTTAGGTACTATAATTTCTTGTCTTGACAAAGTTTGGGATTTTACTATTGTAGGTTGATCATCTGATTAACCAAAGTCACTTGTTCAAGCGTAGCATTATACTGATAAAAGCTTGGTGTTATTATGAGAGCCGTATTCTTGGTGCCCACCATGGACTTATCTCTACTTATGCTTTAGAGACCTTGGTTCTCTATATATTTCATGTTTATAACAATTCCTTTGCTGGACCCCTTGAGGTATTGATAATTAATGTGCAGTGTTTTATCTGGTGCTTTGGTTGATCTATTTGACAGGGTTATTTGTTTATGTAGGTACTCTATCGGTTTCTAGAGTTTTTTAGTCAGTTTGACTGGGATAATTTTTGTGTAAGCCTGTGGGGTCCAGTGCCTATTAGTTCACTCCCTGATGTGACAGGTAGTTGCAACTTGATTGAAGATTGATTTGTCAATTATAAAATTAGTTTGTCGTGCTTATTTCTTTCATATTGCCAATTGATTGTCTTCCTTCTTCCCTTTCAATTTTTCACAGCTGAACCTCCTCGTAAAGATGGTGGAGATTTACTACTCAGCAAGTTGTTTCTTGATGCCTGTAGCTCAGTTTATGCTGTTCTCCCAGGTGGTCAGGAAAATCAGGGGCAACCCTTTGTTTCTAAGCATTTCAATGTTATTGATCCATTGCGTGTCAACAACAACCTTGGGCGGAGTGTCAGTAAAGGTGTTCTGAACTCTAAAATTTGGGATTTGGGTTTATTTTATGCCTTTTATGTTACTGTTCCTCAGGTTTCTATTTGGGCTTGAGTTGCTTCATGTGTGAATCTGTTCATGTTGTCAATTCTCTATATGAGAAGGGTAGTTAAGCAAAATTTTACAAGGTTGCGGGAAGGGTTAGATTTAAGATACATGATTGCTATATTTACCATCTTCGGATAGATAGCTATATTTACCATCTTCGGATAGACATGGATGGCTGCTCTCTTTTCATTTCTCTTGATAGAGAAATGCACATAATAAACAAATTGTGGAGAATGAATTCATTATATGCAGTCTTTTGTATTTTTTTTCATTGGTTTAATATTACCAAGGATGTTTCTGTATGAATATTGGAATCCAATCGTGTTAGATTGTTCTGTATGTTGGTATTGCCTGTTAGAGGTTTTAATGAAATCAATCAGGGGCCTTTGTTTAATTGGCTAAACTTCTGGACTGAAGTGGTTCTTGACATGGAATCTTCCCTTTTTCATTAAAATGTTATTTGAGCACAAGGTATGGATTTCTGTGCTTTGTCCATGCAAAGTGCTTTCACATGAGAGGGCCTTTGCTTATTAATAGCCTAAGATTATGCTACTTGTGTGATTTGTTATTTTAAATTAGGAGAAATACATACAGGTTCCGTACAAGAAAATTAATTACTACAACGTTCATTAATAGCTGAACTAAGGCCATTGATTAAAACTAATATTTTATTGATTTTAGTGGTTAATTTGTCACTTTGCTTTCATTGGACTAACTTCTGCCACCTTTTGTTATGACTAATAACTGTTCATACGAAATGTGTTCCAGGTAATTTCTTTCGAATACGCAGTGCTTTTGCATTTGGGGCTAAACAACTGGCAAAGCTACTTGATTGCCCAAAGGAAGACTTGATTTTTGAAGTCAATCAGTTCTTTATGAACACTTGGGATAGGCATGGAAGTGGGCAAAGACCTGATGCTCCAAGCAATGACTTATGGCGTTTGAGGTTATCTAATAATGACCAATTACAAGGGTCTGAGAATCTCAGGAGCAATAGTAAAAAACATGATAATACTTCCGGTTGTGAATTTGAAGTTGGAGGATCACGTGGTTCACAAAATGGCTCATCTCAGCACAGTATTTTTTCCATGGAAAGCTCATCTAAGAGCGATGATATCTCTACAGTATCACGAACTCATAAAAGTTACAGCAACCAAGCTACTTCAAGGACCTCTGACAAGGTCAGAAGGGAAAGTAATTCTGTTCAAGGTTCTCATGTTGAGAAGGGTCACAGAAATTTTTATCTTGAGAGTCCGCTGACTGACGGTCAGGGAAGGTTTGTATTTGCAAGGACACGTTCAAGTCCTGAGCTAAGTGACTCATTTGGCGAAGTTTCTTCACAGGGAAGGTGTACAAGGGGCCCAGAAATTGGTAAGGGCCAAAATTTCTCTTCTAAGTTGGAGAATAGTCATAGGAAGAATTTTGAAACTGAAATGGCTGCAGGCCATGGCGTCAGAATTGATGATTCATCTCCTAGGCACATCTCATCCCATCAAGTACTTGATGCTGCTGATGGTTCAAACAGTGGTTCAAATAGTTACCATGAAGAATCAGCTGCAGGGGTCATGGGTGAAGAGTTTGCATCTGTTGCAGGTGCAGGAGGAGCACATGTGATGCATCAGGAGGAGCAAGATATTTTGAACATGATGACATCTTCTACAGCTCATGGTTTCAGTGGCCAGGCTCATGTTCCAATGAATGTAGCTTCAGGCCACCTGCCACTTCCATTTTCACCTTCCAATATCACTCCAATGGGATATGCTCACCAAAATATGGGTAATATTCCCTTGATTGAGGCTCGTTGGGGTACAAATATTCAATTTCCTCAAGGTTTAGTCCCAACGATGACTCCTTATTTCCCTGGCATTGGATTGACCTCAAATCCTGAAGAGCCAATTGAAAGCGGTAATGAGAATTTCAGTTATATGGAAATGAACCCAGGGGAACTTGATAATGAATTCTGGCATGAGCATGAAAGGGGTTCAACTAGTGGGGTTGAAGTTGATAATGGAAATATTGAAATGCGCCCTGATGATAAGCAACTGTCAACTTCAGGTGGTTATAACTTTGTCCCACCATCTCGGGTAGGAAATTCTAGCGAATTTTCTGGAGTTCAGCAGAAGTTTATTAGAGAAAATAGAGGATCAATGAGAGAAGAACATACTGATACTGTTCAGTATCAAGATAGCAGAGGAAATGAGGTTTATTATGATGATAGAACATCAAATTTAAGGCTGCCTGGAGGTCCTTCAAACTGTAGGAGTAAAAGCTCATCTGAAAGCTCTTGGGAAGGACTTTCAGCAAAATCCTCAAAATCAACAAGGGAAAAGAGAGGTAGGAAAAATTCCCCCTCAGCACCATCTGCTGTTTACACAAAGGGTAAGAACGTGCCGGAAATTTCATCTAATCTAGTGGATGCAGAAAACAGAGAGTGGGCTTCTCTGTCAACTGTGGCATCTGATATGTCAGAAAGAGGTACTGGGCCCTCTGCTGGTACTCCTCTGCATTTTCCAAGGCATCTACCTGGATTTGAATTAGCTCAGACAAGTGGATCAGATTCGCTGATACCCTTAACTCCAGTGCTTCTAGGCTCTAATTCTCGCCAAAGATCCGTTGATAATTCAGGGGCTGTTCCATTTGCATTCTATCCTACAGGGCCACCGGTCCCTGTTGTCATGTTCCCAGTATATAATGTTCCAGGTGAATCGGGAACCTCTGACACTTCAGTAAGCAATTTCAATGGGGATGAAGGTTTGGATGGCATTGATTCTGGTCAGAATTTTGATTCATCTGAGGGATATGACCAGCCAGAGGTGTCAAGCCCTTCTAATTCTATGAGAATGGCTATTGCTGAATCATCAGAGCACAAGTCTGACATTCTTAACAGTGATTTTGCTAGCCATTGGCAAAATTTGCAATATGGGCGGTTCTGTCAAAACTCACGTAATCCTCCTTCAATGGTCTATCCTCCCCCTGTTATGGTGCCTCCTGTTTATTTGCAGGGCCGCTTTCCTTGGGATGGTCCAGGAAGACCTCTTTCAGCAAACATGAATCTTTTCACTCAGCTTATGAACTATGGGCCACATATAGTTCCTGTTGCTCCTGTACAGTCAGTTTCCAATAGACCTACCAATATATACCAACCTTTTGTGGATGAGATGCCACGGTATCGAAGTGGGACTGGAACCTACTTGCCTAATCCTGTAAGATAAATTTCTAGGAAATTTGGTACTTTATTCTGCAGTATCCTTTTATCTCTATTAGCATTATCATTGGGTTACATTCAGCGTAACTCTTGTTTATAATGGGGGGCTTCTTTATCAGATCCGGAAAAGAATCTTGTTACTTGGCCATGTTTGCCTTACAAGTTTTCTATGTTGGAAAATAATGATGATGATAATGGAAAACCTATATTTGCTTTGTATTTATTAATGTTTTACTGAATACTTTTGATTGGGACTCACCAGAATTTTTTCCTTTCAATGTTTTTGTTCATGGCTGGGCAACTGGAACCGAATGGAATTGGTCTTGGCTCTCCATTTGTCTTCTTATAGTGAATTTTTAGGTGTAATACTGCTTCAGCAAAAAATTCCTTGCATCTCTAGATTGTTTTTAGTAACCACTGCTATATAACTTGTGGGGAAGTATTTCAGTTTTGTTTTCAATTTTAGTTGGCCACAGAGAATTTGAAATCATTTTTTTTTCCAGGAATGTTGATCGATGGTATCCTTTTGGCACTTGTGTTAGTTTTTGTTAGTAATTTACTTTATTTTCTTGATTACTGCAGAAGGTTTCTGTTCGGGATAGACATTCTACAAATACCAGAAGGGGAAACTATAACTTCGATAGAAGTGACCACCATGGTGATAGAGAAGGAAATTGGAATATGAACTCAAAGTTGAGAGGAAGTGTTCGTGGTCATAATCGCAACCAAACTGAGAAGCCCAGTTCAAAACCAGAATGGTTGACAACAAGTGAGAGCCGAGCAGAAAGGCCATGGGGTTCACACAGACATGACTCTTTCATTTCTTACCAGACTCAGAACGGTCCTATGCGCTCAAATTCAGCGCAGAACGGTCCAGCCAATTTGGCTTATGGAATGTATCCTTTGCCAGCCATGAACCCTGGTGGAGTCTCGTCAAATGGACCAACAATACCTTCTGTTGTAATGTTGTATCCTTATGATCATAATGCTAGCTACAGCTCACCAGAACAACTCGAGTTTGGGTCTTTGGGATCCATGGGTTTCTCAGGCGTCAATGAATTATCACAGCTGAATGAGGGGAGTCGATCTGGTAGAGCATATGAGGAACAAAGGTTTCATAGTAGTTCTGCTCAACGATCACCAGATCAACCCTCTTCACCCAGCCTCCCAAGGTAGTCCTCCTGTTTCTCAGGAGAATAATCAAATGTGTCTCGCAACACTCAGACGTATTTTATGGGTCTGATGGTCAGGGTTCTGGTATATATTTTGGAATTTATTTTAGTCCCGTGTTTTCCATTTTCCTGAACCCTGTCATTTTACCCTTAGATTAGTATATAGCCAAAAAAGTCTGTGATATTTATCTTAAATAAAAGGTTCTTGCTAGTTCTTTTTAAAACTTGTATTACTCGATGATGCTTTGATTTATTCTAAACGCGGGGCTTTGATTCTTTTGCCAGGTGATTTACTAGGAGTAATCATCAGTTTAGGAGGATTTTCCACGTCTTGCATGTATCAGGACAGGTAAGGGCTCTCAGTGGGGAAAACTATGACGGAAAAATGCAACTCCCTTCTGGAGATTGTTGTCTACACCCCACTCAGAATTTTGCCATGCGATCATCAGTTGATCCTTCTTCTAGAGGGCCCTTTCTTTGATGCCCTGGCTTTTGCTTGTGCAACTACAACTGAGAAACCCACGTCACTTAACATTCTTCGGTAAGGATGAAGACGGTGGGACAAAGAGGATACTGTGTTGTTAGTTTCTGGCCGAAGCTTTAGACACAATTTGTAATTTAATCACATTAGAATATGATTTAGGTTCAGAATTTAGAAATTTTACCATTACAGATTTCCCTTTTACACAATGTTGTAGGATTTTTGTTTAAGAACATGCAGTAAATCTCTGTTGAACTTTGAACAATTTTACAGTGGAGCAATAACATCGTTAGAAAGATGATATTAGATGTCATCCTCCTGTATCTTCTCTCAGCACCTTTCCGTGTACTAATAAAGATTTCACGTCTTCATGTTTGAAACTTGAGGGTCTGCCTCCCTTTTTTGGTTGCAACAGGTTCGATATTCGTTTAAAATGTTCAACTTTGTTGATGCTGGGTTAAGTATTTTGAATTTTGAAAAGAAGAATGATAGAGAGATGTCAAAAGCATTAATTAATTCAAGTTAGGTTTTAGGTGTTAAATTTTAGGAATTTACAATTCAATATTTCAATTTTATAATTCTATTGTAATGAATAAACTTTAATAGAAAAAATAAATGTTTTTATTCTTCAATCATATCAAAATTTAAAAATTAATTTATAAATTCATTACAAACAGTTGTTAAAATTGAAAGATGGATTTATAAATTTTTGGTATTTGATATTTGAGATTTAATTTAATTTATTTGGTCCTTTCGGGACCTCTATCATTCTCCCATTTTGAATTGTTGATTAAAAAAAAAAAAAAAACTGATGTGTTTAGGTAGTTTGCCCAAAGGTCCAAGATAAATAGGAAAAGTGCTCAAAATCCTAGACTGAAATTAATTTTCTTTAATTTTAAATTAAATTCTCGTCGTTATATTTATTAATAATTGAATATTAAAATCTGGTTAAAACGTGAAATTGCCTGAAATTTGTTTTCATTCTTTCTCAAGTTTGTATTTGACTTACTGTCCAGTACCTTTTATAATTTGATTCTTTTGTCGATTCACTTGAAGATTATTAGCCAAAATTCAAATTGTGTTAACCTAAGTTATAGTTATAACTGATGAAAATGTGATTTATTGATCAAGTTCTTTAGAAAAATGTGTCCAGGTTTTGTTAAGATCCTTCAAGGACCAAAAGTCCAAAAACAAATAAACTCAAATTTGAAACTATAAAAGGGAGTAAGAATGTCTATTACTGATTTAGCGAGTAAAACATAAAAAGGAATGTCAAGTACTGAGAGGGGTTATTGCTTTTCGAATCTAAAGATATATGACCAATCTAAAAGGGTGGTGAGAAGATCAAACTAAGAGTGAAAAATAGACTTGATTAAGTTAGACTTTAATTAAATAAGCTTAAATTTGTGTAATAATTAATAAATCAAAAGTCTAAACTGAATTGAAAGTCTATTTAAAAGTTTACTTAAAAGTAAACTTTTTAAATGAGCTTGCATTTTAATTTTAAACGTCTAAAATATACATTAAAACTATTAATATAAATATATAACATGATTTATCAATTACAATATATATAATACTTAAAAGGACTTACCAACTACTATACAATACAATAATAAAGCAACAATATTAAAATCAATATATAAGTTCAATTTGATTGAAAATATAACAAAAAGTAAAAAAATAAATTGATGAAAAATCAAATTGTGAAACTAATATATGTGTGATATATTACATAATATATTCTCCATCCGTTCAAAAATGTAAAGTATTTTTTGAGGAGTTGGATGTTAAAAAATGTAAGGTATTTTTAATCTTTCGAAGTGTAATCACTACCTTTTTTTCAAAAGTGTCCCTGTTAATGAATGACTTTATATTTATTGTAGGGTGTTTGATAGGAGCAAATATGAAAAGATAGGATTAATTTAAAAGTAATTAATTACTTTATTAGGGAATGAGATTCAATTAAAATGTCTTACATTTTTTAACAAAAGAAGTATATATATAGATGTATGTATGTAACCGGCCTCTTGGGTTCATAAGCTAGGCCTTGAAAACAAAGCTGCCTATTGAGCTAAATAGGCCTAATTAAATATTTGAACTTAACATGAGCTTATTTAATAAACAAGCTAGGTTAAACCTGAAGTAGATTAAGGTATAAGCCCTTGATAAGGGCTCAGCTTATTCCAACTTTTAGATCAAACAATACAATTTAAAAAAAGAAAGCACATACGTGGGCCCTTATAGTTTGTATTAATTTTTAATTAGGCCCCTCTAACTTTATTTGTTAGAATTAAATCCTTACACTTTCTCATGTTAAGTCTGTTAGCCCTTCTAGTCTTGAAACCCATTTACATGGTTTATGTTAACGGAGTAAGATCTGACATGGCTGATGACTATGCACATACTTACATAAGTAATTTCCATAAAACACCAATACTTCAAATTGCCTCGTGTATTTATATCCATATTATGTCCGATATCGATACTTCAATATATATCCATAGGTTATAAAAATATTATTTTTTAATTTTAAAATATTTTAATATCTAATATTTTTAGATTGCAAGTTGATACTTCAAGACTATTTTTAAAAAATTAAATTGTATTAAATATTGAGATGTTAATTTTTTTTATTTCTAATATATTTCTATGATTTGCTTTAAAAGTCAAAAATTGAATTTTCCTTTAAAAAAATAAGTTTTATATATAATAAAAGGATAAAAATTATATCTTTTTAATTATAAAAAATGTAAGAATATAATCTTTTGGCATATAAACATTAAGTAGGAAACTATTAGCAAAGATTAGGTGGTAAGCAATTAGATAGAGATGAAATAAAATCATAATTAATGATTACATTTTGCTTAGTATTACTATAAAGAACTATACATATATGCTAGGTTGGATATTTTTTAAATTGAAATTATATTTTTAATGTTTTATTATCTTTTTATAAATATATTTACACATGTTGGAAACATATCATATTCTATATTTTTAAAAATAAAAGTATTAATGTATCAAATATGTATCGTATCCAACACGTGTATTGATATCTGTTCCAAGTTCTCATGGGCTCGCTCCTTCTATGGGGTTCTTCTACCTTGGGCTCAAGGAGGTCCGAGTTTGATTCTAATTCCAAGGACTTCCACGATGCAGTAGAGTTCCATAAATTCTTGTCTCAGACGCGAGGTAATGATTTGCATGTGTTCTCCTTCTCTTAAATAGGCAACTTGTGGGCTCAGCAAAGCACTTTTGATTGGAGAAGCAGGGCTTAGTTGTTGAGGAAATGTAGTAGAAAACTAGGAACAGATACCAAGGCGCGGATTTGGATTTGTGTGCGTTCTTGAACCAGATTTGGATTTCACTTCCCTAGAAATAAACCCATTCATATTGATTTATAGTAGGCCCATTGGATATGGTCCAAATATTATGCAATTTTAAGTTGACGAAATTCTAAAATTGGATCTCTTCTTTCCTCAACCATTGATATTTATAGCTGACATGGCTAACAACGAACAGAGGGATCAACCAAGCAAGACGAAACAACACAATCGCTCTCCCCCTGGTTCAATGAAACACGACCTCTACCCTTGGACGATGAACTAGCAAGACTGGCCAAACTTTTTTTTTACTATCCCGCTAGGCAAAGATCTACGTGGCAAAATTAATCCATGTATATGTTAAGCACTATGTTGTGTCTAAGTTAGCCACATCAGATTTTTTTTTTTAACAATGTTAAAGGTTAAGGGCCAATGGACTTGATGTGAAAGTGTAAAGGTCCAATTCCAACAAAGAAAACTAGAGGGGCCTGATTAAAAATTAATGCAAACTGTAAGTGCCCAAAATTACTCGTCAGAAATCACACGGACAGCATAACCTATTTGGAACGTAAACCAGGTATATTTCTGAGGCCCATCTTGCCAAGGACTAGCTTTGGAATAGCGGGAGGGTTATCAAGCCCCATGCTTCTACTGAATTCATTTGCCAACTCCACTAGCCTATACTTGTCCTTCCCCACTTTCGAGATGGAATTGTAGAAACCAAGCCAGGATTGATACGCTGCTTCCTTATTCTTCATCTCCACATGGGCTAGGGCCCTTTCCACCTGTTACGGCATATAATATTGGATTAGCTTCATGTTCATTCTAGTCATAAACCTGCCAGAGCATCAGAATATACGCGAGAATTTGTATCCGTGCAAATATATACCTTTTTCTGTGTGTCAGGATCAATTGAAGGTGCTGGAGCTTTTGTAATGGGCAGATCCTTTACGGCAGATAAAAAGAATTCTTCCCAAGGAGCTAGCAACAGTACGCCTTGCCCTTCTTTACCTTTCCGCCCTGTTCGACCCAGTCGGTGGATATACTGTTCTCTATCAGCTGGTAAACCCAACTGTCCATTTTGATAACAGTTAAGCAGGGTGTCAAAGCAACAATTTTCATATTATGTAGTAAATAAATAATAGCTACATATATATAATAAATTAGAAAAATTCTGAAGCTGAAAGGACACTTGAAAAGTTCAATGCTTGAGGAAAGGAGTTCATTTATAACCTGTATAACCAGAGTGACGTCTGGATAATCAACTCCACGGGCAGATACATCTGAAGTTACAAGGATAAGGCCCTTGGACTTCCGAAACTCCTCAGAGACCCTGGTTCTATAGTTCTGAGGCTTTCTTGAATGAATTTCTCTCACATTCAACTTCAACTCACCAAGAAGGTCAGCAACAAGTCTTGTGACCATAGCAGTTGTGCAGAAAACAAGAACCTAATAAATAAATAGCAAAGGTTACATATCCTCCCAGACATGTGCCTTGTTATATGTAAGAGTTCTAGAATCCGGGACAGCAACATCCTACATTCGACATAGAATGTCTTGTTTGCAATCGTACTGTGCCTTGACAGTAAAGCACAAAACATTGTCAAACAACTGGTTTAAGATTAGGAAGCGCACCTTATAGTCAACATCGTCAGCAATATGCTCCTTTAGAAGAAGGTAGAGCAAGGAGAAATGTTTGTCTAATGGTGCAACTAAGTGCCTCTGCTGAACCTGAACAGATCAACCGACCCACATGAACAAACGAAAGGAAAACATGCACCGGTAAGTACAAATGCACATGTGTGCTCGCTAGTGCTTTATAAGCAAGGAATGACAAACAATTACCTGTGAATGTGTCTCCTCACTACCCTCTTCAACTGTATTGATAAATTCATGATCTCTTCTCAATGCAATATGGCAGACTTGACGGACCTTCACACAATGAAAAAGAAAAAAAAATCCCTTCAAAATAGCTCAGTGAGCTTACAATTTCTAAAGTTTGAAACACATTGCAAAAAGAACCAACCCCTAAGGCCTAACCTCTTCTGGAACAGTGGCAGAAAACATAAGTGTTTGTCGTTGTTTAGGAACTGCAGCAATGATCCTCTCAATGTCTTTGCGAAATCCCATGTCTAGTAGATGATCAGCTTCATCAAGAACAAGGACTTTCACGCCCATCAGCCGAGTTGCAAAGCCTGCTGTATTCTCAATATGGTCTCTAAGCCTTCCAGGAGTAGCAACAAGGATCTGTACAATTTAGGAATGCAAACTGCAATAAATACAGTCTGACAAGATAGTTTGCTAATAGAAGATAACGGTCCAAAGTGGTCTAATTAGAACTGATTGAACTCAATAAACCACATAATCATCACATGCTTACTGTTTGAACTCATTAACAAGAGGCTGGACCTTTAGTTAGAACTGATTTATTACAGTACCGCTGTTTGCAGTACTAGATCACTTCTTAACTATAAAATATCATACTACAATGAGAAATAGCTACAGCAGATGAGTCTCTCAATAAAAGGGCAATAAGATGTTCACATTCCCAATCTCATGCGTTCCTCTCAGGCTGTCACACAGGTTAAAGTCTTCCTGGCCGGTTAGTTATGCAGCAAAAATTCAGAATCCTCTCATTTGTTTGATTGTCGTCCTCATACAAGGTCTACGTTGAAAAGAAATAAAGTTATGGTGGCAATTAACAATGGATTTACCTGGCAAGGGTTAGCTTGCATGCGTTTCTGTTCCAACGCAAGTCTTGTCCCTCCAATCACAACTTGAACGCCAATGGAAGGGTGGAACTTCAGTAGTTTAGTGGCTTCTGCGGCAGCTTGACTTGCAAGCTCTCGAGTCGGGCATATGACAAGCACAAGGATTGGAGGCCGCTTTTGATCATGATCAAAAGGAGGTGACTTTTCAACAACTTCAATAGATGGAAGCTGAATAGGAACACTTCAGAAATAAGTAGGGTTAAAACTATCATTCATGGCTTGCTGTTAATATAACAAAATGAATCATAAGCATCCAACTCAAAGCCATATATATTTTTTTTTTTTGGATGACAATATGATATTTTTATTTTAGGTAAAAAAGCAGTACACTATTCACTTGATCAACTGTATGCTGAAATAATAACTAATACTCGCATATACAAGCTCAATATAAGAATAGGCTGCTGTTGGCCACATAAAACAAAAGGCAGACAGGCTCAAACAGAATAGGGTTAAGAATAAAAAAGATAGAAATATCCCACCCAAAAGTTTGAGAGGAATAAAGTAGACAAGCCCAATCAGCAACAAGCTGTATTAGAATGTCAAGCCCAAAGGTTTTTTTTGGCTGGTAGAAGACAGGACTAACTACAATATGTCGCCCTTCCACTATATACAGAATTCCCCCAATCTACACAGAGGTGTATCGTTTCAATACACTCCCTCCAATCCTATTTATAGGGCAGAGACAGTTCTTTTTTTTTTTGTCTTATTTATAAGTCACATCATTAAATTTTCATCACAAATTTCTCCTTTTACCCTCCATTAAATGTTGAAAAGAGAATATGTTGTTAGAATATATGTTTAATAGGGACAAAGTTGAAAAACTTATTGAATTATTTGATGAATTTAATGAGTTTTAAGTATTTCCCTGGTTCCGATAAAACATGTTGGAAGTGATTTCTAAATAAAACCAAAGAAGCATTAAATGCAAACTGGTTCACATGTTCTGATTGTGGCTCAATTGTCCCACTCTACCACTTATATGTTCCCTCAGAAAGGAAAAGAAATTTCAAAATGATGGAAACCATACACAAAACCAATAATCACGAATGCACTACGCATACAAGATAGTGAAGATGCTTACTTACCAAAAAGGCAACCGTTTTTCCGGTACCTGTTTTAGCCTTGGCTAGGACATCCTTACCTGGAAATAACAACTAAATGGAGTAAGTGACACCATCATAAATAAACTCCAGAATAAATATACAAAAATCATGCCAGCTGAGGCAGCTGCAAGTCGCTTTCTTGGTTAGTGTGCTATTTTGGCAAAGCCGGGTAGTCTGAATACTGATCCTTCATGCAGCAAGGATTTCTATATCTAATTTGTTCAGCCTTCAGTAAGAAACATTTGGGGAGGAAGGAAGAGGATTTCAAAGCCAACAGGAAGTGTTGTTTGGCCCTTATTGTTTCCTTCACTATTTGTATGTCTCCATACCTTATGCCACAATTCTTGTTGTCACTCTGGCAAAATGCCTTCTGCATTATCATGTTGAACCTTTTTTACTAAAGCTGTCCACTTTTTATGAGTATCTTCTACATAATTTTGATAATAATATGCTGGTCTGAAAATTTTATATAAGCACATGTAAACTATAAATTGTTATATAATATTCAGCAGTATGATATTCCAAATCCTGACCCACTGTTACTGGCTATTGGCCAATCGTTTTAGACCTTTTAAAAGATCATAATGTCTAGATCTCAAAAAACCTGCATGAGCACACCATTCTAGAGTCTCTCAACAAAGTTTATATCTTCTCTCCCCACTCCCCCAAACCTAATTTTCTAAACAAAAAATATCCCCTTCAATGAACAGGCAAAACACAACAAAAAATGAGGTTACATCCAAGACTGCTTTATTTAAGATTACTTCAAGGCCAAAGGTTAAAACAAACCTCTCAAAATTACTGGAAGAGTTGCCTCCTGCACAACGGTCATTTTCTCATATCCAGCAGCCTTGACTCCTTTCAATGATAAAGGCGAGATTGAACATTGATCAAATCTGTGGATAATATCTCAAACATGAGATCTAGGATGTAAAGTATAGACACATATCATAGGGCATGTACTAGGAAGGATATAGCATATAATGCAGTCACAGAACTAATCTAGCACAAGTCAACAGCCTCAAACAATAAGCACAAGGATCAACTTAACTGATAATCTCTATTTACGATGTTGGAACATGGTCAAATCTTGAACAGATTTTCTTATCACACCATATGAAGTATGATGCAAAAATAAGCAGCGTTATCTTTCCTCTAACAATTAGATAATCACAAACAACGGAGCGTCCATTCAAAGCTCTAAAGCGCGCATGCAACGTGACTAATCCTTTACAAAGGTGCTACTTCTGTTACGTGGGTGCCCAAGCATGGCCTCTATGACCTCTCTCCCTCTCTCTATCCACATTAATAACCAGAAAAGTAAGTTTGGCAAAACCACTGCTCCATAAATATCTCAGCCACTGATCACTCATTTGTTCAATAAATACAGTAATCTTAAACAGCAGCATATCAGCATAGAGTATTTTGAAGATCATTCTCTCCTTAGACAACCGGCGCTATTAATATTCTCAAACCTCCCAACAATTAAACATTATTCATCTGTAGCCTGTCAGCCCAATGTACGTAATTTTTTTACCACCTGTCAATTTGTTCAGCCATTATTTAACACAAGAGGAATAACTCAGATACAATAAACTGCAAACCATAGAGAATGTGCCAAGTGTTGAAGTAAGCAAACTAGTCCGACAAAACAAAAGATGCTCTATAACATACTTGGTCTCACTTAAATAAGAGCCAGATCTCTCAGAAGAATCTCTTGCCGGACCGCTCTTCTTCGGCTCCTTTGCTTGATCCAGCTGAGAAGCTAAAGCCTTCTTCAGTAAATTATCATCACCATCTTCATCTACAGTATCTTCAGCGTCACTATCTTCTTCGCTGATAAGATCTCCAAAGCGTCCCATGAACTTCTTTGCTTCCTGTTCATCTTCATCAGCATCATCCTCACTAATCGAATACGATTTTCTCCTTCCATCCCTTCTCCCTCTTCGCAACTCCCCACCGCTTCTCTTCCCCAAGAGAGACTTCACATTCCGACCTTCGGACACTCGACCGCTTCTCCAATGGCGGGATTCATTTCCCTCCTCGTCTTCATCATCTTCAAATCGCCGACTCACACGAGAATTCCTCGAAAACGACTCAAATGTATCCCGAGTTCTCCTCCGAGATGATTCACCAAATCTGCCCAAGCCAGTCTCCCTCCTCCCTCTCATCGACTCAGATACTCTGCTCCTCCCTCCATTGCGATCCTTCTCCCTGTCCGAGTCGTCCTCTTCGCTGGTGAGTCGACCTCGATAAGAATCGGTCTTCAACTCGTCAACCCAGTCGCTGAGTTCATCCTCGTCCTCAACCAAGCTCTTCGAAACCCTGATCCTTTCTGCATCCCGATTCCCCCGGTTGAACTCAGCCCTCGACCCAGCCCTCCCAGGAAAGGACCGAGTCGAGAATCGGCGCACACCGAGAAGTTCATTCCGTACAGCACGAGACTCCAACCCGAGGTACTTGAGCCTGAAGGGGAAGATACGAGAGACAATGGGGACTGCCCGGGACGTCGGAACGGAGACTCCAAGCTTCATGGAAGGGAGGCGAGCGATGGAAGAAACTTGGATGAGATGGAGTTGCGATAGGAGTTTTGTGGGCATAGCAATACCTACAGTTTTAGTACAGTATGGTTACTCAGAACTTGTGGTCGCCGGCGACGATGGCGCGACAGTGGAAAGGGAGAAGGCAGGAATGGCTGAAGTTTACTTCAGCCGGAGGGTTTAGCTGAACGAGCTTGAAGGGGAAAATGGGCGGAGTTTAGGGTTTAAGAGTGGTTTTATAAATTTTGTTTTCCTCTATTTTTGCCAGTCGTCCCAAGCTGTGCGTTTAATGCCAGGTAAGCAGCTCACCCAGCTACGCCCATAAGCAGCGCCACAGTTGTAAGTTGTGACACAAAATAATGGGACAATGACAATAAAAAACCACTAGAATACTATGCTCTAATTATTTTGAAATTTCTTGGGATTTTTTTGGAACTAATGTTTTCATGAAATGACAATATTATCCTTTTTATAATAATAATGTCACCCTTTCTCTTCCCCATTAAGTGCCATGATGCTTGCAAAGCTTGATTGAGAGTGAAATAACAAACCAAAAAAGAAATAATCTATTATCGTACATGAGTGGGCTTTGAAAATGTTGTGTGATTTCAAGTAACTTAAAAAAATTACTACGACTTCCGTCTTTGCTCTAACTCTCTCACATTTGTTATGAGTTTAATTAGCACCAATTCACTTTGTTTAGTGGCAAGTACATTAGTCTTTTTTTTCAATCACATACTTAAAATGTTTCTTTTCATCAACTATTTTTATTTCACATAACTTTGCTTTATGTTGCGAAGATCTCTAATCCACTAAGTGTTTTATACTTTCAACCTAACACATTGCCCAGATTAAAACCCAAAAGCATTGAATCACAATTGAACTTTGAGAACATCAATTATTTATTTTATTGAGTTAAAACATGATCATAATAGTGCTTGTGAATCAAAACAAGATAATGAGGGGGACTATTTTTTTCAGACCTGTCATTTTATTCATCTTTTTAATCTATCATTTAACTCTCAATTAAGCTTGAGTAGAGCTCTACAAAGGAAAGATTGCTTTTTGTGGTCATTGACAATGACCAAGATATGCAAAATTAAATTATAATTTATTGCTATTCCCTCTAAAATAATTGTAGGGATTGCTCCCAGTAATGGTTCAGAGTAGCTTTTTTTTTTTTTTTAGTTCTTTATTTGTGAAGGCAGATATTGCTCGCGGGTTTGATTTTATTGGAACCCTTTTCATTACTCCTTTTGCACCGTTAAAAACAAAAAACAAATTTGAAAAGGTGAAATAACCTGCTCCAAGATCCTCTTGAAAACCATCACCCAATATCCTAGGGGAATAAAATCCCTCCTCTGCTCTCTCCCGCTCCGTTAAAATACGTGGCAGAGTGATAATTTTATTAAAATCGGAAGCCCAAAGAAATGGAGTGTGATAGAGTGTTTGAAAGGGTAGGGACGGAGAATTGGAGACTTAAATCATGAGAGAATATAATAGTCTTACCTGGAACAAAGGCCAATGTTTGTGGGGGGGGGGGTTGTGAGTGTGGGTGAAGAGTATACTCAGCTGACAACAAACTAATTTCTATTGAAGTGTCAAGGGCAATGGGTAAAGCTCTTTCGACCAAATTGACATAAATAAAAAATTTTAATGACATACAAAATAAATAATGCTAGGTACCATGTAAATAATAGAGGAGATGGGGATACGTAAAATTTTAAAGATCATGTTACCATCCAAAGGCACGTCAAACCGGTCTATCAAGTTTGGAGTAGTTTTTGTGTGTGTGTGTGTGTGTGTGTGTTTTTTTTTTTTTTTTCATTTTCCATCCTATTACCCTTTCCAAACAGAGCCAAAAGGAAGAATCCCTGCATAAAAGAAATTTTTAAACACGCGCGCCCACAAAATGTGCGCGCGCGCGCGCGCATATAGATGAAGAGGCATGATGGGCCAGATAGCCCTCTGCTGGTGAAGTGGCTTGCAACCTATGCATGTGGATTTGAAAATGAAACCGCGGGCTTTCGGTAGAAGCCCAATGTCTGTGAAGAGAAGCGCAGAAAACAAGGCTCCCAGACAAGATAGATTTTTCTCACGTCAGTCTGTGTGGGTGTGGGTGTGGGTGTGTGTTATATAAGAGCATAGTAAATGTCAAGAGAAGCATACTCTTACAAAACGTTTATATAAATGGCTGGGGGTAATGAGTCTTTAACATCTTGTGGAAGACAAAATGAAACAGACAATGGCTAACACTGTTTGGATATTTGTTTAAAGGTCCAAACCAATTTGCAAACTCAAATCCTATTAAATGTCTATTTAATTGCTAAGTTGAATTTGGTTCCTCAAATCTCGATTTTCTCGTTGCAAATCAGATTTTACTTTTGCTGGTAATTGGATTATTCAAACTGGGTTTTCGGAGTGCCACTTTCTGCAATAATTGACATCCAGACATTAAATTAAGGTTCTAAAGTCTATGATCGAAATTTGGAAATGTGACCGTAGGAGTAGACATCGCAAGCCTTGTTGAGCTTATTTATTCCTCTCTCTTTTGTCTAACATAAGCAGCAGAGAAGAGAGATATTTTCTACCTAGCTAACACCAACAATATTACAAAGTTCAATAAATATTTAATATACTCATTTCGTTCAAATTATAAGACACTCTTTAGGTAGATTCAGCGTTTTAAAATATAAAATACTTTAATAATATTAAGGTTTTATTAAATAAATCTATTTTAATATTACCCTTTATTTAGCACTTAGTGTAGATTTAAGGTCATTAAATGAATGGTATTTTTGGCATTTTCTATTTTTCTTAAAAAAATAAGGCTATTAAATGTATCTAATGAAATTTATTAATATGTAAGATTCTATTTAAAAGTGTTTCATAATTTGGGATAGAGGTAGTGATATTTACAAAAAAATATCCCTCATAATTAATACCACACTCATCTCTCAAGGGTTAAATAAAATAGAAAAGACATTTTTCAGCCGCAACTTTCTTAATACATGTAACTAGCGTCATCCACTACTTTTATCAGGTAACCAGGGGTATTTGGTGTTAAAAATAGATATTACCAAGTATGAATATATTAAAAGCTAGACCAAAAATTGAACTGATTAAGGTATTAATTTTTTAAAATTTAATGGTCAAAACTATAATTTAATCATTATCAAATCAATTATGAATATAAAGAAGTATTTTATTAAACTAATCAAAATACTAGCTTAATAATTTACTAATTCAACAGGGCAGGTCGGCTCAGTTTTTAATACGAGAGAAGCGACACAGAGAAGGGAAGAAATTAATGGAGTAGAAAGTCATGCAAGTGGCATGGTTTGAAAAGAGAGGAGAGGAGAGAGGGAGAGGGAGAGGGAGAGGGTTGGGATGAGGACGTGCATGGAGTTAAATTAATAATGTCGGGGTCCAATATTTGAGGCCATAAACAAAGTGATGACTAGGGCTGTTTGTCCCTTGTTACGTTTTTCCCACACAAACGTAGACGTTTCCAACAAAATATCAAAGCGTGATGCATGTTGACATTGATGCACTGTGGTCCTTCGAATAATTCCTTTTTGCCAATTATACCGTCCACCTTTTTGGCCTCCGCCTCCAAAAAATTAATTACATTGTCCCTCGTCCATCCTTCATCTGAAATTTCTTCACTAAGAAATAGCCATACCCAAAAAGTCATGGCTCAAGCAGTTTAAACTTTTGGGTGTTTGTTCTTCTTGAGCAACGCCTCTAGTTTAAGTTTTGTACTCTCTGTCTAGTAGTATAAGTACATTCCAATTAATTAATTTACACTTACAATAGATCAGTTAATTGCATTCAAAATTACTCATTATTTTTATGTTTATTCTTGTTTAATAAGTTGTCCTAATTTCAAAACCTTATTAAATACATCCTCATTAAGAATGTCATTGAAAAAATATATTAATTACACCTTAAATTAATCATAATGTCGTATATGTTTTAAGGTGGGCAAATGCCCCCCTTAAATTTTGTGGAAACCATGTATGTAGTATTGATATATGTATCATTACCCTCGTCATCCCTTAATTTTGCACCCGCTGAACAAATCCAGTTGAGACTTGAAGAGAGTTAAATTACATATAAGATGACAATGAACAAACACGCGGATGTAAAGAAGTTCAAGAAATAACTAAGAATGTTCAGTAACAAGATGAAAAGAAAAAGCATCCCTTGTCTTCAATGCTAGAATGAAGGGTTTGGAACCCAATCCAATAATTGTAGTTGTTAAGAGAAGTGAGATAGTAAATGTTCAACACCACAATCATGCAATAGTTACTAGTGTTCCCTGTCTAGCTCTGTTTCTAAGACAGAAACGGAGGTGAAAGTTTGAAAAAAAAAATATCTTACGGCTACAAAAACAAAGGAAAAATATCATAGTTAAAGAAAATTTGAAGAAGGTGCATTTTCTATATTTGTAGAAAGAATGAGAGATGCAATTTGGAAAAGGCGACACTAGTGCTTCAAGTGGGAATTGGAAAAGGAAACCATCAAATAAAATATTACATTATTTTAAAATCCTTATAAATCATTTCTTTTATTCCTTACTTCAACAAATTTAAGACTAATACAAAAATACATTATAACAAAATGAAAAGAATTTTATATTTATTTTTAGCACAAAAATTTTTCATTTACTTTGTATACTTTATTCCATAAAATCATTTATTTTTCATGCACCTTTATTTAAAATATGCTTTTAAATTTATGATCCTCTTAATTATTTTTATTCATTAAAATTAATTTTCATGTTAAAACATGATTCTCAATTAGTGGATTGCAAATTTTATAAATTTCAAACAGGATAATAAAATTATTTTTAGGGAAAGTTATCAATAAAGGAAGTAACAAATCTTTACTTGGCAAATAAAAATTTTAAAAATAATAAATAAAGATAAATTTAATAAAAATTATTTTCTATCAAACCTAATTATTAAATTTTATACAATTTTATTGATAAAAATCATATAATTATATGCAATGCTTTTTTATTATTTTTATAAAAAAATATGCCCCCTCTGGCTCAGGGTTTTGAGTTCGCCACTACTCTCCTTGGTCTCTGTTATAAGACACTCCAATTATTTTATCAAAACCAATAAAAGATGATTAAGTTATTAGTTTTATCTAAGAATATAATAAACTTTCAATTTTAAGTTTATTTAAATGAAAAATTTTACATAAAATTACATTTCTTCTCATAGTTAATGAGTTTAAATAGAAGTAATATTGGAAAAGCATAATCAACTAACCATTACTCCATCAAATGCCTTATGTTAAGGGTTAAAGAATTTTTCTAAAAGATGCTTAATGATAGGGATCAGAGGGAGTGTTTTTTAACATGACACTTCAAAAAAGTGTCTTAAGACACTGAAAGAATGGAGTACATAAAAGAAAAATACCTTGGACAAGCTTGTGTGATTGCGTTATATAATCCAAGTCAATTCAAATTAGTTTGCGTGGTAACTTGTGAAAATCTATAGTATTACTCAAAATCAAAAATTAATCTTTCAATCCTTTAAATTTTGACTCATTTACAACTTAATCCATCAATGTAATTATGATTCAATATAACTCAATTTTTAAATTTTTATCTCATCTAAAACTAGTTCTTAATCTTTCAATTTTTAATAAGTTTGTCCTTATGATTAATAATTCATTTTGAGTCATTACTGGTTCATCGCATGTGGTGAAAAATGTTTCAAACAGTGTTAAAAATTGCATTGTGAGGCTTCCTATAACATTTTGAACTTCAATAAAAAAAACTAATTATTAATTGAAGATAAATTAGTAATTAGTGTATTAATTATGGTTTTGGATAATGGATTAATGTGTGGTATTGTTTGGTTGGTTTGTTAATAGGATCGGAAGGCAAGACAATGATGTAAAGCATAATGCGCAAGTATTAGTGAGAGTTATTTCACTGTGTCATGAGCCGCAACATGTGCAACACGCATCGTAGCGCATGTCACGAAATTCACTTAAAGCCTGTTGTGCTAGCTTGTGAAAACTAGATTGTTGGATTGTATCCAAACTTATCCTACTAGATAGATTATGTTATAAGTTTTGCGTAGGCGGTTGAATCACTCTAATTAGACATCAATTGTAAAAATAACAGGCAGTGAAAGTTCGTATAAAAAATCTATCATGACAGTCGAATTTGATATATGTGCCACGGTGCATGGTGTGCAAGCCACGGCCCATGTCGTAGAGTCAGAGCACGTTGCTCTATACTTCATATGTCACGTCACAGAGTCTATTTTTAAGAAAAATAGTTGTTCGATTTTCTTTTCAAGTGAAAATGCATCTACGCTTTTGTTAGCATTTTTTATTGAACATATTTTTTGTTAAATCGATATCCCACATTTTAAAAAATAAATTAAAGACTATATTTTTATTATTGTATTGTAATCGTGAGTTAAAGTATGGATGTGTGAATAAAGCCCAAGGTAAAAATCAGCACTTTACACTGCCAACTCAGTTCAGTGCGGATTCGATGAAAATTAAAAGAAAATAAAGCGTATATATGAGGCTAAGAGCGTGTTTCCTGTAGAGTTGAACTCAAAAGAACTGCAGATGATCCATTAAAAAAATAAAAAATTGCAACCGAAGAAGACGCAAACCAAAAACGAACGAAGGCGAGGCAAAGTGTGAAGGCGAAGAGGAAGAGAATGGTCGAGGACAACAAAGAAGAAGATGAGAACTGCAGAGGCAATTAAGAAGAAGAAAACGCACGGCCAATAATCATGATATTTTTCAAGAATCAGGCTTTTTCTTGGTTCTCATTTTAGTTGGGGATAGTATGCTTTATGGGTTCATCCAGCTCCTGATCGCCATTATGCATTAATATCAATAAAAGATCCTTCTGAATTATCTCACGTGGCAGACAAATCTAGCATCAAAGTTCTCATGGAAGAGTTTCAACGTGCCGCTAATTCTTCAATAATCAATATGATTCAAATCCACGTGTCTTGTCCCGTGTACGAACGAGTAGTTAGTTTTAATTGGATACTCTGCACAAGACAATAATGAAGATGAAGACGACGCAAGGGAGTGACAGGAAAGATGAGAACCCTTAAACATGTCCTAATCAATTATGCAAATATTTTTTATGAATATTTAATTTAAATAATATTAAATATTAAATAAGCTTTTTTCTTTATAAAAAAATAGTTTCTATCCTATCCCTTATGCTAATTCAATATCTGAGGTGGCGCTTGCATGGGATGACTTCTAGAGGATAAAAACAAACTCTATTGATGGTGAAAAAATTAGCTACTAAGTTATAGAAAAGTCAACAATTAAAAAAAAAATATTACAACGAATAATAGTTGAAGAAATAAATTTTAAGCAAGTCAAAACTTGAAAAGTGAAGGAATTTTACAAATATATTGTTTCATTTCTCATCGGATCACATTATCAAAATTATAATTTTAGTGTTTCAATTCAACATGAAACCAAACATGCAATGCACTATCATGTAAACTAATCATACCCATTGCCAGGGACGCATGCAGCGGGTGTTCCCCCCTTCCCTAACAATTTCAATGGTTGTTTGGAATCTTTGGAATTTTTTTTTATGTTACTTGCAGAAAAATGTAAAAATTACTATTAGTACTCCTATATTTTAAGTAATTTTTAATTTTACTTCCTATGTATTTATTTATGGATTCGTTCTTGATTGCTAGCAGTAGAGCCTTGTTAAAGCCAGGGGACAGATGCACCCCCTCAATTGGGGGTAATTCAATATGTGTGATGAGAGAGAAAAACTCGAAAGAGTTTAAATAATGAAAGTCATGCCACATAGGAAAGAGATTTGGAATTGTGTGTCTCGCATGGTTTGTCTGCTATATTGCGTTTGACAAAGCAATCACTTACAATAATCAAAGCCTTTCTATTAATTTTACAAAATACTCTTTATTTTGTAAAAAATGCAAATACTTCTTTTAGGATTAGATTGTGTAAGATTTAGCTTTTACATCTTCTATTTTTGATATTTCGAACACCTTACATTTATTATTTGAAAGCCAACTAACCTTGATTTATATCTAAATGTATTTAATTTAAATAAGTTTTTCATGTATACTATATACATACATATAGAGAGAGGGGGGGTGTGTGTTATAACTTACAACCTAATGAACTTTAAACATGATATATAAAATTTAAAAAATATCTAATCAAATGGTTTAAGCTATTTTGATGAAATATGCTATCCTTAAACATACTGAATATAAGAAATTTAATATGGTATCATGAGTCATTCGATTGAGGGGAAAAAAGAAAAAAAAATGAAAGATGAAAAAAAATACAAGAAATTCAAAAAAAAAAGAAAAGAAATGAAAAGAGAGAAGAAGAAGAAAATGGAGAAGAAATTGAATAAATCTGAGATCTTTGAGACTAAAAAAAAATACAAGCCCAAGCAAGAAGAAGAAAAAAATAAAAACAAAATAGAGAGAGAAAAAAGTAGTAGAGAGAATATTATAGTATAAAAAAAAGTATCACATCTAAAAGATTAGAAAATGGATCATGATATATAAAGCTTAGAAAGTATCTAATCAAATGGCTTAAGCTATTTTGATGAAATATACCATCCTTAAACATACTGAATATAAGAAATCTAACAAAACATACTTCCTCCGTTAAAAAATGTAAGGCATTTTTAACCGAATCTCATTCTACAATAAAGTAATTACTTACTTTCAAAATAACCTTATTTTTTTATATTTATCCCTATTAAATATTCTATAATAAATATAAAGTCACTATCAACACGGATACTTAAAAAAAGATAATGATTACACCTCAAAAAACTAAAAATACCTTACATTTTTAAACATTTAACTTCTTAAAAAATTCTTTACATTTTTTAACAGAGGGAATAAGTTGTGAACTCACTAACTTGAGTACGTCATTATTTATTTTTATTTTACACATATTAAATAAAAAATCTTCACAACAATTTTTTTAATCTTTTTTCTCCTTATTCAATGTTTTTTAAAACATGAAATCACAACTATAAGAGATAAAATTAAATTTATAATTATTAAATTGCAGCCATATTGTTGCCAACCACCACGGGCTATGCATTTTCTTATTAAAAACTAAACAGTACATAATGCATATGCCAATTAAGTGTGTTTCTCAGACGTATCCACGTTGTTTTATTCAGAACTAATATATATTAATATTGCTCGCTCGACAATGAAACGATGTTAAAACAAATACCAATGCAGAAGTGCGTTGCTTTACAATACTCAATTCAAGTGCTTTTCTTCACCATCGATCACAAATATAACGTTAACACTGAGTTTCTGATGATGATTAGATACGTTTGACCTTATGCATATTAACGTCTATTAGACATACGTCATGGCGATTCATGCTTGCATTTTCTTTCAAATGAAATATCTATTGTTTTGGCTTAATATAGGCGATTAATTTTGTATTATTTTACTTAAATCAGATCCATAGAAATTGACATGTATGGACTTCCTTTGTGCCATTCGTCAAACCATGTGTGGCTTGAAATGGTTGTCATAATTAACTTTTAACATATTAGGCTCGACTAATTAATTCTACTATATGTTCGCGACTTTCACTTAGTGTCACTTTCAATCATATTATAACTAGAGGACTAGTAATTAAATGTGAAATGACTTAAAATCCATGCAACTAGATAAATCTCATTCAGAAAATAAATGGTAGCCATACCTTTAATTAAAGCTCGTATTCCACCTAACGATTTTGAGCCACTTAAAAAACCCATGGTGATTATTATAGTGGTTAATGTTGATAAATCGTTTAGAGTTTTCTAGATAGCCTAGACAAAAATTGTTTATTATTGGTAACATTATGAAGGAGATTTCAATTAAGGTAATTAATTAACGTGTGCTGGTGTTCTAGGATTTTCATAGTGTAAAATCCAAAAAAAAAAAAAAAGGATCGACAACGATCATGTAAATATGATTTTACTTCTCCCGTTGCAGACACTGTCTAAATGCATCACTGTCAGATAGTAGAACGTTCTGTTTCATTTTGCGAGAGTAGAACGTTCTGTTTCATTTTGCGGCTCCTAGTAGGGGAAGAATGATAATGAGACAGCACGCATGCATTTATTAATTGATTGTACAAATTTTAAATTATCATATTTCCAGAGTTCAACCTATTAAAATTTGTATATTAAGTATGTTTAAAGATAATATACTTTATTAAAATAACTTAAATCATTTAGTTAGATATTTTCTAAACTTATATCTTTATAATTTATTTTTTAATCTTTAGATGTAAGACTTTATTTTATTTTCTAATAGAACCTTTAAAAAGATATGTTTATAATAAGGTTATTCTTTATTGTCAATATAAGATATTGGGGAAAAAAAAAGTGTATGAGATGCGCGATCTATAAGTCATCAATAGTATTATTTGTTTTGGATTTTATACAACTGCACATTTTTCACGAGATTTCTTTAGTTTAAAATAAAAAAAACAAAGAATATAATATAATCCCTAATTAAATAATGTATATTGAATTTAAATAAACTAAATAAATGCAAGGTTCATATCTTACAGTTATATTCCTTCATCTTTTTTATTTTAAATTTTTGGAAATATTGTGAAGGCTTCTACGTTGCGTCATCACAACAATTTAGAAATAATTAATCAGGTCCCAACTCAATTAATTGTAAATCATTAGTATTATTGCGTGCATGCCTACGCATCTCTTTTGACTGTTAACCTGGAATTTTGTCCCCTTTCCTCTCTTGCCAACTACTGTTATAATTTACTCTTTTAGTCCTATTTATAAATTACTTTTAATATATTTTATCAATATTAACAAAATTTTAAAATTTATTAACTTTATCATAACATTTAATAAGTTTTTAACTTTATCCCTATTAAATATATACAATTCAATAACATATATTTCTCTCCAACATTTAATGGAGGGTAAAAAAGAAAATTTATCGTGAAAATTTAACAGCATGACTTATAAATAGAATGAAAAAATTTATTCTCTCTCTACCTTATAAATTGGACCAAAGGGAGTATTTTATCATCTTTTTATCAATTATTACTATTTACTAATAAACATTGATTTTTTTAACTATACATAAGTGTATTCTTTTATTAGCGATAATTGTGTTTGAAGAACGTCAAGTATTAAATGCAAATATATATCTTAGTAGATTTGAACATTAATTCTCCATATTATAAGAGACTAGCGATTTCCCTTGATCTAGTCACAATTGGTTGAATTGATGTACTACTATATACTATACTTATTCCAAACCACAATATAAGTTATAGTTAATTAATTAATTATTTACAAACAATGTTAGTTAAAATTTTAAATTCTTAAAAATGCCCACATCTTTTCATTTATACATTCATTTATTCCAATTTTGATGCATGAATTTTTTTTAAATGAGTAATAAATGAAGTAGGAATATAATTAAAAAAATAAATATAAAAATTATCAATATTCTATATTTTGGACTGAGTAAAATTTTTAGAAGATGCATTATATTTGAAACTAGCTAACTTTTTTCATAATTGGGTAAAAGTTCATTTTTGCTTTTAAAATATTTTGATAGGAGCATCTTGTGGTTTAAAGGTATTGTCATAGCAATATTGTCTTTCAAATAATTAAAACGAAACAATTTTGCCCCTAGGGTTAACTTGAATAATGTTGACTATCACTTGACTAATTTTCGCCAACGTGTCATGCCAAATGTATCTAATTCAATTCATTTTTTCTTTCTTCCATCTTCCTTTCTCCTCTGCATGCAACAGCTCATTGTTTGGCATATATTGATTGCTTGCTCATCTCTTCATCCAGTGGGACTGGGCTTGTTGTTGCAGACTTGGTGACTTTGTCATAGGCTCTAACGGTTTTCTTGACGATATTCTTTACTCCTCTCTCTTGTATTTTGAAGTTCCATCTATCTTCGGTTAAAGTCCACTGTAAGGTAGTTCTGATCAATTTCAAAAAAGCTACTCTCACAGGGGTTTTGCATTAAGACCCAGAACACAAAAGGACTAAAGGATTCAAGTTCTTTAAAGGGCGATTTTGAAGACATTATCCCAAGTATAACACTCAATTGTCTCTCTAATCAAAGGGATTGAAGAACCAAAATGGATTAAAGCTCCCAATTACCTTCTATCTAATTTGTATGGTGTTGTTCATCAAGAATTGAGGCCAAGAGAGAAGGTTTAGAGAGAGAATGTGAAGTCGATGATAGAGAGAGGCTTCTGAGTTCTCTCTAACCAACATAAAATAAAAACTCATTTAAGTTAGTTTCTCAGTGAGCTTTGTATTTGCCTCTGTTTGGTATTAGCTTATGTCTTTAGTTGCGTTTGATCAGCTCTGGAGATTTGATTGGAAAGGGAGGGGAGGAGGTCAACAGAGGATATGCTCTCAATTTCTAAAAATTTTCCTCTGGCAGGGAAGGAAAAATCAATGGTCAATGCCACGTGCTTCAAAAAGTGAACCCCACTAACAGTGACTAAACAGCTGTTGATGAGGATTTAATTGAGGGATAAAATTGTTTCATTTTAATTATTTGAAGAACAATATTATTACGACAATGATTTTAAGAGCAAAAATGAATTTTTACCCTTTCATAATTTCTCCTATGATTTAAAAGTTGAAATATTCGTATAAATATATGGAATCAAGACTAATAATTTCAATATATGAAATGCATAATACTTGAATTAATCATAGAAATTTTACACAATAAGACAATATGTAACATTTTTCAATTATGGACTTTTTTTCATGCATGAAACATGCTCAAGGTGTGAGATATTAAAATGTGAACTATAGCATTTGACACGGTCAATATGTGGGAATTGCGAGCATACAGTGGCTTACGTACAGAGGTAAGAACAGAGGTAAGAACACGATTATTTAGCTAGTTTTTTTTTTTTTTTCTAAACCTTGGTATTGGTTTTGATGCTCCATCCACTAAAAAATATAAAATATTTTTAATTATATTTTATATCTCAATAGAACAGTTATTTATTTTTAAATCAACTAATCTTTTCATGTTTACTCATATTTAATAGAGTGATTTACTCTAAAATAAATATAAAATAATTTATTTAATAAAAATATTTTTTAAAAAAGTTAATTGTTACATATTAATAAACTAAAAATATCTTATATTTTTAACCATTAAAGTTATTAAAAAAATATTATATTTTTAATAAAGTAACGTCCGTGATCATTCACTACCTCTTTCGTTAGAGCTAGTGAATGATGATGGAAACTCTTTGAAGACCCTTAACTACTTTTAATTTGTTTAGTTAATGTATGATTAGTTTCGATCCAAAAATAATAAAAAATTATAACCTACCTATTATTTTATACTCCCTCTATTTAAAAATATAAAGTATTTTGTGAGGAGTTGTATGTTAAAAATTATAATAAATTTTTAATTTTTTGAGATGTAATCATTGTCTTTTTTTAAAAGTGCCAATGTTGAATTTAATGGGGATAAATATAGAAGATAAGATTAATTAAAAAGTAGATAATTACTTTATTAAGAGGTAAAATTTAATTAAGAATGCTTCATATTTTCTAACAGAGAAAACAGGTAATATGTCCCACGTTTTCTTTGTTTTCTAAAAATATTTTCAACTTTTTTCATTTAAAATTTCAAATTTTTAATTAAAATATGTATTTATGACATGAAAATATTAAAATACTCCATCTGTCTCAAATTATAAGATATTTTTGGATAAAATTATAAAATAAATCTCGTTGAATACATTCAACAACCTTATTTTTTTAAAATAAAAATATAAAATTTTAAAAATATCTATAATTTAATATATTGAAAAGAGAAAAATAAAAATTAATTATAAAGAGAGAAAGAGTTATATTGAAATGAGCTTATTTAATAAAATATTAATCTTTTTAAAGTGTCTTGTATTTTAAAATATTCAATCTCATCTAAAATTGTTTTATAGTTTATAATGAAAAGAATACCTTTCAACAAAAAAAAAATCTCTTCACTATTATTTATTTTTATGGAAACAGAATCTTTTAAGAATTGGGTTCACACATATCAAATATATTTTTCAAACTTACACTTTCCTTCCATTCATGTCAATTTTAGCATACTAAACAAGATATACTCTTCTAGTCCAGCATATAGTTATTTTATAGAAATATAATCTAATTTACTTTATAAGTCATCTGTTGATGGGATTATTTTGTTTCAAATTAAAATTTCCAAACTATTCTTAAAAAGTATTCCCTCCATTTCAAATTATAAAAAACTTTTAGATAAAATCTCACACACCAATAAATATCATTAAATACACCTAACAATCTTATCTTTTTAAAACAAAAATATAATCTTTCAAAATACTCTTCATTTAATATATTAAAAATAGAAGTGATGGAAATTAATTATAGAAAGAGAAAAGATAATATCATAATTAGTGCATTTAATGAAGCCTTAATGTACCCAAAATATTTTATATCTTGGGACGAAAAAACTCATTTAAAAATACCATATAATTTGGGATAGAGAGAGTAAAAGAGAGAGAGACAAAAAAATAACATTATATTATTGGTTTACTTTTTGTTTGTTACTTGAGTATTATGTTTAAAATTTTACTTACTTTTATTATGTTAGTATTGATAATATTGGTGGAAATGACTATTAAATAAAATTGAGGGAGTAAATTTCTAACATAAACAAAAGTTATGCTTAAAATAAATGCAAAATAATAAATTTTTATTTATTAAGATTAAAATTAAAAAAATGCTTGTATACATTACCTAGTACGGGCGGCACATGAAATTTAGAATTTATAGATCCATTTGTTTGTAATCTTTTTCTTCTGATTTAATAAAATTTGATCCTTCTTTAAAAGAAGAAGAAGAAAAACTAGCATGGGCAGCTGATGGCACTGTTGCACTGTGATGATCAGTGCCTGACCAGTTGCTGTTTAGTGGAACTGGAAGGTGGGACCGGGATTGGCGGAGGTGGGTATTTTGGTAATTACATGCAAGACGAAAGGCGCCAAAATGACGAGATAACAACCGTAGCGGGAATTTTGAAAGTCGTTCCTTCTCTCATACACTAGGCTCCAGATCCCGTTGCAACTAACGGCCACATTCGCGCCACGATCAACCGACATTTTTGTGCCACGTGTTCAATTGTCGTCCAAATACTTGTTGTTCGTGGGCCTGACATCATGCCCCCGTTTGGAGTAACCTTCGCTCTCATTGGTTGGTGTGTACAATGAAACAAAGGCATGTCTTACGTGTCAATTTTCCATTACTTTGTATCTCATTATTATACTATTATTTTTAAATATAGAGTATTTTTAACTCCTTAAAAAAAATTAACAAAAGTAGTTAAAAATAAGGTGTTATTAAAATGATAAAAAAATTATCATTTCTTTCTAAAATTACTTATAAGTAACATAAAATTTATCTTTATTATTTTTAATCTTATATGTAATATATATTTACATTAATAAAAACATTTTGATAAAAAATAATTTGATACTTTTGATTTTTTATAAACTATCATACTATTTGGTTAAATATTATCTTATAGAATATGTTTACATTTTGAAACCAAAATAGTATTTAGTTCTTTGTTGGTAATGATTTTGATTAATTATTAATTATAAGTAAAATCTTTGTTGACTAAGCATAGATTAAATACAAAATATGTATAAAATTATCTAATTTTTTTAAATCCTTTATATTATATTTTTTCTAAATTATATGCTTTTAAATTTCTATAAATAATTAAAAAATTAATATAAATTTGAATGGAGAACTTGATAATAGTTTTTTCTTTAAAATATACAAAGCAAGAAAAAAAATAAGGAGTCGCATAAGCATATACTCGTGGAAAAATGACAATAAAATTTATCTAAAATGAGTAAATGATAATTTGATTCCTCAAAATATAATAATTCTCCTGAAATCTCTAAGAACTTTTTGATCATTAATAAATCTATATAAATTATCAAATTATCCTAATTAAAAATAAATAATTTATAAATTTTGTTTAAATATTTATAACTTTTCTTCTTATATTCACAACAATAAATAAGTTGTTGTATTATTGTGAATATAAGAAGAAAAGTTGTAAATATTTAAATAAAATTTGTGAATTATTTTTTTTAATAAGGATAATTTAATAATTTATAAAAATTTATTAATGACAAAAAAGTTCTCAAAAACTTCAAGAAAATTATAACATTTTGAAGAATTAAATTATCATTTATATATTCTAAAGGAATTTTATTGTTATTTTCCCTATATTCTTTTTCAAATAATAATATAAAAATATTATTAGATGAAAGTAAATATATAGTACAATCCATTGTTCAAGTATTGCTATAAGAAATGCCATATGGAATGGTCAAAGAAAAATTCTTCCTCCCTAAATTTAAACCAATTCGTCTTTTCTCTTCTCACTGTGACTATAGGTTTAATGATAAAGTAACACTAAAGAAAGGAAAAATTTCACTAAGAACTCTCTGACTATACTTAATAAAAAAAAGACCCAAAAAATATTTATATATCATTGCAGGCAGGGCACTTATTTAAGATTAAATTTCACGATCAAATGTCAATAGTATCCCTTGTTGAAAGAAAAAAGATAAGTGTAAATCAAGAAAACTGACGACGCATGTAATGATATTGAAGATGACAAATACCTCCATTGTCGAAAGATGAATCTCTCCAGGACATGAATTAGGGTATTTGAAGATCAGCAAGACCTCCATTAACTTCCAAAACTTAAACTAAAGGATCAACTATTATACATACTTAATTACAAGCGATAATTACTTATCATAATTACAAATCTTTAAATACAAAAAATATGAATAAAGATCTAAATCTCTCTAGCACTCGAGCTAAGGCATTTAAAAGTGACATCTCTATTGCCAGAGTTCTTGCACAAGAATCATTTGACGGAAGAAGTACTGTAGGTAATGTGCGAAAAAATGATAAAGAAAACATGCATGTGATGCCATTATGTCCCTGATATACAAGTATTGTTTAATGTTTGGATGACTTATTTATTGCCTTAATGCATGTGGTTAATTACCTTATAATAGTTGTTCATTCCCTTACTGAACTTGTTTGTCACGAGTTACAACATGAAATAATTCCAATAAAAATATACCGGTATGTCTTTGATATACCAGTCTGTTTTTTTAAAGATTCCAAGTAAAACATATTGGTATGTCATGTTTGGATGACTTGTTGTTTATCTTAATGCATGTGGTTAGTTACCGTACAACAATTGTTCATTTACTTACTGAACTTGTTTGTTACAAGTTACAACACGAAAGAATTCCAAAGAAAATATAATGATATGTCTATGATATACCAGTATGATTTTATATCTAGATGACTTGTTC
Organism: Prosopis cineraria; assembly: GCF_029017545.1. Classification (NCBI taxonomy): domain Eukaryota; kingdom Viridiplantae; phylum Streptophyta; class Magnoliopsida; order Fabales; family Fabaceae; genus Prosopis; species Prosopis cineraria. Next base: position 2,386,373 of record NW_026555344.1, read on the forward strand.
GTCGCCTTAATGCGTGTGGTTAGTTACCGTACAACAATTATTTATTTCCTTACTAAACTTGTTTGTCATGAGTTACGACATGAGAGAATTCCAAGAAAAATATACTGGTAAGTTTGTAATGTATCGGTATGTCTATGATACACCGGTATGTTTTTAAAAGAATTTCAAGTAAAACATGATCATACCGATATGATTTTATATTTGGATGACTTATTCATCGCTTTAGTGTGTGTAGTTAATCACCTTACGATGGTTTTTAATTTTCTTACCATACTTATTTACTACAATATTAACTGCTTTTCAAGTATTGGTTTAATGTATAACTGAGGAAGAATAGCACCAACTAAAAGAAGCTACAACGTCAAAGGTAGTGCCCGACTTGTTGGTGACTCAGTCAAGGGAGATTCTTGGATATGAATTTCAATGATGGAGGTGTTGCTAATATTTAGATTTAAGAGTTTGGAAAGTTTAAGTGTATCATCTGTGCTTATCGAATATGCAAACGATGTTGGGTGAGATAATAATTTCCTTGAGTGAAATTTTTCCGCTCGCTTAAAGGAAATTCTATTGGTTTAGGTCTAAAATGGAGTTGTTGGTTCCAGATCTGAAATGAAGGCGTTGCTAATCTTCTACATATTTACAACACATGTGCATTGTAGTCGAACTAATAAAACTTTTTTGTTCTTACGGTGAGGAAAAATATTATCATTTAACTATAAAATTTAATCTCAAATCAATTCCTCTATCTTACAATAATATATTAGCATTTTTGAGATTTTTTTTTTAATTAAATACGATCGGGTATTCTCGGTGAATTTTCCCCTCAAGAAACTTCCTAAAGCGAGGAATGGTCAGAAAAAGGAAGATGAGAATAGATGGATGGAACAATGGCTCTACGTACGAATGTCACAAATTCAATCACGTGTCAGTGCACGCTTGGCTCGTGAACGGCTCGGCGAGTCACGAGCCAGCCCTTTGTCCCTTTCACGGTCTTAGGCTAAAAGGCGCTTCCTAGTTCCTAGCCGCCGAATCCCTGAGAATAGCTAGAGCACAGTGTCCAATAATTAACGGGCACTTTATGATTATTAACAATATAGTACTCGTGTGGTTTTTTTTTCTATTTTATTTTCAAAAACTATTTGTAAACTAACTTTTTAAAAAAAAAAAATAAACATTTACTTGATTATGTTAATTTGAAAACAATTATAGAGTAATAAAAAAGGCAATTGTGATGGTCACCAGTAATTAATAATAATGGCATATGATAATGATTGATCATATCTAAAAATAATTTAAATGATCTAATGTAATGCAATTTTAAAAAAATAGTTTTTAAATTTATTTTTTATCTTAAAAAGATAATAAAATAATTTAAAAATATTTAAATCTAGAAACATAAGTCAAGCATGGCTTTAAAAACAGGAGCATTATCCGTTCAAATTCAATGTCATCAATCTAGTTAGAAATAATTATTTGAACATGGTTGTTATCATATTATGTCATTATGAATCTTCTGTTTTTTAACTTAATTTAAGCTAACATAAAAAGATATAGTCCTGCGTGGTAAGAAAAAGTTAATGGCATTTTGCCAAATGTGTGTGTTGTGATTACTCTACAGTGAAAATTCATGAGAGAATGATAATTAAGTTTTAAGATGACTAATTAATTCAATTTAAATTTCAATTAATTTTAGAATACTGATAAAGTCCATGCATATATATGTTGATTAAAATTTGGAAAAAAAGTTAAAAATTTACCAATTAACGTCCAAAATAGGAGCTAAACTTAAAATTCTCTTAACTGTTTGAATAATGACTTAGCCAGTTTTCAACTCTAAACATTTCTTTTTTAGCATTTGTTTCTCTCTTAAAATTTTAAAAACAAGTTACAAATTTATCAACCTAGAGTTGCAAAATTAGGAGCCAATTTGCAAATCATTAGAGTTGTTAGAATAATGACTTTATTACTTTTTAACTTTAAAAATTGACATCTATGATCTCTCTTAACATTTGAAAGATAAGTTGCAAATGTATTAGTTTGAAATTACAAAATTAAAAGTCAAACATACAAATTACATTCCTTGCTAAACTTAAAAAAAAAACATGTTACAAATTTATCACCACAAGGTTCAAAATTGGGATAACAAGTCACATATCATGTATCTGTTAGAATAGTATCACTTAAAAATCATGGGACTTACTCAGTATTGTGAAATTTCTTGAGACTTAGTTTTTTTTTTGGGTCAACTTTGGACTCAGGTTAAAAAAAAATTAATTCCCTCGGACTTAGTTGTCATTCCCTCAAAAAAAAAAATATTGGTATTTTTTAGTATATTAAAATTATTTATTTTTAAATTTAAAAATTTGGAACGAAATAATTAAAATTATATATGTGTAGATTTGGCGCAGGGTGAAGAATAAAATAAAGGTGATGGCGCTAGGGATCTGAGGGGAGGGCAGAGAGGAGAGAAGGGGTCAGAAGGCATGGGGGGTGTAAGCTACAACAAGGTAGGTCAGGCGATGACGCGGATGTGTAACATAACAACGATCAACAACTTGATTTGCAATATAGGAGCCTTGTCATTTTCTCAGATCTCCTCATTTGGCCAATTAATGTGGACACATGCCTTGCCTCTCCTTCCTTCCCTTCCACTTCTCACCATTCATTTGTTAACATCAAACAAACTGAGGCATTGCTCGGTATCAAGGATGAAATTTTGGGGATTGAGATTGTGATTGAGAATGTCAATGGGAGTAAAATTGGAGTTTAAGAATCATGTGTGATATATCATGAGAATGCTTAAATAACATTTGTTTAATATATGTAATTATAATCAATAATCATTATACCCTTGCCCAAAAAATAAATAATAAATCCCCTCTAGTTCATGGTGACACCTTAGATATTAAAGATAAGTGATATTAAAAATTTTAAAGATGAAGGCGCACATAGATTTGAAAGGTTGGAATGCATCACATGAATCTTTATGGTCAGTGCATTAACAACTATCATTCTGCACTCAATAGATCACTAATTGGTAACATCAATGGTTAGTATTTTATCGTCAATAGATTAATGATTTTTGTTCTCCACTCAGAGAGATCAAATATGCACCTCCTCCTTCCAATCTCTTTCACCTCCTTGCATAGTTAATCGTTCTTTGATGTACATGGTTGTCATCTTGATCTCACCTTTGCTATTGTCAATGGAGGGTGGCTCACTGTCACTAAGAAGGAAGGGGAGTGATGAAGGTAGATATGAACAAGGAACGAGGACAAATAGCACGGAAGGTTGGATGAAGGTAGGACCAAGAAAGGTTGGGACAAAGGTAGATTTGGATGGTCATAGAATGGAAAGGTTAAAGACGAGGCCATTTGTGTCTTCATAAAATCAATCCAATAATTATTTTTCAATACCATGAGAGGTACTATGTTAGGGTTGAGATTGGAGTATAAATCGCTTGTAAAAAATATGGAAAAGTTGGGCATCTCAATATTCATTCCAATTCCAACCTCCCATACCTCATCCCAAACAAGCTTGAGATTGTGATGTTATGCTCCAATCTTAAAGAATACCACTGAAAGTAGTGCAGCAACATTCACATAAGAGAGGCTCACTTGTGGACGGAAGGTTAAAGCATGCTTCATATTGATGGCTCTATAGATTAAAGAGGGCAAGTTACGTGTAAAGACATGCTCCTTATTGTCTGATTATAAGACACACATAATTATCTTATTGAATTAAAAAGAGATGGTTAATTATTAACTATTAAAAATAGAATAAACTTTTAATTTCCTCTTATTTAAATGAAAAATTATAAAATTGCATTACATTCTTTCTCATAATAAATGAGTTTAAATAGGAATAATGTTAAAAAAACATAATTAATAATATTAAGTATTTATGTTAGAATAAAAAAAATCTTCTATAAATGCTATACAATAAAAATGAAATGAAGTAATTGCGATAATAATAATATTTTTTCAAGTTTTAATGAATTCTTAAATATATAATTATAATGATTTTTTATAAGCTCAGAGATTTATTCATGGCGATTACTTTTTCACTCCTCCTTTGTCCAACTTGATCCAGAGAAGTAAAGAACTCACCAGTGTGATTGGATTATCGCAATTGTTTAATTGTTTAGAAGATCACAGAATCCAATAATTATGTTGACGGGCTCGTTCGCCAGGTACGCATAGTACGAAACAAGGTTTTGGACAATCTCTTACATGTTCATGGTGCAGGAATTTCCTTTTTCAGGAATAGTGTATGATTAACATGTTTTTAAAACCAACAAATGTTAACGGGAAGGTCAACAGTTTATAATTTATATATTTATTAAGTTAGATAATAATTAAATTGATAATGTAATAATTAAATTAAAAAACTATACATATATATAATAATAGAAATATAAAAATAAATATAAAATGGCTGTTTATTTAAAAATAAAATCAAATATTTTAAGTTATCATGACTTAATAAGTCACATGATACATATATATCAATGATTAAAAAATTAATCATTTTGTAAAAAAATAAAAAATTTTAAAAACATATTTTTTTTGAATAGTTTGTTTTTTAAAACTGAATTTAGTTCTTGGCTTGATTTCGATTCTTAATCCAATCGTCGGTCCAAAATAATTCAACTTGGCTCAACCCTAAAAATGATTTTTATATGTTGATTGAATTTAAATATGGATAGATCCGATCATTCAGTCTGATTCAGTTTTTAAATCATTGATTATTAATGAACCTTATGCACCTGGCTGGTTTTTTTTCCTTCCACAATTTAGCCATGACCTTTTACCCTGCAAAGAAATAAAGATTCATAAATTTATTTAAAGTTTTATTCTTCGAGCATTTCCACTCATTTTATTACTTTTATTAAACATAAAAATCTTCTTTCTTTTCTTTTAAAAGGGTAAATTTCATTTACAAATTATCAACTTGAAATTTGAAAACTTCACAATGCCAAACAAACTTTATTATCTTAACCATTCAAAAATACAGCTAGCATGATAATTTTTAATTAAATAGCTCTATAACTAAATTAGTCTGTATTGTCTTTGATCATCATCCTCACGTGGAGATGAGGAATGGTTTTGCACTTTGTTGTTAAAATGAATGCCTAGAAGAAGTTTTCAACTGCTCGATTTTTAGTAGTTGATTGTAAAATGATATTAATCATGATAGAATAATTCAATACTACCAATAAATATTGGACATAGTTATCGAGGATTTAATTCAAATTTATAAGGTTATAGAATAATTTCACTATCAATGTGAAGATCTTGTTAGTGGACGATTTATTAATATTTTTATAAATATTTTTTAAACTTGGCAAGCATGTCTTAATCTTAATAAATCCTCATCTCTTGAAATCCAACACCCAACTCAGTTATATTTAAAAAAAAAAATGATTCAATGCTCACTGGCTTTTGCCTTACCTTGCATGTGGCTAGACTTGAAAGCTTTACCGCAGTTGAAGTTTATAAATTGAATTTTATTACCGCATAGGACAAAGATTAAAATATTGTAAAAATTTAAAAATAAATATAAATGAGTAAATTATTTTTTGAACTTTAGATTCAATAATATCATTGATCTTAAACTTGTTTATTGTATTGCATTATTTTCTTAAATTTTAAAAATGGTGCAATTTAACCCATACCATCAATAAAAATTAACTTTAATTATTAATTGATAAAAAATATGAAATTTTTTGGGTCATTTTTTGTGATTTCTTGGATCCTTCTTTGTAATATTTGGGTCATTTCTTGTCTTTTTTTTTATAGTGTTTTTCTGTAATTTTTATATCATTATTTAATCAATTAATGATTGAAGTTAACTTTTATTAATAGCAAAAGTTATATTGTATCGTTTTTAAAAATTGAGGGAATAATTTGTAAAATAAGTGAGTCTAGGATTTATAGTGCCACTTGATTTAAAATTTAGGGAGTAATTTTGTTCATTTACTCAAAAAACAATGTTAAGTTTAAAATCCCTTGATGTTGAATCTGATTTGAATTTGTGTAAACTTTATTTATTTATTTATTTATTTTTTACTTGTAAAGTGAGTCGGATCAAGACCGCATGGCTTATGAAATTGAATATATTTTTAACTCATGTCTCAAAATTTTATGATGGGATGAAATTTGAATTATCTGTTCTAAGAATAAAAGATGTAATAAAAGCCACAATAAAGCGATGTATTGATCTCATTATATGTCAACTTTTTATTTAAAAATAACTTATATATTTTACTTCAAATAATCTAAGTTCTACTATATTTAACTCAAAACTCAACCCATTCAAGCTTTGAAATTAAGCAGTTCAAGAGATCAATGGCCAATGGCACAACATTTAATACAGCATTTAAATTAGAGAGAAAATTGCTATAAAATCATTTATTGGAAAAGGAGGTTGTTTAAAAGGATCAAGACCAATTTAAAGATCAAACACACATCAAGCTTATCATTTGCATGCAAAACCTATCAACTTGCATTTTGCACACATGACCTATTATCTTCCATTTCAAGCTTATCACATAGCACCTCAAGCTTATTACCTTGCATTTTTTGAATGTACAACTTTCATGAAAATACAACCTATTATATTGAAGCTGCTGATTCATAAGAAAATAATAACATGAACAATGGATTATTCAGGCTATAAGTATGTAAATTACATGGCATTTTCATATTGATAGGCTTAATGTGCAAGGTAATATGCTTGGTGTGCATTTGATCTTTAAACTGATTTTGGTCCCTCAAAACAATTTCACTCCTAAGAAAGGAATTTATTGAATTTTTTTCCTAAATTAAATTACATGGCCCCATGAAAATTAAAATATAAGTCTTTTTAAAATTTAAAATTAAATTATATATTAAAAAATTCATCTTATTAATGACACTTTTCCACTTAATTATATTAAAATTTTGAATCAAGACATAATCAATGTACTCCGATAACTTTTTATTGTATATTTAAACTAATGTTAATTATATTTTAATCTAGGTAAATTTATATAGACATGTATTTGCACATTTTTTTTACTAAGCTATAAAGATATACAGTGATACTATCTTCATCTCAAACTATAAAATGCATTTAAAAATATTCTACATTTCAAAATATAAGAAATTTAAAAAAAAATAAAAATTTATTAATATTCTTCAATATTATCCTATCTATTATAATCACTCTTTAATATTCTTTTATAAAGGAGTATTAAATAAATGATATTTTTAAAAATTTAAATTTAAATTTAAAAAAATAAATTATAAGATACATTTAATAAATTTTATTAATATGTGTACTCTTGTTTAACAATATTTTATAAATTGTGATAAGAGGGAGTATTAATTTGTTTATTTTTGTGAAAAATATTTTTTATTTTTATTTTAAATCATTTATTATTTATATTTAAAAAATTTTAACAAGTTGATGTGATTTTCAAAATTAATGCAAACGCTACACTGAAGAAATTAAGGAACAGACGGTTGGTCAGTTTGGCGGCGCGGTAAATGGTCGTTGTTGCGACTCCAGACTCGTGACTGAGCAAGTTGCAACTGAAGCCGAAGATGAAGCTCTTCGTCTTCGAGCCGTGTCGGAAGATTTATTTGTTTATATTTCAAAATTTTGAAACTTTTTCTTTTTCCTCTTAATGAGAGCCTCTCTGTCACTCTTTGCTTCCATTTTCTCACCTCAGTTACATCAAGTGAAAAAGAGGGGGCAAAGAAACCCAGACTCAAGAAGAACACGAGTCTCTGATTTTAACCCAATTTTGTTTACTCCCCCCCCCCCCTCGATTCGTTGTCCTTATCTCTCTCTCTCTCTCTCTCTCTCTCTCTCTCTCTCTATATATATATATATATATTTCACGTTTGCTTTTGAAGTTTGAAGAAACTTCACCGTCTGTAATTCTTGGAATTCCATTTTTCATTTTTATTCCGTCTCCCATGTAAATATCCTTTTCCATCTGCTGAAATATCTCTTAAACCTCAATGCTATTCGATTCGATGATGAATTTTCTCAAACACTACTTTCCCCGAACTCCAATGTCAGTCTCCAGTGCTTCAATTGTCAGCGCCTGAAGTTCCCTAACTTTTGCTCCTTTCTCCATTTTTTCCGAGTCGAAGGGCTTCGAAGAATGCTGTTTCAAATTATTTTTCTTGTAATTAAGGTGTTGGGGTTCTGAATTCGTCGAGATAACCAGCAATTTTGTTCGTATCTCTATCCGCTGGTGATTCAGGAACAGAGTGTGAGTTGATATCTGTTAGATCTTTACTTCCCTCTTTCACTTCATAAGCTTGTGATTTCTGGCTGAGGCATTGGGATTTTGTATCCTGTAAAAGCTTAAGAAGTAGTTCCTTATACAGCTATTTGTTTGGTCGGTTCAAGATTTACTTCATCTCCTAAAAGACAAAAGGAGGGATAAAGGAGGCCGCTGTAATTATGAACATCCTTCGTAACTGAGATCTGAGCTATTTCAAATTTGTATTTATACTTCCCATTTTTTCTATGAGATTCCAGAAGGATAGTTTTGTTGCTCCATCATTTGAATCCTTTGGAGATACTCTCTGTTAATCACTGAAAGACTTTATTTCGCGGTTTGCCATTTTCTTTTGCTACAAAAGCTGTTACGTGATTGTTTTCCCCCATGGTCGCCGTAGTGAATATTGTTTTGTTTAGTCTATTCGGAAACAACAACTTTTAAGTAATATTTTAGTTGGGGAAATATTTAAGTCGTCTTAAAACCATGGTAGATGAACTTATTGTGTTTCGTTTATTGGGTTTACTTGCATTACACCTGCTGTCCTTCCCTGTTTAGGTCTATTTTGGTGATTATGAAGTAATTGTCATTCTTCCTTTTAAACTTATCTTATTGTGGAATTAACCCTACGTCTTTTGGCTAAAAAAATGTAACCGACAAACATTATTTCACCACCTGAGATTCTCTTATCTGAATCTAACGTTACTCTTCTGTTAAAGGGAATTATTGTTATTTTGTTGAAAATAGTTAAACTTGCTCATTAGGTCATTGTTATTAATAACCTTGGCAACAATCCTTTGCACTTCTCTACAGGGTGTAACACAACAACTTTTCTGCAGCACAATATAGCAAGTGGTACATATGGTGTAGCAAACTCTGTAGTGCTTGCTATTTACATTATGGTCGATTTAGTTAGACTTAGGAATATTTTCTTGGGCCAGCAAACTTTAGAACATAGTATATGATTGTCAAACGGTTTACACATGAGCTTATATATATAGATATATATATATGCATGCTAGTTGATTTAATGTAACCTTACTGTCAATCTGAATAGTATTAATTCATTTATTTGTTTGCTGTTATGTGCGCTACATTTCAATGAGAACTTGCAATGCTATGTGCTCAATCACTGAGGAGTCTTTGTTACGACAAATGTGCTATAACTATCAACAACTGTGCCTTAGATGAATTTGTTTTTTGTCCCAATGCTCTTTCAAATCATTTTCCTTACTATCCCATCATTATTCTTCTTTTTGCAGATACAATCTTCTTCAAACGAGGTTTTTATTGACATTAATGCAAATATGTTGACTTCTTAGTGTGGCAGTTGGTGGCTCAAGTTTTTAAGGCATGTGGTCTACCTGCTTTCTGCTGAAATGAAGAACTTGCAGGTAATCCCATTTTATCCCTTTTATTTTAGCACTTAATTTCCTTAATGATTGTCATATCTCTTCAATTTTATAGGTCTAGTGCTTCTTGCCTTGTTGAATGACAAGCCTCATCATGATATTAAAGATACTAATGCTGATTATATTTCTTTGTATTACAGTTATCACGAGAACTTCTTGTATGCAGGCTTTGATATTTGTTGGTGAAGGGATGAATTTATTATTTGGAAATTACTTAAGTCAATCAATATAAATTCACTATTTGGAAATCACCATAATCATTCGAAACACGTACTTTTCTAGAGTAGCTGAACTTGTAATATTCAAGATGAAAACATTATGGTGCAAAAGGCAGTATTTTGATATTCACCCCGTGAATACTCTTAGCCTGAAGCAAGCACCTTTGAATACTCCCTGTCTTCCCTTGCCCCCCACATTTCGACAGTGGCAGTTAATAGGAATAATACTACTGTCTTAAGTTCTGTCTTCTTTTATGTGTGCCATGTGTTATCTAGCTTAGAAGCTTTATATTGTTTTTTTTTTTTAAATACTGTCTAGCAGCTTTATTTGTCTGCAAAAAACATGTTTCGACCTTTTGGTGAGAATTGGACTTATTCTGCCTGAGTTTGGATCAAAATTTACTAATTTGCAGAGGCTTTGGCAGGGAGTGGTTGGACTGTGATTTGCCCACACTGTAAATTTGTGTGACCAACAATGACCAGCTCACCGCTAGAAAAAAATTGGATGGCGTATGCATGTAGCTGTCAAAATATGGCTGTCCTCTGAATCTAGTAGTTATAGGGGAGGAAGCTAACTAGATGGAATTTGGCATGACAGTCTACTAATGCTGTTGATATGATTTTCTCAGTAGAACTAGCCAAGATATAGTATGATAAGAGGCATTATCCATTATTTCCACACAAAGCACTTTGAAGCTTTACAGACTGCATTTTGTCTAATGTGAATTAGTCCTTTGTTTGATGAACTAGTACGGACGTATTGAATGCTTTTGGAAATTCATTAATATTTTAGCCTCTTGGTATCCAATTATAGAATATAAACATACTTTCTACTTTTACGGTGATGTAACATGTGCCTGTCTTTTCCACATTTGACTCTTAACACCTGCTTCCTGCATGTTTCTTTATTGGAGTAAATATTGCTTTTATTGATTCAGAGCTCTCAAGAAATACAGTCCTCAACTCAAGCTTCTCTTGAGTCCCAGAGTGACCAACCAAACAATCACCCAGCTGATGCTCCTGTTACGGACTCTGGTTCAGTTTCTGCTTCCAGCAATGACAGCAAAAAAGTGTCACGGCAGGATATTGAGCTTGTAAGGCAGCTCATTTGTTAAAAATTTGACTAGATTTGCTTAATACTGTAGTTTTTCCAATTGATTTATTTCTTTCTTATATTTGGTTTTGCAGGATAGATAATTTATAAAGGCTGATCTGGACTGATTTGTTTCTTTTCTCTTTTGATTAATTATTTAAACTACCTTTATAGGTCCAGAATTTAATAGAAAGGTGCTTACAGCTGTATATGAATAAAGATGAGGTGGTTAAAACACTTTTGACTCGGGCAAGGATAGATCCAGGATTTACGACTCTAGGTAAGCATCTTGAAATCTTTGTGGTGATCTCTGTGTTGTGTTCTAATACTAAAAAATATGTTGTGTAAATGTCCATAAAAGAAACCTTGTATCCTTAATAAAATAATGATTTTCCATTCATCTTGAAATCTTTGTGATGATCTCTGTGTTGTGTTCTAATACTAAAAAATATATTGTGTAAGTTGTCCATAAAAGAAACCTTGTATCCTTAATAAAGTAATGATTTTCCATTTTTTTATTGTTAATACAGTGATAACTAAAACATTATTATTATTGAAAAAGATTAACAAACAACCTTGACCGTACTTACATTCTATCGAACTGTAGGAATACAAGGGTGGTTATTCTTATTTTCCTTTGCTTTCTAATTGAAGCATCTTTGTTGATTCAGTGTGGCAGAAGTTGGAGGAAGAGAATGCTGATTTTTTTAGGGCCTATTATATCAGGTTAAAATTGAAAAAGCAAATACTCCTTTTCAATCATTTGCTTGAGCACCAGTATCATATGATGAAGTATCCCATGCCTCCAAAGGTTCCATTGGCTCCGATTCAGAATGGAATCCATCCAATGCCTGGTAAGCTCTCATGTCAATTATAAAGTGAAAATTAAACCTGAGTTATCTCCACCTCTTTGTATGGCTATGCACTAAACGTGAACTGTGACATGATGGAACTTAAATTTTGTTTCCTATGTTATGGTATAGCTCTTCTAGTCACACGATTATGCTCCCAACAACACTTTTAGCTTTTTAGTCAACGATTGGATCAGGCTGTGGCTTTCATGGCGAGTGTCTGAATTGATGTGTCCTTCCATTTTAGCATAGGGAAGACAAACGTGGAGCAGTTTCAGAGTTCTTGGATTTTCATTTAACCCAATGATGACTTAAAATATCATTAGTTTGTGTATGTCCTTGCATATTGAATAGCCTTAGAATGTCCTGTTGTAATGCAGCAATGTGTTAATACTAAATGAATACGTTATTCTAGGATTTATTTCTCATGTGTGATATAAGAGATTGGCGATAATAGATATCTGTTAAAAGTTTAAAGTCACGATTCTTTGGAAATTCTTGGTATAGCTGCTAAAACAGACTATTCAATCTAATTTAGATTTCAATAGGCATCCAGTGATGGTCTTTAGCATGTCTTCGTTATAAAGGTATTCTTATTGGCTTTAGATTTGAATATGTTGAACTTTTAAGTCAGTTTAAAAAAAAAAAGGGAAAAATGGTGAGGTAGTTAGATATGAATCTGAAACTTATGTTGGGGCTTAGTATTACTGAACATTGATCAAATTTTGATTTGAAATTGACATTTGTGGAGATCTGGGAGTTTGTTTCTCCATATTATTGCTTGACATGAGAACATTTTGAGTTTGTTGCACATATTTTCTGTCTTCAGGAATATAGTTGCATATTCTGCTCACCTTGTTCCTTATATTTTTCTGTTTTGCCTCCCATTATTCCTGAACACCACTTGTTTGCAGTGCAGTCAACAACCTACCTATGGGATACCCTGTTCTACAGCAACCTCACATGCCAGCAGCAGGTCAACCACATCTTGACTCAATGGGCATATCAAGTTGTCATGTGGTCAATGGAGTCCCTGCACCAAGCAATTTTCATCCCATTCGAATGAATTCCGGGAATGAGTGAGAACTTATCTAACTGTACCTTTTCTTTTAGTCATTTATTGGACAAGAGTGCTGCTAACTGCCTTCTTTTGGCTTGATGAGTTTTTTAAGATGATATTCCGTGGCTTTTTTTCCTATTTCAGTTTGTTATTAATGTAGAAATGGTTGCTGTATTGTGCAGAAGTTACAATTGGCTTGATCAATTAAAGTGGTGTAACTGAAACTTGTTTCGAATAGTTTGTTAAATTGGTTATGGTCATTCTTTGAAGGCTATTTAAAATATCATTGCCTGCGATATAAAAAGCTATATCTTTCAAAACTACAATAGCTCAAACACTTTGTTGTTATTGTTATGTATGTTTGATGTCTTTCCGCATAATGCATGCCGTGCTTAGATTTTGGCTGTAATGGGCTTGTACATCCCTTCAATTAAATACAATGTGGAATAACTTCTTACTTCTGTGTTTGAAGTATTTTGCTTGATAGAAATTCTGCTAACGGCAGCTGGTTTTTTTGTTGTTGAAGGATGGTGATGGAACATGGTGCTCCAGACATTGCTCCTGTTATTCCGCCAAATAGTAGCATGACAGAAATGGCGGTGAGTCCTACATCAGTGGCATCCAGCGGTCACTTTCCCTTCACCGCATCAGAAATATCAGGAATGGGCACAGATGCATCAGCTCTGGACACAGCGTTTACAGCTGACGTGGCA